>NW_024041373.1:18928-618928 GCF_014851395.1 Micropterus salmoides
TAACAGGAAGCTGGGGATGGGATGAAAACCTTCAACATTAACTGTATCTTAACTGGAAACTCTGTGTGAGGTGGTCGTAAAATACAATTCCTAGTAAGCTGAACCATTTGGGGGAATAAAATGTGACTCAGTAAAGGATTCTTTCTTGAGCACTACTTTTGAGTTGCCTCGCAATATGTTGCATTCCCTCGCTTTTCTTCTTCCATTCCTTCTGAGCTATAGCCGTGTCTACTCAGCTGCTCTCAGCGCAACACCCGAGTATGGATCAGCTTATTGAATTTTACTTTGAACCAGGCATTTCCTATGCAGCATTTCCTAGTCAAGAGGAAATGCAGACTACTGCTCAAAAGGCATATTTCTGTAGGCTACTTAATCTAAAGGACCAGATGTCAGTGAGGACACTCAAGCTCGAGTCTTCTACCAGAGGGTCACAGCCCCCAGTGCTCAGATTACCTCTGGTACCACTGTTGCTGAAGTGCGCACAAAAAACACACAATTTAAGATAATTTACAGCGCACAAAAAGATCCAGATTTAGGATAACACAACAGAGATTCTGTTTCTGCTACAGAATGCCTCAGATATGTTGTACAGTTTAATCAGGAATCATATTAATTAATACTTGCATGCAGTGCAATTTATTTTCATAAATAAGGCGAACAGGAGGAAAAATTACATTTAAATTGATGCCGTTTTCAGTGCGTCACTCGAGCAAATACAAGAGCAGAGTTTCATATTGTTCTCACATGTTCGTTGCCTTATCGAGCCAAATGCTGTGCGCCAGCACGTGGATGCGATGCGCTGCTTGCAAAAACACATATAACATAAATATAACTATGCTATTAACAACAAGTCATATTTCTTTTAACTCATCGGCAGCCTCATTAAGCAATCTTGGTTGTTGTACTTGCGGGTCCTGCTTAGTTATGATCTTCAATCTTCCCTTGCACCTGACGCGGACCTTGTTGACCCAGGCGACGTCCTAGCCGGTATGGCTCTTGTATTTGCGGTTTCACTCATGCCTGAGGTAGGCAAGTAGCATTATATATATATATATAAACTTTTTCATTATGTGTATTTTCTGCAGGAAAAGCAATTTTCTAGTTTTTAACTGTGCCTGTAAGGTTTCCTTGTGTACCTTGAAAATGAAAATTATGCATTTTATTTATTATTGCTCGTTTCAACTGCGGATAAATGCACATTTGTGCTCTAGCGAGTATTTGGGGGAAGTAGAACAATGTGTATGTTGGATTAGGGCTGGGCGATACGGCCAAAAATGTTATCACGCTAAAAAAAATATAATTCGATGTCGATAATCATCATGATAAATGTCAAGTCATTATTTCTTTCAAGTTTAACGGCTGAAAGGAAATCCCTGACCTACTGTATTTGCTGTATTAGTGGGTTAATTTTTCATTCACAAATGCTGGTTTAGACAACAGATTTTACCATTTACTTAGATTACATTTTTGCTACTGTACATTACTTCAAACTACATGTGAAAGTTGACTGCAGAACCATAACTGCAACATAGAGTGCATGGAAGCACTGAGAAAAATAGTGCACTTACTGTTGATCATTTGACCGCACATGAAGAACAGTGGTCTCCCCAACACCACCTGAGGACACAGCAACCACAGATTAATAAACCAAAACTTGTTGAAACCTGCATACCTCACAGTTTGAAGGATTGTTGTAGCTCAAAGGAATTTCGATTGATTTGTAACGAGAAAGGAAAGTCATACTCAATAACTGCTGCCTGAACATCTGATTAGAGAGATTGAGCGACAAGTCAGTGTAGCTTACTTGTTCCTCTGTCACTGAAGATCGCGCTGACTCCTTCATCAAAAGTTAAGTTGACATTTACACCTACAAGGTGGAGGACAGACGGACAGTGTTGGTTTGGGGGAATAAAAGTTATTCTCAGTAACGGAACATGAAAAATCTGCACCACATAGAGGAGATAAAGAATGCACTGAAATGTTAAATCAGTTAAAGGTAGAGGAGGAGGAGGAGGAGGAATGCATTGAATATCAGGTGTGTGATGGGGGATGTGTTGCAGAGGTTTGGACAGCGACATGGGCTTGTACCTTTTGGTGTGCTGATGGCTCTGTCATTCACAGCTCCTTTAGGCATCACTGCAAACATAAATCAAATAGTCAATCAGACCAGAGTGCTGAAAAAACTTAGTCATCAGAGTGGATCAAATTGAAAACTAAGCGTTTTTGATCATCAAATCAGGAATGATATCAAATAATTTAATTACATCTTTAATCAAATTTATATTATTTCTGCAATTTAAAAAAATCCTTTCTAAAAGGAATTTTAGATTAAACTGATTAAAGTCCTAAAAACGGTGCAGAAGTAGCCAATAGAACAAGCGAGCCATCACGATGTAGCCCCTCCTCTCCTGTCCCTTCTCACCAGAGCTCCGCATACACGCGGAGTAGAGCTAGCGGAGTGTAGATTACACAAGTTGACCATAACTACACCTGTCACTGGAAGTAAGTGAAGCAAAAACAGCAGTACTAGTAAAATGCTGATACTGCATCAGTACAACAAGCAGGAACGTGCCCCAAGTGATATTTTAATCTGCTCAGTCTCATCTACCGGAGCTGTTTTTACACAAGCACATGTGCTAGCTCAGCTAATAGCTAGTTATAAAAAAGCTAAATCTCTGTCTGTAGCCTGTTTAGCTGAGATGCTACGTACCTTAAAATTTAGCAACTCCTTGTAAACTCAACTGCTCATTGACATGAAATACCTCCTATCTGAAGCAGCACAGGGAGGAGGAGGACTGAAACTAACTGCTGTCTTCTTTCTAAACTTCACTCAGTATTTTGATGTCAAGGAATATAGTTTATTTTACATGTTCCATTTGTTTACAGTGAGATACGGATTTTATATTGTTACTTTGCTGCTGTAAACTTTACTTTTGTTGCTGCTCTGAAAACAGTTATAATATATTAAATTTGATAACTGTTCTGAATTTATTCTTTTTTAAATAACATTTTTAAAGGACAATCATTTAGTGATAAAAAACAACAATGAGATAAGAGATAAAGAACAGAACCAATAAAATCCTAACAATAAAAAATAAATACAATTTAAATGGCAGCAGGTAAAGACAAAGTTTATGATAATTTATCACTCATCGTTAACAAGTCTCTCATCTCTGGGATGGATCTCGAATTCATTTAATTTACTATTTTAAAGATTAAACATGACATTAACTTTAATCTTGTTATTTTCAACAAAAGGTTTGTGCTGGAGTTTGTGTTATTCAAAATTTTTACACCACACAGTCTAATTGGTTACTAATAATCGGTATCAGCCTGGAAAAAAACCATATCAGTCGATCCCTAAAGTCCATGCGCGCTCCCTAGCCTCTTGCCTACCAATTGTGAACTAAGCGACTAAGACACCACTAACACCAAAAAACAACCAGCTCAACACAGACCCCAACACAATCTCATACTTACATGTATGAAAACAAACAAAAGTTTTATGGCCTGAAGCCCGTCAGGCCAAACAAGAATCAGATTGATCAGTAAAAACATTTGTTTTGGAGATAAAAAACGACCCATAGTTGGCTTTCATCCTATTGGGTAGGTAAACTAACATTACTGCAAAGCATTTGCAGTGTTTTAGTTGGCTCAAGTTAGATATCTTCCCGGTTAACGCCAACCAGTTGCTAATGTTATCCGGTGCAAAATACTATAGTCATATGGCTTTGCACATTACCTGCCAACGCAATCCATATCACTATCCTGTGTACCACCGGTATTATGTCAAAGTGTTGATTTTAGCCTGCAAGAAATGATGTGACAGTACAAAGCAAATGTGGAGCGATCTGTTTATGCTAGCCTATAGTGATGCAGGGCAGAGGCAGCCAGCTATGTTTGCACAGATCTGCTGCTGTTTGCTTTGTAACATTTAACTCAGATTTATTTTTGTTTTACTGCAATATGATACTCAGGTACACAGCTTCTCCACCGGTCTCAGTCACCGTAACTGAAGTGAACCACATAATGTACAACAATGCAACATAACAGGGCAGGACAACAGGTGGAAGACCCATTCACTACAGTTACATCGCTTACTGCGGTCTAACTGTTATAACGTGTGGCAACAATCTCATTTATAATATTCAGTCTAGCTCACTAACTGATTTCATTTACATCCAATACGTTTAGGCCTAATTTACTAAAGGTTTGCATGAGTAAAAACGTGTGCAAACTTGCAATCACCAACATGTAAGCTGATCTAATGGTGTGCACGCAGAATGACGTCTTCCAAAAGTGCAAGACAGCACCTGTTGTTCATTTAGTACTTTTGCCTTAATCAATATGCAATTTGGGGCGTTTGAATTTTATTGTGCAAAGTAATGGGAGGGTAACATGCAAATACATTTATTTACTACACACAATGTGATCTAACAAGCCTAAATGCAATCTATGTGAGTGCAACAGCATCTGTATTTATACATTTGAAAGGAAGGTGCAAACCGCCGAGTGTTGCAGGGATGGCTGCTGTTATCGTTGCCAGAAGGAGACACAGCCATAATGAAAGAAAACAGATTAACAATATATTATTATAATATATAATTATTTTATTTATCTATTTGCTGAACTATAGGAATAGGTTTTTTTTGTACTTTCTTTTAGCTTTGGCAATACTGTATTAACATTCATACCGATAAAGCAAATTTGGTTTCAACCTGACTTCTTTTCTCTGTGAGATGGAAGAATGTAGAAAGTTGTGTGGCGCTGCGGAAAGCCCCCAGCTGCAGTAGTGCATGGATCACACGTAAAATTCATCCAGCCAGAGGGAACGATCACCAACTGTTCACAGCGTGCCGGTTGTAACAGCGACACAACCCACTATAGGTATCGGAGAGGGAATGGGGCGTTGGGGTGTACAGGGCCAGGAGATCGCGTAGCGACCGGCTACAGTGCAGACGGTCGTTGATTGTTCCCTCTGACTGGATGAAGAACGATCTGCTGGCATTTCCTCAGGTCTGGGTCATTCCAGCATACTGCATCCGTTTCTGCTGGGTTTTCCCAAAGCATTTTTTTCAGGTTGCTGTCCCAAGTACTTAGTGCAATCTCAGGCAGGATGGGCAGATACATACGATTTCCACATACTCGGGACGCACTGAATGAAACCAACCAAGGTTTTTACGCAGTGGCTGCTTTCCCTCCCGACTCTCCATGGCGGAAACCATTAAAACACGCAAAATCCTCTTTTAAATACTGCCACCTCCATTGTGTTTGCTCCTGTTGTCATTTACATTTACATTTATTCATTTAGCCGACGCTTTTATCCAAAGCGACTTACAATTCCTATACATGTCAGAGGTCGCACGCCTCTGGAGCAACTAGGTCTTGCTCAGGGGTTAAGTGTCACAGTGAACCCGGGTCTCTCACACCAAAGGCAGGCGTCTTATCCATTGCGCCATCACCACCCCCCATCTACGCAATAATTCTTAGTTAATCACCCATAACAGGTACTACAAATACACATGTAATATTTTAGAATGCACACGCAATTTAGTACTCTTTATTCAGGATGCCCTTACAGTAGCTGTGGTCACATTGCTGAGCCTCTCTGGTCAAAGATACAATGTGCTGCAGTGGGAGTTTACCCGAGTTTCCAGTCTTTTGTGCTTGCTGTCTCTTGTTCTGTCTCTGTTTTGCCCGTTCATTAGTTAGATGCGCTGGAGCACACGCTTGGAAACAGTGGTTGCAATCTGCAACCTTACAACTAGAGGCCACTAAAAACTACACATGGCCCCTTTAAGAAGATACCCTTGGAATATAAATGAAACCTGCAATAACTGATGTTTTGCAGCAGAAACAATCTGTAAACCCAAAACTTCAACATCACCTTTGATATGGCAAAATTGTTAGCAAACAATTGCATATTTACACATCCCACAGACATCATCAAGTGGTGTTTGTACCTGATGAATGTAAGTCCAATATTCACTCAGCTCTGTTTTTGGACTCTACCAAGTACTGGAGGAAATATCTGACTCTTTAGCTGCTAAATGCTCCACTATGTTCACCAGCTAGTCTCTAACTGTGACTGTCTGCCGTTTGCTGCTGGGCAGCCAGCTTTTTCGCTGTACAACTGCCTGCTGTGGTTGGAAAAGAGGCCATGAGAGCGGTGAGAGTGAACCTAAACAGTAAAAGTAAAACCCTGTAGAGCTGAGGGGAACTGCTGAGTTGGTGATAATTCTTTGTTTGATACAATGAGCAGCAACTTTCACATACAAATAATCTATTAAGTTAAAAAAATGGATCGTAGCCACTTGATGTAGTATTATTAATGTTATTTTAAATTGAAATAAGATAATGTGTTTAATACTAATCCAGATGAAAACACTTACTAAGCTATAACTATTTTGTGAAAGCTAACTGACTCAAATTTTAGTGAAAGATCAGCTGAGTTTCCATAAACCTCCAATGTGTCATACCTGTTCTTTCCAGAGCGAGTGACTTAGACTGGAGATGTTCCTCTAGCCTGCATCTGTGCACACGCCTGATAAAAAAAACACACACACACACACACACACACACACATTATTGTCTTATTTCCTCACTGAAGCCATATGCATGCATACCATACTGAAATATGGGGAAAACAATGGAATCCTAAAAAGTTGAAAAACACTGGGCAACCAGGTAACCTATTGGAGACACCTAGCCACAATGTCCCAATTTCAGTGATGTCATTTGTTACACACTCCCTCTTTCTTTCCCAATGTTTCCTGTCTGTATCTACACTATGAACTATCCAATAAATGTAAAAAACAAAAACAACCCTGGTGTACAAATCTTCCTAGAATCTGTGACGGACGTAGGAAAACGGATAATCAGCGGTCAAGATATCACCCTGGAACTTCCGTTTTTGGCGCTTTCTGCAGGGGTTTCTGGCTCTGGAGCTGGAGAGTCTCTGGTTGCAGACCACCTGCTGCCCCCATGTTCCTGCACAACACCAGCTGCTACAATTATTATTATAGTCCTATTATTATTATCATTATTATTATTGCTATCACTACTATTAGTCATTTTTAATGACATTTGTTAAGGCTGAAGATTAATCGTTTTCAAATCGAAATTACGATTTGAAAGAATGTGATCAAAAATCAGTCAGAAATAGACTGGCAGTGATAGTGGTAGTATCTGGCAGAAAAATTGCATCTTGATTTTTTCCTAAAATCGTTGTATTATTACCTACTACCATTACTATTATTATAGATCTCTAAGTGGAACTTGCTCCTGTGTGCTACGGTGGGTTCTCAGTTCAGTTGGGCGCCCTGATTCTAGGTTCTTCTCAAGGTTACCTGTTATACCATTGTCACCAAGTACTTGCTCATAGTGGTTATAGTCTCTATAAATAATATTATAAAGATTATGATCTAGATCTGCTCAATATGAGTGCACATGAGAATCTCTGTTATGAATTGGTGCTATATAAATGATGCAGTTATGCAGTTTATGAATAGGACAAAATTACCCTTATCCTTGATTGGATGCATCAATGTTCTAAAAACTAACCTATCTACATTTTGTAACTCTTCAAATAATTCCACTTTCCCCACCATCCTCTGTTTCATGCATGTGGGAGTGCCGGCAGATATTCTGCTTTTGGTAAAGGTGGTTGATCTGATCAGTCAGATTACTGGTAAAAAGATGCCCCTTAATCCTAAATTATTTACCCAGATGATGTAACTTGAAACAATGTACTGCTCACAGTTGTTTTTTATGCAGGCATTGCCTGATGGTGGAAAAAACAAACAACCTGTGGAAATCCATATGGCTGAAAGAAATTATTGATAACTTTGCTCTTTAAAAATGTAAGATACACACTAACATATTTCAGGAGCATGACAAACAAAATGATGGATGGAATGATGAAGTGATCTCGCTGCTGAATGGGCTGTTAACTGCAATCCTCTGCATCATACATATTCAGATTATGTTTGTCGATGTTATTCATCTTAGTGTCTCTTCTCTTCTAAAATATAATAAAGAGATGTTTAAAAAAAAACAAAGATTAGCTAATGTGATGGAAACCTACTTGTCAGTGTGTGCCAGTCTGGCAGACAGGGGGTTTGGACGTGGCGGCTGTGGGGTGGCAAAGCTAAACGGTAGGAGGGGCCGGGGCCTGACAGGAGAGCCTGTGCCTGAATGCTGAGGAGAGAGCAGAATCACCATGACACCTTCACTGACTGTGAGGAACTCCAAGACACTGGCCTGCATCTGCTATTAATGTGAGTAAATCTAAATTTAATTACAATAACTCCCTAAAACAATCAATAATTCTTAAACATAAGAAAATAAGAGTTTAATGAGCAATTTTACCATTAATAATTTAAAAAAGACACTTAAAGCAGTTACATTCCTGTCAGAGAACAGACTGCATGAAAAGCTCATCAAGAAAGACCATTTTAAAATACTTAAATCTAAATTGGAGATGTTACGATATATACACCTTACGAACATTTAATGCCTTGAATTTAGCCATTAATCAATTTAGGCCTCACAGAAACCCACAAAACACACAACTATTGATTATTCTGCCACTTATTTTCTCAATTTTTCACTGGCCAAGGTGATGTAAATAATTTTTTTCTTTACTATGCAAGAGTTTACTGTGAAATAAAGTAGAGGAAAGCAGCAGATCCTCTCATCATCAAAAAGGCTGAACCAGAAACGGTTCAGCTTTTTTGTTTAAATGATTAAATCTATTGTGAAAATATATGCTGGTTAATTTCCTGGCAACTATTAATCAATAAAATTGACTCATTTCAGCTCTAATGACTTCATTTCAGTACAACTTTTTTAAATAATGTATTTAAGAGAATCAGGAAATATTGTTTAAAATTAGTATTATAATAATAATACATTTCTATTCATATTAATATAAAAGACTTTGCAAACTTGTGGATGATTGCAATATAAAATACATAGTTTAAAATATATATGTTTTAACTTCTAATTCAATCAACACCATAATTTTAAAAAAATCTATGAAAATTAGGGCTGAGCACATTAACGCGTTGCATTATTACAGACTACGGCTGGATACAGAGTGTGGGAGAAGTAGATAAACAAAAGCAAGACAAGCAATCAAATGCCATAGCGAAGTGGATAACTACACACTGCATGCTGGTTAGTATTGGGGAAGATGTCGGTCTTAGGAACGTTCTTGAAACCACAACGTTGTTACTTGGCCCCGCGGGGTTGCTCTTTACTCCGCTGAACGAACAGACAGACAGGGAGATTTTAATTTGAATACATTAATGTTTAATTGAGATTTACAAGAAATATTTTATTGCTTCTGTGTAAAGGGAATACTGCTGGTAAAAAGCACCTTATTTGTTTAAAGTGTTTGCAAACCACATGTTATTGCACTTTTGTGTATTTAGCAGTACATTTAAATCATACATAGTCAACCAATACCAATACACTACTTTAAAATTCATTATTCAATTTTGCGTGTAACTATGTGATTAATCGCAATTACAAATTTTAATCATTGCCCAGCACTAATAAAAATATTGAAGAATAACTGAAGACTAATTTTGTCTATGAAACTATGAAATTTAAAAGCTTTCGCGTATTGATATTAAATAGTGGAAATTGAAAGATTTTATCCAAAAATCTGCAGCTGCTTATAACTTTATATATTATTATTATCATCATCATCATCATCATCATCATCATCATCATCATTCTGTATACACAAGTTTATTTTAAGTAGCACTCTCAGTGTTCTGTGTAGTGTTCTGACCTGTGCAGTGGGAGTCCTGGTGTCTCCGGTCAGGCTGCAGTTGTCCATCTGGTCCTCCATCTCTCTCTCCTTCTCAGCCGTCTTCAGTGCAAACTCCACCTCAGCCGCCAGCTGCTCATCTCCAGAGAAAAACTCCTTCACCTCGTTACGGTAGTCCTGCATCGTCACCTAATGGGAACAACGGCATCATGTCATGCAGGGAGTGTCACACAAAGGTTGGGCTGCTTATCTCAGGACCATGTTTATCTGTCCCAGAACTTTCCCTCTTTTAGTGGCTTCCTTTCCCTTATATCTTCCTGATCTACTAGATAATTAGTTGTTGTTTGTTAAGAAATGGATGAGTGGAAATGTGAACATAAGCTGTCTTGTTACTGCATTGCAACCTTTCAAGATTTTCTAATAATGCATGTCATCAGGCTACACATCAATCAATTAATGAAATGAACAAGTCCATGCCGTGGTCTCACCTGGAGGTAGGCCATGAGGTCTCTGAGGACAGGAGAGCGTTTTTGCTCCAGCAGGCTCTTTAGGCTGATTATGACAGGAACTGTATTCTCTATGAAGGCCTTCTTCTGGACCTGTGGATCAAAGCAGGAAATGAGCTCCCCTGAAAACTCCACCAAGTTTTCTAATGATATTTAGCGATGAGAGAGATGGGAATCTAATACCTTAAACCTGCATTCTATTGAAGGGCCAGCAGGGGGCGACTCTTCCGGTTGCAAAAAGAAGTCCGGCTCCATTAGAAATAATGGTAAAATGTTTCTACTTCTCAGCTGATTTATTACCTCAGTAAACACTTTCCTGATGAGTTTATGGTCTCAGTCACTAGTTTTATGTTTTCAATCCAATATGAGGTTCATTTAGTAAATTAAGGTCCCATTTAGAGGAAAATAGACCAGAAAGCAGAGTATGCCTCAGGGCGGGATTATCTGTGATTGACAAACGTAATCATGGCGACCTGTCAATCAGGCTAGAGACTCGTACCCTCGGCACTGTGTAAATTTAACCAGTGCTGTTGGAAAAGCTTATTAGGAATTGGCTGTTCACTTTCTCTGGTGAGTACATTTAGTTTTAAGCGACTGATGTTCGCTAGACAAAATTATCAGCCCTGTTTAAATGACAGTTAACGTGAATTACAGATGCACCTAGCTAAGCAAGCTAGCTAGCTTCACACACGGCCATTAGAGCCACCGTCTCATCCAAATGTGTGGCTGGTTGCAAAAACTCAACATGGCGGCCCCCTATCAGCCAAGCTCGAGGCTTCAAAACGGCAGTCCACTAACCAAC
The DNA here is from genome assembly GCF_014851395.1 of Micropterus salmoides. Classification (NCBI taxonomy): domain Eukaryota; kingdom Metazoa; phylum Chordata; class Actinopteri; order Centrarchiformes; family Centrarchidae; genus Micropterus; species Micropterus salmoides. The sequence goes on from NW_024041373.1 coordinate 30,018, forward strand.
GGGGGACACTGCAATGACTACGTCCACTTCTTATATATAGTCTATGTCTGAAACAAACTGTAGATGCTCCTGTCTCTTTAAGGCTCCCCCTCTCAAAGCCCACCGTCTTCTGATTGGCCAAGACCTGAAGCATGTTACCAGGTTGTTGTTGCGGTACAGAGAGAAAATTACCATATATGGAAAACCATCTCTGTCTAGCTCCTTGTGTCCCCAAACAGAGCCATAAATAGAAAAAGCTGTTGAAAACAGAGCGTTCAGAACAGGAAGAAATCTGAGGTTTTGGCTCACAGGGATTTTTAAAAAAAATACTTTGACCTCATTGTTTGAAGCTTTGGCCATGTTTAACTTGAACCTCCAACACTGTAACACTGTAAATAAGGCATAAAATATGGAGAAGCATAATAGGTCTCCTTTAATGTCTCATTTTCTATTTGTGTTAAATACAGAAAATGTGAGGTGTGGGTGTGGAGGATGCAGAGTATGTTAGTATGTTATACGGACATTTGATGCATTACTTTATCTGCTGATTAATTACAGTTGCAAAGGAATCTACTTTTTTTAAATGCGTAATTGATTACAGTTTGAGTAACTTCTCCAACATTGCTCACCTGTGAGACAACTTTCTTCTGTGCGGCTTGCAGGACAGCCTTAGCCATGGTGGCCATGTTCTCCTCCTCTGGTTCCTCCCCTGCAGCGCCTCCTGCTGGAGTAGATATGGCCTGCAGCTTCATCTCCTTCAGACTCAAGATGTTGAACGTTTCTGACAAGATGTCAGCACCATCTCCATCGAGAGGCAGCTCCTCGTCTGCAAAGGATGCTGGGAGAGGAAAGTTTATTTTCAGGTTAATACTGCTCTAGACTTAATTTGGTGCTGTCCAGAATTCACAGAGAAAACGTGTTAAGATGTCCAAAGATGTTTACTATTCATAATACACACTTTAAAGAACCACCGGAGTTCATTTGAGTCATCACCAGAGAAAGAAAAACATTTAGACCAGACAGAGCTGAAAAAGAATTGGTGGTTCTATGCATAAGTTGCTTTTTCCATGCTTTGTTGCTTTTACTTCTTAGTCCATTCATGCTCACCTAAGACAGCCTGGTTGATCTTGTTGGTGATGTTGAAGCGCTGGGCATCAGTGAAGTGCTCCAAAAGGAAGCGGTAGATCCGAAAACGCTTCTCGCGGTGCTGAGCTCCTTTAAGGGAGAACCGAACCTTGTCTCTGCATAAATTTAAAAGAAATATAAGTCAATGAAAGAATATTTTATATACTTAATAATCCTTGCATGTATTGTAACAGGATGCATACTGTACTCTTTCAGTTCTATGTAGTTATGAATACACAGGGTTTCAAGAGTCATCTTTGCAAATAATCATAAAGCAGTAATGGCAAATTTAAACTGGAAGACAGAAATGATATCCCCCACAGCGTCCTACCGCTCATTTTGAGGGAACTTGTTGTAGGACTTGTGTTTGCTGTAGCAGTTGAAGTGGAAGATGCACTCTATGAAGTGCTGGCTGAACATTTCTGGGTTCTTCTTCAGCAACAGGTGGAGCAGGCAGTATTCAGTCAGACTGGAACAGGAAACAGGAGGCACTTAGGTTTGATATTACGGTGGGTTTCTTCAGGTGCTCAGGGCAATTTTAGATGCAAGCTCTGTGTGTATATTTATTAATTCATGAACAATGTGCAAATGCGTGGAGAGATCACAGCATGCAGTCATATAGCAGCAATGTGGTATGACTGATATGAAGAAAATATGTCCCTATTATGCCATGGACACCCACTTAAAAATGTGTCACTTTGATAAGAGCAATTTGCTATGTGTGTGGTTTGAAGTTTTTTTTGTTTTTTTTAATCCTGCTGCATGATAGAATTGGATACAAAAGAGCCACAGACTAGGATGTTGTTGCTGATTTTTAAACAGTGCCAGCACGATGGTGCCTACACATAACACGTTGCACACCTCTGGAGCAACTAGGGGTTAAGTGTCACATTGGTGAATGTCACAATGGGGATTTGAACCCAGGTCTTCCACACCAAAGGGATGTGTCTTATCCACTGCGCCGTCAACACCCCAGACAGACGAGAGAGATTAAAGGTTCAGGAAACCTTTGCAGGTGTTTTGAGTTAATTAGCTGATTACAGCCCTTCTCAGGTCAACATTTCTGCATTATAAATTCTTTTTTCTAAAATTCTGATACATTTTGAGATACAGGAGTAATGATTTCCATGAGCTGTAAGCCGTAATCATCAATATTAAAGATAGGGTTTGAAATATTTTACTTTATGTGTAATGAATCTGGAATATATCAAAGTTTAACTTTTTGAATTGGACTACTTAAGCGCAATTTATACTTCTGCGTCAAATCGACGGCGTAGGCTACGGGGCTACGTAGAGGCAACGCAGAGGCTACGTCGTTGCCCCCATTTACGTTAGCGGGGCGCTAAACTGGAAGTTAGCCTGCTCGGCCGGCAAAAGTCAACACAGTGGACTCTGTAGCGCTCCCGGTGACTAGTGTTTGGGGGTGTAATTGCAGAATGACAGACCTACGCACAATTATAAATGCATTGGCTACGTGCGTAGCTTACGGCGTAGGTACGCACGTAGACCCTACGCAGCAGTATAAATGGGCCTTTAGTCATCACATTGGGACTTACCTGCTGATGGCAGGGACTGGGTCAACGAGTGCCACCATGAAGCGAAAGAAGAGGGAGCCCTTCCATTTCACAAATTCCTCCTAGAAAAAGGCATAAGATATAACCAATCAAAACACACCATGCCAAATGATTCCATGAAAAACAGCCCATTTAGCATGAAGGAGGAATGAGGGGTCGACTGGTGCAGAATCTTCTGACAAATCGAATAAGAGACTGAAATGTGGCAACCTTTTACCTGTCCATCTGTCAATTTGAACGACTAAAAGCTGATTCCTGGTGGAGTATATAATTGGCAGCTGTAAATGCCTAAAAATGCCTTCATTATATGAAACTGAATTAAGTTTCAAATGCCCTTCCATATTTTTCAAATACATAATTTTTCTTTTACATCACATCAACAGACTATAGAAGAAAGAATGTGGTCTTTATTTGAAGTAACAAAAATGGCCTTGGAATGAAAGATGTTGATATCACCCCCTTTCCTTGTATTAAACTGCAATGAATAGTTACGTACATTATGATGTGTGTAGAATGTTTAGAACAGTTCCCACCTGGAGCAGGTTGGTCAGCATGATGAGAGTCTGCTCCCTGATGACAGATTCGCTGTCTCGCAGACAGGCGGAGATGTTGGGGATGTAGTGATCCACGATGTTGGTGTATCGAACACACAGATCACACATAATCACCACCACATTGTTGCGCACAGCAACCTCTGTGCCGACCTCCAGCTCTCTGGCAAACACAGGCAGGTACTTCTGGACCAGTTCTTCATGCTGCAGACACAGTTTACCTGAACCAGACAGACAGCAATGAAGACAAACCATTAAATGTATGAGGAGACATCCGAAACACATCGAGGATAAGGCTATCATTTTGTATCGTTTCATAAAAAATGTTTCTCAGCTTTTACTGAAAGAGACACAGAGGAGGCAGACATAAACGAGAGAAGGACAGTTTACCTAAAGTGATGACTCCGTGTGCTCTGACTCTGGTAGGCAGAGAGTTTAATTTGAACTGGGACAGAGGCAGCGAGGCTGGCAGCTCCTCCGGGCACTCTGTCAATGACCAACATAAAAAAACATGACAGCAATGTCAACCATGTGACCACAGAATACATTCAATGTTTTTCTGTTAAATTTTGAAGCTCCTGTGTAGAGTGTAGGGCTATACCAAATGTCATTTTTTACATTCAAAGCTTCTATTAAAGAGGTGTTATTATGGCTTTTTCCCCTCTCCTTTATTGAGTTATGTATCTTTTTTGTGCATGTAAAAGGTTTGCAAAGTGAAAAAGCCCAAAGTCCAGCTCAAAGGGAGTTCTTCTTGTATCTCTCACAGAAAACTCTGCTCTGAACTGCTTGAAAACAGCTCGTTTGTAGTCCAGCCTTTCTCCCACTTTGCTGTGACGTCACAGCGAAAAATGAGTCATAATGCTCGCTAAGCAGCTAGTCCGACACACCCTCAAAATCACCGGTGGAAAAATTATGGGAAAAACACTGAGCTGCAGCACGCCTCTCCTCTCCCTTCCAAACACTAGCTACCCTCCAGGCAGTTAATGGACATAAAGTTGTTACTAGGGCTGCAGCTAACGATGATTTTAGTATTCGAAACTTCTATAGATTATTTCAACGATTCATCGATGCGTCTTTAAGAAGCACTTTTGCTTGGCGATAGATGATAGATATTTATTAGTCCTTTCGTAAATTCATACTGTGTCATACAGCAAACATCAGACCGACAGCCAGTTAACTCCTGACTGTGAGGTTACAACTCACAGGCCAACCAGGAGAACAAACGCACGTGCACATTTTCAGCTGAGGACTGCAGCTTACTTTGGCTTCAACTCAACAATCAATCATGATTTCAGCTAAATGCTAAAGTTGCTGTTACTGTTACCTTGTCTGTGGTCCGCTGGCAGAACACCTTTTTGTTAAGCTGCCGTCGTGCTGTTGCCGAGGCGACATACGTTTTGTTTTACGGTGGACGGACTGTGACATTACAGAGTTGTTGTTTTCTTTAGCTTGAAATAATCCCAGACTTTGGACACTTTCTTCTTTGTCCCTCCTGTTTTCTCTCTTCCCACTTTGCAAACAGCTCCATCATAATCACGCTGCTGTGCGACAGTAATAAATGTCCCTTTGAAACACTGTGCTGTATAGTTACATGGATTAAACGAAGCATCGAAGAATTTGTGTCGAAGCATTTTATGAATCGATTTAATCAATGAATTGTTTCAGCCCTAGTTGTTCCTGTGATGTAGAGACAGAGCTTGGTTAAAACTTTGGTGTTTTTTGAAAATGAAACCATGTAAACCTGTTCTGGTACAATCAACCATTCAATTCACAGACAGTGAATTGGCCGTGTTTGCGAGAGAGAGCGCGACCGAGCGAGAGGAGGTGCAGAGCGAATATGTGCTCCAATCAAAAACAATTTTAAAATGGGTCGCCAAATTTACTTGGGCGGCTGTTAATCTACCTGGGCGGCCCACCCAAGTAAAGCCTAGGTGTGGGAAACACTGGGGCTGGCAAACACCAGAACTGACTGTGGTGGGAGTACGCCTGATAAAAAAAATGCTCTCACTAAATCTCTTTTTTCTAACCTGCAAACCAGGTTTCTAGCTCTTTACCTACCTGCCAGTTTGTCAGAATGTGTTGTGAGGACAGATTCCACCAGCAGCACCGTCCTTTTGCCGACCTTGGCAGGACAGTGGAGTGACGCAACACCCAGAGTGTGCAGGTGTTTAACCTGGAAGAGAGAACAACTTACATCACAAGCACAATACAAGTACTGACCTGGGATCTTACAGCACCCTGGGTCTGTGAATTTAACAAATAATCAGGGGCTTTGTGTCTGTAAAGTTAGGAAGGCAACATTTTGTTTCTGTGATTGTTCAATTAACATACCAATGTAGCTGAATACACATTAGCCATTAGACATTAGTCATTAGCCTGGATTCAGGTTTTGTCAGAAGACATCATGATTGTAAAATAATGGTTTTATCAGTGGTGTGCAGTGACTGCTGTGTTTAGTGAGTATTTCATACTCCTTCAGTTGTCTGACAAAAGAAACCCAACATGTAAATGAGAAGTACTCTATGATGAATTTAAGTGACCACAGAGAGCAGGAGGAGACTGAACGGAGGTGTATCAGGCTGAAACTCTACAGTCAGTACCTGTAGCTTAGTCACCATGAGGCTGGGTGACAGTGAAGTTAGCGAGAGAACGTTCTGTCTTTACCTCTCTGTGTGATCACACATTTTAAACCTTGATTTATTCAGTCAAACGACATTGTGAGCATAAAATAATGATTTTCTCATCCGGCTCTGTCTGTTGCTGCTGTACACAGCACGTGTTGATGTCACATAACATAAGACACACTTAAGACGCTAAAAAAACAGGCATTTAAAAGGTTAGACTGAAATCTTTTAACCTGCATGGTAATGAAGGTGTTGGGGTAAGGGAAGGCCAGCAAAGGGTTAGTTCTCACCATCAGCTCCTCATTGAGGTTCTGGGTTCCATTTTCTCTCAGGATGATGCTGGCTAAATAAGCCTCGCAGACAGACACCAACTCACCACAGTGCTGGTTCAGAAAAGCCTGAACACAAAAGAAATGACATATAACATAAATTATAGAAAGATCAAACCAACTGACTCCCTTTGGGTTTACACCAGTGGTTGGCAATAGGCGGCACGACAGCAATAATATCTGGCCCGCAGCCAGATTGCTTTGATAGCAGAAAATTAAATAAATTGATAGCGGCTAGTGCTGAAATAGATCTCAGTCATGACAGCAACAGTTACTCACAACATAACTTCCTCTTAAGTGATTGTGCCTCTAAAATAAAAGCGTGAGAATGTCTTTTGCAGCAATGCTTCATGTCGAGTTTATTAAGAGCTTTTACTTTGAAAAGTTCTGAAGGACAACTCAAAAGAGACTCTGGCCTGCTTAGCACACCTCTGAAAAAGCTGTCAGTAAACGTGTGATTGGATTCCCCTGAATTTCCTCAGGATAATGAAAATAAGCATCCATAGGTTTATGAATGCGGATCAAACACCGGGACGCGCACACACTGCAGCACATGCTTTATTGTGAGCATGTACAAAAGTGTCCTTACCAAGGGAGAAAAGAAAAATCTGCAGTTAGTTGTAATCGATCTGACAATTTTCCTAATGGAAGCCCCGCACAGTACAGACTGAGCTAAACGTGCACACGAGAACACAAGGATTTGAAATAATTTGACTATGTTCTGGCCTGCCATGTAACGGCTTGAAAAAATGTTGGTCCAATGCCAGAATTATTTGCCGACCCCTGGTTTAAACTTTGCACCCTAACATTTCTAATTATGAAACTATGCAGGACAAGATCTCCCACCTGAGTCTGTTTGACGTCTTCACTGCGGCCGAGTTGATAAAGAGTCTCCACAGCAGCACAGATCACCTCCAGAGATAAAGTAAAAGTCTTCAACCAAGACATCAGATTCTCTGAGTAGACAGAGACAGAGATGGGGGTTTACAAAACTTCCAGACTCCTCCAGGGAATTTTCCCATCATCTTACACAATCACTTACGAACAATCCTGTCCTTGGTGTCTTCATTCAAATGTACGGCGATGTCGCCCATCACACACAGGATGTGACAGGAGGTTGTCACGGCTACATCCTTCGAACTAAGAGCAAAAATACAAACATCACCTAGCTAACACTGGATTGCCAGCTGAAAATAAATCAAGAGCTCAATGTAAATGTTGCAAATAAATAGTGTGTGTCCTTCTCACCGGACCATGCTGTCCCAGGCATCCAGGATCTTGGTGAAGGGCAGTATGGGGGACGAAGCAACAACCTTGGAGAGCAGCAGCCAAGCCCCGGCAGCGTGATCTGCCTCAGTGTGTGAGATCAGGTCCGTGATGAATCTCTGTGTGAACTTCTTCTGTTTGGACCAGATGGTGAAGGCCCTGCTGAAATATCGGCTGGAGACCCGGGACAAAAAACATTATTAGCAACAGCAGTGGTGAAGTGGTCAGTTTCTAAGCAATAAAGCCTAATATACCTAATATTTCAGCATTTGTTATGTTTGACTATTTTTAATCAAAATAAAACAAAAATAAAAGTATTTAGTATTCTACACAAGTTCTGCTGTATGATGTGTTGTTATTTAGCATGAAACACAAACTGGACTGAATGTAGTTGGTCCAACCTGAGGTTCTGGCACTCATGACAGAGCAGGCCCAGCAGATCCCAAGTCAGCCTCTGACTGGCATCCATGTGGCGGCTGGCCGAGTACGGTTTGACCTGGCTGAGCAGCACCTGGTCCAGAGCCTCCAGCGCCTTGTCCTGCACAGAGTTCTCAGAGTCCACCACAGCCGGCACCACACCATGAAGCCATGCCTTCTGCACCACGCTGCACTCTGGTTTAGCCTGGAGATCAGAAGAAAGAACAGAAACATGTTTCAAAATGACAAACACTTTGCACATCTATTTCATGAGACAGGTGCTTCGGAGTTGATCAAAAGTAGCTAATAATGTCCCGCGCACCGTTAACTTGCAGTACTAAATGTGTCGTGCAAAATATGCAACACATTTTTCTCTCACTTGTTTCTGGTCACTAGATGATTTGGACCAGTAATCAGCATGCAACATGTTACTTTATGCAGCAAGAGAAAACAACACAAATTTTAGTTTTCTATCTTACACTGTTACTGACATTTATTGTCAATATAAGGATGCTGACAACCCTATCAGAGTTTTCTATGCTCCGTTTTACTGTCTCAGAAGTGCTGGTGAAGACTCACAGCGAGCAGCTCTCCCACACACTGCAGGGCCTTCTTCTTCACAGACACAGCCGGGTCTCTGCTGCGCTCTGATAGCATAGCTAGGTTTTCCCAGCTCATGGGGATCACACTGTGTTTCAGAAGACCCAGCAGAGCCTGTGGAGGAATGGCAGAGCACAGAGGTTAAAGGTCATCTGTCCATCTTTATTTACCTCAAGCATACTGCACTGAGAGCTGGGGTGAAAAACATATACTGTACTGGTGGCTGGTCAGTTACTGTACTCATTATTATTTGGATTTCAAGCATAAAGCTGTCTGGTCAAGTTCAGTTCCCGATACCTGCAGTGCCGATTTCCTCACGTTAGTCTTAGAGTCTTTCACACGCCGCAGGAGAAGAGCCAGGTTCTCTTTTCCTGCATCGAAAATTTATATCATCACTTTGAGTCAATCTCACACTGAATATATAAATATTTACACATGTCTAAATGTGTAAACGGTATCTAAATATCTATTTACAAAATTGTTGGCCAACACCCAATGCATGTAATAAAAGTCATTGAATGCTGAGAATGGTTTGCCTCACCGTCACAGACAGAGCTGTCAGTGCTGCTGATCTCCACAGTCCTAAACGGCAGAGTGCGGTAGGTTTTCTGAGTCTGCTGGGAACTGACACTTCCTGAAACACACACAGTCACATCTATTAAAACACTAACACTTTATACAAGATGCACTACAGGGAAGGTTCTTATTGAGTTGTATCTGTAGTACCATGTAGATTGTTGGTTGGTTGGTTTCTCTTTCCAGAAACGGTGCCGCCACTTATAACAATAATCCAAACCTCACTGAGAACTGTTGCAACCACCAATAGTCCGTAATGAAAATTGTTAAAGAATAAAACTGGTTTATGTCAACTTCCGTCTGCTTTTCACAGGTTTGGCCATCATTTCTATGAGTTGTAATAGTATACTCCCCAAAGTAATTGCCTGAAGTCCAACAGGTCAACAACTATAAGCAGTTAGATGATCAGACAGGTTAGAAACAAACCAGCAGTTTGTACAGATTATCTAAACCACTTTATTTGGAGGTCAAACAGAGTGAGCACAGAGGCGTTCTTCAGGCACTTATAACTTCCCCACCTCTGGGGTGAATGTGATGATATATGATACCTTCTAACACTGTGCATATATAACCAAGTATGATTTAGTTTTCATATAATGTTTGTGTGTAAAATGGCTGCAGTGAAAACAAGTGCACAGAGACACCTCTCACCTGGCACATCTTCAACACCTGCACAGATGGATTGATGGGCCAAATCAGACAAATTAAACCAGAATTAGCTTTTAAAAAGCAAGGTACTGAAGGCTGAGAGAAATAAATGTTCAGTCTTATCTTTACATTTCTTCATTTAGCCGACGCTTTTATCCACAGCGACTTACAATTGCTATACGTATCAGAGGTCGCACGCCTCTGGAGCAACTAGGGGTTAAGTGTCTTGCTCAGGGACACAATGGTGGATGGGTCACAGTGGGGAATTGAACCTGGGTCTCTCACACCAAAGGCATGTGTCTTATCCACTGCGTCATCATCTGTTGGCAAGATTAACCTTTCCAAGCCCATGCGGCAGGTTTCCAGCCAAACTGTGCTCTACTCTGAGAAACACATTTGTCAGCCTCAGCCTCGGTGTCAAACAACCACTGTAATAAAGAAACAAGATCGTGTACCTTCTGTGATTTCACCTTCCAACACTGTCTGGGTTCCAGCTAAAAAGAGAGATGAGATGGGTTACTTTTACTGACTTAACAGTTTATCATACAAACACAGCAGCTCTTAAAATATATAACATCTGCCCTTAGATTCTTTAATAATTCAAAGAGTTGTGTGATAAATAAAAATTACCCCAAATTCTTCACATCTTATGATCTTTACAGAAAATTTGCTGTTTTCAAACTAAAGTCAGGTCTAGAGTGTGTTTGTTTTCTCACTGGCAGAGAAGAGGTTGTGGACAGCCCGGGTGACGTTGAGAGAAGGTAGCTCCAGACACTGGGCCAGGCAGGAAAGGGCATGGCCTTGGACGGTGGGCGAGTCGTCCATCCGCCGAGCGAACAGCAGGCTCTGGATCAGGAACTTGTGTGGCAGGAATTTGGCAAGCTCAGGGTCCTGACATTCCTCCGGCCTTCTCTCTGGCTGCTCCAGCAAAACCATCACCACGTCGACAGAGAACAGCCGGCTTACCATCTATAGAAGCCAGCACAACAGACGGTAAACACTGGAATTCACAGAAGATAATGAGGCTGACTGATATCTGGGGCTGTATTACAGAAAGTTCCTATCTTAAGTCTTAAGTTAAGATAGGAAGAGTCTAAGATTTTTCTAAATTTGGTATTACAGAAGCAAATCCCAACTAACTTTAGGAATCCTATCTTATCTCAGGTTAGGAAATCCTAAATACTCAAACCCACATCGGTTACAACTTTTATGTCTGTTACCTAGCAACCGACGCCACTTTTCTCATCTGGCCGAGCTAAACTTCTTTCAGTCGCTGTTTTTTGGTAGTTTTTAATGAAACCTACACTGAAAATGGAGCAGAAACAACTATCACTGAACTTCAAGTCAGATGACTTAGAGGTGTTTGTAACTTCCGTCGAAAAATCCAAATAGTGGGCTAAAATAGTGGACATAGTCACCGCCGCATATCCGGCATCCTGCGGAGCGCTGATGCTGTCAAAAAGAAAATAAGTGCATTTACTGATTCGATTTACTGTGCATTTAATGATTCGAAGACACAGGCAACCGCTGGTGGCTCCTCCTGTGCTCCCTCACTGACCCCGGCAGAAACCCGTAGGCTACTCTTCTCGGGAAAGTTAATTATGACGGTAAAATAAAAAAAATAAAAATAGGTTAATAAAAATAATAAAGGCTTTCATTGTATTTCTTGAATTTAACCATCTCCTCCTATCAAAGACTTGCATTAGGATCCTTCTGTTACATCAAGCCTTTACATTATGTTATGTAATGAGACATTATCCAGCGTTACATCGCCAGCAGCCTTTCGACTAAGGAGGGTTCTGTCAAACACATCGGTAGAATCAATTAAGTTCCCGCCTGTTGACATTAGCTGATTTTGTAAAAGCAATGTAAGAGCAATTAGGATTAAACGAGTTAGCAAACACTACCTGGTGGAAAAGTAAAAGTTAGGACAGCTCAACAGTTCTCCTAAAGTTAGGAGAGTTTATTTAAGATTTTATGAAGTTAGGATGCTTCTGTAAAACACTTTTCTTATCTAAAGTTAGGAAAGGAATATTGACTTAGGAACTGTTAATCTGTAATGGCCTTTTTCCTAAATCAGTTCCCAGTTCCTAAGCTCTGCTGGTTAGGAAGTCTCTGTAATACGGCCCCTGGACTATAGTTAACATTCAGTGAGGGGATTTGTTGCCCTTCTAGGCATTTAACAGTCAAATTGTGTTTGTCCATATGTACTAAAAGGCTGCACTGAGAAAGAAAAGCAACACTCCCGGTTAATTTTTACACAGTTTTACCTTTCTTTTTCACCCAGTGGCCTCCTGCTTGAATATGTATTGTTCCTGTTTTTAAATGGGTCACTTATTAAGCAGGCATTAGATTTTTGTTTACAGCAATAATTTAGTCAAAGGAGTTTAAGGCCTCTAGATAAACTGGAGGGATGGCAGACAACGCAGCACTGGGGTGTGGGTGTATGTTCTGCCAATTGTGCAGACTGGGTGTGGTGTTCAGCTTTGACACAGAAACCATCATCCTGCCCATAAACTGCATAATTAGCTAATGTAAGTAACACAAACTCCATTCTTTACACAGGCATTGCTATAGGCACTGTCTTCACACTTCAGACCATTCAACATGAACTCTTCTGCAGCTAAACTAATCCCCTAATCACACAAACAGTGCACAAAATCTTTTATGGTCGACCGGGTGTGCCACTCTAATGTACTGATGTTTTTCACTGAGGTTTATTGTTGTATATATACATATATATATCCTATTGCTGAGAGCATTTCCCTGTTCCACCAAACGTCAACAGCAGAAACTCCACTGCTGTCATGCAAATCAGATGAACTGCACTTACATCTGCAGAAATGAACCTGAAAATATTGTGCTCCCTTGAAGGTAATTTGTGAAAGTAAATATCCTGCTCTGTAAACAGGGGGTTAAAAATCACCCAGTGCTGAAAATCAGTTGCTCAAACTCTGTGAATTATTAATTGTTTTTTGAATTTCCATGTTTGCATTCCAGATTAATGAAGTCTTATTGAGCGTGTAGAGACATCTATAAACATCATATAATTGTATCTGAATCATGACAAAAATATAAAATACACCAGCATGTATTATTTGGAATGCATTTCTCACAAAATCAAATAGGTGGCAAATGGGACGTGTTACCTTTGTGTGTCTGGAGAAGTTAAACAGCCACTTGATGAAAGAGGCGTAGTCTGTACTTGCCATCTGAGATGTGAACATACCCACAGCCTGGGCTCCATGGCTTCGAAACTCGCTCTTCTCCACCATCTAAACATCCACAGCAGGACATTACAGTACAGCTTTACTAAAGATCATAACAACGTCACAGCAAACTATTCTATCCAGATATTTGTAAAAATCCTTGGATTAGACTGCCTTCATAACTTTAAAGCATCAACAGGCTCTCTGACATTTACACAAACAGAAGTAATATTTTTGAGTGTTTGCTAGAGGATTCACCTGGAAGCAGATATGCTGCAGGAGGATTTGCAGGAAAGGTAGCGCCAGCTCCTTCAGCTCATCCACAAGATGGCTGTAATCACAAACACAGAAATCCTGTACAAAGTAACATGGTTCGTAGCATGTCTTCAGATCAACGGCTAGAAATAGTCTCCAAATAAACAACCACCAAGAGACCCTGATGTGGCTCCAATCTTTACACACCACCCTCCAGCAGTCAGAAATAAAGGAATGATTAGATGGAGTTGCTTGATGTCACAATTTTTACATTCTGCATAAGGCTGTTGTAAGGTTCATTAAGATGGATTTTGGTACCATAAAGAAACCGTGTTGAAATGTCAGTGGCTTTTACTATAAAATAAATTATATATTTCTAAAGACAATGATAAAAGCTAGCTGCACTTCCGTTCATCTCCACAAGATGGAAGTCAGGATTCTCCAGTCAGTGAGGGCTTTACAGTGTAGCTAACCAATAATTCCAACAGTTAGTCAGAATTCCCTGCAAGCCGGTGTCTCTACTCAGCCAGAGATCATTCATAAAGGAAGAAATCCCTCCCTGTAACACCACTGGACCATCAGATCAGTTACCACAACTCCAACAGAGTAGTGCATCTTCTCTCTAGGTGATCGTATCCCTTCACTTCCACTTAATCTTTCATCTCATATCATATTAATAATTAAAATTTATAAACTTTGAATCAGGACCCTCAGTATTTGGATTAAGAAATTAATTAAATAAAGCTTTTACTTTATGTGTCAGATATTTGGCTGGGCAATAAAACAGTAATGATAATTATCGCAATATAATTTTCCTCAATATCAATATAATAAATGTTATCGTCAAATATTTGATTTAATTCATTTGAATCATGAACAAATTAGCACTTAATTTTTCTATTAGAATATTATTTTGTTGACGAAAAAGGACTGAAAAAAAATGATTTACTAATCATATTTGTTGGGTTTTTTTTTTATCATAATAGTTTTGAATGTTCTCCCTCTGATTTATTAAGTGATCCACTGTTTGGCAGTGTTTGTCCCATTTTGACCATAAAGAAAAGTTGAACCACATAATTAACCATCTGGTTTCTTCAATTTTCAGTCAGGAACAAAAATATCGAATTGATATTGAATGGTATGAAATGTTTTTATCGTGATAACATCATATCGCCCAGCCCTAGTCAGATATATATTTAATAAACCTTAAAGTAAATGTAAGTATCAGATCGGACTCTGCAAATACCTAATGGTAAAAGACTCGGGTCGGGATGGGGGCAAAAACAACTTGGGTATCCCCAGTGTTAAGCCACACTGAATCTCTTGTAGCTATAGATCCAGCAATCTGGATCCAATATAAGAACAAAGGTTAAGGATTTTCTTCCAATCACACATCAAGTATCTTACGCTGAAATGTTAAGGCCAGCTGAGGAGGATCTTATTGACTGCAGTCTGGTGAAGTCAAGTACATATTTTCAAATATTGAACTTCCTCACTCCGTTCAAATTTCAACAAAATTGACATTAATTGATGGTTTGGTTTAACATCTGATTACATCCGTTTACCAAACAAACTGGATGGTCCAGTCACGGGTGGAGAGGATGGCCTGGCTGGGTATGAGGAGGGAGGGCTTTCCTCTGTTGCCTTTATTCATCATCAGGATCACGTAGAGAAGCCGATGGAAAACCCTCCGCAGGGACTGGACAACAGATATCAGTTCAGATTAGAAACCTGGCATTACAGACCAATATCACTGTAGATATCACACATGCATCATGTTTAACCAGAATGAGATCAAAATATATTGTATTTAAACTTTTTTTTTTAATTCTTATTCTTATCATCACCCTCTCATATTCTTTCGTTTAAATAGTTTGAGACATGAGGAGGTGAAACAGTCTCAGTACAGTGGAAGTGTAAGGAATCGTGGATCACTTATGGCTTGAGAGGAACTGGAAGTCGAGGAATGGTAGGCCTAATATCAATGGATTTCTTCCTGAAAAGGGTCTGTTCATCGCTAAAGGTTTTTTTTGTATCTTAAGGAAAAAGCTATGTCAGTATGATCCTCAGTCACACAGTGTGCAATGTGCCATCTAGTCCAGGTCTTTGGGAAGATCACATGGTCTCTGTGTGTCACTGTCACTGTCATTGGATCTTACTTCTTTCTGGTCTCCGTGTTTCGGCGAGCAGAGCAGCTGCAGGCCGTAGAAAGCCATCTCAGGAACACTCCTCAGCTTGGTGATATCTCTGTGCAGAAATAACACAACTGTCAGCTCCATCACATCCTGGAGACATTCAACAAGACAGAGAGAGAAGAAAACTCACTGTCCAGCGGCAAAGGTCGGCTCTCCGATGACGGGCTCAAAGTAAAGCAGCTTACTGAAGATCTGCAGAGAGAAAGGAAACAGGTTAACTGCTCATACATCAGGACGCTGCAGTGTGGCACGACGCCGGCGTGACGATGGAATCCTTCGTTACCTGCGTGCAGTTGCCAGCGATCTGTGGTTTGTCTTTGAGTGGAAATGTCTGCAGGAGTCTGAGGAGGCTTTGAACCAGGAGAACCACAGCATCTCTGATCTTCATAAGATCCTGACCAGAGAAATGAATCTGCTCTTCTTCATCCTCTTCCTCTGCCTCATCCACTTCCATCTGAGGATAACAGCAGTAGGGAAAACCATTTCCAGACAACCTCTCCACTGTATTTATTCCACCAAAGGTCATTTTGTACATCTCCTCTGTGTTAGATACAGCAACTAAAACCAGATGTTGTGTAAAACATTTCAGTGTCCAATTCAAGAGACTAGAAACCTGATCTAAAGTGTGGTGCCCACACCCCTGGGGGTACATGAGCTGCCTCTAGGGGGTGCGCGACAGTAAAAATGTTATGGTGGTGTAGTAGTGTAATAGCTACAGCAATTAGTTTTTTTGTGGCATTTTTCATGAAATAACAACCTGAACTGAAAACTTTCCTTTGTAAATTGAATTTAAAATTTAAAATGTTATTATTAATAGTTAGCTCACAGGAAATGGCTTTAAAGTAATAAATATATAACGTTACATCGCGATGCAGAGCTGCAGTGAAAAGGGGGAGAGCGACTGATTTAAAAGCCGTCACTTTCAAGAGTGTCACTGAGTGAAACCCCGTAGCTGTGACTTTGGGCATGTTCACTGGTGTAACAGGGACACTGGGCTGCTTGGCATCATAGAAAAAGATCAGATATTGATGTTTATTGCATCTTCAGTAATGTCGGCTGCCTTCTCTTTAAACCACAGCTCACTGGAGCAAAGTGTTGATAGGCTTTAATCATGACATGTAACCAATCAGTGCTGTGTGCATTGAGCAAATAAATAAGTAAATAGCTCTCACATCCTGGCAGTCCATCCAGACGTTTTCAGACATTTTAATCTGGACATAAGAATTCATTGCTAGGTGGCACTACATGTAAAGTCAGTGCATAAAAAATCTGGACCATCATATTGTATAATGGTCCCGTGAGTTGGGGTGATTTCTGATACAGGTCTGTACCTCTGGACTGTCTTTCCGCTGAGGTTTGGAGCGTTTGCCCTCTGCCTGAGAACTCTTCAGGCCGTCTTTCTTTCGCTTCTTTCCAGAGTCCTGAGGCCAGCAGTGGGAGGTCAAGTCTGAACATGTTTCCAACAAAACCTCATGGAAAACCTTGTTAGCGATGCTCCCTGGAAGCAAGAGACACATATACAGAAAGTTACCTCAAAACTGCACACACAAAACAATCCTGTACATTGAAGTCAACCCTATATGGAGACGTACTGGCAACAAACCAGAGAAAGAGACTTTTCACAGATGCACCCAGCAAGCAACCCAAACTTTACACATCAATAGAAGATTTTATTAAACAACAAAAAAAAGCCCACATGAAAGGCTTGAGCGTTTTAACACATGTAAGAATGTAGCTGATGAGACCAGGTACTGCTGTGTGTGTGGGGAGCTCTCAAGTTATTCATGAAGTGCATATGCATGTGTGTATGCAGCAGATGCAGTACACATTCCTGCCAGTACACAGCAATGCACCAACAAAGGCAGGGGAAAAGAAGCTGGCAAGCTAGCAATCCTGAACATAAACAATGCTGAAATTTAAATGTAGAAAATCAGCTGTGCAAATGTTTTATGAGGAAGGAAATACATTCAACATGTTTGTCAGACTTCAAGGATTCACAATGTGTTTTGGTGAGTAACAATGAACGTAAAGATTAACACTTGTTTGTTTACAAGAAACTCCACTGGGAACCTGTAACCTCAACAGCAAACAGTATATTTGATTTTTAGTTGAGACAATGCAATTTATTCAACATAGTTCCAATACAGAGCATGAAACTGATATGCTGCACAGAGTTTACAGCTAATGCTAATTTTCAACTCTTGTCCTTTGTTGGGCTTTTACAGGTACTGTTTAACCAGACAGCTTTCAGTAACACTAAACCACAATACAATAAGTTATGAAAATACAATTAAATGCACAAAAACCAATGCACCTTGGCCACGTAGAGTACAATTAGCTCATGGGTACAGATCTGGTTTGGTTCTAGCCAGCACCTAATAGTTGTAGTAGAATATTTTATATCTGGAATTGAATTGATTTTAGTTGGTAATGTGTTCCAGAGTTGACAGACGGTATTTCAGTTACCATTGCCCATTCTCCTAGTTACTCTGTTACGGTCTTATCTTTGGATATATCTGGAAAAGGGCTCTGGGGCTGGACTGTGAAAACATTGTTTGAGAAAACAAAAAAGTGCAAAGCTTTCAAAAAGGTACGCAGATTGTATCTTTTTGTCCATTATTTTCACTGCTTGATTGTTAAAAGCTTAAATAATTAAAGGAGGACTCTGGTTCATTGCAACATTTTAGTTAATAACACTGGTCAGACCAATGCTGTGTTATAGGGAAAAATAAGGTGAGCAGTAAAATTATTGCCCAAACTGTCAGTTTACAGACGCACTTCCTGCTTCAACTTTGACCTACTGTACTTACTGTAGTTAAGCGCACTCAGTTAAGTGAAAAGACGAGTTATACAATATCAACTCATGGTTTCAATAGTTCAAAAGTTGAAACCTTAACTTTGGGGCTGCACTGAATGCAGACCTTCTTCTGTGTGTATTTCTCAGATTGCTTCACCTGGGATTCCCAGCAGCAGCAGGTAGAGTGAGGCGGCGTGCAGACTGATCACCCTCTGCTGGACGTTGGCCGCTTTGGCTTTTCCCGCCAGGACAAAGAAGGACAGCACGGCCACCAGAGACTTGACCGACACCCCGCTCTCCCCAAGAGTGGCCCAGATACTCTGCAGTGCAACATGGGAGACAGCTGGTGCTTACTGCTGCTACCCAACAGGAAAACAGATACACAGCAGACTGATGTTTTGCATCAAGGTCAAAGCACACAGCAAGTTTTGGGATTGATTACCCAGCTTTCACTGAGCCACTAGTTTCAGTATATGTTAGTACACTATAGGGGAAGTAAGTCACTAAAAGCTTGTAGAAAGTCCCCTCCCAAATACTGTTTGCAACACAGGAATGATTGCAGTCAATTTAAACAATCGGTTGCAAAAAAGTAGCACAATGCTTGCTCTAGTCAGCTTTTATAGGAGTGTGTACTGCTTCATAGTAAGGATGCCTCCTAACAGTTGACCAAACCTCCACAGTCAGGGAGCTGCACCTTGTCAATAGGGCCGTGACAAAAGTATCAGGTGGATGGTTGCTCTTCTCTTGTAACAGTCACAAGCGATATGGGGCACTTTACTGCTAACTAGAACTGTCAAAACTAGCCAAAAATACTTGATTATTCCTTCAAAAAAACACATAGATTCGAACCATCTGAATGTCTATTTTTGCACATTATGTCCATAAGAGGGCAAACTAATACAACAAGAGGCATAACTACTTGGATATGTATATTTATTTCAACATAAACATGTTCACAAGGAAAGTTAAAATCAAGGGCAACTGGACGTGAAGATACGTGGAGACGTTCCACCTCTTATCAGAAAGGCTTTTTCAGTTCTGAAGGGAATCCCAGCCATTTAACCTGTGTGTGGTCATTCTCCAGGTGAAGAATCCCACTTGCTTTGTTAGTGCTCCTGTCTTTAACTAAACATGTATTTTAAAAGATCTACATACTTACGCAGAGGACAGAGTGAAGAGTTTTACCTGTGGAGCTCCATCTGTGCCTGCAGCCTGTTGATCAGCAGCAGCATGGTCGAGTAAACACTGGTACAGGGTTCTGAAGTCCTTGTCTCCACTGAGTGTGAGCTCTTCCTCTGTGGTGTCATCTAGTGGTTTTCTCTCTGTGAACTCCAAGTCCCACACTGCGTCCACCCAGGCTGGAGATCACAACAGTTATCACATAACCTAACAGACAGTGTCTCAGAACTTGGAAGAATTAAACGCAGGTAAATGTTCGCGTGCGAAAAGTTGGATTCCTCATTGTCTCCATGTAAGGATTTAGCTTAATTTAACACTGTGAAAGATATTTTCACCCTCAGAACAATGATGTGTGTGCCTTTTAAATTGAACTACTCAAGAGCTGTAGAAAGAGCTGCTAACCCTCAAAGAACACCATCACCTGTCTAAATGCTGTTTCAGGCGTTTAAATAGGGCTGCAACTAGTGATTATTTTCATTACAGTTAGAATGACAATATTAACTGAATTAGATAAAATCATACAAATGTACCTACATAATAATGATATGGAGTATGTAATATTGCAGTGCGTTCTGGTAATGACAAGTGAACGTTAATGTTCAGGTAACAAGAGTTGGAACACTTTTACACTACTACTGATAGTGTCTTTATTTATGTGGTGGGTTTATTAGATGTACTTTATCCTGCATTTTTTTTTTGCAGTCGACATGTATTTGTTTATTGTTAATATTCAGTAAACATACGTGAGTTTACTTAATGTTATGTGTAGAGCCTTGCGCCAACCCCGGTTAATTAACTTGTCAACTTGCCTCGTTTAAGCGTCATTAATTCTTGGTAACGTTGCAACATGGCTCTAACACCTTTAGGCGTATTAACTAAGGTTCAAACCTCTACTCTACAATTCGGTGTGCAGGACACAGGGTAAGCTGTGGAGGACAGTAGTGTGTGTCACATGTTTGCCGAATTCTCCACTGGCTCCAAACGAATCAGGTATAATGTTTGAAGTTTCGTTTTAACTATCTTATGCTTCCAAACCAGCCAGAATAGTCTCATTAGTAAGATATGTAATGGATCGTTGTTCTTTCTGGGATAACAGCAGTAATGTTACAGGGCACAAAACCCGGGAAATAGCTCATTTTTGCGTTAGCAGTAACGTTACAGTTTCCTTGACAAACTGAATTAATTTCACCCCCGTTAGTTAATAGAATAAGGAAGATTGTTTGCGACATACATAACTATACATAATTTTACCTTCCGGAATGTCATTTAACTTCAGAAACTGCAGCGCAGATATCAAATCCATCTTGTTTATATTTTGAATCAGCCCGCCTGAAACTACACTTCTGTACACATGCGCAGAAAACGCATTGTTCGTCACTTCCCCCTTTTCTCTTTCAGCTTTTATTACCGCCATCTTCTGGCCTGGAGCGGGGCCCACATCATCGTCTCAAATCACCCACTATATGAGCTCGCCATTCTGTAGTGCTGTCCGAATGTATAGTGATAATTATTATAAAAGTAGTGTACAACCGATGGTCACTAACCAAGCCCTATATACCATCATGCATTGTGCTGATAGAAAAAATGACTGTCCGATGGCAATGACGTAGGCCTAATTATAGCCTCGAAATAATGATCGGAGTTAGTGTCCCGCAGTGTTATTTACATGTAGTCCTCTACATACAGCTCCCTAGGGAGTAGGGAGTTGTGAATGAGTGATGATTTCGGACACAGCCCATGTGTATGGCAGCATCAAAGTTTGTTTTTGTTCTGTAAATTATTTGTGTCATAACCAAATTAAAATTGGCTGCATAAATTGGTTGAGAGTCTGAACTTTGTATCACCCCTAAAAATAGCAGATGCTCCATAATCTTAGTTTAGTAAAACAACTTGCTGTAATGCAGAACATATATTTCTTTAATTTGAAAAGTGTAAACATTTAACGGTGTCACATTGGCCATAATTCTTAGTGTAAGAGTTGAGCTATTCAAATAGGCGTAGGCTACTGTATGCCAGTGTGGTCAGTATATGCATGTGATATACATTCTATAGCGCATTACTTTGGCACGGTCCAAATCTGCTGTGAGAGGCTGCAAGCTGCAGGGAGAAGGATTCACCTTCCAGTCTGGTTTTGTCTTTTTTCCACTAATTGGCACTTTCAGGTGATGCTGTGGTAAATTAAATGTTTGAAGTGTATAAGTGCTGACTTGAATGTTGGGGGGATCCTCTATCTCATGTTTATTAGCAGTCATCCTGAGAGCCTCCACAGTGAAATCTATTTTTCACACCCCTACACAACACAACAGAGGTTTACATTTTCAGTTTAATTCCAGAGGAGATATTATACTACAGTCTGTTGTACAGTACATCAATGTTAGCTTCTTCAGCAGGCTAACATCACCTGCACTTTATAGAACTTCAACCAGGTTGTATTTTTAGGTCATTTAGCAGAATATTTCTTTCACAGCTAAGACAGTACAAAAAAGAATATTTAGCTTGTTTTTAACATCATAAAAAATATCACGTTTTGTAACACTTCTTGAGCAAAGAAACGTTTACAACAAAATATAAAAAAAACAACTGCTAGTGTATGGGGACCCTAAAGGATGTGACACAGCTCAAATATGGGGACCCTGCCCTTCCTCTTCCCATTGACTTGCAGACCTGAAGGTCCCCTGGTCTGTCGCAGAGAGCATTGAAAACTGCACTGTTAGTCAGTTTCTCTGTCTTGTTGTGGAATATTACAGAGACACGGGAATCATATTGGCACCAGTAATGAAAATCCTTGAACCAAATCCAGCCCAAGTGGGATGCTGGTTAGTGTTCTCCTAAGACCACTTTCTGATGGTTTTGGTCTCGTCTTGGACTCGACCGCATTTGCACTCGGTCTTGTCTCGGTCTTGGACATTGAGGACTTGGGATTTTATTTCAAGACCAGTCAAGACCGTAACTTTGAGAATATCAATAATTTGCTTTTGCATTGTCTGATTCATTTGTTAACAACCTAACTTTGATTGGAAGTAAAACATAATGCTTCAAATGCAACCAATAACCCTAATTAATGACGGTCACCCCTCCCTGTGATGCTTACGTTGATTTCAGCTCTTAGTGTTTGTATGTGGGTGTTTTAATGGGAATGTGGATCTTTCAGATCAATTTGTGAAGCACCTATGATCTCGTTCCACATTTTATTGCGTACCATGCAATGCAGGGAACTGGTCTTGGTCTCGACTGGTCTTGGTCTTAATTTGGTCTCGGTTTGAGCAGTCTTGACTACAACACTAATGTTGGTAATGTAATACTGCATAACAAGAGTCCATGCTTGTAATTAGGCTAATGAAAGACATTAAAAAGTATGACTTAATCAGGACCACATAAAGGATCACATCTGGGGTAGCTGGATGGTGGAGCACACTGGTAGACTCAGCCCATACAAATACAGCCACACTTTTTGGTTTTGGGTTTATTAATGAATGAAGTTTAAAGTTTAAAAGGATGATTGTAAATAGAACTTAGAGCAAAGCATTTGAGATAAAGTGTCCAAAAAATTTACAGGTGTGTGGGATCTATGTCAGTGTTAGTTTCAGTTCTTCATGACTGAATATCTGCTGAAATATGACCTACCGCCTCAATACCCTTACATTTTGTTGGATTAAAAATTAAATATATTTTCAGATCACATTTCAAGTCAGAAAAAGGTGGTAAGTTGGTGATTATTAGTTCATATGTATATGAATGACAAAAAACACAGTTTCTGTACAGCCTATACTATACTGTATATGAAAGTGGGAATTTTCTATGACATCCTGTAAGTCACATTTAGGTGCTTGAAGCCAGATTTTCTCCCTAAAATTCTTAAGTAGTTTTAAAGCTAAAAATAAAGGTTGGAAAATCAATTACTTTCCATACTGTCTGCATGACAACATATGACAAGATAGATTCTGTTTCTGCTTGTTCCAACATTACAAATACAACATGACTTAAAACCCACAGCCCACAGTGGAGTTAAAGAGGCTAAGGGGGAACAGTGGTCACCATGAAACCCCTATGAATTAGTGATGGTAAACTCCTGCTAATTGACATTAATTACATACTTGATGTCCTTTGTCTGCTCTTCCATCCCTGCTGAGCTTCAGTTCACAAGTCATATGGATCAATTCAGTTCAATTTATTATTTGTATAAGCAGGCAATTTGTGCTGCAGTAAGCATAAAAAATACATAACAAACTATAAGAAACATGCCGTATATAATAGAAATATAGAGCAGAGAACACGGGCCGGATGGCTCACACCAATGCTAGCTTAGCTCATCTCATCAGGCTGTAAGTCCACTGTAGCAGCACAGGGCCCATAGATAGTTTGAAGCTCACTGAACCTAGAACCATAAGCATATAATATAATACCGGTATACATCATCATTAACAGCACCAGTACATCTCCATTATCAAACAAAACTTGACATGTCCGTGTAATTCTGGGCCTCTGAGTCACCACAAGATCAACACTTCAGATAAGACAAGATATACTACACTTCAAGTAGGCTTAAGTAAACATTACAAACAGAATTATCGCTATCATTATCACCATCATCACCACCACCGTCTTCATCACCATCACCATCTCCAGCATCCCCACTCCCACCCATCACCAAGGTAATGGACTTGTCCACAACAGCAGCAGTTAGCTTCTCCTGCTATGAAGGAATTCCTATACCTGTTTTTTATGATAATAAGGGCCTTGAAGCGCAGGCTAGATGGTAACAGTTTATACTCTGAATTAAAGGGGTGTGCACAATCTGAGCAAATGGCCATTGCTTTTATAAGCACCTCCTTGATGAACATGTGATTCAAACATCTGAACTGTACTCCCTCTATCTTACTGCCAACCGTCTATATTTTGATTTAGAGACATTAAGTTGTAGAAAATCGTTGTCATATTGTCTGGATTTCTAAATACCCTGGTATACTAGTGTTATATTCCACTGGAAATTGTGTGTGTGATTGTCAAACTGTAAGTTTCTGAAAGTTTGTAAATTATCAAAAAAAGTTCTCAGATCAGTGAGCTGAAGGACTTTGCAGATGTTTGATGAAAAGCCCTCTATTTAAAGCATACTGACGCCTTTATGGTAGCAGCCACTGGACCACCTTTCAGAAGAATGCTGTCAGATGAGCATGTCAATCTCTTTGTCCATGGCCTCCACGTTATTCTCCTGGCTGTACGTGACCCATTTGTTGAGCCTGCTGTAAAGAGGCAGTTCATTCTTCTCCCTGTAGAGGTAGACACCAGTCACTCTGTTCCAGTTAGCTCTGCAGATAGGACGAGCACTCTGCCCAGTCATCTGCTCCTTCTCTTCCTTCTCCAGTGCCACAAAGCCAAAGAAGTTCTTAACGTTCTCTGCAGCCAGGAGGCGAGCATGGACTGCTGCCGTGCGGTTGAACAGGTTGTCTTCATTAGAGCGGTACTGAGACCAGTAGTCCTCCTGCTGGTAGCCAAGAGGAGAGGCGCAGCGCTTTAAACAGAGCATCAGGAACACCACCAGGGACATTCCTGCCACCAGCAACCAGCCTATCAGCTGAAAAGAATAGAAAAGAACAGTAACAGAGTCAACACCATGTTCCAAAGCACTGAATCAATTACATTTGTGTTTGCTGTTCGCATATTAATTCCTTTGTCTGCTCCACCTGTCTTTTTATCTGTGGCTCTTTGGAGCACCTGTTATTAACAATAATTTAACAATGTTAATCATCATTGGCAGTGAATTTCAATCATGACTATCAAATGCTAGAAAGGTAATGTATTTGTCATGGCATACAGCTAATTCATATCCTTTTTTGCATCTTACTTTTTCTGTCGCCGTCAGACAGTCGCCATTCCCTCCCTGTCCAGCTGTGCCTGCTTAGTTTGCCTTGTTTTTTCACCAAGTACACCTTGCTTTTACCTTCCTGTCCTGCCTGGGAGTTGTGCTGTAAAGTCCATCCTGACTACGCTGTCACAGATTTAGGTTATGGTGTGGACACTGAAATTAACTTTGAAAAATGTATACACAATAAAGGATTGTTTTTTTTGCATTCAGATCATTTACACATGTGTCCCCTGGATTTATATTCGTCATTTGAAAATACTGCTGTTGGTTTATAAAGCACTGAATGGGTTAGGGCCACATTTCTGATCTTCTGCCATGTTAGACCTCTCAGGTCATCGGGGACAGGTCTGCTTTATGTCCCCAAACTTAAAACTAAACCTGGTGAAGCAGCATTGAGTTTTATTGCACCATATATCAGGAAAAAACTCCCAACTGCAGGTCTGCTGAAACCCTCAGCTCTTTTGTATCAAGACTAAAGACTTTTCTATTACCACTGACTTTTATTAATGTTTTAACGGCCTTAACAGGGCCAAGTAGAATTACATTTTTCTCTACTGTTTGGACTGCTTTTACCAAGATCTGGATTCAAAGCACTTAAATTGAATTGAATTAAACCAATATCTATGGAATAAATAAGAGAATAAGATAAGACCGTCCTGCAAAAACAAAACATAAAGTTCTCCACTACCTGAGATTCATAATTCAGTCGCCGCTCAATTTCAGGCCAGAAGCCTTGCAGCTCCTTTGGAACAGCTCCTGGACACGGGAATTCCGCCATGACATCTGAACCCTTATCTGAGGGGAAGCCCGGCAGCGTACTGGGGTCAATAAACTCACTGAGGGCACATGTGTATGCCTGTCCCTGCAGCAAAGAGATAACCACCCATGTTAGTGGAGCCACCACAGCTCGACCAATGATGCTTCCCAGCAGCATAAAGGCTGCGGCCCCCGACAGCTTCCGGCACAATCTGAGCCGACACTCGGACACCAGGTCCCAGGTGTTCTTGTTCATCATTATTCCTATGAGGAAAAATGCAAGCGCTGGAACACCAATGGCTGCCAGGCCGTAGAGGTAGTTCCTTCCAGAGGAACACGGGCATTTAAAGGCAAAAACACTGTACGCAGTCTGGCTGGCCACAGTGCCCAAAGCGATCAGACCGTTGAAGATCATCACATCTTTACTCTTGAAGAAGAGGGACACAAACTTAAAGTTCTCTGTGATGAGTGCAGCAGCCATGTTTTGTCTTTACTGAGATCGCGTTTGGCTCACAGCAATGTCAGCCTGCAGAGAGAGAAAGAAAAGGGAAATAAACAAGGAACTTTTAGTTTAACAGAAACTTCTGTTTCAAACAAACACACCGCGTTCATAGTAACAGTAGTCTGAAGTGTAATGAGTAGATTTAGACATGCAGAAAATAAGTGTTACATTTAAGTTATGCTATATATTGCATCAGACAAATAAATCCTGCATTTAATTGAAAACAAAGAGTCACTATGGAATGTAGTCATGCAAACTCACTCTCTGGCAGTGTCCTGGGGCGGGGCAAGTGACTCAGCCTCTGTAATATATTATAAACATCCCCTGCATTGAAAATCTGGAAAAACTGGAGAAAATATGTTGTCCAAAAACTAAAATCAACGTTATACACGTCAAGCTGAAAAGAGAGGTCCCTTTTTTTGAGTCTGCTAGCAGTCTGGGCACCGGTGATGACTCACAGGCAGGGACGGCCCTCCAGATTCCTCACCAGTAGAAAAAACTTGGTCTGCAAGTAAAAACATGTGTTGATCACAGAGTAGAGCAGCAACAAAGCAGAGCCGCACGGGCCTGTATGACTCACACATGAGGAACATGAATCACTCTCAATGGGCCACTAAACTTTCCAGAGCTCGAGGATATTGATTGATCCAGAGGAAGTTTCATTACAAATTTCAAAGGTGCAAGACAAGACGGTTAAAATGAGTGGAGAAAGGATTTTATATTCAAAAGGTAGAGGTACTTAAACTTACATAAAAGCAGGTGTTGGGGATTAGGGTTTAGATGGCACCAAGATTTATGTTTTATGATGTAGTATTTATTATTAATATTGTTATTGTTTAATAATTAATAATTGAATGTAATTTAAAGTTATATTCACCTCGGGGCACCACTCTTGAAACAAGAAGAATAATATTTGGTTAAAAATTGGATTAATGACCAAAATTACCATTAATAGATCGTCGGCTGAAGGATTTGGAGTTAAGGGGTTGGCAATATATTCATCATTATGCAACATTAAAAAGAAACCAGCATGTATATACACAAGCATTTATTATTATTATTATTATTATTATTATTATTATTATTATTATTATTATTATTATTATTATTAAAGCAAAAACACACAAGATGAAACTTACTGAAATTCACAGACTAAGAAAAAGAGAACAAACAGATATGTGTCCCTGATAAGGACAGAGAGAGAGAGTGTGTGAGTGAGTGAGTGAGTGAGTGAGTGAGTGAGTGAGTGCACATGTGGTCAAACAAAGAACAAAGGAGCAGGGGAAAGTTAAGTTTCCTCCTACTTAGGTTTGTGTGGTTGTTTAAGGCCAAATAAAAGTATATAAATATATATATATAAATAGAGATATTTATGTGATCTGTGTAACGTTAGTATACTAAGACTGTGTGTCTGTGTGAAGCACAGCATCTCTAACCAACTTAGCAGTGGCTGAGAACTGTGGTTACTTAATCTCACGTTAACAATGACCCAACAATAAATCTTCAATGAAAAACACATCAGTGTACCCTTAAAAAAGCTAAACAGTCCTGTGCTTAGCCAAGTTAATGTTGCAATTAAGCTATATGCACTCAACACAAAGTGTAGTTCAGTAACAACACCCAATTACACCTTTCGGAGGTCACTAAAATCAATGTGTCGGTGTGTATATGTATAAGACAATGTCAGACTCTAGTTTAGTCCAGTTGAATCTAAACACTGGAGCATTTACCTCCTTGGTTTCATATTAATACTTGCATTCCTTGAGGCACCAGCTGAGGAGGTGCAGTTATTTACAATTCAAGCCTATTAATCACTTATAAACCTAAATTATAACTCTTAATAATTTAAAAAGAAGGATAGTTTAATGGTACAACATCCAAACCTGTAAATTAAAGCAATCATTGCAAAATGTTGAAAGGAAATGGCTTTCCACTGATCTGAAAGAGTCACTTTTAATCTGGCATTATATTCTTAAAACGTATAAATTGCAGTGAGACACAGGAACAGACAGGTTCTGTTCTTAAGATGTATTAACAGAGAGGGAGCACTCTTTCAGAGGGTGGCTGTCCAAACAACTCCAAAAGCAGAGGTAATGTCCAAACAGAAAATCCAAATGGTGTGACAAATGATGAAAGTCCATCAAGAAACCAAAATCCAAAACCCTTGCTAATTATTACTCCACTAAAAGTAGATGTCTTTAGGGGCTTTCACACCTGAAAGTCCGAACCATCCAAAAAATACTTTCACACCAGAAACGAATCGAACCATGGTTCAGTTTGATCAGGACCGAGACTACCTCTTTTCGTCTGACCAAATTTCATCTGTTTGGTCCGGACTGTGGTCCGGGGGAGGTTTCACACCTGTATTTTTGGTTCGGACCAAACTGAAAAGTCTGAAAGTCCGGACCAAACGAGGTAGGTGTGAAAGCCCCGCTAAATTTCTACTTGAGTCAACATACATAAGTATCTGCTTTAATAAAATGTTCATGTATCAAAAGTGAAAAGTACTATTAGTATGTCAGGAGTTACTGACATGACAAACACAATTTAAAAATAATCATTAAAATAGTTGCCAATTAAATTTCTGATAATCAGCTAGCAAGTTGTTTCCACTAGGACAAACTTTTGGGTAGTTTAATTTATAACAAAACACCATATTTTTAAAGGTTCAGTGTGTAATATTTCTGATGCTCTATTAACAGGAATGCAATATAAGATCCATAACTATGTTTTCAGTGGTGTGTAAAGATGTTACATAATGAACCATTGTATTTTTATTACCTTAGAATGAGACATTTATATCTACATAACCATGACCTCCACAGCAGGCACCCCCTGCTGTGGAGGTCGCTCTATTTTGTCGTCATGTTTCTACCGTAGCCGTCAACGAACAAACAGCGCTACAGAACGTGTTTCATCATCACGGCGTTCTTCTTCTGCTTGTGTGATTTCGGTAGTGTAGACGCCTGTCACTACATTGAATACGTACAAAGAAGAACAAGAGGGAATAATAATAATAATATTAATAGTAATTCACAGTCTCCCAGTAGTCTTCTAGTTTATTAGAAGTAAGAAGAGAAGTGACATTTGGACAAATGAAAGAGCACACGTGTTATTTAGCACGAGAGCCGACAGCCAGAGGGAGTCGGGACAGACAGCTGACGGCAGAAATCACAGATTTTGTGGATTTTCCCAGATGGAAGGCTATAAAGTTAATGTGGCACAGATGTTTTCACAGTGGTGCTGAAGTTGTCTGTTTTCTGCTGGACAGGTAAATAACTTTAAGTTTGTCAGACTTTAGCGATGCAAATGAAAACTGTTGGTTGAGAGCTTTAGCTATTAGCTGGCCATAATCACAGAGAGCCATGTTTCCCCTGTCAGTGGTGTGAAATATGGATTAATTTCATGGCGCCTAATTTACTTATTCTCCAGCCTGTGGGCTGGCTTACCTTAGCAGACAATCAGCTCATAGGTAATGTTAATTGGCAATAAAACCGTTAGCTTAGAGCATTGAAGCATCAGCCAGCTAAACCCTTACTGACTGGTAGAAAAACATTTATTGTTAGTTGGATTGGTTTATTCTCCAGCGCTGTGCTTTGGTTTGTGGTGTTATGTGAATTGGATTAATTTCATGTAGTTACTCTCTCTCTCTCCAGCGCTCTGTTTTGGCTTTGTATGTTAAGTTCTTGAGAATCAGCTGGTCGCTAATTGGCAATAAAACAGCAGCTTCCAGCATCGGAGCTCAGATCAGCAGCTAAACTTTTACTGCGCTGGTAGAAAAAATATGTAGTTGGATTGTAACTTCATTTACTTATTCTCCAGCGCTCTGTTATGGCTTTGTTACGTGAACAGACAAACAGCTGATGAATATTATTGGTAATGAAACAGTAACAGCAGAGAAGAAGATCAGCAGCTAAACTTCACATTTTACTGCCCTGGTGGAAAACATGTATTTCTTTTTACTGCTAATGGTGATATATAACAAGACCGTGTGCCTATCAAGGGACCAATAATAAATTGAATTGAATTTGCATTAAAAAAAACTTTATTGGATATTGCTTCCCACTGTGCCCACAAATGTGTAATTTGTACTTTCACATGCTAAATGCACATTAAAAACATTGCACCGTTTTACCAAAAGCTGAAATTATGGCTGTTAGTATACTTTGTGTTTCTGTTGTATTTAAAAAAATTAAAAAAGACATTTTGGTAATATTTGCAGATTGCTTATCTAATTAAGCAAAGTGAGAGGAGCCTTGATCCTCACCTGACAATGCCTTTGTAAACTTCATGTATTATGTGGTTTATAATGGGCTGTGGTGCAGAAACAGTGAAGCTTACACTGTACTTTTATCTGTCAGTGGTCATACTGGATTCACTAGATGTGAAAGTTTGAGAATTTCTTCATTTTCTTTGGTATGTTAGTCCAGATGAGCCAACCCTCCCAAGTTGTAAAATATTGTATTACAGGAGTATGAGACATCATGTAGCACCTAATTTCTTGTTGTGGCTGTTGTTTATTATTAATATTCAAAAAATCTTTTGGTTTTACAATTTATGTAATTTCTTAATATATCTAAAAGAAACCTCATTTCTTGACTGGAAATCTCTTCTATCTCATAGAGGACTTCTTTGTCCTGTCTCAGGCACCTTAGCTATACTGCTTGCTTGGGTTGGGGAGGGGGGGTGCAATTCGCAACTCTCACCACGAGATGTCACTAGAACTTACACACTGAACCTTTAAACTCTTGTATGTATGTATTGTGTGTAAAATCTTACTTAAAGAGGTGGTATTATGCTCATTTTCAGGTTCATAATCCTATTTAGGGGTTGTACCAGAACAGATTTACATGGTTTCATTTTCAAAAAAACACCATATTTTTTTCATACTGCACATTGCTGCAGCTCCTCTTTTCATTCTGTGTTGAACTCTCCGTTTTAGCTATGGAGTGATGCATCTTGTCTCTAAATGATCTTTGTTGGGAGTTGCACATGCGCAGTTCCTAGTTAAGGACTACTAGCCAATCAGAAGCAGAGAAGGGCGGGCCCTGAGAAGCCGGTAAACACGGCTTCCTTTCTGCTGTACATGTTGCCGGCCAGCTTGCCAACATAGACTGGAGTCAGAGTTTCAGAGTGGTGAGTTATTAATCTGTAACAAAATATCTTTCATCCATAAAGTTTTAACTTTGGGTTTTTTCACTTTGCAAACCTGTTACATGCACAAAAAATCTATATAACTCAATAAAGGAGAGGGGTAAAGCCAAAAAGCAGAATACCACCTCTTTAACTAACTAGTAAAATGTATTGAAGTAAAAAGTACTATATCTCCGTCTGAGATGTGGTGGAGTAGAAGTCGAAAGTGGCATGAAAAGAAAAGTTTGGTACAAATACCTCGTGTACTTAAGTACAGTAGGTGAGTAAATGTATTTAGTTACTGTCCACCACTGAGGAGGGAAAGAAACTAGTTGCAACAAATCAGGGTAATCAGGAAGACAAGAAGCAAATCTAGACAAAGAAAACAGATGCAGTAAACCCCAAACTAAAACAGGAAATAGGCAGACACATGGACCAACAGACAGTCAATTTTAAAATAAAACAGGAACAGGACAAGTACACTGAACCAAAACCTTAGAAACACAGACAAGTTCTAAACATATTAGGTCTATAGTAATAAAAAAAAAAATGGAGAGACGGGAGAGGTTTAATAATGAGAGATTTTTTTCCCCCTGGAAAAATAATCACAAATCTACAAGTAAAACATTTAAATATTTTCTAACATTATAGTCATACATTTATTAGAGGACTCTCTGACAATAGTGTTTTTTGTCAAAGAACCACATCGCTAGGCCATGTAGGCCTATTGTGTATGCAGTGGAAAATTGCATTAAACTTCTGAATCAGATGTAGCAATGAAAAATAACTGTGATTTCAGCCCACATCACCACATTATCAGCCGCATTGGGACTTGCCATGCCATGATCTGGATTTTTTGTGACTTTAATTTCAGGGTATTTCTGAGTTTGTTCTTTCTCGTATTATTAACCCCCACCCTGGTTATTTTCAATCTAAATATTTGTAAACATTTAGGATAATTAAATAATACAAATGGGTTACATGTTAGAAATTGGCCCGTTAATGAATTAGGATCTAGGATCAGAGGCTGCAGCCTGTTTGAATGTAATGCTATTGTGTTAAGAATAACTTCCTTTCAGCTGCAACCCCAGTGGAACAAGTCAGGAAATATTTTATCAAGTGGTATGAAGTGAACAGTTCTCATTAACACTGAGTACAGATGTGGTGTGTAGTCCATGTATATGGATAACCTCAAGTTAACCACAGACATAACCTGCTCGGAACAGTGTAGAGTTGCAGCGTAAATTGCCATGACACCTGGGGTAAACCTATCCACCTTAAGTAGTGCGGGTTAATCAGGAAGTTACACCCGACGTTACATAGTTACTCCTGAAGTTACTGGATAAGCTGAGATGATGACAGTGGAGGAAAACAAAACAATCAGCTAAAAGAGGCTAAAACACTCCATAGTGTAGAGCTGGTGATCATTCTCTGTGGGTTTTTAACTATGACCCAAACTTCACACATCAACAATGTATCACATGATGTTTATAAAAATATTTATTAGTGCCTTTATAAAATATAAAATTGAATCTCTGTGTGAGTCTGTAAAGGTATTTGGTTCTAAATGCTCATTTGTATGTTTCCATCAATCTGTGTGGGTGAACTCAGTGTCAACAACCCGTATGCAAAACCAGCCAGTCCAAACCCTAACATAGTCAAATGACCCTTGCAACATGGAGCAAATATTTTTTTAGTCGTCCAAAAACCTTAAGAATTATTTACTTTGCCTGCAACGGAAGCAAAAGTACATGTGCACATTGTCATTAACAAACACATACAGTACACACACAGACATACACATCTGTGCACTATATTTAGTGGTACAAACATGTCATGGTGTCTTGTGTTGTTGCAGGGAAATATCTATTCTCATCACCACTACTGTGTCTGTTCAAAGATGGTCAGCTGGATGACCTTCCCAGCCCATGCTGTGGGCTGGTGTTCACAGACAGCATGCCTGGAACTATAAGGAATGGATAATTCAAATCCTGTGGTCATGCTCCTGCACATAGGCGAACATGCACAGGATATTTACAGATATTTTGAGTGGCTGTTTCCTTTACACTTTTATATACTTGAGTATAATTTTTTTTCTTCTCTGTGTCCTGTAAGCTTGGCACTCAGGTTCATGAAGCTTTGTTGTGATATGGGTGAGTGTCAGCTCCTCTGCAAGCCTCTGTGACCCACAGTTCCCCTTAACCCACTTCTGATTGTCCACACTGATGGAGAGGTTAACTTGTATTTTTGTAGAAGCATAATTTCAGTCTTAAGACGAACTCATCAGAAGCATCCAGTAGGGTTGTTAGAAAATCTGGTGAGAATTTTCCAGTAACAGGTCAGCACTTTACCAGAAACCATTCAACAGCTTAAGATCTCTGCTGTTACGCACTAAAGACAGGGCCTCCCCCTGACAGGAAGAACGTATGACCTCACATGTAAGAAACTCCCTCGGTGTCCTTTCATATTGAATGATTCCACACCTCACGATTTATGTCCAATTCCAGCATTCAGCGCCAATGCAGGCACTACTGATAAAGCTTATAGTTAGGGCTGGCTCACATGAGTCTAGAACCATCGCTTAGTTATGCTGCTATAGGCCTGGACTGCCAGGGGACTTCCCATGATGCACTGAGCTCCTCTCTACTCCTCTCTCTCTCCATCTGTATTATTGTTGTTATTGTTAGTATCATTAACATTACTATTGTTGAAGAATTATTGTGAGCCAGGTTCAGGTGTGGAGAAGTTTCGGAGACTGATGAAGACTTAACATAATATGGTTTATTGAGCCCGGCCGAGGAGACACTGTGCCAGCAAACAACATGTGGACAACACGTCGAATGCCAAAACCAAATCTGCAGGAGAATATCTTTTGGTCCCATTATTTTTCTTTACTCCCTAGTTCCTGTAGGTTCCCTATTAGGTCATTTTTAGCTGGCCTAAACCTAAAACAACAAATATATCAGATGTTTGGATTCCACATCATATTAGAATCTATTACTTTCCACGAGTTGTACTCAAATCTGTGGAGCCAGCAAGTTCTTGTAAACATTCTCGTAAGGCTGAACCTTTTGCGCTCTCTCACCCTCAACCACAAATGGTCGAGACAGATGGCCGCCCACGCTGAGTCATGGTTCTATCCAAAACCCTACCACGTGCATATTGCAGAAAGTGAACTTGGCACTGGGCTTGTCATAATCCAGGTTTATGGGGATTGGTAAATACATTCTTGTTGTGGCAACAGGGTTGGGGGAACACCACATGAATGAAACAGCAAGAGACTAAATGAACATCAGGAACAACATCAGCGACGTCTGACATCTGTCAACACCACTCACAGCATCCCCTGATGAGAGCTCAGTGGTCATCAAGCAGGAGTCAGTGGACGGAGATCATTCACATCTGACGCCAGTCCGTCTTTGAACAGAGACAGAGATTACCATTCACAACCGCCTCTTCTCACATGACCGAAAGGTCACGATTAGGTCCTCTGATGATGGAGCAGTGGATAAGAGACATACCTTTGGTGTAAGAGACCTGGGTTCAATTCTCCACTGTGACACATCCACCAATGTGGCCCCAAGATACTTAACCCCTAGTTGCTCCAGAGGAGTGGATAAAAGCGTCAGCTAAGTGAATAAACGTAAACCTATGCCAGCTCTATTTGCTGAATGAAGATCACGAGATGCAGATGAAAGCTCTGACTCATTAGTAAGTGGACTTAAGCTTAGACATCAGATTGGCTTTCGCAAATCTTTCTGCTACACTGAGGTGACCTACATCCAACATGTTGCTATATTTTAATGTTGATGATTCATCCTGCAGCGACACACCACTGAGTGTGTCCTAGACATCAGAGTATAAAGGCTTCCCGTTACGGTCCTCCCAGGTAACACACATCCTGGGTCTGTGGGCTATCCTGGTGACGTCCAGTTCAGGTTTACTGTAGTACCATTTGTTTAGCAGCTGGTCCACCTGCTCCTGCTTTGAAATCCCATGAAGTCTCTCTTCCTCTTCATCCTCCCACTCCGATCGGGAGTTCGTGATGAAGGACGGGTGGGGAAGACAGAGTACAGCATCCTCCCTCATGTCCTCAAAGAACTGCACCACACATTTACGGGCGAAGTCACGAGCGTGCAGGACGCAGGTTTCGTCAAAGAGCTTCTGCTCCACGTCGAGGTAGTTGCTCCAGTATCGCGTCTGCAGGGAGGTGGCGTAGTCGTCGAAACAGGGCTTGATGAGGCGTCCTAGTGCTCCCAGTACAATCAGCAAGAGGAGGATGGACCAGCCAACTGCCTAAACAGGGCAAGGAAAGTTAGCTACACAAAGCCAACAAAAGCTATCAGTCAGTTGGTGCAGTGATTGTGACAAGCCCACAAAGAGTCAGTGAAGCCAGTTCTTTTATTCCTGACACTCCCACAAAAGAGGGTGTGTGTGTGTGTGTGTGTGTGTGTGTGTGTGTGTGTGTGCGCGCGCGCGTGCATGTGTGTGCACGTGCGTGCGCATGCATGTGCACGTGCGTGCGCGTGCAGCCTGATCAGCAGATTGGTGTGACAATTCTTCTACATATGACTCTAAGATTGCAGTCTCAATGTAGCCTCAGATACTAAATGCACAGCTTGTCAGTCAACGTGGTGGTCGGTTTGTGCAGGGTTGCACTATTGCACCTGTTTTTACTGATGTTGCTGCATTTTAACCGTAGTTATTTTTCAAGCTCTGACGTATTTCACTCGAAGTTTATATTTTGGATTTAAATTAGAGATTTCTGCTTTATATAGTGATAATGATTAAAATATCTTTCATTTGCACATAATTCTACCACCATACAGATTCGCTATCAGCCAAGAAAACTGATGTAAATTTGATATGAACTTTATGTATCAGCTGATGTTAGCCTATAGCAAATATATTGTTATTGTCAAATATGTCAGCTGATAACTGTCAGTGAAGATATGTCTGAGATCACTGTGTCTCCATTACAGTTCCACCAGAGAGAACTGACAAGTATTTTTTTAGTTGTTTGGTTATGACAAATGGTTATCTCTCCAATTGATATCGGTCAGTCTGAAAAACCCAGTGAAAAACCTTGTTAACCATAAATAATTATATACTGTATATTATATTAAATAATCATATACCTAAATCCAAATTAAGCCTTGTATGATTTCAGGCTTTTGGGTTATGACAGGACATCATTGTGAATGTAGGATTCATTGAACAACACTTATAATTTGGTCACAGTCATTCCTGTTTTTTCACAGTGAGACAGAGACCAACACCTCAGAACACTTTGTGCCTCTTCAATGAGTCCCTGACATTGAACATGTCTGCCTTCTGAAGTGTCCTTTCTTTTGTTTCTATTTATCGAGGATATGTCTCAGGACACCCCCAGGCTTCATTTTTTGCCTTAATCCTGTATCACACCATTTAAGTGGCCCTCTGATCAGGCCAGGTGTATGGGAAAAATGAACCGTGTCCCTGATCTGACAGAACACACCACTGAAGGTCTTCAAAAGGATCAAGGTACGTAGTAAAGATGTGTTTGTGTGTATGTATGTATATACAGTATGTAAGCATGCTGAGGGTGGAACAGCTTACTTGTGAATAGCAACGAACGTAACGAGAGACTGCTTTGCGGAAAGAGCTGTTTGTGAAGATAATGTCCTCCTTGCAGGGCACTTTGGCCATGATTTTGATCACATCCAGACTTGTGTTGTTGGGAAAACCTGAAAAAAACCACCACATGATACATCATCCAGACCAATAATGTGCCATAAATAGATATATAGTAGGAAGAATAGTCATTGTAATATGTATTTCTCTATGTAGAATGTTTATGTAGATACCTGAGAAGAGAGCAGGGTCTACACTAACACTGAAGGCACAGATGAAGATCTTTCCATCCAGCAAAGTCACCAGGATCCACACCATCGGCGCCAGCAGAGCCCTCTGGATCATGGCCGAGAAAAGGTACCTGCAGGAAAACACAAGACCAGTTTTCTTTCCCACGTTTTCTACAGCTTGACCCTTAAATATTACCTTTAGTCTGTCACAGTCTCTGGCTACAAAAGAAAACTATGAGGGAAACACAATAGGATAGTGTCAGCAGCTTGTGCAGGAAATACACATTCATAAATACATTTTTGCCAATAAATACTGGATAAAAATGAATACTTTACTGCCTGTGCGTCACGGGATGTGGTTAACCTAGCTTAGCATAAAGATTGGAACCAAAGACTGCTCTGTGAGTGCACAGAACAGTACTCGCAAGTGGAAAGCCATCCTCATGAGGGAGCACATGCACAAATGCCTTCGCCCTGCCTATGTGCTCGCAACTGCTCAACACGCCTGCTCACATAGTCTGCGCTCGCTATCAAGCATAAACTGTTTAAATTAATCTCTAGAGACCTCTGTCTGTCAACAAACATCTCTACTGATGACATGTGCAGAGTTCTGGAAAACAGGAATGGAAATGAGTCTTTTTTTGTCCAAAGGGAGAATCCGGGAGTGGCGAGGCAGACAAAGGTGAAGAAATCAATAAAATGCATGCGCTTACAGAGGAACAAGAGAAATTCAGAGCCGAACTTCACAGAAATTGCAACAAAAAAAATGCTGGAAGGCTTTTACCAACTTGACTAACTATAAAGGATCAGTTTGAACTAACAGAGGCAAATTATTTGGAAGAGCTGCCAGTTATTATGATGTTACCAGAAGTCACTGTCAGTGCTGTCACTGCAGGGAACCCTGGTAGACTTAGCATCAGGTAGATTGAAGCTGAGTGAAAAGATCACTTCAGTCTTCCATGGAGTAGGAAGACTGGCTATGAAAGTTAAGGCCAGAAGATATCTACCCAGAGTGAGAGTGAAGACACCAACAGGTACAGAAAGAGCTCACATACTTGTCTGCTTTGGTCTGCAAGCAATTGAGGAAATTCTTCCTAGAAACTAAACTGGAAGATTTAAAAGTTTAATCCCTTATGTTCAAATTGATACTTTCAATCTACTGTGCACTCACATGCGTAGTATAGTTACAACGGTTTGTAATCCAAAAAAAGGTGATGACCTTGAAAGTTTAATGTCAGAATAACTAATGTGTTTCTCTGAAACAGTCTTAGTAAATTAAAGTTTTGACTCACTTAACCACAGCAGGATTTTTGGATCTGTTACCAACAGGTCTCATCCACTCCTCCATCATGACGCCTGTATGCCGGTTGACCAGGACCCCCAAGAAGAACAGTATGATGGGCGGTACGATCATCACTCCCAGGGAGTACAGTTTGTTGTACTGAGGAAGGCACGGGCAGTTAAAGTCAAAACTTGTGTAGAGCTTGACACTGACCAAGGCCAGGATGATACAGATCCCATTGGATATAGACTCAGAGTTGGACTGGAAGTACTGCAGGACTAACTTCAGACGCTCCATAGCTGAAGGAAATGTTCAGGGTGGTAGAAGTAGAAGTAGACACAAGTAAAATAGCTGATCCAACTGCTGCTGGGGTTTTTAATTCAACCAGTGAATACAGAAAAAGTTCCAGTAGTGAGATATAGTGTTACATAATGTTTTACCTCACAAATCCTTTGAAGTAAACTCCACAATGTAGCAGCCTCAGTAAACAACCTGAGCTTTTGTGTGCAGATAGCAGTGACGGAGTGAGTCCTGCAGTGATCCAGGGAGAGTCTGAGAATGTATGAATACACCTGACCAGGTGACAGAGCTGTGCGGCCACACCCTGCCTCACTGTCAAAGCAGCACTCACATCAAAGGCTTACTGAGAAAAGGAGCAACAGCAGTAGTTCCTGTTACGGCTGTATGGGGCCTGAAACTCTAAGCATTTGGGACTGTACAGTAGATGAGCCATCACTGTTGGTTTGAATTTAATATTAATGTTTAATCCCTTGTGTTCATAGTTTAGGGCTTCATTTCTTCTGGTTCAAACAGTCAATCCAGGAAGCACCGTTTAGAAAGTTGACATTGTAATTCTGAGGGTGCAATGGCATGTATCCTCTGAGGACCATGTGTACACTATAAATGATCAAATCAGCCCACTCTGAAGAACCGTTTCCAGCTATAAAGCTCAGTGTTGAAAAGTATTTTATCTGCATCATGAGATAAGGAACGAATGCTACTCAAAGGCCTATAAGAAACATGTTTTGGAGCTTAGGCTCACAAGGAAAGCATTTCAACTCTATTCAAGAAATCAGAACCTAACAGGCCAATATGTTTATGCAAATGCTGGGGAAAAAAACACCACATAGATATCAAGTTTACTTTATTTATATAAAAGACATGAAAAAACATGCTTCACCTGCATGAAAGTGCTTTGATTACAACATTGTTATAGATAATCTGTTCTGAATGGCCAAATAAATCAAGAGGACTAACCGGACACGTCACTACAGCTTTGTGTGGTTAAACAGATGCATAGACCCTGTGCATGCCAACAGTGAGAGGGCCGTTTGACTGAAGGTCAAAAAAGAATCTCAAGTCTCTTAACAAAAATAATTGTTTACGTGAACAGCTTCCTGAGTGTGACTAAAGAATCCAATTCATCAGGTTCAATGGGAAAACTTGTCAGTCTACAGGTCTGATTTCTAATCAAACATTTGGATTGCAATGTTGTGGGTTCTCTGGCAGGTTCTACATTGTGTATCAATGATAGTCTTAATGCCACTGTAAGAGAGAGAAGGAGGATCGCGCACACTGAATCTTTTTTCCCCCCTTTATATGTTGGCACAGAAATGATCAAAAGCTCAGAGATGTCCTTCAAACTCTTAAAAGGTGTACAGTGATTAAACACCTCAGACTATGCTAACACCAAAACAGTACAACGGAAACGCTCATTAAACAGAGTGGTATCAAGGCAGTTAAGAAAGTAAAAGACAAAACATACACTACACTACAAACAGCAGTTTCAGGATATTTTTGTTACATTTCAGTGACAGCAGTTGTGAGCCATCTGGGAGCAGCTTTAGCTTTTTTTCTGGGACTGGTGAGAAGTTCAGATCTCAATGTTTCAAATGTTCTCAGGTCAACGTCATCTTTGACGACTCTTTGGCATCGATCACTCTGAAGACTCCCACCTTCTCTTTCTTCAGGTTCCCCTTTTCTTTGTCTGAAAACAAATAATACTTTACTTTGGCTCACTGGTTACACAGTGAGAAGTCCGCAGTCAGTACAGATAAGAGATGATCACAATTTATACCTGTGAGTAGGTATCAAGCTAAACAGTCAACAGTCTGTAACAGACAACGGAGGTTCAGTTCACCCTAATGACCAAAACCAAAGTCTGGGTAACACTCTGGATCAACAATGGGACATGCTCCTTAAAAGACTACTCTGCTGAGTAATATTGTCCTCTTTTGGAAATGAGCAGCACAAAATTCCATTCACCTCGATTTTTGTACTGAGGTGGCAGCAGTACATTTATTTTGGCAGTTTGTTCTGTCAGTGTGGTACAGCTAAATAAAGACAGAAACAAATATTGTATCTTTTACATTGTCGTGTCTTTGGCCAAACTGTAACTAGACCGTAGTAATAGTAATAATTTTTTCTGCTTGTCCCCCTGAAAACTGTGTGTCTCCTCACCCAGCAAGTCACTGCGATCCAGCAAAACCTCCAGGTCCTTGTCGCTGATCACCTTCCCCCTTGATGCTTTCACCTCCCTGAGTGAGACAGAAGTTACAGCTAAATGTTGCTCACGTTCCATGTTCACTTTACATGGCCCAGATATTTAACCCTGTTGGAGTAGAGGATGCTCTCTTACTTCTCAGTGCCTCTGGCTTTGAGCAGCTCCATCAGCTCATCCAGATCAATGCAGCTTTTACTTTGGTTCAGCTCTGCCTTCCCGCCTTTGAACTTATCTGTGGAGGAAAGCAAAAACAAATCAAACCAGTTGGAAAATATTTCGTACCACACATGTTCCCGTGCTTACAATTAAAGATGTAGTGCACAATAATAATGACCAAACTGGTTTGTGCTATGGAAAACAATACTGATCTACTGCTGCAGTCAGTTTAAAGCAAGACATTTTTCTGTGCCTGAAGTGTGTTCGGGTTTTAAGATAAAGATGGAGGGTAGGGGGCAAGAGCATAAG
The DNA here is from genome assembly GCF_014851395.1 of Micropterus salmoides. Taxonomy (NCBI): domain Eukaryota; kingdom Metazoa; phylum Chordata; class Actinopteri; order Centrarchiformes; family Centrarchidae; genus Micropterus; species Micropterus salmoides. The sequence goes on from NW_024041373.1 coordinate 71,689, forward strand.
CTTCCGCACACATATGGTTCCAGTGTTATTTTTAGTGTCGTTTGGCACCCAGACCTAAATATTTATGTAAAAACAGACAAAACTGGACATGAAACTTCCTGGTGAGATCAGAAAATATGTCTGTAACTTTGCTCCAGCTATCGTTGTACTTTTCTGTGAACAAATTAGCATAGCATAGCCCTGATGGATCCGAACTCCATTCAGAAAACAAACATTTTAGAAGTTGTTGTCCTGCTGTCTTGCTGACAGACCAGACAAAGCATGAATTCATATGTTTAACAAATCTGCATCATGTTGTAGTTATTTTGTTCATGTTATTGCGTTGTGTGTGTGAACACTCAGCAGTAAAACTCTGCAAGGATTAAATTTGCGTTTGGTCTGAATATAGCATAACTCATCAATAATCATTCATGCAGAAGAACGAGTTCAACATTTCTACTGTAGCGTCAACCTTTTTTAATGTCCCGCCTCCTCCAGGCTGTGATTGGTCGGTTCTCAAAAAGTTACTTTGAAAAGCACGTTTTTGCACACGGCTGCATGACAGCACCCGAGCTGAACAGGTGAGCGTCACATAGGGCCCAGAGATCCTGATATAGAGGGCAGGTACGCCAAAGAGTAAAATGTAGACATACTGGTATCGGTGGCCCACTTCAAGCACTGCCTATAATCAAAATAGACGACATTTATCTGTGAAACCGCTGGTGGATTACCTTCCAACAAAAATGGTCTTGTTACGTTGGCAAAGGTCCAGACGATCCAATCCAGTAAACTATTTAGTCCAAAACCCATTATTATATCAAAAAATACACACGGACTGCTGTTAGCATGTAAACAAAAAAAAGCAGCTACACGTTGACCTTTTAATTGACACTGCAATTGACCCAATAGAAACTTCCACGTAGTCATGAAGTGCCAGTCCCTTTCTTTCTTGTATACATCAAACCACCAATTGTGCTGAGGACTGATGCTTCACTCACAAATACTACGCAACAGACATAATTATATATTGTTGCATATAAAAACGCCCCACGCCGGAAAACTTTAAGCCCTGTGGCGTGCATGGAGCGGTGGAGGTGGGGAAGCCACTCACTCTTGTGGATGACCATCTGCTCCAGCTTCCTCTTGGCCGCAGCCCTCTCCAGGATCTTCTGGTCGATGGTGTTGGCTGTGACCAGGCGGTACACCACCACTGGTTTGGTTTGCCCGATGCGATGACAGCGGTCCTGAGCCTGCAAGTCTGCCTGGGGGTTCTGGGGCGGGGACACACAACACACGTACGGGGAATGTGTAGAACTGTAACGTTTGAAAAACAGGCTCATCGTCCATTATTATTAATCGGCACCTACCCAGTCGCTGTCGAAGATGATGACAGTATCAGCCGCTGTCAGGTTGATCCCAAGTCCTCCGGCTCTGGTGCTCAGCAGGAACAGGAACACCTCGGGATCTTGGGAAAACTTGGTCATCTGGGGGAGAAGAAGAACCGGATGATGCAGTAGCAGGGACAGGTCAAAGTTCTAACAAATTAGAAAAAGACACTGAGGGCAGCAGTTGCTTCCCTCAGTGTGTGGTCCCTCTCCTAATGAGCGGCGTGTCCTCATAGTAACCTGCTCACAATGCTTCTCAACACTTCGCACCTTCTTCATCAACTTGGTGTTTAAAACTCACATTTTCGTCTCTGTCAGAGTAGGACATGCTGCCGTCCAGCCGGCTGTACTGAAAGCCCCGCAGATAGCAGTAATCCATCAGAATATCCAGAATGGACGTCATCTGACTGAAGATCAGAACCTGGACCACATCAGCCAATCAGACAGAGGTCAGAAACAAGGCAAAGGCAACTAACAGCATGGGCAGAGGACAGAGTATATTAAAACTTAAAGATCACTTTATTTCTTTTTCATTCCACATCACTGTGTTTTGTGCTTCCCGTGGTATCAATAATTAGATATATGGTAAAGATTACAATATTATCTTTTCACTAGTAATCTTTTGAGAAATATTTTCATAGAAATTTATGTTTTGGAATCAAGGCCACTAAGTTAACATGTTTTCTGAGCAGAGAACTGTTTCCACCCAGAATATAAAAGCACAGCAGGTAACTGCACACCTAGCAGCAGTAAAATATAAGCAGTTTGGCCTGACTCAGCAGAGCCATTAGTGAGAGGATAGAAAGATCTATCTGGACTAGATAGATCTCTTTCACTAGTTTGAAAGATTTGATTAATCCTCCACTTTTTCTGATGCGCTGACATGTAGTTAGATCTCTGGTAACTGGTGTTGTGTTTCACCTTATGTCCCCTCTTCTTCAGGGCAGGCAGAAGTCTGTCCAGGATGAGAAACTTCCCAGAGCTCTGCACCAGCTGTTCATCAATCTGCAGGGGAGACAGCAGGACGTACATGGGGTGAAGAAGGGAACACAAATCGACTCCTGAAAAACATTCTGTTCATCTGCTCCATTCCACTTTATTTACCTTCATTAAGTTTGATTATATACACATATTATTCAGTTCCAGCTGAGAATGTAGCACAAACATTACTGTAGCAGAGTGCAGGTGACGGTGCATTACCTTGAACTCCTGTGTGGCAGGGTCGAGTGGGTACTCCACCAGGTAGGGGTGGTTACAGCATCTCTTTAGCAGCATGAGAATGTTCTGCAGCTTCAGGTTGATCTGGGAGTTCAGTGGACTCTGGACTTCCAGCACTGGACGGGGGCTGAGGGAAAGAAGACGAAGTTGGACTACACAGCCATGTTGTGCTTCTTATGCAACATGTCATTTGTGACATGCCTTCCAAAATAAATAAACCATATATAAGTGCTGGGGTTTTCCTGCATAGTGATTTACGAGGTGGCTGTCTGTCAGATTTGGTCCCACCTCCAGCTCTTGACAAAACTCTAACAGTGTCTTTATGGTAAACACTGTTTTCTAGCAGGCTAGACACTTGCTGTTTGTTAGCTATGTAGATCAACACATAAGCTTTGATGTTGTATTTGATTTAAAGCTGAACAGCACCTTTATTTTTATTTAATAAAATATACATTAACATTATGAGTGCCATAATGATGAATGATTAAAACTCTTAAAATTCAACAAAGTTGTAAGAAGTGTTTGCTCGAGTTAGGTGAAGGTCTCAAATAACTATTTATAAAAAGCATTGTTTAATGTTGTAACTATACAGTGCACTGATTTGCACGTACAGTTATTACAACACGCCTAAACTGTGGGCAAGTGAAGAGGACGTGATTTGATGGTGCGGATTACAAAATGGAGGAAGATAGAGGGATTAATAAGAGACAGGCCAGAGAAAGACACTAAGCCAACAGAAAACAGCAGCTCTGTACAGTGTGTCTGCTGTAAAACAGAACCAGCCAACCACAACAGCAACACTTTACGAATCCACGGAGCAGACCTCAAACAAGCAAACGTTAGCATTAAAGGTAAATCATGATTGCTAGTCGAGATGAAGGCTAGCAAAAGTAAGCCACAATTCTTAGCTGTAAATATATAAACGTGTTTGTAGTTGACTGGTTAGTCCGTGACTTTGTGTTGTAACGTTACAGTGATACGAGTTTCACAGCTGATCCTGATATCGGGGGCACCAAGGAAAAGGATTTCTTAACCAAATCCTTGATGAAATAAGCTGTAGAATACTCCATTACTGAGATAATCAATAGCGGCAGCTCTACACACACACACACACACACACACACACACACACACACACGCATTGCAAATCGATTCAATGATGTTTACCTGCAGCTGAGATGTGTGTAGGCAGTGCTCACCTCTGCTGGAGCTCCTCGCGGACCCTCTCCAGATATTTCTCCAGGTCTTTTGGCGAGTCTCCATCGGTTTCTTTGTAGTCCACCACATTTCGACTGCGACGCTTCGGCCTGCCACTCGACGTCAGCGCTACAGGAGCTTCCGTCTAAATAAACCAAGAGAACAGACAATGTCAATCATTCAGCTTTGACTGCACTTTTTCTGGCTGACCATTTAAAATGTTACATACAGAAAATGACCCATACTATTAATCCCTCATGTCAACCCAGAGACACTGAGGTAAGGTGACGTAACAGAGGACAAGCTGCACTGATAAGGCAGAGCACAGCCACTTATTGATAAACCAACACTTTAAGCACTACTCACTGCCAGATATGCTGGCAACAGGCTCAAAAGATTCACATCTGGTATTTAACAGAACTACCTTGGAGGGCCGTTGTCACGGTCACTGTGGGGACTCCACTGTGTGACTGATGAACCCACAGAGACCAATGTACAGTCCAGACCCTCTCACCATATGGCGTTACCTTTTCCTGGCCCAGCATCTTGCTGATGGTCTTGTTCACCACCGCGGTGTAAAAGGCCTCCTGTTTGGCTGTCAGAGGAGCGTAAACAATAATCTCCTTCTTAGGAGGAACCTCCAGCGTCACGTCTGACTTCAGCCGCCTCAGCAGGAACGGAGTCAGAATCTGAAACGAGGGAAAACCTTCAGAAAATGCCTGTTTGTTCTGGATTCACAGATACCCTAACCCTGAGGAGGCCAACCGAAGTGGGTTTTAGACACTATTTGATGATAAAAAAAAAAAAATTATATATGTGTGTGATCAGAGTGAAGCATGTTTCTGTGCTTGAAAATGGAGATGTTCTTTGCTCTTACGCTGCTCGTTCCACCTTAAACAACTGGATGCAGTTTATTGTTGTGCTCCGTGTTTAATTGCAGGAGATAAATATATATGAAACAGTGGGAACACTCCATTCCATCATTTTTATTGATAAGGGTCTTCTGTAGAAGCAGCCTCAGTATATCGCCCGTCTTCTCAGGTCAGGTAAATAGTGAACCTCAGACTGCCTTCCACCAATTTGCACCGTATGAACTAAATAAATTAGAGTGTTTAAAACTCTAATGTCTCCCACAGGCTGATTTTAAACATTGAACTTTCAATGTATTTAGTGATGTCTGTGACTGTCTCTGATGCCTGATGTTTGTTTTCCTTTCTCTCAGCTATACACAGGTCTCTCTTGCTAATCACAGTGTCAGTGTGATTAGCAAGAGCCGCCATATTAAACACACTTAATATATTCTAAAGGAAGTGTAACATTTTCATGTTTGCACTGTGTGGAGACAGTTTGGAGGACTGACCTGGTGCAACATGCTCAAGATGTTCTGCTCGCGCTCAGCAGCCACCACACTCTCCGCCTCACCGAGGGAGTCGATGTCAAACCACGACTCAAAGCTACACAGCAAACATCAACTAGAGGTTAAATTTGAGTAACAAGTTTAAGGTGAACAATTAGCAACATAAATCAACTATAAAAGTCGCGTTTAACTGCACGTACAGTAGGGGTGTGCATCTTGACAGGTCTCACGATTCGATTAGGATTAACCGGTCAACGATTCGATATCTCAATGCATCACCTCCAGGGGTGGGAATCTCTAGGCACCTCATTACGATTATGAGGCTACGATGTGACTGTAAACGAACAGGATAAAGATGTATTTTTCTCACTGTGTGACTAGTTGCTACTTTTAAAGCAAAGTATTTGTAACAATCCAAAGTACTAGGTAGTAATGAAATGCAGCTATTTAATGTTACTTCATATAAATGTAGCTAACGTTACATATCATTATTACATTATTACAGCGTTATTACTGACCTCTGATGCTGCTCTTTTCATTTCTGATGCTGTTGTTATTGGTATAGATTCAGATACAGGTTGAACTACACACTTTACAATGCTCCAGCCAAACCACCTTCACTCCGCCTAAATATATCTGTTCCTTTTCTTGTCTCGTCTAGTGTAGTTACATGTTTGTGTCTTGTCCTGTAAGTTGATTATTGTAATCTTGTGTTGAGCACCATGGGCCTTGAGAAACTGTATTTAGTTCATTTACTTGATATGTGGATATATGACAACAAATGGACTTGAACTAACAGCCAAAAAACTTCCTGCTCAGTTTCCAGACTGCAGTCTGAAGAGGAGATGTTAGCTAGCGCTAACCGCCTTTAATTTTCCAGCAGTTAGAAAACAGTAACGTTGCGCTCATATTTTTCTCTGCTCCTCTGCTTTCACCGTCACTTTCTGCTGCCTGTCACGTAGCTGTCCTTTGAAGAATGACGAGAGGATGCTAGCTAAAGGCCCATTTATACTCCTGCGTATTATCCATGCATTTATGCTTGTGCATAGGTGTGTCCGTCATTCTGCAATTACGCTACAGCATCCACTGCGTTGACTTTTGTCAGCCGAGCAGGCTAACTTCCAGTTTAGCGCTCCGCTAACGTAAATGGGGGTAAAATTGTAAACGTGCAGCTGGTGTAGCCTTTTCAAATGTTACCGAGCAAGTAGATCACATTCTGATAGCGAAACGAGTCATTTCGCTCGGGTTGTGACGATCAAATATATTGATTCACTGTGTTACAGCCGCTGCAGGGGTACTTCCAGCCGACCAATCACAGAGCTTATGGTCCGCGTCGACTTGACGTGTAGTTACATTTTTGAGGAGGTGCACGTCAGGCGACAGCGTAGCCTACGCCGTCGACTTGACGCTGAAGTGCTACCGTGCTGCACAGTGTGCGGGTGAAAATCATTAATGTTAGTTGCGTATTGATTTTATTGATCATGTGAAAGTTTAATAGCTGCAGTCATTCATTCAACAGCTGCCTTTCTGTGCCGAACAGGGAGAACACGTCTCTATTATGTGCACACCGCAGACAGTCCGAAGCTGCACTTCTGCATTTCCGAATGCCGCCTTTTTTGTTCCGTCAACATTACGATATCAATTAACTTCTAGATAATCAATTGATATTTGTGAAGTCCGCATCACAATGCATCTAAAAATCAATTAATTTCCACACCCCTAATGTACAGAAGGTATCTACACGAGCGGTATTATTACAATTGATTTAGACATGAAGCCAGATTGTGAGATGACTGTCTGGGGAATCATAGCACTACAGTATATGATACGTCACACTGTACCTCTTGAGGTCATCAAAGACCTCTGGCAAGAGGAAGTTGAGGAGGGACCAGAGCTCAGCCAGGTTGTTCTGCAGCGGCGTGCCCGTCAGCAGCAGCTTGTTGTCAGTGGGCAGCATCTTCAGCTCGCGCACCAGACGACAGTTGAGGTTTTTGATCCTGTGGCCTTCGTCTACAATCAGGTACTTCCAGTGGAAGCGCTGGAGCAGAAAACAGACACGCGAGAAGTAAAAAAATAAGTCTGCAACTGACGCTTATTTTCAATATAATAACGTATAATATACACTGAACAAAATTAGAAACGCAACACTTTTGTTTTTTCCCCCCCATTCATCATGAGCTGAACTCAAAGATCTAAGACTTTCTGTGTACACAAAAGGACTATTTCTCTCAAATATGTTCACAAATCTGTCACAATCTGTGCTAGTGAGCACTTCTCTAGAAACTGTCTATGAAGATTCTCAGTCATCCAGGTCATAGTTATCCAACGAAGGTTAAATGAAGGGCAACTGGACTTGGTTGAAGCTACTGGAAGACGTTTCGTCCCTCATCCAAAGGACTTCTTCAGTTCTGACTGACTGGCAGGGAAACTCAGCTATTTAACCTCAGTGGGGTCGTTATCTCGGGTCATCGATACCGCTGGTTCGTTAGTGTTCCTTGTTGCTGTGACGACAGTCGTTACAGTCGTTGAGACTACCTGTGGCCAAGACTGAACGACCATCGTTGGTATCTTCACCTGAGGCCAATAGGTTACGTTTGTTGAGTTTCCTGGGAAGTGATGAAAGGACAGCATTGTAAGTGGGGGATAAGTGGTGGCGTAGACCCCCTCCTCTGTTCAATGACGGCTTCTCAACCCTGGTGTAGATGCTTCCTTGACACCTCTTTCAAACCATCCATCTTCTCTGTCTAAAATGTGCACCTGGTGGTCCTCAAACGAGTGTCCTCTGTCCTTCAGATGTAAGTAGACTGCAGAGTCTTGACCTGAGGAGTTGGCCCTTCTGTGTTGAGCCATGCGTTTGTGTAGTGGTTGTTTAGTCTCCCCAATATACAGGTCTGTGCATTCCTCACTGCATTGGACCGCATACACTAGATTGCTTTTCTTGTGTTTGGGGGTGCGGTCTTTGGGGTGGACCAGCATCTGTCTTAGTGTGTTCTTGGGTTTAAAAAAAACCCCTCTAGAAACTATATTTAGTTGTATTTAAAATATAAATCTATTCTAATCATGTTCTGAATTTATTCCTTTTTGAAAATAATAATAAATACAATCTTCTTCCAGGGCAGCAGAGTGTGTTCTAATTCCAGGATGTTTGATGGGAGGGACTTCTTGAGGCAACAAGAAGTTAACAGGGGAAAGTGTACTGATAATGGCCGGAGTGCTCAAATCAGTACAAGTACAAATTGCAATACTATGTGGCAAACAGTTCTGTCCTTGTTAAACCTGCATATTTCAGTCATGTGTAAGTTGATGTCGTAAAGGACGAGCAGGGATCCTACCTGTAGGAACTTTCTGTCAATCATGGAGATCTCAAAAGAGGTGACGACCACAGGACACATGCTGAGGGGCCCCTGAGGCCTGTGGATCTGCTTCAGCAGCTTGGCCCTCTCTGGCTGGGTGCCGTGGTAAAGCAGCACAGACACCTGGGACAAAGACACAGCACTGCTCAGACCGCTGAGCTCCAGCAGACATTAACCCCATCAGTCCCAGCGGAGTGCCGGTGTCCCGCTCACTGTTCGAGTGAGGCTGTCAATCAATATAGCAACAACCCTGGTGCTTAGAAGCAAAGTGAGCTACTGTGCTTGATTGTAACCCCTTTGTGTGTTATTTTGTCGACCCACACAACATGTGGTTAATTATTTATTTGGTATGATGCTTCTGTAAATAAGTCAAATGTTTCCCATACATTGATTTATTTGTGGGAGCCCGCCACTTATTGGTTTTCGATTTTTTTTACTATTTAAAATGACTAAAATTGTATTTCACTGTAGAGCAGCACACAGTGCATAGATTCGCTCAGCCCGCTCAGCTCTCTCTCTCTCACAAACACATAAGTCGGTTTTACGCTGCCTTATTTTCCAGTATTATTGCGGCAATATGCCGACTCGCTGCGCTCTCTGTTGTTAACACAACGCTGTCGATGTCAGAGATCCACCGTCAAATAAGTTAATAGCAAGCATGTAAGGAGCTAGCTAATGTTAGAACACATCTGGGTTGTCCAGGTTACAGCTAGCGGATACTGAGGGGAGTTTTTAATAAATGTCGGTCACCACTATTTAAGCACTTTCTATGACATGAATGGATTTTTCATTGTGTGTTGCTTTTTGCCTGGATTATGTGTTTAACATTATAGTTCGTGTGTAAAAGTTTTTTTTCTAGGCAAACCTAAATTCTCCATGTGTGTATAATCTATCAGAAATCTGGACTAATAAAATCAATCTTCATTTTCATCCATATTCAGCCCTCCACGGGCCTGATAAGACCAGGGTCCTACCTCTGGTGTGAAGCGTTTGAATTCGTTGATCCAGTTGGGCAGAGTGGAGAGCGGGGCCACCACCAGGAAGGGGCCCTTCACCTTCTTTTCTATCATCATGGCGATGTGAGCAATGCACTGGATGGTCTTTCCCAGTCCCATCTCATCAGCCAGGATCCCATTGATGCCGTTCTCCCACAGCATCTGACAGCACAGAGGGAACACCAGCGGCAGGCTTAGCAACGTTCACCCTGAAGACCAGCATGCAGTCACTGGGCATGACGGCCTGACAGAAGCTCTATTATTCTTCACTTGAAAAACTTTAAACATATAAATATCTTTAGCACTCTGGTGGGGACAGTGGAAGAATTTAAAAACACTGTTATACAAACACGTGTCAGCAGCTTTAATTCAATAATTAACTAAGTCGAAAGCAGTCATGGATAGCATAAAAGTACCATAAAACCTCAATTAAAAGCCTAGTCCCAATTCGACTCCTGTACACTTTTACTGGTCTGGTGTGGCTACATGTTTTGACAAATAAATGCAGGTCTCAATTAAAAGCCTGGTCTGGTTTTTCTAGAAGTTCACTGGAGGTATAAAACCTCTTAAAGCCCCCGGGTCACCTGCTTGAGTTAAGCTGCTTAGATCGTTCATGCCAATATAAAGGTTTAAACTTCAGTATGTCAGTATGGACATGTGACATCAAATTCTCCACAGTTCAATTGTTTAGTTCATTTTACAGAAACAATGAGCACTTACAATTCATATTTACCAGCATGGTAAAGGAATTAAAGGCCTGTCCCAAATATAGGCAGGGTGAGTTCAGTGATTTGAACAAATAACAGCCCGGGATATTAATTGAAGTTTACGGTATTTAAAGGTACAGCAGCCAGAATGTGCCGGTCCAGGGAGCAAACTGATAAAACTGCTGCTTTCTTGGAAACAGGACCAGTGTTTCTAAAGTTTGACCCATACTAGAAAGTGTGCGCATCTCCGTTGCTTTGATTTGAACTATTTTTCTGTCCAGTTTTTTTGTGAGGTGAGACATGGACCATATCCGCAAAGATTGTGATAAATAAATAAATATACTTTTAATGAAATAAACCAAAAAGTCAAACTGCTATTTTATGCAGCAAAAGCCTACCAACTACACTGATCATGAGATGTGTCAGGTAGTGTTGTAGTACTCAAGACCGGTCTTAAGACCACTTTTTGATGGTCTTGATCTCGTCTCGGACTCAACCGCATTTGTACTCCGTCTTGTCTCCGACATTGAGGACTCAGGATTTTATTTCAAGAATTGCTTTTGTATTGTCTGATTTCTTTATTAACATCCTAACTGATTGGATGTAACACTTATTGCTTCAAATGCAGCCAAGAACACTAATTAAACATGTGTTGTTACCGTTAACAACTGCGTTTGTATGTGGGTGCTTTAATAGGAATGTGGATCTTTCAGATTCATTTGAGAAGTACCTATGATATTCCACATTTTATTGTGTTATGTGGGGAACTGGCCTCAGTCTCAGCCCCTAAAAGTCTTGGTCTTGTCTCAGTCTCAAACTCTGGTCTTGGTTTTGACTTGGTCTCGGTTTGGGGCGGTCTACAACATTAGTGTCAGGATCTGGGGGGCTTAAACCTTTACACTAACATGGACGTCCTTAAAATGCTCAGCAAGAATGTCATGTTATGTCCAGAATGAACTCTGAAATATTTTACTGACTACCTGGATTGTGTACTTTGCAAATGACAGGAAGGAATCCAACAAACACATCAATAATTAATCACTTCCCACAATCCCATGTTGGCAAAGCCCTACTGACCCTCAGCCACTCGATGCCTTCAATCTGGTACCACCTCATGACCCCTCCGGTTAAGAGCTGCGGCTGCTGGGCGGGGACCGGCTGGCCGTTCACCTTCCTGTGAGGGTCCAGGAGCTGCTTGGCGTTGTCTCGCACCATCTCCGACAGACGGTTCTTGATATCTTGGTTGGAATCGCTCATCTTCTCGATGTCCTCGGCTTCGAGTTTCTTCTGGGCCGGTGCCTCCTCCTGATATCAAATGTTTGATATGTACATGTATGAGTGGACTGCCTACTTTTAAAATCTATCCTGCTGTGTCCCAACACCTGCAATGTCTTAACATCTCATCAAAGTCTAAATAAAATGAACCATTACCTCCACTTGCTCCACTTTTGCTTTCTTGGCCTGCGACATGATTTCCTGTAAGACAAAAATCAAGCAGAACCGACGTGAACAGATCAGTAAAGGACAAGGATCTGCAAAACAGCCAAAACTTCTAATGAGACCTTACTTCTTTTGACATGACATCCGCTATTTTGTAGTCGTCATCCCTCCTCCTCTTCTTTTTATCTAGTTCAACAAGGAACAGTCAAAAACACATTTGAAACTTACGTAACCAGGGTTTAGCATAATCACATATCAGAATTCACTTATTAACAGATGTTATAAGTGATTTCAGAAGATCTACTCACCTTTCTCAGGCTCTGCACTGTTTGTGTTCTCCATCTAAAAGAGAAATATACTTCTATGAATAAGGTTCCATTTCAAAGCTAAGGTAAATGTTTTTCCCACTATAATAATAGATTTCCCCTCACCTTCTTGCCCTTCTTTTCCAGTTTCTCCTTCCTGAGGTTTTCCTGAAATTGTTGACAGAAAAGTGTTGTGTGTTAGCAGCCAGCAGGTCCACACACAGCGCAGGCAGTTACTGTTTCACACATGCTGTACCTCATTCTGTTGTTGCTCCATTTTAGTCAGCAGGAATTTAGAGTAGATGTTGCTCTTCTGCAGCAAGTGCTGCAATCTCTTGAACCGCATGTCATGAGAATCCCTCTCCCATGATTCCCGGGCCTCGTAAGATAAGATAAGATAGACTTTTATTGATCCCAGACAGTCACTTGTTACAGCAGCTCCAGACACAACAGATAAGAAAATACACAATAAATGAAAATAGAGCAGAAAAATACAAAATATAACAAATACAAAATAAGAGTAAGAGTTATATGTATACTATATACACCTTTATAGAGAGATGTGAGTGATATGGAACACTGCTCATGTCACAGCAGGAGCACGGTGTAGAAATAAATATGATTGCACAGGAGAAAATAGTTGTGTTGAGCGTTGCTAAATAATTATACATTAATGACCGACTGTGCTGGACAACATCTGGGCTGGAAAACATTTCTGATACAAGTGCCAATACCATGCGATTGTTTTGTACTTATACCAAATAAGGAATATTTTCTACTACAAAACCTTTTTTCCATTTAACAAAAGAAGCCAAAGTTGTCAAACGGTGTCTTTAACACAAGAATTTTGTGCTGCCAACAGTCTGAAATGTATTCGCAACTTCTTTTCCTTAAATCAGGAACTATTTAAATCAAAAAAGTCCATAATATTTTAACTTGATGCCAGCTTTGGGTACTTGAAAGTTTGAGACTTAGTGCTATTGGCGGTTCATTCCCCAGCCCTAGACAAGATCCAATTTTACAACAACTGTTCAGGACACATCCTGAGGAAATAATAAGCAACACACCTTTTCCATCATCTCCTTTTCCTTCCTCTCTCCTTCCTCCATCAGCTGCTTCTCTTCTTCCACCATTTCCTTAGTAATGACCCCTTCGGATGGTATATCCTCAGATTTCACTTTGACATCTTCAAACAAACAATAGTGACAGTCAAGCTGACGGCTGCATCGTCACACCCCCACATGTCTCTCCTTTATTTTTTCTCCAATACTGTAGAAAGTTTCATATCAATGTTGATTACATATGGAATGGCGCCCTGTTCCTGCTGTGATAAGCATCAGGTCCCTCATTAACTCAACCATAAATGACATGACAGTGACATTTCATTAATTAAAGGTGGATTAACTCAAGAAAATCCCTCAGTAAACTCCTCATAGGTTGGGGGGCCTTTGTGACTGACCTTTTGCAGCTCCAGTCTCCATGGCTGTGCCCAGCGGCTCCTCAGATTCGTCGGGTTTGGGGCAGTGAGGGGAGGCGCTTCGGGATTCCTCCTTCAAGCTGTCAGCATGAGAAGAACACAGAGGAGATGCAGAGGCTCAACTTTCCCTGCTGTTCTTACAGGAGGCAGGGCTAACTCCATTCACATGGTTCATAAGAAACTTTTACAACACACGGTGGGTCATTAATCTAACGTTACAGACACAATATAATATTTCAATAGGACAACGTGTACCTTTTCCCCACCAGACTTTTACTTTCTAGCAATGTGGAGGAGGCTTTCAGCATCTAAATTAAGAGATTTACGTTGCAGTTAAGTGAATAAAACAGAAAATCAAAATAAGGAGATTAACGTTAGCCCATCCGACACATCGTTACTGGCCCATTCTTTAACAGATAACTAACGTTCATGTTGCGATAAGGTGCACTGTTAAACGTTAACGTTACACCGACACATTAGAAAATTGAAAGCAAATTATTTAACTTAACTTACCAGCTCATTGTTGTCAACAGTGTAGCAGAGAATGGGACTAATATGGCCAACTCAACGTTTCTAGTTAACTAACGTTAACGTCAATGCAAAAGGTAACGTTATTTTTTGCTCAATAAAACAGCAACTTGTCGCGAGTTAACGTTAAGTTAACGTAACGTTACACAAGCAGGCATATAACTCTCTGAAGTAGCTGGCCAAACCACCTGGCTAGTGGTTATATAGATGCTGAGAATACAGGACCGACCGCAGATATTACAATAAATTCCAAAAATACTGTCTTATCTAAAACTGTGATGAAGAATACGGCTGGTTTGAACCCCACGTTAGTACCCTCCACTGAACACAGTGTAAGCTTACGGCAAGTAGCTGCAAGCAAGGAATGTGAGGCCGGCTGTTGCAATTCAAAATAAAACTACTTCCGCAAGCTTCACGCTCCACAGCAGGCATGAGAGGTTGCGATTAGCTTTTATTTAAAGTCAAAGTCGCTTTACTTCCGCCACTTTCTATATGAACAAGGCTAACTTGACGCAGCTGTAACTTTTATTGTGGGCGGGGCTATTCCATTTCGCGCCACTTAGGACGAAACCACTGTTTGTAAAATAGGGTGGCCTGCTATTAAAGTGTAAATATTACAATATTTTAGAATGTAAATGTGAATATCAGATTAAAGATAACAAATGGAAATCATTTTGAATTGAAATACATAATATTTACAGACTAAAGATCATTTCATTCTCACAGAAAATAATTTAACAACACAGCCACCCCTCTGAGTGGAAATAGGTGCCACTCCTAATCTGATATTTCCCGCGAATGTAGGGGGGAGGATCTATGTTTGGTTAAGGGGTTATTAAGGTCATCTTATTGCACTTGCAAACAATAACTCTTAAAATAAATGACAAACTACTTTTGGTTTGTATGCCTGTATGTTTATCTCATTGGCAGTTTGCAGGCTTAGCAGGATTTTTCAGCCTCTCAATTCATATTCTTTCTTTCTTTCTTCTTCATTCTTTGTGTTTGTGGCTGCAGTTTTTTATTGTATTACTGTTTCTTTAGTGAGGCTTACATATTTATAATTGATAATCAGTTGTGTGTCCATCTATAGATAAGGCCCCCCCTTGTTTTGTAATGCAGACCGACTCTACCTGCTAATGATGATGATGCATGATAATCAAAGTTTTGGAGTTCCATTGATCAGTCCAATGACCAAATGC
Source organism: Micropterus salmoides (assembly GCF_014851395.1). Taxonomy (NCBI): domain Eukaryota; kingdom Metazoa; phylum Chordata; class Actinopteri; order Centrarchiformes; family Centrarchidae; genus Micropterus; species Micropterus salmoides. The sequence continues at coordinate 86,829 of NW_024041373.1, forward strand.
ATTTTTTATATTCACTCTTACATGGTCCTTCCTCAAGTCAAGTCCTCAGCCATTCCTCACTGTGAGCTGATGTGGTGTGGTGTGTGATGCTGTTGCACTTCCGGCTTGTTGCCAGCAGAGGCCCATAAAGATCACAGATGAAATCTTCACTGTGCTGTTGTGTAGGCAGTTCACACTTGGTGAACCGCACACTCCTCTCTTCCTTTCTTCCATTCTATTTCTCTTTCATTTTCTGCTTTCCTATTCTTTGTCCTCCTTTCTTCCCTTTCCCTCTCTTCTTCAAGTCTAGCCTTTCTTCCTTTTCCATAGTACCTTGTAATTATCTGCCTCTTGTTTGTTTTTGTGATTTCTTTTGTTATTTTGTGGTTCTCAGAGTGGGCTCTGGAGACCCCCAGGAGTCCTTGAAGGGGTTCCAGGAGATCCCCAGCAAAAAGGGAAATCATTTATTTTCACTATAATTCTATTCATAAGTAACACAATGACAGAATGTATGACTATTTTGGTCATTGGTTTCATAAACTTTATGTAATAAAACATCTAAATGTAAAACTCGTAACAAATTGGGGTCCGGGGTCTAATTTGTGTCAGTTTAGGGGTCCTTGATGTGAAACTGACTAACTAACTGTCAGAGGTTTCATTGAGCATTTCTGGCTGAACATGCATTTTTCTGGTAAGTCTGATCAGATGGCGGTCAGTGTTTCTCCTTGGTGACGAGTTCCATGCAACATCTAAGACGTCGTGCTTTTAGAGAAGTGCTGGTTCAGATGCTTCGTCACTCCTGACGTTACCTGGCACTCGTGACTCGAAGCTCTTCCTCAGTCAGCAGACTGGAACTTTGTGGGATTTCCTTTGAAATCTGCTGACTTGTGTTCAGTACAAAGAGGCCCACATTCTAGGAGTAAAGGATTAAGGTTAACTAGCTAATGAGTGGCTTGCATATGCACACACATTTATGGTCATTGTGTTGAGACCTAACCTTATGCAGCTGAACAATGGAGCACTGGTCTAACATTTTATCCATACAGCAAACACTGATCCCAGAGTTCCTTTCAAACTGAATTCAGTTGCCTTTATTATGAAAACAAGAACATTGTATTTTATATATGCAATTGTGTACTGATATTACACAGCAATTGGCAAACAGACCCTACTGGCAGCAGATATGCCAAATGTAGAATAAATTAATTCCAACAGGTTTTCTACACATCATATCAAGAATCGCAGACAGCTCCTCCCATTCCATACAGTCTGGTTGTACAATATTTATTTTCAGTTGTTACATTTTCCAAGTGTTACATGTTGGGCAACAAACTTCGCTGTCTTCAGCCATAAATTTAATGCAGAGATAAAGAGTCAAGACTATCCCAATAACGTATTGAACACAGAACTGGTGAGTCAGATATGAGATAATATATACATAATGTTTATGTACATATACTGTTGCACTAGACTTTAGATGCTGGACTGTGAGACACTGCTGTGCAGAGGTTGGTGAGAAAAATAAAAACCAATAGGGACAGACACATGCTGACACAAACAGCAAAATAATCAATGAAAGAAAAGAGAAACATACAAACAGGAACCTTAATGAAACTGATCCATTTACCAACCCCGCACTAGGAATGCAGAGAGACAGACACATTCTGTCACACACACACACACACACATACACACACTTCTCATAAACCTGCACACAGAGGGCCAAATAAAAGAGTAGTTTCTGAGAGGTCTGAGATAAGGGGCGTTTGGGGGGTCAGGGTCAAATGATCACCTATCTGTAGAATTTGTCATCAATAACAGGACAGTATGACAAGAAGGATGCTTTATTTGTTTTTGGTAGTGCGGCTATATTATGTACAGTACAAATACAGGCAACTTCATCTTGTTCTCACACAGACATGTTTAGAATCATGTCTTCCCTGTCCTGTCCGGTTGTGGTGGGGCTTTGATGGGACACAGTGGAGTTTGAGGGGAATGGCGTCCAGGCTGACAGGCCTGCAGAGAGAGAGGGGGGCCGTCAAAGTGGAAGTGGTTTCTCTCAGCAGCAGCCTCCTGACGAAGGCTTGACAGTAGTGCCGGGGGTAAGCTTCACATTGGGCTTATCCCCTCCCCCGGCTGTGGCACCGGGGCCCATCCTCTTCTTGATTTCAGCAGCCATGGTCATGAAGGCCTGCTCCACATTGGTAGCGTTCTTGGCGCTGGTTTCCAAGAATGGGATGCCCAGAGAGTCTGCAAACTCCTGGACACAATGGAGAAGGGACAGAGGACAGGAGTTTGTCTTAACTTCTTTATTTTTGCATCAGTGAACCACAAACTCTCATGAAATGGCAGAGAAATAAATAAGATACTAAACACTACATGACATAACAGGGGCAGCAGGGTGTGTGCAGATGAGAAGGAGCTGGTACACAAAAAAAGATGTGATGTCGGGTGTATGCAGGACAAAACAAAGCTAAAGGTAAACACTGCTGGATACCAGTGGAAGAGTTCAGTGCGATGTGTGTGGCGAGCGTGTTGGAGAGAGGAACAGAGAGGTGGTTTTTCTGCAGCCCAGGACCGGCAGGTGTGCCGGTCCTTGGAGCGCAGTCAGGTTAGCGGTAAACCGTGAATGTTCAATGAGCTACAGCTCGTCAGAAAATAAAATACAGCTTCTTGAGAACATGAGAAGCAGAGTTCAGAGTTGTGTTTACCAGCAGAGTGTGCTGATGTGACGGTTACAGCCCTGAAGCTAGCTACAACTTCACCCTGGAGCAGTAAAGAAGGCTCGCTTGTACTTCCTGACGACAGCCCGGAAGGTGAACTGTTTGTTACACAGGCGCTGTTGTAAATAATGAATCACTGATTTTGGGTCTGCTGCATCCTCACAGTGGAGCTGTACTAAAAGAGTTTAAATCCTTACGGCCCATAGAATAATCAACAGAAAGGAAATAAGCGCCCTTCTTCCACTGATTCTTGCTGGAGGACCCAATGACACTTGTTGTCGTGGATACCGACACAGCAGTGGGCTGAACGGAGATGATGTCACACAGCTTTGTCCTGTTGGCTGTAGGGCTGAAACAATTCATCGATTACTAAAATTAAATATTCTTTGCATCGATGCTTCGTTTAATCCATTTAACTTTACAGCACAGTGTTTCGCAGGGACATTTATTACTGTCGCACATAGCGTTTACGCTGTGAACATGGCGTGATTATGATGGAGCTGTTTGCAAAGTGGAGAAGAGAGAGAAAATATTGAGGGACAAAGAAGAAAGTGTCCAAAGTCTGGGATTATTTCAAGCTAAAGAAAACAACAACTCTGTAATGTCACAGTCCGTCCACCGTAAAACAAAACGTATGTCGCCTCGGCAACAGCACGACGGCAGCTGAACAAAAAGGTGTTCTGCCAGCGGACCACAGACAAGGTAACAGTAACAGCAACTTTAGCATTTAGCTGAAATCATGATTGACTGTTGAGTTGAAGCCAAAGTAAGCTGCAGTCCTCAGCTGAAAATGTGCACACGTGCGTTTGTTCTCCTGGTTGGGCCGTGAGTTTGGGTTGTAACCTCGCAGTCAGGAGTTAACTGGGTGTCGGGGAGCTGCACCTTGGTATAACTTGTATAGCACTCGGCTATGTTTGTGTTGGTAAAGCAGCTGTCTGGTTGTTGGTCTGATGTTTGCTGTATGACACACTATGAATTTCCGAAAGGACGAATAAATATCGACGTACACAGCTGACCATTACCGTGTGGGGAGGGGGTGTTACAAACTGCTGGAAAAATGAAGGGGGTTGTCACGTTGTAGATAACATGTACTGTAGATGCCTACAATAACGGCATACACTACAATGCATCAGCTCAATACAGCATCTGTAATACCGTGATACCACCCTACCGTGAAAGGCTCCCTCCAGACCCTCAGCTGGGACTGCTATTTGAGTTTCTAGTTTTAAGGGTAACCCATCGAAGGCCTCTTTCAATAATCTCCTACATGTCACAATTTTGCATAGACACTAACTCTCTGCATGTAAGGGAAGGATTCAGAACACAAAGAAGCATGAAAAGGTCTATATGCTAGAGCTTCTGTGAGTGGGAGTAAACCCCCAGGTGCCTTACCTTTGCTGTTGTGTAATCCACCACCTTCTTTGTCGTCAGGTCACACTTGTTCCCAACCAATAGCTTGTTGACATTTTCACTGGCATAGCGGTCGATCTCCTGTAGCCACTGTTTGACATTGTTGAAGGACTCCTGAGTCAGGAAACAGGTAAACATTAGCACTGAGCTAAATCTGCTACAGGAGATGGGCAACTTCCACAAAGCCAAATTTAAGACTTTTTAATGCAATATGCAGGTAATTGTAAGACCGGTGTGCACTGAAAAGAAAGAAAATCAGAAAACATAAGGAATGACATAAGGACTGCTTGTGGTAGAGCGCCCATGGAGTTTTGGTGCAGGGACCACACACACAATAAACTTTCTAAGCTACCATAAGGTTGCATGTATGGACCGTATTCATCAAACAGTGGGAGACACCATGGAGCAGAGTGTCAGGGTCTAGACACTTGGCTCCTTTACACCTGAATGCTATCAAATTGCTTTTGATGTTAATGTTTTTTTAGGTCTCGACAGATTATTTACAGTACATCATGTGGTATCAGTCAATATCCAACTGCTGAGAGTAAGTGGACGATTCTCGTGAAAACAAAGCCTGAGGCCCTCCCTAAGAGCAGATGTATTCCTGGCCAAATATAGACCTGACGTCAAGACGCCATATTTCTAGTGCAGATCTTGACAGCACACAATGTTTCAGCAGTCAAATAGCTGTTGTGTAAAACGTCCAATATGACCAGCATTTGAAATTCATACAGTGAGGACTCCATTGAGGAAGAAAGCCCGATTTCCCTCATCACAGATAAGCAATGATCTGAGTAAGGTGAACACCAGGCATCAGATTCTGCCGGGCCACTTTAGTAGACAGACAGTAGGAAGTTCCATCATTACTTAACAAATGAACAACAATCTGTATCAGTAAGTATAAATGAGTAAAACTATGAGATCTAATAGCTATGAAATTGTGTTGCATTATACTAACCTGGTCTGTGACATCATACACTACAATGATACCATGAGCACCTCTGTAGTAGCTGGATGTGATGGTACGAAACCTCTCCTGACCCGCTGTATCCCACTGTCAAAGGAAAAGGATGAACTCCGTTAGTGACTGGCTTTGTACTGACAGTGACAAAAACAAAAGCAACACACTTTAAACAGCTTTTAAAGGTCAGTACAAATTATGGCACTAACATGTTTCACCCAAAATAAACATCTTTAAATTGGACCATTCATTGGGCAACACTGCAACACAAATTCATGTATTTAGTGCTTGCAAATACAATTTCATTCATATTCTCCAGCTAAAGCCATGGTAACAACACCTTCATGCATTCACGGTTTATCTCATTTCTCCACATGCATGTTGCTGTTTATTTAAAAAAAGTAAAGCAGCAGGTTACTTACAATCTGAAGTTTAATGGTCTTTCCATCTAGTTCTATGGTTCGTATTTTGAAGTCCACACCAATAGTGCTAATGTAACTTTCTGTGTATGTGTCATCCTGCAGAGAGAAACAGTCAGAGTTAGAGGGCTCACACATCCTGTTCACTTCCTGCTTCACTAGCATGTTACACTAATGAATGAATGAGTTGCCGGCAAGTTAACTGCAAACAGGTTGTATTTTTCAACCTGGACTCTATTTTCTTATGTTTCTGGGTCTATGTGACTAATTAGGACAAGATTTTGAAACTGGTCCAGTATTGAGTGAGCGTGCTGGAGCTGCCAGCAGTGAAAGAGGTCTGCAATGTAATTCTAGAGGACAATCGCACCCTGTCAAAGTATGTCCAGTAAAGTGCTTGTTTTTGTCACTTACAGGCTCAGATTGTTATTACAAGTGTCTGGCAACATTATGGAAAGGATCCCAATAGAGAGACCTAAAGAGTAATATAATTTTTCTTTAAAAAGAAGCAGCCACCATTTGCTCTCGTCAAAGGCACAAGACTCTATTGTTTGAAAGAATCACTTTTTTACATTGCAGCCCTGTTTCGCTGCAGCCCACTGCAGTGCACTCGCTGGAGCAATTTCAAAATGTTTTGTCCACCTAAGTCACAGACACAAAAACATGGGAAAATAAAGTCCAGTTAGAAAAATACCAAGTTACCTTGAAGTATGCACATGTGAGGTTTATATCCTATCTATAATAACTTAGTTTCTTATTGCCTTAATAAGGAACACAGTTAAAATAGCTAAAATATATTGTTGTTCACGAGGACAGTTTTAAAGAGTCTGCATGAAATCACTACATAGTGAAACTTCAAAATATTGTCAGACTGAATCCTGCTGAAGGGGAAATGGAGTTCACATAAACATGCTGTATGTGCAATTTTGGTGAAACTTACTGCAAATCGGAGAAGAAGGCAAGACTTTCCAACACCAGAGTCACCAATCAGGAGCAGCTTGAATAAATAGTCACTGGGAGGAGAAAAGAAATTTATTGTTAACCAAGCGAGTTAGTAACAGATTACCCATTTCAATAAATCTCTGCTGCGGTAAGTCTAATACAAATCATCACACTGCTTCTTCATAGTATATTTATATCAAAAACATTCTAGCTCGGATGCAAATCTGCTCATCAGCATGAGCATAATCACATCATTGGGCAGAGGGGCTGAAAGGCCTGCATTTTACAAGGAAACATTCAGGACAATGAACCCTGCTGAGCTCAGGCACATCTTCAGAAGGGCGCGCAGGAAGTCGGCCAATCGCCTGACAGAACATATGAAGCCATCTGAAAGGAGCGGGGAAAACAGAAGAGAAGCCACATGCTGTACCTCTGCACTCTACTCCAGGTCTGTTTAGTTTGGTCTTATACATGTTTACTGAGCTGACATAACGGTTCAATAGCTCAAACTATTGAGTAGGAACTTCACCTGGATTTTCACCACAGGAATCTACTTCCAGTTTTGGCTTCTGGCCCACAGCCCCCTCCCTCAAAAGTCCCTGCTCCTCGAGTGGTACTTTCCAGTGACCCAGACAACAGTATGGAGGTGGAGTTAGCAGTACTGAAGACCAGACTTGTGTACAGCATGTACTAAGACACATGGTAAACACTATTTATTTATTAGCAAGTGCTAATAAAGCGCTTTGTGGATTTCTGTCATTTGTAACTGCAGTGCTGACGTGGTGACGCTGCCGTAATCAGCACAGTTCACCAGGAAAGATGCTGCAAACTTCCAGAGAAAAAGAAAAGAGCTGTATCGTTGGCTGGACCGCAGCCTGGGGGGGTTCAACTGTGTTTCCGCGGGAAACATCTTTGCCATACCGCAAAAATAATCACTAAGGAAGATAAATGTGCTTTTCCCTGCTGTTCCGGGTTTTAATATAGTTTCATTTCACCAGCGGGTGAATACCACTGCAAATGGCAGTCAGCGTTTGTGAACAGCTGATGTTATATTTGATTTTATGTCTTGCTGTTTGTTTCCTGTGGAAATCAACACATCAGCTTTAATGTTGTATTTGATGTGATGTTGAACAAACAGAACCTTTTTTATGAAATATGCTTTAATGTGATAACTGTCATTTTCTTCCATTATGTAATAATTAGAACTATAAAAATATGTGGCTTATAAAAGGTGTTAGTTTGAGCCAGTTGAAGGCACAGTACACGTGTGCACGTGATCAGGATGGGAACACCTCCGCCTCGTTCTGAGCCAGGAAACAGTCTGGATATGACTGACAAAATCTCAGTTTTCATTCTCAGAGAGTATTGTGGCATAGGGTAGGACATTCTACTATTACACCGAGACTATCCAGCCCAATGACACGTCTAAAATACACCCTGCACCACTTATAATTATATTGGCAATATAAATACTGGTAATAACCCAAAACTAGCAGTCAAAGTACGCTAACCAAAGTAGCAACTACATTCTCCCACATCAGCAGTGTGGCAGTCTGTGTATTATCCTGACTCCCCAGACCGTCTCAGTTCCTCTCCTTCTTGTTATAATACATGCCATTCATTCCCTCTTCATTACAACAATACCAAGCTGACCATAAACAATCTTGAGTCCAAATTAAGTAAAGAGTCAACTTTGTTACCTCAATGCAACATGTGACCCAAAACTCAGCGTGGTATTCAGCATACTGAATTATACTCTACACCATTATGTGGAGAAAGATAATCTTGGACGTTGCTTAAAAGTTTTTAGTCTATAACAAAGAAATGACTCATCAGTCATCAGTGATCGAGCAGTCAGCTGAGGGGGACGTTGATGAAACGTCACTACTTAAGAGTTATGACCAGATTAAAAACGACTATACATGTGTTTAGATTTGTAGTAGTGGAAAGCGTGGCAGGACAAGTTGTACAGTCCACTCATGTGAACATTTGTGAATGGAAAAACAAAGACAAAGACACAGAGGAAGCTTAAGTGCCTGATTGCTCAACGCTTCTGTGGTGAAATCGAAGGCTTGTCCTGTGGCATGTGACCTACACATGACTGAGAGGCTGTGGAGGGGCTGCTTCGACACTACTGGACTGACAACTGAGTCATGCTCAACACTAGGTATTGCCTAAAACCCATTACCTGAATGTAAACACTGTATGACTGCTGCTACAGTATCTGTTTGCCAAGGAAATAAATAACGTTAGCCTATCACAAAGACACACACAGTTAACCACCGGCAACAGGGTAAAAGATGTAACTGTTAAGTTAGTCTTTCCAAAGAAAATAATTTTGGCAGCCTCTTGTTGTCGCGTTAAATTCATTAAGGTTTTATTTATTTAATTACATAACGTTAATTCTAGCTGATGTCGCTGACAATGGCGTCTTTTAGCTAAAACAACTGTCGAGCACAAAGAGAGGAGGCTCGCGTTACATTTTAACATTATAGTAAGCTAACGTTAGCTATCAAAATTCAACAAGGCACCTTTGTCCTGTATTTAACAAGTGAACAGCTACATATCAGCGTGAAACGCACCGAACCGAAACCAGAGTCACTGGTAACGTTAACGTTAAAGCTAACTTAACGTTACTGCCACTGGCCCAACAGCTCGCTAACAATATTAATATGTTTATAAGGAACACTTTGTTGTTCGTTAAATATACCTGTGTTCACAGTAACGTTGTCTCAGGCTAATATGGGCACTGACTGGGCTAACGTTAATGTCAGCTGATGTTAGCCGCTAACTTAGCTCAAATGTCAGTATTTAGTTGTTTGCCAACGCTTCACTTCTTAGCACATAGCTAACCTTAGCTAGCTGGCCAAAATGTAACGCAACCTTCTCAAGTTATGATACTTACTATTCGGGATTCATTGTTCACTCGTTGTATAGTGTATCCCCCCTCGTGAAACGTCGTCTGTCACTGTCTGCAGATAAACAGCGCTGTTAAGGTATGAAAACGGGAGCGGTGGCTAGCTTACACTGCTCCCAAGACCACGGCCGGCTAACGTTAGTTGTTTCTCGGTAAAAATCCAAAATGGCTGCAACTCCAACAAGGAAACAGCTAACATTAGCCAGCTGGACAGGAACGGTAGGAATAACACAAAATAGGTGGCTTGGTTTTATGGATGCGTTGTCAGACTGTTAACTCGTTCTAAAGCCGCAAGTCTAAAGCGAATAAACAGGGAATATTGTAGCTGTCTGGCTAACCGTCCCCTTTCTCTCCCTCTAGCTGAGTGTGTGCTGTTACCGCAACAGCGAACTGTCAAGCCCTGGGAGGGATTACGTCATTTAGTGAAACGTGGCAAAGAGGAGTCAGCTAGTGCCCCAAGTCAATCCAACGTTACATACAATACACAACTTCCGAAAAAATACTTCAGCATAACCCTCAACCACGTGTTCTTTGTACAAATTGCGTGTGCTCAACGGCGAGGCTTTTATTTACAGACATTATTATTTCCGGTCACATCCCAGTTACACCTGACCAGCTTCACACATCAACCTCAGTGGGTTAGATTACCAGCCAGTTCCTATGTACACTATGAGTTTCTGTGGATTGCCTCCAAAATAGACACATCGATTGACCTATTATCCCTAACAGTATTAATTACTGTAAATGAAATACCACATTAGAAATGATCATTATATTGTAATAGGCCTACATCACAAATAAGTTTCACAGTCATCCTGAAACTTCTGTCCTGAGCTCATGTGCATGTCATGAGTGGTGTGCGTCATCACCATAGACTGTATGGTTAGGAAGTAGGTGCGAACAGAACAGTTCATGTCAGCACCTGTACACATGTAGGCTGAGTCATGAGTCAGACAGCTTATCTGCACTGGCAAACAACTTTCATGATCGAAGGGCAAACAAACTTTCTTATGGTAAAAATGTTGGTTCTTGGACCGTGACCACTGTGGCAGAGGAGAGGATAGATGTAGATATGTTGGGACAGTGTAGTAATACGCATAACAAATCATCCCTGCCTTGAGTTGAAGAGAGGAAAGTAGGAGAGGAGAAAAGAGAGCAGGAGAGGGAACACTGGAAGAGGAGGGGAGCGACCTTTGACCTGTAACGGTACAACTTTCTCAACTAAGTTAAATATACATTGATAAAATAAAAAAATAATGACTAAATACACACATATATTTTTACAAACCCCCATCCCAGTATTCCCCCCCTCTAGTCACAACATGAATCAAAGATCTCTCTTTTCACCGGCTTTGCTCTGTCCTCCTGATCTCAAATCTGCCAGTTTCATCAGACCAGCACTTATGAGGATTCTCTGCATGCTGACAGAGTTGGGCATCCTGCATGGACTAGGTTACAGAACAGAGGTTCCTCCCTTCATTACTGTACAGTTGAGAACAGTTTCTCCTGAAATGTAAAACAGTGATGGTGAACTCCGGACCACCCAGTTCCAGGAGAAACAGGTGTTTGTCATAGTCCAGGTTCTTCACTCTGTTTAAGGAGCAGAGGCTGTTCCAGTCCACAGCTGCTGTTTGTGGTTCGTAGGCAAAACGCTGTAATGTCACTGTGGAGGTCAATCAGCCCCTGTCCACCTTCTGTTACAGGTAAGAACAGGACAGCAGGTCTGGACCAGTGAAATCCCATCTCTTCTCTACATTATGTCAAAATCGGTTTCACTCGTCCCTTCCTTTTTGTCTTCCCCACTTCCTCTCTGGGTTTGAATAATCCAATCAGTAAGCCTCATTATCCCCTCTTTTTGTTACATGAATGCAGGATCCAACCTATCCCGCTCCATGACCTCTGCCTCTACCTTTCCACCTGTGACACTGACGGCCATGTCAACTTTAACTATACTTGACACCACTGACATCAAGACTCCATCTGGAAACATCAGCAGCTACTTTCCCTCATAAATGGCCATTAACCTAAAATTGAGTTTATGCCAATTGTCTTTGAAACTAGTCCGACCTGATTGACCTGTCAGGGTAGTAACCTCTCCACTTTCCTTTAAATATACACACAGACCGCACACAAAATGGCAAATACAGAGACAGGATTTTAAACAATCTGATTTATTCAATGATTGAATTTTACAATAAAGTGAAAAGTTAGAGCATTTTGGGGTTGTTAAGGCTTTTTAGAGGATATGTTCACCCAAATGACAACAAAACTGGAGTGGATTTATCAAGCCATGTTACATTTGTCCAATTTTGTCTCTAGGGGCCACAGTATACTTTAGGAAGGAAATAGAAGTTTTAAAACAAGTGACAAAAAGAGATTATCAACTAAATTCCATCCACCTCCATTGTACTGTGGTGGAGGCGGAGATCTCACAGAAAGATTTTTTCAGACTGGGGTGGCTGTGGCTCAGGAGAGAGAGCGGGTCCTCCACTAATCAGAAGGTCGGTGGTTTGATCCCCGGCCCCTCCTCTGTGTGAATGTTAGTTCCTTTGTGATGAGCAGTTGGCTCGGTCATCAGTGTATAACTGTGTGTGAATGGGGTAATTGTGCCATGAAGTGTAAAGCACTTTGAGTGTTTAGGAGACTACCACTAGAGAGAAAATGTCTTCTTTGTAATTTGGGTGAACTGAAGTATAACATACATGTATAACAAACAGCACTGACATCAGTAAGGACAGATGAAAATGTGTTTTAAGGCTGTGTGTTATGTTGGAAATGTGGATAGTGACCCCGTTCTGTACCATATAATCACTTTCTTTAACCAGCTGATAAGAAAACGTCTTTGATCCCTGTGAGAAACTCAGGTTGTGAAATCATGGCCATGTCCTACAGTACAGTACATGGTGTGTGACTCACTGTCCACCTCCCTTCAAGAGTGAACACAGGCCAGACTCTGAGCTGTTCATGTCCTCCAACACTAACTGAACTGTCATCACAGCAGTGTGTCATCACAGTAATTATTCACTTACCAAATTTTTTTTTTTAAATTTGTAAATGTTGTATTAATGAACTTCCATTAGAATGTCAATTATTAATTCCATGTTCTTATTCAGACTTTAAATTTGTCAACTTTCAACTACTGTTTTGTTATTCCCCTTGAGCCCACACACATCTAATCCTTCAGTTTATCAGGGAAATTCACATTCAAAATCACCACATTTGGAGATACATGGTTTTCACAGGATGTTCACTGGTATGAAAAACTGTAATCTGAAAAGTAACTAAAGCTGTCATACAAATGTCATTAGTAAAGAGTACAATATTCCCCTCTGAGAGGTAGGAGTAGAAAATGAAAGTTGCATAAAATGGAAGAATGGAATTAAGTAACGTATAAGAAGTCGATACTGGTCAATCAGAGCTCCTGCTGCTGCTCTGTGGACTCTTAAGTTCATGTCAGGTGCTTACACACATTTTAAAGGAATTTAGGCCCATTTTTAAATGAAAGCAAACTTAAAAAGCAAGGTGTGACTGTGAACCCAGCAGACCAACTGGACCAGCTGGAATATAGTTTCATTTAAAACCCTGTCTGTCTAAGATTCTCTTTGAGATTCCAATTGAAAAAAATAATAATTATTCATGTACCACCGCCAAACATTAAAAGTGATAGAGTGATCAGAGGACAGTACATTTGACTAGAAAAAACAGTGCAATATGAAAGGTTAATTGAATATGAGTGTAACAGATTGTATTAGGAGCACTTTGGGCTCAGTTTAGACACTGAACTGCTCCTGAACGTTTTCTTCATTAAACGTCTTCAAAATCTCTGGACATCATTCTCTCCATTACAAAAACATCATGTATTAGCATACATACCCATCTAATACACACGATGCTAACATGTTTAAAAAACATTGGTTGAGCTTTTTGTGAAACATTAACCTGAGCCTTGCATTAAAAACCAGAACTGTTGGAAGAAAGTAGAGAAAAAATTAATAAATAAGTGAAATAAGTCATGTGCTTGTACACAAGACACGTCCTGCAGTCTTTTCACAAAGCGGACCCCTGGTCCTCTTCTCTGTTCTGCTGGACTGGACTGGGCTGGGTCAGGCTGTCCATGGCAGACAGGATGGAGGAGAAAAGGTGTTCAGCGTGGGTCTCCAGAGCTCCGGACTGCCTCTCAATCAACAGCAGGGCATCTCGTAAAACTGGAAACGAGGAGACAGAATGTCAAAGGATTTAGAAGGGAAATGATGAGATGAATGTGGAAGATTACTTTTCAGTTTTTAATGTATGCATGTTACAAACTGACGTGGAGACGTGGTGTTGATGCAGCTGAGGAGAAGCTGTCCAGTGTGCAGAACACAGGAGGTCAGGGGCTGGTGGCTGCTCACTTCTCTCTGAAAACTCTGACAAGACGACGTCACATTGTACTGTCAGCAACAGAGTGTGCATGAAGTGGGTAACAGGCTTTTTGAAGATATAAAGTGGGGCTGTTTGTTGAGGAAACCTATAAAGTTTTTACTGAAAGTAATAGATTCTGTTGGGCCCCATTTGATCTCTGTTTTCAACAGCTCCCTATCTACTGGTTGTGTCCCTGATTATTTTAAAATGGCTTGCGTGAACTCACTTTTAAAGAAACCTGGTTTAGATCCCTCCCTCCCACATAATTTTAGACCAATTTCAAAACTGCCTTTTTATTGCAAAGATTCTAGAAAGAATTGTGTCCAAACAGCTGCTCACTGTACTGGAAAATAACAAATTATTTGAAAAGTTTCAATCTGGTTTTAGGAAGTACCACAGCACTGAGACTGCCCTGCTTAAAGTCACCAATGACCTTTTAATGTCTGCTGATGAAGGCATGTGCTCAGTCCTGGTACTCCTGGACCTTAGCGCTGCTTTTGACACCATTGATCACAACATCATGTTAGACAGACTGAGGCACTGGGTGGGGATCTCTGGTACGGCCCTAGGATGGTTTTCATCCTACCTGTCAAATAGGAAGTTTTGCGTGTCTGTAAACAACTATGTCTCCTCATTCTGTCCAGTTAAATATGGTGTGCCTCAGGGGTCGGACCCATTTTGTTTTCCTTGTATCTGCTTCCCCTTGGACATATTATCCATAAACATGGCATTTCTTTTCATATTTATGCTGATGACACACAAATATACTTGCCCGTCAGATCCACAGACCCTGGAATGCTGAGTTCACTTAACAACTGCCTTTGTGAAGTTGGAAAATGGATGTCAAATAATTTCCTCCAACTGACCTCAGACAAGACAGAAATCCTGGTCATCGGGTCTCAGCAGATGACAAATCAAATACTGCCATCTGCTGGTTCCCTAGTAAATCACATTAAGCCTGCGGCAAAGAACCTTGGTGTTTGGTTTGAAAATAATTTAAATTTCGAGCAGCACATCACAAAGCTTGTTAACCCAAAAATCTATTGATCGACTCCAGACTGTCCAGAACTCAGCTTCATTACACTGGCTCCCAGTATGTTTTAGAATTGACTTTAAAATTCTTTTAAAGCTCTTCATGGCCCCTAGCCTTGTTATATTTCTGAACTTTTAGTCCCATACACACCAGCAGATCCTCGGGCAGAGGTCTGCTATCTGTTCCAGAGTCTCGACTGAAAAAAAAAGGGGACAGAGCGTTTGCTGTCAGGGCCCCGAGGCTCTGGAACAGCCTGCCCGAGGAAATCAGGTCGGCTGAGTCAGTGAACTCTTTTAAGTCCCTTCTTAAAACATACTTTTATAGGAGAGCCTTTCCCGATCTTATTTGACTTTATTTTATCCCTTTTATTTTATCAATTTTATATTTATCTTAAACATGTATTTTAGTCTTTTCAGTGTTTTCATGCTTTCATTGTTTTTGTATTATTGTCTCTTGGGTATTATTGTCTTTACACTTGTTAAAGCACTTTGTAACTTGTTTTTGAAAAGTGCTCTACAAATAAAGATTATTATTATTTATCCATTTTGACAATCACTTAATAATGTAGCTTCTTTATCGAGCAACACAGAATTCTGCTGCGAGCCTACGTCCATACACGTGCGACTCAACGCGTTCATCTGTCACTGAATTTCACAAAACACCTGGGCCCGTATTTATCAAGCTTCTCAGAATTACTCATAAGAACTGACTTGAGTAAAAAAAATTCTTGGCTCAAAGCTCAGCTTAAAAGTTAGTTAGCAAGCATCTCCGTCAGTCAAACTGTGTTTGATTACCACACTTTGAAAACCTCACAGTAAATTATTAATATCTAACCTTTATTTATTATATCATATATTCTATGATATACTGTGTATATTTACCTTGTAATTAATGTGCTTGTTGTACTTTTACCCTGTAAAGCACCCCAGACAACCATGGTTGTTTCAGTGTGCTATATAAATAAAGTTGATATTGATCAACCAAAGTTAGGGTTAGCATGCAACGTGGGTTTGTTTGTCAATGTCAATTTTATTTCTATAGCACATTTAAAAACAGTTGACCAAAGTGCTGAACAGGGTCGATGTCAAATACATAAATAACAAGTATAAAAATTACTGCAACCAAAGTGAATTACAGGGAAACAAAACAACACCACTTTAAAACATCAGAAACCAGGTTTAATGAAGGTTAAAAGCTACTGCAAAAGGGTGCGTCTTAAGCAGCGATTTAAACGTTTGTAGGGTCTGTGCAGCTTTAATATGCATGGGGAGGCTGTTCCATAGGATGGGGACAGCCACTTCAAGGGCTCTATCGCCCTTATTTTTTAGCTTTGATCTCGGGACATCCAAAAGCAGCTGATTTGTTGACCTCAGTGTTCTGACTGGAGAATGGTGGCATAAGAGATCAGCCAGATAAGGTGGTGCCAGTCCATTTAGGCCAAGACAGGGTTTGGGTCAGTGCCATAATTGGGTCAGTGACAATGCTCTGGAGTTTTCAGCCTGTCTGAAGTCTCATATTTTGGAATGCTGAGGGAAACTTGATTGAAGCTAAATTGGCTAAATGCAGGATGTGGGGACAGAATGGGGGAAAGTGTCATAGTTACTAACAGCTTGTATGTCTTCACTGTTAATGCACATTTGATATGGTTTCTATAAGGCAGTGTAGTAGAACTAAAACCACGTGTGCATGTGCTGTCAGCATCCACTCCGGAGTATGACAGGGCCTCAAGGCTCAGCCCTCACCTGATAGTCTGCGAGAGACGACTTCACACTGTCTATGTCCACAGTGGGTGCAGCCAGCCGCTCCATCTTCTCTGACACTGTATACAGCTGCTGGATGAGCTGCTCCAGGTGTGAACAGAATACCTGGAACAAACACACTCAGCTACTTAATGCATCAAGAATCAAACCCTGCAGATTTTTGATTTCAAATACAGTCAACACCCAGTATGTCACTATAAAGGCAGAGGGGTCCATTGTCTCACACTGTCAGATGTAGGAGTGTTGCACTTTGACATACAGTCAGAATCTTTTATGGCAGGTCAGATCATGTCTCTACCTGGATGTGTTGCATCAAGGAGTCGCTTGGTTCCTGGTCCTCCTGGCTGCTCCTCTGCCTGCCAGGCAAGGTGAGGCCACCCAGCTGCTCCACCAAAGCCTCTACCTCCCTGAGACTGGACCAACTCAGTCCCCCTCCAATAGGCTCCACCCAGGCTCCAGGACTCCTGTGATCAGCTGCTCAAGGACAATAGTTGGATATTTGGAATATCTGAGAGATCAATTTTCAGTGCTGTAAGCACCACAAACTAAATTCCATTCACCACCATTGTGTTGGGGTATAGACAGATATCTCAGACAGACTTCTCTAAACCTGGACAAATAAAACCCAAAACTCTCTGCATGGGGGGGGGGGGGCAATATGTCATTTGGGTGAAATGACCCTTAAGAGCAAATTGGCCCAAAATATAAACATCCAGTCAGTGTGTATAGAAGAAATACCTGTCCGAGCAGCACTTCTCTCCGCTCTGCCCAGCTCATCTTTTCCTTCACATGTGTCTTGATTGTTGGCCTCCAGCTCTTTGACTTCAGCCTCGTGTTTCTCAGGCAGGTTGATGGAGGACAGGACCGAGTTGGTCCTTGGGCCCAGAGACTCCCAGCTGGCTGTGACAGGCCGGTTCAGCTGTGCCGTCACCTCCCTCACCTGCCCACAGGGACCAAATACTTTCAGTCTTTAGCTGAGGGAACAAAAACCACTGACATTACAGCTAAAAAACAGAGGCATGTTTGTGGCCATCCATGTTACTGTATACTGAGATCTGTGTTAATGTAACGCCAAGTGTATCGTTATGATACATGAGTTTTAGAGACCTCTGCATTCTCAGGTTGACAATTGTTTCCCCAAAAAACTGATGTATACAATCAGATACATGCAATGCACGGATAATCCTCCAGGGGGCTGCTATTCATCCACCATAGGTCCTTCAATTGAGACAGCCAAAATGGAAGTTGTCAATCGGTGACCTACAGGTGGTTTTGCAGGGAAACTTTTGCTAATTTTAAACGAGTTAAGGTGAGAAAAACATTCAAATTGTTTTGGATGCTTCAATATGAATATTTACTGGATTGAAGTATAGTTACTTAATATTTCATAACTTATTTTATAGTAAAATTGTGTTGAAAATGTGTGTATCAAATAGATACAGCAGGTATGTACGGTAATTTATGTATACATCTGTAACTCATAGTTTTATTGCATATCCATCATTATGCATTCCATTCAGCTACATACACCCTTTTAACTAATTAAAGGTTGAAGATAGATATAATTAGGTATATTTTGAGTAGAAATTGAGATTTTTAGCCTATATTGTATTTTCCTGCTCTATCGAGATGCTAAATGTAATTGGATGTTTCCAAGACTTACTTCATAATAATCGTTGAATTTAAATAAAAACTGACCAATTCAGAGGAGAAATACACAGTAATTTGTGTTTGGCTTGTAATTTTTAAGTGGCAAATAAGTACAGCATTGAAGATATCCTGATTATGGGTTGCAATTCAAGTGACATGGAGCAGTTAGGGGAAGATGATGATGCTGAAACATGTTGTGTTCTGCATGTTTTTTGTTGTTTTAAAAAAAAACATGATGTGGGCAAAACATTACAATAAATTCCAAATGTATCAAATATGATACAAAACAAAACTCATACCTTCAAAGAGCTATTCAAATTTTATTTTATTATTGGCATTAGGGGTAATAACTCCATTTCCAAAAAAAATTGAGTTTTCCTGGCAATTGTTTGATAGTTTACGGGGTATCATAAAGACAAAGCAGGACCGGACAGCTCTCCTTAAATTTTCTGTCCATTTAGTAAGAGCTCTGGGCGACTCCTCCCTTTCCCTGCAGCTTGTGACGATGTTAATGAGCATTTCCACATTAACATACCCCTACATTTAGAGATTTGTACATCAGTTGATCTAATATACAGCTTCATTTAAGCAGGGTTTGGAAGAGTACTAGAATTTTAAGTAATATTACTTGTGTAAATATCTACTTAGACAAAAATACAAAGTACGTCAGTTAAAATTTACTTTACTGGGATAAAGAAAATGTCACCAATGGTGGTTATATGACAACCTATTCAATTAAATAACATCACACCACTATGTCCAAACCAACAATATATTCCTTTTCTAAGACTGAGAATCAATTCTACAACAGCCTTCCTCAGTGTATTCTAACTAGAATTAACCAGGAAAGAGACAACACACAGACAATTAAACAAAACTGGCCAATACTAAATTTAAAATGTTGCGGTTTTCCAGACTTGTTTGGATCCCGATCATTGCTGCTTGCGGCTATATTGATAAGATTCTAATTATTAGAGAGAAAATTCACCAACTGGTATCAATTCAGACTTCTCTTCAAACTCAGGAACCTTTCCCACTGTAACCAGTCCACTCGGCCTCTGTCCCACTGTAACCAGTCCCTCTCTATGCTGCTGCACTCCACAACATTTTAGAGCTCAGTGAGTCACTGCAGTCACAACTGTGACAGATTATTCAAAAAAATAACAAAAATAAAAAATAAAGTAGAAAGACCTAATCCCATGAACATTTAGCTTGTTAGTCAGACCCAGCAGGCACCTGTTGTTCACTCATCATTGTGTATTTGGGTTTGGTCACTTGGCATGCTCCCGGGGTGGTGAAACCAGAGATTAATTAAAGTATGCCATCTTTTTGTAACCTCTGCAGAGGTCCAGTAATGCTATCCTTAACCATATCCCATAGTGACATAATTATTTTTTATCTTGCATTGTTGTACTGTTCAAACTGCTAAGCCCAGCCCGGTTGGGACTGCACCTCTCTCACCGGCAGACACTCGGCCAGTGAACGTTTACATTGAGAACATGTATGTTTTCAAGGGGGTCACTTCTCTGGACATGGAGCTCTCTGGAGCGCTGCCCTCCTCCGGCTGCAGCTGCGGCTTCTTCTCTGCTGCAGCTGCAGATTTCTTTAGATCTATTCTTACACCGTTTATCAGGACTCTCTCTGACTTTGTTTTTTTACACTGTAATGCATGTGACCTCAAATGTAGCAAAGTGCTCTACTTGAAAACACAAAACGTCTTAGCTAGAACACATAGGACTCAGCTGAAACAGTGAAACACGCTACTCTTAAAATTTGACCCTCAATGGTTTTGGAAATGAATAGTTAGATGTTTTATTCTATGTGGTGGTGGTGACCTCCACCTGTTCAGTCTCAAGGAGGTGGAGGCTTTGCAGGAGATGCTGTGTGGCATCACCTTGCCTGGCAGGGAGGAGCAGCAGCCAAGTGACTCCTTGATGATTACATTTATCCTCAACATGGCCTTATTTAAAATGCAAGAGCAATCCATAAATGTTATTGTTCTCAAACCTAATAGGACCACACCACACTACTTTAAAGGTCAGATTTTTTTTTTTAATCCTCACTTGGCCAGAGTGATCAAACTAAATACAATCTGCAGAGTGTGAATAAACTGCTATGACTGTACCTTACAGATTTAGGGACCATACTGTTGGTGTTGCATGTTTTAACCCATTTGTAATCACCCATGTGCCACGGCCTGAGCTAAGTCACTGCTGCATGTTGTTGTTGAAGATTCAAGTGCCAACAAACATATCATACTGTTGCTGTATTCCACAGATATACAGCATATGTGTGGCTTTACAGCAAATGTTTCAGGATCTTTTTCACAAAGTGCAACATCCATCTACTGCCCTCAATATTTTTTTTTACATTAGCACTCATCAGTGTGATGATTTTTGGAAGATGACTATTATAGGATGTTGAGGCGTCACTGAATGCACCATCTCATAACTGCAGTTTTACACAACAATGATGTAACTGAAGGCAATGCATTTCTCACAACAGCTAGAGCCAGGTGGATTTTCAGACCAAGGTGAAATGAATGCAATTTGAATACGTACTCTGTGGAAAATGATCAAAGTATGAGTGATTTGTAGTAACGGGTTTCAACACACCAGTGTGGTCCTTGAATAAAAAGACAACGTGTTCACAGCACTGACCTGTCTGGATAGCAGCTGCAGCTCCTCCAGCTGCTCTGGAAGAGGCCAGAACTCCTGGTCCACCTCCCCACATACACACCTGGACCGTGGAAGAACACTGGTTGAGTGGATAAAAGAAGCGGAGGTGGAGGAGGATAGTGCATGGTGCTGATGATGGTGACCTTCACACCGATTCGTTCCATCTCTGTTCTTGCTGCAGTCCAGACTGTTCAAGGACAAACCCACCGGGTCTGTTCGGGACATCAGGGCACTGGAGGACAGACCATCTGAGGTGAAGCCCTGCAGGTCAGGAGACATATGACTCACACTGAGTGTGCTTCTTTCTCTGGTTTGCCCTGAGCCACTCACAGTAAAGCCCAACCCCGACAGGCTGGTGGAGCTGCAAAGGTGGTCCAGTTCAATCCCTGAGTCCTGAAGGTTGGGGTCTGTTTGGAGGACAGAGTCTCCTTGGGGCTTGGAGGTGTCCCACTCACTGACCACCTGTCCTGGTCTCAGAGGGTAGGTGTAGTCCAGCAGGGCCTGGTACTCCTTATTTGGGTCCCATCCTGCAAAATGCCTGTCTGGAGATGGAGGCAGAGCTTTAGGGATGGCACAGGCCCAGTAGTTCGCCTGATAGGGAGACATCAGGTGTCCTTTTGAGTGTCTTCCAGATGAGCATAGTTTGGTCTCTTCCCCACCTCTCTCTGTCCCCCTCCCCAGCCTGAGCCGAGTATGGCCTGACCTGGAATACCCTGAGCGAGGGGTGTAGGTAGGATACAGGACAGTGGAGGTCAGTCGCGGCCTCAAAGGTGGATTTAATCTCTGGACCTCCAGGATGGAGCTTGAGAGGCTCCGCTGAGCTAATCTGCTGCCAGGGAAAGCACCTAAGGGTGAGCTGAGGTCTTCTCTAGAGACTGAGGGAGCTGAGATGTCACTGCGAGAGAAGGCCAGGCTCTCTGGGGTCATCTCTCCTCTTGCTCTGGTCAAGAAGTTCATGTCAGTGTGTTGCAGATTTTCTTCTCTTCTGCTAACACCCAAATGATTCTCCTACAAGGCAGGAAACGGACAGAATTAAAAACAGATACTGTAACATTGCTGTCTGTTAAAGGAAAGGCTTTGGGACATTCAGACACATACTGTAGGTTTCTGTTATGTACATGTACTGTAATGGCTCTATTCAAACGTGACAGGACCGTTGCAGAATCAGCCCACAAATCTCACATGACATTTAGTATCTGGTCCACAGAGGGAGTGCTGTCACTGCTGGAGCACAGCGCTGCGTGCAACAGTAACGATCTGAAGGAAGAGTTCTCACTTCTCTCACAGGCTGCATCACTGACAGTGGCTCCACAGTCCTGATGCAAAGCAGGAAAAATGTGGTGGTTGCCATTGGCTAATAACTTTCACTGGCGTTTGAAAAACTCCAAACGTGACAAGACGACTTTTGAATCAGTTTCTTTTCCCAACACTACCACCCCCCCCCCCCCCCCACACACACACACACTCATTCCATACAAGGGTTTTCTGTATTCCTGCTTTGGCAGCAGCCAGGTCAGAGCTTAAACCTACAATGACTGCTCTACTTGCTACATCCGCAGCAGAAGAGAAACACCCATAGGTGTCATTTACACTGGGGATCCTGGTGACATGTCCCAACCACTTTTTGAAAGCGTTTGTTAAAAATGTTCTGAAAAATAGCTTACAACAAGAAATGTTAAATAACAAATGCAAGTGCTATGAGAAAATGTTTTTGGCACAATAAGAAAACATGCAATGTAAATATAGAACAAAGAAATAAAACAGATCTGCATTGTTAAGCTAAAAGATTTATTTTTTATTGATTACTTCATTATATTCTATTTTTATATTCTGAATTTTCACCTGCCACCTGAATTTTGTATTCCCCTTTATATAAATAAAGACATTTCCACCATAAATTGGTGCAGAAAATGTCTCTAGAATGCAGGGAATTAAGTGTTTAATGCTCAAAATCTTCTGGAGGAGAGTATTTAGTCAATGAAAATTTCTTTTAAATTACATTTTAAAAATAAAATCTTCTATTCTTGTGACCCCAATATTGTGCATTGTTACGTCTCACGGACTACAGTGAGGAAAATAAGTATTTGAACACCCTGCTATTTTGCAAGTTCTCCCGCTTAGAAATCATGGAGGGGTCTGAAATTGTCATCGTAGGTGCATGTCCACTGTGAGAGACATAATCAAAAAAAAAAATCCAGAAATCACAATGTATGATTTTTAACTATTTATTTGTATGATACAGCTGCAAATACAAATAAGTATTTGAACACCTGTCTATCAGCTAGACAGCACGTCTGCCTTCAAAAATGTCCACCTCCACTCCATTTATTATCCTAAATTAGATGCACCTGTTTGAGGTCGTTAGCTGCATAAAGACACCTGTCCACCCCATACAATCAGTAAGAATCCAACTACTAACATGGCCGAGACCAAAGAGCTGTCCAAAGACACTAGAGACAAAATTGTACACCTCCACAAGGCTGGAAAGGGCTACGGGGAAATTGCCAAGCAGCTTGGTGAAAAAAGGTCCACTGTTGGAGCAATCATTAGAAAATGGAAGAAGCTAAACATGACTGTCAATCTCCCTCAGACTCGGGCTCCATGCAAGATCTCACCTCGTGGGGTCTCAATGATCCTAAGAAAGGTGAGAAATCAGCCCAGAACTACACGGGAGGAGCTGGTCAATGACCTGAAAAGAGCTGGGACCACCGTTTCCAAGGTTACTGTTGGTAATACACTAAGACGTCATGGTTTGAAATCACGCATGGCACGGAAGGTTCCCCTGCTTAAACCAGCACATGTCCAGGCCCGTCTTCAGTTTGCCAATGACCATTTGGATAATCCAGAGGAGTCATGGGAGAAAGTCATGTGGTCAGATGAGACCAAAATAGAACTTTTTGGTCATAATTCCACTAACCGTGTTTGGAGGAAGAAGAATGAGGAGTACCATCCCAAGAACACCATCCCTACTGTGAAGCATGGGGGTGGTAGCATCATGCTTTGGGGGTGTTTTTCTGCACATGGGACAGGGCGACTGCACTGTATTAAGGAGAGGATGACCGGGGCCATGTATTGCAAGATTTTGGGGAACAATCTCCTTCCCTCAGTTAGAGCATTGAAGATGGGTCGAGGCCGGGTCTTCCAACATGACAATGACCCGAAGCACACAGCCAGGATAACCAAGGAGTGGCTCTGTAAGAAGCATATCAAGGTTCTGGCGTGGCCTAGCCAGTCTCCAGACCTAAACCCAATAGAGAATCTTTGGAGGGAGCTCAAACTCCGTGTTTCTCAGCTACAGCCCAGAAACCTGACTGATCTAGAGAAGATCTGTGTGGAGGAGTGGGCCAAAATCCCTCCTGCAGTGCAAACCTGGTGAAAAACTACAGATTAGATTATGTCTCTCACAGTGGACATGCACCTACGATGACAATTTCAGACCCCTCCATGCTTTCTAAGTGGGAGAACTTGCAAAATAGCAGGGTGTTCAAATACTTATTTTCCTCACTGTATGTGTTTTGTCACAACTCTAATCTGAACCCTTAAATGTCCACATTACAGCCTTGAAAACACTGTGCTTGCTGTAATGTGTCCAGTGAGTTAGCAGCAAAAGTCGCTTGATAAACTTTGAGCAACTTCTTTTCTCATCGCCATGTGATGGCAGTGCATGGTTGTCAGGTTAGGAGGCTGTTCGGTTTGCTTTCCACGTGCTGTACCACAGTGACATGTCATTTATGGGAGAATTAGCTGGGTCATTGTCTGCTGGTAGATTTCAGCCTCTCTCTCAGACCTGATTGTGCAGTAATCATCATGTTTCCTCGGCAGGCTTGGCTATCAAAACAACAAATGACTACAAAGTCTGTGTGCATTTGAACGTGTGCAGCTGGAGTCTTTACATTATGATGGCACTCAGTTCAGGCCTGACCAGTGTTGGGAGTGTTGTGAAAATATTAGGTCCAACTTAGTCAGATTGTCACTGTGACTCTGGGTCTGGGATTTATACACGAGGTCGACATGTAAAATTACCATCACATCACATCTGAAATAGTCTGTAGTTAATAGAATTTAAAACATGCAATATCATTTCCTCTAAAATGATTCTACAGAATCAGTTGTGATACATTATACTCGAAGTAGTAATTTCCTCTCAGTCCTCCTTACCTCCTCTGTGTGCTTCTGTGGATCCGTCTTCTTTAAAATAGACGCATGTTGTTCTGAAGAGAACAGAGGCTTTCTCATTACATACTGTCTGTCTGTCAGATACCTGGAGGTGGGCGCCATAGTCACACTTTTGTGTGGTCCTCCTCCGTCTTTTTCTCTCTCTGTCTTGCCTCTTTCAGTGTCATTTGTGGCCAGACTCTGGCATCTGCTGCTGTGTTTAAACTCTGGGAGATGCATCCTCCATCGCTGGCTGCATCCATTGGCTTCCATTAGACAAAGGCGATGTAGGAAGGTCTGGTCAACTAAAGGAACATAACAGTTTAGAAACATTCAGTGTTATTAATGTATTTTTTTTTAAGTCATTGAAAATGTTTTATTAATTGAATTTTTTGGTTTCATCCATGCACCTTGAAAGAGCTGCAGGGTTGTGGCAGAGTTCTTTGTCCAGCATCTTCTCAGCAACAAACATCATGTTGAAGCACAGTTGAGCACTGTAATGACAAAGGAAAGAAGTACATAAAGACAGAGTAACACATTCACAGATGACTTGAGAAGTAAAAGAAGCTAACATTTCTGACCTAAAGCACCTTTTCATGAGAACTGTCTAATTTCTCTAAA
Organism: Micropterus salmoides; assembly: GCF_014851395.1. NCBI lineage: Eukaryota > Metazoa > Chordata > Actinopteri > Centrarchiformes > Centrarchidae > Micropterus > Micropterus salmoides. The sequence goes on from NW_024041373.1 coordinate 112,475, forward strand.
AACAAGACTTGAATGATGCTGTAATTAAGAGATTTTACACAAGCACATTTAAGCGTGTTCATTCATTTTTTGGCCACCAGCTGGCAGCAGAATAAGTTCAATACACATCATCTGACATATCATCACCATATAAAATTGTTATGGGAAACAGTTGCCTATTTTCACATCAGAATAAAGTTCTTCACAAGTCTTAAACTGAGACCTATATCCAACCCGTGTGTCTCTAAGACCCGACCTGCTTGACCCCTATGGTCATATTTGAGACCCAAACCCAACCAAGAGACCCAAAGCGGTTAGTGCTGAAACAGTCAGTTGATCAGCAGCAAATTCAATGCCCATAATTCTGATAAACAAAAAAATCAAAAGAGGAATTTCTTTATGAATTGACCCTTCGCCAAGCCCCGCCCCCTTTAGTTACTGTTGCATTATACATTTGAAGGTTGTATTCAGGCTCTCAGACTGACTGAAACTGACTCAAACGGACGTGAAAAAAAAATGAAAGATAGAAGCTAAAGCCTACCAATCACACAGTACAAGTGAACCACCACATGACACCCCGACGATTGAGACAAAAGACAACGATATCAAGGATCAACACTGTTCCTGTAAAGCTGGTTAGGCCCCTATTCATCATTACAAAGCAGAACAGTAGGGCTTTATTACATTACATTCCGTAGGAAGCTAGTTAGCGTTAGCTAACATTACATTAGGAATAATCCATAGCCGACATTTTCTGGATTTATTTTAGGTTTTGGAAAGACAATACATTGTACTTTTGAACTCTCTGGGTTGTGACGGTAATTATTACAAGTGCCCTAGGAACAGCGTTTGACCATATCTTGGAAAAATCCAGCCAAAAAATAAAAAGCTAGAAAACAACTCTTTTTGCATTAGAGTCAATGGAGCGCAGCCATGAAAGTGTCGGACCTCAGAGCAAGTCCTATACTGCGCTGTGATTGGCCAGCTGTGTATTCAGGGCGTGGCTTAGCAAATTGCATTTTAAAATAACCAAAGCCAGAACCCATTCCAAGCCAGAAACCACATGCAAACCCTGATATTTTGACCTCTATAGCAGAAAGGCCTGAACAATTCATCGAAACGGCATACTGCAGTTTTCAAATCAGCGAAATATTTTTTAATGTGTCAAAATACCATCTTAAATTAAATATTGTCGTGTTGCAGATAAACACACATATCTAAGTGGCACATACACATTTTCCTTAGTGAGTAGAATGTTTCTACCTATTGTTGTGGGATCACTAAGCAGCAGGCCTGATAAGCATCCACTTGGTGTAATGATATGCTCGCTCCTCACCTGACTGATCTCATTAAGACTGCATGCTCAGACCTGCTTGTGCTCACCGGGTCAACGAGGAAGAATACTCTCTGTCCAGGGGCTCTCCTGATATGGCAGTGTGGTCAGAGCTCTGGGCACATGTCGAGAACTCGGAGACCATTGTTCATGCTATCAATGTTTTTTAGCCAAGGTTCTGGCTCAGCTAAATTTTGTACTAAGAAATATGAACAAGAGACACAACAATGACTGTCCAAAGTGCAAACATGGAACTCAAACTGTGAGAAATATAAGTCCTGATCATCTGAGGGTAGGGCTGAACGATTTTGAAAAAAAACTTTCCAAAAAAGATTATTTTGACTGATATTGCGATATGCCAATATACAAGCCGACAGGTGTGATAGAATCCTTTTATTCTGTTAACTCGCTGCATTTTCTTTTGTTTGTGGCCCCACCGCTGTGGCCATCAAACAACATTTGCTTTCTAACTTTCACCTCACAAGCAGGTCCGTTTTCATCTTCCTCTCATTTGTTGTTGCTGTGATTCACTATAAACAGGCTTTTACATCCATCAATGTTCACGTGGCCCTGATCATTTCAATGTTGGAGCTTAGGAGTTAAAATCTGGATGATTACGTCATTCCGAGTGGGACCTCAGTAGCCAATGAGACAGACAAGTTTAACGTTAGTCCCACAGCTGCCGACCGTTGCCCAGCAATGGTAAACATTCTAGCACTTGAGGCTAACAATAGCTAGCATACCACTGTTGATTAAGAGTGAAATCTCCTGTAGTCTGAGCCCAGCTTTAAGATGATTGCTTGAATATAATAAAGCAGTCTGCAGTGTGCTTTGTTCTCTTGGTGGTATCACTGAGCTTTAAATATGTATTAGCGTCACCTGAGCCCATTTCTAAAAAAGGTACAAACTGTGATGCAACCACGGTAACAGGAACACAGGATATAGGACCCAAATGCAGACGCTTGAGGCAGAGCTGATGCAGTTCAGTGATGCAATAACAAGGGTTTGTGGGATGGTGTGGCAGGCAATAGTCCAAATCAGAGACGGCAGCCCAAACAGACAAATAAAGGGGCAAGCAAGCAGTTCTCAGGTACACTGGATCTACAGGAAACAATTTAACTTAAACTGGCCAGTGGGAATGGTCCAGTTAGGTATCTGCAGGGCTGATGAGGGGAAAGTGGAAACAGATGACAGACTAGACGGAGTAGGCCAGGTAACTGTAGAGCAGAAGAGGGAAGAGAGAACAGGTGTGTTGTTGGGTGTGGCAGTCAGGAGGGAAAGTCCAAGGGCATCTGGTGGATTAGTGAAGAGTATGGCAGCAAATCACAAGATAGCCATGCCCTAAAGCTTACGCTGCTTTATGGTCTATTTTCCTCTAAATGGGACCATAATTTACTAAATGATCATGCTGTGTTGAAGAAGACAGGAAACTAGCGACTGAGACCTTAAACTCAAATGAAGTGAGAAGTAGGCTCATTTTGTGATAGACTCCAATGCACTCAGACTTGCCAGTGGAGTCGCCCCCTGCTGGCCGCTAGACAGAATGCGGGTTTAAGGCACTTCCGCATGGGCTTCACTTTTCAGACCCGCAGGTTCCTGCTTGGTGGACATGCAAATGGAGAGGAAGTGGGTAGACAGAGGGTGTAGGGGATTTCGGGGGTGGTCTCAGAAAGGCCCCGTGTGTGTGTGTGTGTGTGTGTGTTTGAGGAGGTGGGAATGTGGCTGGAGGGAAGGACAGAGAGGCAGATTGTGACACACACATTCTGTAACAATAGTGTCTCAGTAATGACAGGATCACCACGTGTTTTCCTGTCTCGTTGGCCTACTCTCAGGATCTGGGATGGTGGGTGAACCTCTCACACTTATCCTCTATTGTGACCACAGTGAATGTATGCCTGGTTTCCATGGTGATGGCCTAGAGAAGATGGTGCTAGAGTCACGAGAAAAATGTCAAAGGCTGGAACGCTCTCTAACTGCTAGGATGAATATGATCCACTGCAAAACCATTCACTCTTTCACACCGGCCCTGGATCTCTGATCATGTTAAGCAGTCGACACCCACGTGCGACGTGCACAGCCACAGTAATGGCTGCAGGATACGTGATGTCAGCAGCATCAGTGTTAAAGATGCTAAGCTCTTATAGGTGGGGTATGCAATTCAGGAGAAATCCAACACCATGACATAGAGCGAACAATACCGGAGTGAGTACTGTAACTAACATTAGCTAAGTTGTGGGTTAGCATACTGTCACAACAGTTGCTGGACGAGACGGTCCCAGAGCCAATACTCACAACTCTCCTGTTGCTATAGCTCACATCACAAGCTGAATGTCCGTGGACAAGTCACTTAAATTTACCTGACACACACATCATGGCTGGAAAGGCTGGTATAGCAATGGGTACATGCAACTCCAGAAAAAAAAAAAAAAAACAACAACACAGTACCAGCGTATGTTCCACTTTAGCAACCACAATTCACTTACTGTTTGAAAACAGACTGCAGAAACAGCAGCATAAGTCAGATTTTCTACAGTATGTAAATACTGTAGATATTTTACAGTATGTATTTGGAAACGGTTCTTTTCCTTAGAAGTTGATCACCTTTAGCTAACCTGAGTAATAGCCTATGGTAATAGCTTTGATATTGTCGCAACAGCACATCATTTTGTGACAAGAAAATAACAGCAAACATGTGCCCACACCTGAAAAACAGACGCGATGATGCCTCAAATGTGGAATGTACACAGAAGCAGGCCTAGTGGTCGACCGATATGGGTTTTTCAATTGTCACTGCCGATATTTAGAGAGAAAAGTCATGTATAATTCCATTATTCCATGCAGAGTACAATTATCTCAGCCAGTAACGTGTTGTTTTAGATGGAATTTTCATTAATGAATAAAATAGAAACAACATTGGGTTCTGCTGAAGATTTCAGAACGTGACTGGTGTTTAGGGGGGGGGGGGGGGGTACAGTTTGTCAGAAGTGACGTCAGCTGCATTTTCCTCTACACTATAAAAATACAACACTAGCCAGTAATGGTGGAAGATTAGAGCCGCTGTCATTTAGGATAGGAAAAACTTGTTAATTTAGAAAAGAGGATGATGGCTGAGGACATTTAGGGCTCCTAACTATTTTACCACCTTCCCAAAACTCACAAGGTGGAGCAATAACATTGTTCGACCAATATGTTTGTACACTGTGTACAATATGTACACTGTTTGTTTATTGGCCTCCTGAGTGCAGGCATCGGCTGATGCTGATTATCTCAAAATGCCAGATATTGGCCCAGTTGTTCTATCACTACACAGAAGCACACTGAAAGGTTCATCTCATTGCTTTCCCCCTGGACTGTTGTATGCATTCAGTCAGCTGTTGTGCTTATTCATTCATGGTTCCCTAATGTTGATCATTAACACAGAGCTGATGACAGCTGAGTGAACCTCATGCTTTAGCCTTTGCTCATTTGTTCAAACTTAAATAGAATGTCAAAGACAGGAAACAATGGCCAGTGTGGGACTGGAGGAAACCATGGCAACAAGCAGTGGCACCAAGCATTAAATGAGCGATAACGTTACAAAGCGAGGGGCCACTGTGGTCCCCCGTGCTGGCGATGTAAGTGTTCTAAGGTCTATTTATCCTAGGGTTCTGGCCTTCTTTAATCCAGTCTAGGTTCCGGTCAGTAGCTTACGCGTCAAAAGCTCGCCAAAATGTAAGCGGCAGAACCAAACGTGAAGCCGCGGGCTGCAGAAAGCGCCAAGGTATCGCTGGCTTTGTGACTTCAATAATATGATGACTGTGCTACACACAAACTCCTTTCAAAAACCCTGCTATTGAACGTGTCTTCGCTTCTCGACAACCGTGCATGCCCAATGAAGCCAACTTCAGTCCTCTCACAATTCTTTGGAAGCGTATCGCAAATTCGGCATCATTATGACCCACCAAGCTTCCTTTTCAGAAATAGAAAGTATTTCCCACCGCCCATTAACGTTGCTGTGTATTTGGTGGGCGGAAGTCAGACCAATTGTCACTTACCGCAAATTTATCAAAGAAGCCTGAGTACAAAACTCCTCAAGCAGCTGTTAGCGTCAGCGTCAGAACAATACAAGTTCCATACGTACCACATTTGGCTCCGTGTGTCAGGGAGCGGCCAGCAGAACCTAACGTTCACGTTAACGTTCACGTTAGCCCTCTTCACAGCGGCTTTGTTGCTGCAGCCTCCTTCCTCTAACCGCGCTGCCTTCACGTGCCTCTCCTCAAATTCTGTCCTGTATGAAGTCTGTTAGTAGTTTTTATATACAGTCTGTGGTTAGTACAAGTGTTATTCTAACATCGGTAATAAGGGCAGGAGCGGTCTGTCGGTTACAAGGAATAACTGCTCGCCTTTAAAAAAAACACACAACACAAGAGACACAGTTATTTGTAGCATGTATGTAACGTGTATAACCCGCGTGGGATATAACTGGGTTTTAAGGATAGACAAGCAATAATTCACATAGGAGCCTAACAATAACAGAAAAAAACGTACGCCTTTTATATTACTTATATTACTTTGTGGGGTGAAAAAATGTCATGATTACAACACGGCTGACGGCATTGAAGGCAGCACAACATACTGTACAGCTGTGTTTAATTTGAAACGGGAAGACTGTAATCAAAATGAGGCAGTAGACAACTTCTGTCTGTGATAAGGCTTCTAGTTAGGGCTAATTTCTTAACAACGTTATAATTATTTATTATCTTGTTGTTTTATCATTATGTATTTTATTGTACAAATTATATTTTATCTTATGTATCTGATCATGTGTATTTTATACCTAACGTTGCCATTATCACATTATGGTCAAATGTTAAGTGCATTTGTTAATTAAATGTAATTATTAGTGTGAAAATAGATTAAAGTCATCTGTAAAAACCCTGATGCTGTTTTTTGTTATTATAAATAATTGGTTCTAAGGTATTGTTTTATTTGATTAATGAACGTGGTTGCCCCGTATAGTCTGATGTTTGGAGGAATAAAAATCAGACTATACGGATTCATATAGTTGTAATGCATGCTTAAAATTAATCGATCAACACACAGGACTTGTACATAGAACCATCTTTCCTTTTATTGATCTCAACATTCATACTTGTGGACAGAATACAGTGAGCATACAGGACCAGCACTCAGAACCACGTCTCACCCTAGCCTGAAACAAAACACCTAAACATGTCTTGGAGCCTCGTGTATTTAAGTGATTTCTGATGACATTTTGTTTTTGGAGCATGACCCCTTGAACAAAATTCAGGATACACGAGTCCATTCGTCCAAAATGTATAAATAATTATCTTTGTTCCCTGTAAGTATTCATTCAATACATTCAGAAACAGAGCTCACCTTCTGATCAGAAACTCAGATTTGGAGTGCACCGCAAACACAATCAATGGTTTTCAAAGTGCAGCTGACTATACATCTCCATAATACAGGTGTGATGTATCAGATTTATGGGTAATGAACTAGAAGTCCACACAGCGGCCCTTTCTCTCCCAGTCTCCGTAGCGGGTGGGCTCTGGCCCCCGAGGACCCCCCTTCTCCTTGGTTACAGGGTTCACATCATCAGGGAACTCTGGAGGATAACAAGAGAGAGGTTCAGTTTAGAACATTATTTCCTTCCACTGCTGCTTCACTTTCTTGAAAATACAGTTTACAGTGTACTCAGTGTCCAGTTTATTAGGCGCACCTAGCTAAAAGTCACGCAGTCAGCACTGCCCCACGAAGGTTAGAAAGTCCACCTTTTGTTGGAGCTTTGACATATTTCCTAACTCAAGGGCACTTACTAGCTTTTTCCAGAGCTTTCAACCACACGTCATGGTGTCCCTTGGCTGATGGGAGTTCTAACTTCAGAAGCCCAATACTATTACCTAATGACAACTGAGCAAACGCCACACTGTGGGATGCGCTTGAACGTTCTGGAATATGCTAGTAAGTTGTTCTTGAGTTAAGAAGTAAGAGATCAAGGATAAACTTTCACACTCAACTTTGAGAGGTGCTGATTTAACTTAACGGTCATTTTGCAGGCATTCTGGAGTTTGTACTGTGCATATGTTTTATCTTATACTGTGTGCACTGTATGACTCTGGGGTGGTACAGCCTCTGAAACTGTTGTTATTGTGGGTTTTAACATGGACCACCGACTAATCGTTATTTCCAAACCGGTTGCCCTGTATACCTGTGTGTGTGTGTGTGCGCTTCACAAAGGACTGTTGCTGTTCGTTTGTTTCAGGTGTACCTAATAAACGGAACACAGTGTATTTACTGTAAATTAAAATAAAAGATCAGTTCATGTTTGTCTGTTGGACAATGTGAACTGTAAGTGTTTCTAATGAGATTGGATTCTTCAGAAACTTATGTCAGCAAACACACATGGGACTAAATTCTTATTACAGGTGCAGAATTTCAGGGCCAATAACAAATAACAGATCTTTTTGTTGTGACGGATTCCCATAGACCAATGACATTATTGCGGTTAAAAAATGTTAAAGAGGATTACAAAGGCGAAATTTTTAGATTGACACGTTTCGTTCCACTGTTATTATCACAGGAAAGGAATACATAATAAATTACAGAGTAAACTGCCTGAGTCATGTTATGCTTGTGTTAGATGTGTTCATTCATAGTAAAAGACCTGCAGCTATTGCGCAACTATCTCAATTATTAGAAGAATAAAATTAAGTGTATTCATTTAATGAAGTCATATGCTGAGCCATTGGGCGGTGTAAATAAAGCTGACAAAGTCTATCGGCCATAGATATTCTGTGAATGCCTAACAGCAGAGGTTTTATTGTACTGCTGACACGCTGACTACACAGATGATTAGTCTCCCGCTTTGCAATGTGCTCCGTTTGATCCAGTCAGCTTTTGCTTTTCATCTCCCTTCGCCGGATCGCAGCCCTGGTCAGAGGAAAAGTCGCCTGCGCCATTCTCACTTTCCAGAACATCTTTGCTCTTCTCCTCGGGGCTGTCAAACAGACCCTGCGGGGTCTTGGCTTTCTTCAGCGGCTCCTTGTCCTTCGCCGCTCCGCTGGCAGCCCGTGAACACCCTGAACGAGACCACCAGGGAGTTCAGAACAAACACAGAGCAGGACACAAGTCACTCAGAACACAGCCCCGGGTCTGATTTAACCTTAGCTAGCGTTACTTTGATGTCTGTCTAAGTTTAACTATATCATAGCTCTGCATCGAGCTCTACACAGCAACGCTTGAGCAGTTTAAAACACCAGCTTCTCCTGGGAGCCGCGGGGAGCCACCGAGGCACACACTGACCTGACACCTTAAAGACAGACTCCACAGCCGGCGCGTGTCTGCTGAGTGAGGCACATAACCGCACAAGGGCCATGTCTGGAACTGATCAGAGAACACAGCGACTTTCTCTCCGCTGTGCTCGGACACTTACACAACGATGTTGTTGTTGTGTGTCGAGCTTCGTTTACGCGTTTTTCATCATCATCTAGCGACGGAAAAGGACGACGAGTCAGTGCAATGTGTTTTTGTAGCCAGTAGGGGGAGACAAAGCGCTGGATATCAGCGTCAACGCGCTGTCCGAAGATCTTCATGTTTGCGACGTTTTCTGCTTTACCATCATCCCTTCATTAAATATAACTTACTATGTACAAACTCTGCATGTTCTGGTCATCTCAAATAACCCGTTTTTATTCGATTCAAATATTTAAACATGCATATATAGGCCATAGCCCCTGTTCATGACTGAAGTTATCTCATTGCACTTCATAAGGAGCAGGTCTAGACTGTGGGCTACTCTATGTAATATTGCAGAGTCCCGACACTTCCCACCATGAGCAAGCACGTGGTAACAAAGGCAAGGAAAAGAAGAAGAAGAGTAACTGTAGCAACTGTGTCTAGCTGAAACATGGGGGCAGCAGAAGACCACAGATCCAGACCCCACAGCTCCGGAGGCAGAAACACCTGCACCTGTGACGAGAAAGTACAAAACTACAGGAGAGGGGAGAAGTCGAGTTAGTAACATGCATTAATGGGATAAGAATGCATACAGATGGAGAGGAATAGGAGGAAAGAGGAGCTCAGTGCATCATGGGAAATCCCCCAGCAGTCTAGGCCTATAGCAGCATAACTAAGGGATGGTTCAGGACTACCTGAGCCAGCCCTAACTATAAGCTTTATCAAAGAGGAAAGTCTTAACCTACTCTTAAATGTGGAGATGGTGTCTGCCTCCTGAACCCAAACTGGAACCTGGTTCCACAGGAGAGGAGCTTGATAGCTGAACGCTCTGGCTCCTAGTCTACTTTTGGAGACTCTAGGAACCACAAGTAACCCTGCATTCTGGGAGCGCAGTGCTCTGGTGGGGTAGTAAGGTACTATGAGCTCTTTAAGATAAGATGGTGCCTGACCATTAAGAGCTTTGTAGGTAAGAAGAATGATTTTAAATTCTATTCTGGATTTTACTGGAAGCCAATGCAAAGAAGCTAAAACAGGAGAAATGTGATCTCTTTTCCTGGTTCCTGTCAGAACACGTGCTGCAGCATTCTGGATCAGCTGAAGAGCAGCCTGATAATAAGGAAGTGCAGTAATCCAGCCTAGAAGTAACCCGTGTGTTGACTATTATAATTAGTGATGTCATAGAACTAAAAAACATAGTCCCATGTCTGTTTCACGCTAAACGTTGCTGCTTTAGCCAAATGTAACACATGCACTATTCTGTTCCTTCAAATCTGAGTCTTTTAGTGAACATACACACCAAGCCCTGAAGAACAGAGCTGGGCTGTAAGGCTGTGATGCGACTTTGGTACAGTGGTTGCTTTTGGTATTGCAGAACAAGGAAGCCACTCCGGCCCAAAAGTACTTTTATTTCATATATCAAAGAAAGCTCTGGAAAGAGCTGGGGTTTTTTCTCCAGTCTACCATTTCCAAGGTAAAGAATACAGGAACAAACCCAAACTGTTGACACAAAGTCGTTTAAAATATCTTTGCATGCTGGAGCATTAAGATTTCTCTTCATCGGAACTAAGGGGCCCAAATCACACCCAGACCAAGTGTACAGGGCAGCACATGCTGTTTGTTTTTATGGTTACCGGGTGTTACTGAGAAAAGTCTACAAAAATAATAAGTGGTAGATTTTTTCCTCAACTTGCTATCTTTATCAGTTCTGGTGACCACTTTCTCTCCCCAGGGTAAAATCGTGTGTGTGCGTGTGCGTGTCTGTGTGTGAGAGGAATTCCAGAAGGCTTCAGTGCAGCTCTACTCCAGGGGCTCAGTGCAGATATTTCTGAGTGGATGATGAAATTCTCCTTTACATTCCTCTTCAACCTTTTAGAAAGCAGTCCTGGTCAATGTCACATTACACACACACACACACACACACACACACACACACACACACACACACACACACCAAACAGTTGGCTCAGCATGAAAAATACACACCCAAAAACTCTTGGACAAAACATACATGTATAATTTGTTGTTCATCAGAGAATGTTTATAGATATGCATCAAAATATACACATATGTTTGTGTGAAGTGAGATGTGCAAAAAAAGAAACAAAACATAAGAGCGTGTTGTATACAGTTCTGAATAAGAATTTGAAAAACAGTAAACATTCTAAAATCAGACCCAAAGTTGAAAAATCATTGGGAGCCTCCACACTTTCTCACAAACGCCCTCCTTATACCTGGGGCTGTGGTGTGAGAGCTGCCGCTCCTGCAGAATGACCTGTTTCCTGACATCTTTCCCACATGGCAACTGTCAAAGTAATTTCACCCATAAGTGGCACTTTTTCAGCCACCTGCAGTCTGGAGAACAGTTTAGGATAAATGGGAGGACCACTTGAAATGCAAAAATGCGGTTTACATAATCAAATGACCGGCCTATAATGGAGACACACAACATTCAAGACTTTCAGAAGGAGTATTTGTACAAATCCTGCGTCAGCTCACATCAACACGACCAAACCCAACCTTTCTACACTCAGATACGCAAGTCAAATTGGCAAAACATAAATAACATCTTATTGAGGTGAGGAGGTTTCTACATTTACACTCTTGACACAATATCCCCAAAAGGCCTTGTTTTATAATTTGATTTGAAACCCTTACGTTAAGTAATTTTCAATTTATTCTCTTTTATTTGATTAACTGTCATGTTTTTCTTTCCTCATTTATTTGATTTGATTCTTCTTTATTTATTATTTTGTCCATGGCTGAATTAACCTTCAAAGGGCCCCCAAAGCAAGACCATTAACCCCATCACTTTTCTTTGCATTGTTCCCCAAGTTTTCCTTTTCCTCCAGAGTTTAATATGGGAACATGTATTTGCAAAATCTGCCATAATAATAAAAGTGGTAAAATGAATTTAACATATGGGACTCACACTGTGAGAATGTGAAGGGGTCGCTTGTAGAGATAAACTTAAAGAGAAATCGCCTGAATCTGCTCCTCTCCTCTTCATGGAGCTTTCAGCTCATAGTTTAGCTGTCCAGCCCACAACTTTACTGCTCTGGTTCCTCTCAGTGCTCTCATAGCGTCGTTTTTAGAGAACAAGCTGTAAAAGCCACTGGGGTTTTAATCAAAACAATGGTGGAATTAAGAAATACTGGACTGGAATGTTTTGCCTTTAAGTTTACTCTAAGTGACAAAATACATACTATAGGCCATATATGGTATGAAAATGAACATGAGTTGAAATGGATTTCCACTGAGCAATGTAAGTTCCACATGGCTGGAACATTAAGAAGATATTCGTTCCAAATAGAATTTACTTGCATTATCAACTCTGCAGAGGAATAAAATATATTACTGTCATCAGTATGAATAGAAATACATTTTATGGTTGTTTTGAAGCTTTCATTTCATTTGCTATGCGCATACACACACACAGACACACAATGGCACTAGGAAAAAGAGGATAAGAAATGCTGGACTTTTGGTTTGTGATTGGTCAGCTTGCTGGATCTCAGCCTCAGGTGTTTGAGATGCTCACAGCATCAGTGGTGAGCCAGAAATAGGAAAATACAGTTTGTAAAGCAAAAATACAAAAATAAGAGTCCAAGAAAATGTGAAATGTGGTACACTGTGATCAAAAATGATAAGGGTTAAATGTAGCAGCAAAGTGCCATTAAATATTATTTTTCTTTTAACCAGATGCGTGCTGGCCTTTGGGCCCCTTTAATCCTTTAATTAGGATGCTGCACAGATATCTGCGGTTTGCTGCTGTAGGCTAGTTCTTTTCATTCTGTGTGTCAGATTACTGTACATGTTTGAATTCATACAAAGGTGCTAAAACAAGGGCCGGTTATGTTGCACTTGAGTAAAAAGTCCATTATAATGGCAGACAGAGACTTTTGTCAGACATCAAATGTGAAAATATGCTGTTTATGAAACATCAAGTCCCTTATGAGTAATAACACAACAACTCACTGTCGCCCGTCTGTCCCGCTCCTCTGATGGGCTTTGTGCAGTTTTATGAAGAACACTCTTCATCATGATGCCTCCGAAATACTTCCAAAATGTCAGTCTGGTGAGTGCAGGGCTGAAGCAGGGATTCAGTCCAGGACGCTTACAGCTCAGAATGTGGACCCTCATGGGAGTAGTGCTGAGGGACCCCTCTGAAGTGTGCTGGTAGCTGCTGCACCAGTGCCATGGAACATGGACGGAAGGTGGGTGATAATAAGAGCCGGACAGGAGCTGATAACCAAGATCTGTAAGACAGTCCTGCATCGGGCCTCCCTTTGCACTGAGCTCCTCAGCAGGCTCCAGCCCGCGCGCCCTCCAGCTGGAGGTCCTGTGTTGACTCTACTCGCAGGCCGACACGCTGCTGATCTTGGCGGTGTTCTCTGTCCAGGGCTGCAGGTTCTGCAGGGCGAACAGAGAGCTGTTCTGCAGGCACAGCGGGTCCGGGGTAGCCGGCTGGTTGACGGTCTTCTGGAAGGCCTCCTGCTGCAGCTGCATGAGGATCCGGTTGGCCTGCTGCCGCTCCGCCTCCCGCTCCTCCGCCGTCTGCCGCCTGCAACAAGGAAACACCGCGGAGTGGCTCACACTCCAAGCAAGAGAGTGTGCAGGCTTCCGCTCAAACTGTATGATATTCCCCATAATATTTAGTATTTTAGGTTTGGTAGCCAAAATAGGCCTGCTATGGACTATAGCTACTGCACGTTGCACATGCACGTGGAGACACGGTTTAGAGTATTTCGTAGTGTCCTCGTGCATTGTTAGACTGCTCCATCTTTGTATTTTTTTATTTTTTTTTTATTTAAAACGAATTTCCTCCTGTACGGCATCAAGCCACAGTCGGGACTTAAAAGTGCAAGGTGCAAATAAAACACGCCTGCGCCACCGAGATGCAATCTCAGCTTGTTTTCCTGCTAAAATAAATACCATTTTATTAAGGTTTCTGTGGCAGCGCAGTGCACATGATAAAAGGAGTGTTTCACTTTACAATCTGTGAATAATTACTACATCGAAAACTTCATTATTTTCAACGAAAAATAAAATAATAGGACAAAAACAGGCATAGCATAATAAAACCAGCCATGTTTCAAGATTATTTTTAAAATCGTATAGGCCTATTTGGCTACAATATCATGAGAAATTCTGCAGCCAGATTCTCAGCTAATTTTTAAAATTTCCTGTCAGGTAAACAATATTCATTATTCCAGGTGTGCGCTGTTTCTGCCAAATGCTTAAATTAAAAGGTTTTAATTTATATTTGGATCTCATCATACGGCCTACTTGGTTAATGTTAGGAAAAGATTTTAGATTGGGTTAAAATAACTAATCCTAACGTCAATACGTCAATTTACGTAACTTGTCTAACTTAAATAAAAATATTCAATGTTAACTTTTTATTTCAAAGGGGACACAAACACCAGTCTCCTGATTCAAAGTCGGGGTCCTGGCCCTCCAACCCCCCCCTCACTGCGTTGACGCATGACGCAAAAGGGATGCTCAGTGCGATACAGTAAATCTGACGAGGATGGGTCTTCACAATGACTCCATATGTGACGAGTCAGGGAGTGAGAACGGGTTGTTCACAGAAAGTTTTGTTTAAAAAAATAAATAAAAAAATACTGGTGATAAATTGCAGTTTGATTAATGTGACAAGTTTATTATGTTTCATTTATGAAAACATCATTCTATACTGAAAGAGAGATTTAGGCCTACATTAAATGGAATATTTAATTAAAGGAATTTGTTGAATCCATTAATAATTTAAAATGAATGTGTATGACACATCCAAATAAGTTTACAATGTGTATTTTATTTATTTAATGAAATGTGTGTGTGTGTGTGTGTGTGTGTGTGTGTGTGTGTGTGTGTGTGTGTGTGTGTGTGTGTGTGTGGTTACCTTTGACTCATCACCCTTTAAAAATATTTATTTTCAATTAATGGTTTGCCCCAAATAATGAGGGTTTATTAACAAATAAACATTTGTCTTCTTTTTTTAAAAAACAGTTAATGTTTTATTTCTGCCTCATAGAACAACAAACCACATCCTCCAGAATGATCCTGCTGCTGAATCAACACAAACTGAACTGTAACTTCATGAAGGCAGGATTTAATGCAGGACTGTTGGGTTAGCAGGACTTAGCTGTATGAAATAATGAGTGAATGCTTGCTAATTTAGTATTAGTGTAAAAGTTAGATATGGGCACACATGATTCAATTTTTTCCCATTTTGGTCCAAAGGGACTGCCTGCTGCCCTTCAAAAACCAATGGAGGACCCCTGACAGGCCATAGGAACCATCGGCCCTCCATAAAGAATGCGGGGCCTCTTTGGGGTTTGTGGATCTAAAAGTACTCCCAAAAATCAGCATCTGCTCTGTAGAGTGCAACAATGCATTGGTAAAAGAAAACAACCGAACCATGTCTTATCAACTGAAAAATGATTTCACCTCCATTTGGTGCGTCTGTTTTGGAACCAGGTTTTGACCTGAGCATCAGTCATCTTCAGGGCTTTGGCAAGGGCGGCCCGCTCAGCAGACGCAAGGTACTTCTGTCGGTGGAACCGTTTCTCCAGCTCACAGATCTGCAGCCGGGTGAAGGACGTCCGAGGCTTCTTCTTCTTAGGAGGCGTCCGGTTCTGGTAGGGATGACCTACACGACGTGTTACAGTCAGGGGTGAGAGGGACACTGGACAGGACCGGACAAACCAGGATAGGACAGGGCAGGAAAGAAAAGGACCAGACAGTACAAGTCAGGACAGGGAAGAAGGACAGGTCAGGACAGGACAGGGCAAGTCAAAGCAGTGTATGCAGGAGAGCATGTTGACAGAGCAGCAACACGGCCTGGTGCAGGACAGGGCCCTCAATAAAGCACCTTAAAACCTCCAGAATTGTTCTGAAAATATTAATTATATAAAATGTGTATATACAGCATCTGGTCTATACCTTTGTGTGTATCTCTGTGTTTTCTATTTATTTATTTATTTTTTATTAATCAAAGCACCGTTGCTTTTATTTATGTACTATATATATTCATATTTAACTCATAGCACATTCAAATACCTTTGGAGAACACGTTTCCTGCACAATTTATCACAATCATTTGTGACAACACCATGTCAGCCAAGTGTTCAGCTGTAAAAGGGCGTACATTTGACTTTATATCAGTACAGTGTAATATGTTGAATATGAATGTAATGTGGGTGTTAACTTAGCAAACGTCATGCAGGGATTTTGCTGCAGGAGCTAACAGAGACGCCGGCAGACAGAGCAGGTACAGAAACACAGACAAGAAGACTTCAGAAGAGATTATACAGCTCACTTCCTCCAGCACAGAAACACACAAGAAATACCCCATCACTGTAAAATGTAAACACCTTTAAATACTAGCAGTCTATTAAAGCAGTAATATTGAGAATACAACAGAGGGAGTACATCAGTCTGCAATATATTACAGTAATACTGCAGTGCATTAGAGCTGAGACAGACAGACAGACAGACAGAGGTTGATTTTGCCTCTCAAAGATAAATCACATCGAACTTAAATTATTATTATTATTGATCAGTTTAATGACTTCGGGCATACACAGATTTTATTGTAAAAAGTTGACCCATAATTAAAAACAGATGGAAGTTATTATTTTTAGTTTGTCAAAATGCAAATTTAGCTGCCTTAGATTAAATTTGTCCCCATTTGATTCTGAATTTTCAGCATTTACCTGGTGGTAACAATCAAGTTCAAAATGCCAAACATGTGAAATCTTTGTGTGTCTAATAGCCTAATTACTGAGTGAATAATAATAGCGATATCTTGTGAGTCATTAATCAGCGAATCATTTGTATAGTGAAACTCTGACATGAGTAGGCAATGATGAGGATTCACACCGGGCCTCTTTAGAGTTTGCTCAGTGGAGGTTCGTGTTTGCTGGATGGTGAAATGGTTTACAACAAGAAGCTGCTGCCTCACGTGTATTTGTGAATATCTTTAGGCTATCTTTTAAAAACAGACTCTTGGATTTCCCCCCTTGCTCCATAAATGATTTCATTCTGTCCCCACCTGTGAACCTGTCTTTAGTGTAGCGTCGGTTGCTCTCCATCCAGGGGAAGGTCAGCGCGGGCAGGGTGTTGATGGTCCCGCTCCCCGGCGGCGCAGAGGAGTTGCCACAGCTCAGAGGCCGGTGCGCGGGGACACGGATGACCCCGGTGGCGTTCACGTTAGGCCCGTTCGCATTCACGCCCATGTTCATGTAGGCTCCGCCTAGGGAAGCCACCCCGCAGGAGCTGGTGGTGCCGTTATATCCGGCGTTAGCGCACGAGAAGCCGCCGCTCATGCCGCCGTTCGAGCTGCTGTTGTAAGCCGCGTGTCCGTAGTCCGGCTCGTGCATCCTCATGCCCAGCATGCAGCTCTGCTCCACGTTGCTGAGGATCTGATCGATGCCGAAGGTGATGGGCTCCACGTGCGTGTGCTGCTGCAGATGCGCCCCCAGTATCCCTAAGTGATCCATGGCCTCCGCTATGGAGAGCCCCCCGCTCCGGCGCGAGGAACAGGGATTGCTCCACGCGCCGCTCCCTGGACCCTTCTGTCTGGGCGATTCTTCGTCTCGAGCTCCGGTCGTTATCTAGTGAGCGCGGGCGCACGTGTGTGTATCTGTCTGTGTGCGCACACAGGAGAGCGAGGCTGGATTGTTTGCCCCCCGCCCCCCGCGCGCTCGAGGACATCAATCAAACTGCCAAATAGACAGCGCGAGATTAAGACCCAATTTTAGGCCTGGAAACTCGATTGGCTAAAGACTGTGTGAGCTCTTTATGGCACACTTCATAACACACTGATTAACAGCTGGACAAGATCAATAACACAACTGCAGGCACACAAGGTAGCTGCTTCACAGCCTCCACGCGCAGTGATGACCGCAACATTTTATTTTATATAAAGCTTTAGTTCTTCAGCGTGTCCCTGCCTCTGACGTGCATCTCGCTGTTACAGCACTTCACAATAACCCGAAGGACTTTCTTCTCGGATCAGTGCTTGTTGCGCCATTGAGAACATCTTTTGTACAGTTTTGCTGCAGTTTAGTCCCAACTTTCTTTTCTCGACCGCGGAGATAACAGGCAATTTCTGACATTTTCAGAATTAACAGATAAGGTCTAAAATGAGCACTGGTACCACTGCAGAAGGCTGTGGGCCGAATTATCTTAGTATCGAGCTCTTAATGATTGCAGAAACACATTTTTTTACACCGTATCTAAATGAACTAGCGAGTTATTACAATCAAACGATGAAGGCCTAATATCTTAATTTAGCCATGGGTGGATTAGAAGTCACAGGGCTCAGTCAAAAGTAGGGTTTGTGGCTCATAATCCTTTACTATTGAGTATCTGGTGATCTAACATTTATTTTAATTATTTTTTGGGGTGTTTTTTGCAGGATACAGGAATCCTGAATTAAAACAAGGAAAGCAACAGCAGAGTAGCTCTGCTTAAAGACGTTTCCATTCATGACTTCTTGTGATATTTGTATTATATTGTCAACTCCACACAGATATAACATTATTGACACTATTCAGCCGAGATAAAAGGCACCGTTAATTCAATCAAAGCACTCTACAGTTGATCTTTTATTAAAATCAAACATTTTACACAACTGTTTTGATGCAGGCTGCAGACATTTGGGAACTTTAATAAATTGGCCTATGAGTTCAAATTATACAGTGTAAATTCTGGAAATGATTGATGTTGAATGTAGGCTCCTCATTTATTGTTACGGGGCTGGCGCCATTATTAATTCATGTTCAGAGTGATGAAACTGCTGCAAACACTGATCCGTTTTTATTTGTTACTGTGGGAACAGAGCACAGCTGCATAATGCTGCTGGAATATTTTGCTAGATATTGTTTCCATGGCATAATCCAGGACTAAAACCAGCCGGTCCCCCAGAGTTAAAGTGAAATTTTAATAATATAAATAAATGATAAGTCATTATTTGGCATTAGGCTACATTCATTAAACAATATTAATGAATAATGAAATGATCACGGGGTTAAATTAGAGGGCTATTCTATAACAAACGGGTGTGACTTTGTTTAATTGTAGATCATTCTCTAACGTTATTTCTGCCGGTGCTGCTCCAGGACCCAAACATACCAACTCAACAACAATTAAATGAAACATTAAACCATGTGGCTCATTGATTTTATCTTCTTCTAAAAGCCACTGGGACTTAATTACTTTACACGGGGCATTAAAGTATTAATATTTGATATGCTTTGACCAGCTCTCATTGGCCAATTGACCGACATCAAATTTTAATGCACGCGCGGTAGTCTATCCGCGCATTGAGGTGCACCTAAGTGTTTATCTGTAGACCACTAATGAGCATGAGTGGCTGGAAAAAGCCGTTCACTCACTGAGACATAGTGGACAGAACTGAGCTGCAGACAGGCAGCTGCTGGTGATCCGTCCGTTTTATACGGTCTCAGCAACCAACCTGTGTGATTAGGCTACATGGCACATTCAGTGACGTTAATTTCTTAAAACAGATGGAGAAAAAGAAGAAACACTAAAAAAACATTTTGCTATTATTTAATGCTAAATTATTTGTTAGAATTAACATTTTTTGCGTGTTTTGTTTGAGCGCGTTTAGTTTCAGATTTCCACGTGAAGCACCCTGCACTGGAGCTGTGGCAGGAGCAGGCCGGACGCGCCTGACAGGAACACTGGCAGTGGCATCTTTTCAAACTCAATTATCGAACGACCATTTTCATTTCAGCGACTCGAATGTCCTTATGGGGTTTGGGGGGTTAAAAATGATCTCCTCACTTCAAATGGAGACACGTATTGATTTCTTGCCCATTTAAGCAGCTTAAGCTCCACAGGCCAGAAGACCCCAGTGGCTGAGGCTGCCCATTAGAGACTCATCCTAAACTTTGGTGCCACAAAATGACCCCTCTCAGACAGGCAGTCCTTTGCATTAATCTGGTGGCATTTTGACATGTCGGTCTCATACATATAGGCCTAGGTATAATTTACACTGGGGATGCTGGGGACATGTTCCCATCACTTTTTGAAAGCAGAATGTGTTTAAAAATTATCTAAAAACAGTTGCACCAAGAAATATTAAGGAGACAATGTTTTGAGAGAGGTTTATTTGCACAACAATAAAACATGCAGTGCAATTTAAATATAGATGAAACAAATATGCATTGTCTAAAAAAAAAAAAAAAACAAGCTGCTGATTATAAAATGACCCAAAAACGTGCATGTGCTGATCATTAACTTTGACAAAATTCTTGACACAGTGTCTTCTTGTCCAAGTTTTCCGTTCTCTCCCTGTGAACATGACAAACAGCCATGCCATCTTGTTTCTAAAAGTATGCAGCATTAAAACAACAAGACAGGTCTAAAGGCAGATGTTGTTTTGGCATTGTTCGATTGACATGGTGTTGCATGTTTGGATGTCCATACTGATCAACCCGTTATATTTCCTAAAATTGCATATGCTGAAGACTGTTTAATGTTTTTTAATCTGAGCCCTTATGTCCCGACCACTTTTTCACGTGACACCCTTGGTCTCATGTCTGAATCAACACTCTGATCTACTATGAAACGTCTCTACAGTATTATATGGCCTTTCAGTGCTGTTAACAAACTATTTATGTCCTGAATCACTGGTAATGTGGTAATAGCAGGCTGGTGTAGTAGGCCTACATGTTTCCAGTTTATTGGGTTGACCTAAAACTAATACAGCAGGCCTGCAATAACACTTCATTAAGGACATAAAGTTCAGTTTCTGATGATTTCATTGGTGGCTGTAGTTTGTGCTGCTGGTAAACATTATAAATGTTTCTAATATTTTATCTGGCCTTATTGATACAAGTAGAACATTTTAAACAGTTTCACAACATAACTTTAATGAACAGCAACTCCTTTATACAGAGAGGCCTTCCAAAACGACTCAGAAACAGTTTCTGATCTGACTAAGATGACATTGTTAGTCAGTGTCTTCCCAAACTGTTACTAATCGATCAGTTACAAAAGTGATTCACATGAGCATCTTCTGATCTGTCGCTGCTATTATTAAGGTTTGCTGAAGTGCAGGGGAAGCATTGGGGAATGAGGTCATGGTAAAAACAAACCAATGATGTGTGGTGGTAGGAAATGAATATTAACTGCACCTTCCTGTGTCAGAGTTACACGCATATTTGGTTTTGGGAGGACTGTCTCTTTATGAAGGTTGCAGGGCAGGGCCGTTGTATTGGACTGCATTCGTTTCTAGATGTATGCAATAAACTGGCAAATGAGAGAGAGAGATTTTATTGTCCACAAAACAAGTGTATTACGTTATGTAAGTTCACTTATGTATATTACTTTACTTTAGATAATGTAACAAGGAAAAGGAAGAAAAGAAACACTGTGGGCTTAAATCAACAAAGTTGCAAAGAGTGTTTTCATGGATCTTTAATGATTCAGATTTTACACATAATATTTTTTCATTTTATATAAATAACTATAGAGCTACTATGCTGACTTTTTCACACATAACCTGTGCAATATTATTAATATTATAGTAAAGCTGTTCGCCCAACAAACTGCTCTGTTAACATTCCCATTCAATCAGCTGGCCAATTAATAAACATGTTTTGATCAAATACTATAGGACACACCTGAGTTTCCTAACTCTTCTCACCACTGAGATGCATTTACGGGATCGGAACATCCACAATGATGGTGGAGGTGCCAGGTCATGGGCCTGGGGAGCGAGGTAGGGCGGAAGTGTGGTGTCTGCAAGCCCCACCCACATGACATAATGGCTAGCCCTTCATGTATGTCCCAGATCTCCTTGCAACAACAGCAGGCCCTGCCATGTGGCAGCATCAGCCTACAAACCCTGGCACATTGTCCCCGCCTATGTGCTGGTCACAGCCCAGCCCTCTGTGGCAAATTGGACCCCACAGTGTAGGTCCAAAACCCGCCCCCGGCAGAAATGGGCCCTGCCCATGTAGCACCATGCCACCTCCCCCACTACTGGTCCAAGACTTGCTCCTGCGGCAGAGACATTGATTGATGTGTACCTTTCCAGAGTGTTGGGTTCTGGCTGAATAGAAGGGGAACCTCGAGCTGCAGTACTTTGAGACTGACAGAAGTTAATAAAGACTCTCTCTGTCAGGTCTGAAATAACAGTCTGAGGTACTGAGACACAGAGATAAGTGAGTGATCGTCCTGTTTGTTTAGGAACACAGGGAACGGCAGCCACCACAGGGAATGTGCGCTGTATGGACTCAGTGAGCCCCACAGCATCACTGCTTCCCCTCAGGAGGAAACACGCACGCACAAACCTGAACAGCATACATATACACATGATTTTAGGCGTACACATTGTCAGGGAAACAGGCTGTTTTGGTTGGCTGCTGCAGGCTGTTGCATTCATCAGACTTCACCCTGCTTTGGTGTCACATTAGTAGGAAATGTGAGGAGGCAAAGACTTCTTATTTTGTCTCAAGCACTTTCTTTTTTTTTAAATAATTGAGTCTTTAACAGAAACAAAGAACAACACAGTGCATCAAAAAACATTGTTGCTGGGCAGCATTGCAACATCTGCATTAGTCATATATCAGACCTCATTTTCAAAATTACTGACATTGGGGGGCTTTGTAAAGTGCTACATAATTAGTATTCATATTTCCATGCTTGGTAGAGTAATACAGCAAAAGGAAAGTAGAATTATCTTTTGACAGTACAAGGCAACACCAACCACACCTCTCATCTACACAGATATCCTCTCCATTTTGACTGCCTTGCAATGTATATGTCATTCCTCAAACTCAATAACAGAGTCAGTCTTTCCATCTAATGGATCTCTTTGATGATTTGGAGCCAGTCTTCTATTGTAGTTGGATCGGTTTGTAACCATTTCCGAGTTATTGCTTTTTTAGCCGCTACAGTCATTATTTTCAGAAGATACCTGTCATTTCTTCTGGTATATCACCTAAATAAAGTGTCATACATGTAAAAGAAATCCTCCCTCCAAGAATATCCTGCATGATTTTCCAAATACAGTCCCAAAATAATTGTATTTTTGGGCAGGCAGTTAGCTTCATCATTTGGGTGGTTAGCTTCATCATCCCCACATTTTCTCCAACAATTGTGGTCTGCAGATGTTAGACATGTCTTCATTTTAGGGGTAATGAAAAAACAGACAATTGGTTCTTCCAACAGAATTCACGCCATACATACATAGAGCGAGAGGTAAAAAAAAAGTTTCACACATGTTCTCCCATTGCTGATCGGATATCTTCTCATTTAGTTCTTTCTCCCATCTCTCCTTGATTTAGGGTGTAGTAGTTGTTCGACCCTTTGCAATTCCCTGGTAAAGTTTAGAAACCAGTAATTTAGGACAACCCGTGTATGCCTACATTGTTAGTTGTATTATTTCATTGGATTCTGTGATTGTCTTTTTTCAAAACTTCTTTTAAAAAATATTGCTGTAGCTGTAAGTATCTGAAAAAGTCATATTTTTCCAAATTGTATTTTTCCTTTAGTGTCTGAAAGCTTTGTAGTGTGTTCTTCTTCTTGGTACAATAAGCAGTGATACCTTTTTTTCGACCAGTACTGAAATCTAGAATCTATACTATTTGGTTTAGATCCTGTATCATGTGCTACCCATGTAACTTTTTTCATCTGGGTCCACCAATTTAATTACTTACCACTTCAAACCAGGTACGCAAGTTGAGTGAAACAAAGAGGCTCAATTGGTCTTGGTAAGTCTCGCTAGTTTATGATCTCAGATCATTGCCTGTATTGGGATGTTTTTATATTCTCTCTCCATCTCCTTCTATTTGGCCTCATATCCTCTAGTTTTTAATTGGGCTGAAAGGTAATAGTCTCAAAGAGACAGATACCACCCCCCTCCTTACTGGTAGTTAACGTACTTTATCTAATCCATGGCTTCTTTCCGTTCCAAATAAATTGTGAGATTTGCTTGTCCCATTCATGAAACTGACTAATTGGGATTTTTACATGATTTTAATGACATGAACAAAAACACGTATAAAAAACGTATAAAGCCACTTGTGTTCCCAGTTATTGATTACAATTCCCTGTATTTTATAGACGTGTCTTATTGCTTGAGCCAATGGTTCTATGTAGAGTGCAAAAAGGGCTGGTAAGGCATCCTTGACGAGTGGATCTTTCCAGTTTTATATGGTCAGTAAGACAACCATTTATCCTAATTCACAGCCATAGAGTCAGCTATATTATTAGGACAACAATGGAAACAAGCCATTTGGCTTTATTGTGTTTTTATCCTTTTGAAAAATTCAAATGTTGGGCATTGCAATTTTAATGGTCATAATTGCGGGATCAGTTATTGATATCCCAGCTAAGAAGTGTGGGCAATGTATAGTCTGCTGCAGCACGTCTTCATACCTTAACAACAAAATAGATCAATTGTCAATTGAAAAACGTCATAGATTACCATTTTCCAAAACGACATGTGTCTGTTGGAAAGTACAACGATCCTTTCCGACATGTATGAGAGTTAGCAAGTACCAGTCCAGAAACAGGTATACCAGACCTTAAATATGTTATGTAAGTGATGACTTTAGTCACATGGGAAAAGTTGTGAAACGGTTGTAATTAAGTTAGTTTTAGGCCACAAAACTACTTGCTTAGGTTTAGTAAAATATTGTGGTTTGGTTTAAAATAAGTACATTACGTACCTCATGTGACGTAATTCACCTATGAAATGTTTTTTAACTTAAATCTTTGAACACGTCAACTTTGCTGCTATGACCTCTAAAGCCATTTTTCTGGTGAGGAGGGGCTGTGTGCTGTGTGCTGAAGTGGAAGGCAAAAGATGTTCAATAGGGGCCCAAAGTTTTTGCCCAAGTGTCCCCTAACAGGTTTCTACGGCCATGGTATGTGATATAGTCCAGATCATTGGTGTGGCTGAAAAAGTTGAGCTGTTTCAGATTGCGGAAAATTACAGCAACGTCATGTTGTATGTCAACACATAAAAAAATCTGTCTCTCTCTCTCTGTCTCTTTCTCTCGTTCCTTTTCTTTTTTCCTGTCTCTCTCTTTATCTTTGTCCAACTTGTCCACTGCTCTCGTGATAGTCTTGATATTTTCTGGTCCTCACAGAGACAGAGGGCTGCTGTTTTCCTTCCTGCTGTGTGATTGACAGCTCCCTATCTGACTTATCATCTGAATGTCAAGGACTTCCAGAAAATCCCATTTTCAGGTGATTGATGGAGGCCAGTCAGCAAATGAAGAGACAGAGAGATTGAAAGAGAAAGAATTTGTCAAAGAGAAAGCAAGAGCAGGCAAACCAACAGAAACAGTGACACAAAACACAGTAGCGACATAATTTGGTGGAAATAGTTAAAAACTAAACAAAATTTGGTTTAAATGTTCAATTTGTTTAGGTGTAACTTTAAATTATTTTTACTATATTGTTATTACAATAATAATTAAATGTGAAGCATGTCTAACTACACTATGAAATAAATGAAACTTAAAGTATGTTAAGTAGATGTGTAAAAAACAAAATCTTTTGGAGCAAATTTAGCCCCAAATTTAACTGTGTTGAATGTTCCTTGACTGTGAGATCAGTACTTAATAGGATACTTAGGAATGTAAAATATTATATTTTACAGGCTGATTGTACATCTTGACTAACTGACAGTCACATAGTAAAATAACTTCCAAAATATCCTTGACATCAAAAACATTATGTAACAGTATTTTATATATATTTTAAATTAGCTCACGTTTCTTAAAAGTAAGTTAAATTTAACACATGTGATATGTACTCATATATACAAATCCATACATTTTATACAGATGGCAGGGTTCTCCTGACGAACAGTTGGGAACAATTTGGGGTTCAGTGTCTTGGCCAAAGGAGGATGGAAAGGAGTAGGTGGGGATCAAACTGCTAATCCTGTAATAAGTGGAAAACTCTATCTCCTGTGCCACAACTGCCCCATTATAATAATGATGATAATAATAAATCTTTGTTTCATTTCAATACTTTGTTCAAGTATTACACTTGCAAAATCAGTGACAGGAATAAAGAAGGACATGAGTTAACATGAGTTACTCTACATAAACACCACTGGTCAGTTGCAGTTTCTAATATGCATGTTCCTGCTTGACACCGGCTGCTACAATTATTATTAGTCCTATTATTATTATCATTACTATTGCGATCATTATTAGTACTATTATTCATTTTCACTGATGTCTGTACCACTACCTTATTGTTGTTTTGCTTTTCTGTGTGGACATTGCATGCCCCCCCAAACCAGTCGAGGCAGATGGCCGCCCGCTCCGTATCGAGATTTCTCCCTGTTAAAAGGATGTTTTTTCTTGCAGGTACCGTCAAGTGCTTGCTCATGATGGGAATTGTTGGGTTTCTGTAAATAATATTACAAAGAGTACAGTCTAGACCTGCTCTATATAAAATTGCAGCGAGATAACTTCTGTTATGAATTGGCGCTATGTAAATAAAATAAATTGAATTAAAACAGATGACCAATCCACAGGGTTAAAGTAATAGACCCACTGAACCACAACTTTACATACTTTTCCCATATAAGGCCTCCTGTCAGTCAGGTTCAGTGTTGTTGACCTCTTGAGGAGACTAGATTGTGATGATGATGGGAGGAATTGTTGTCTCTGTGTGGAGGAATGAGGAGGAAGCTGGGAATGCTCGGTGCTTGGCCTGAGCTCTCAGAGCGGAAGAAGAAACTTTTAGATGTTGATGAAGAAACCTCTTCTCATTGTGATCTCTGTGACATGGGATTACAGATGGTTGCTGTGTGAATTTCCATAAAGGAAGATCCATGTTGGCATCGATCAATCAAACTGGCTGAATGCTATATGTGGACACACCACCATATGATTTGAGAGAGTTGCTTGAGACCTTAAAGGGGAGCCAATGTACTGTGTGCATGACCATCTGAATTTAAAATCACTAAAAGAAAAAAATAAACGTGACAAAACGATGCAATATTATCAGCACTCAATCTGTCGATCCTGTTAACAGTTGGCTCTGTGGTAACAAACTAGAGCAAAATGTGTCATTAGAGCTGAAGTCATAGACACAACAACAGAGCTGTGATACTACAGTCCATCACTGGAGCCAATGTGAAATGTCCCTTTTTAGACCAAACACAATCTATCACACGGCCTTACTATGAAATCATCAGTCTAATGTGACTGTGGGCAACTTGGCTACCACAGTGCTATAGAGTACAGGGCTGACTATCTGGAGCATACAGAGTAAACATAATTTTATTCTTTTCCATCTGGAAAAAAAAGTCTGGTTGAAGTCATAAATCATGGTATGGTGTTGTATATTCACACTGCCCTTAACACCGCAAAAGTCATCCCAGTACTGACCTGTTAAGAGGGTGTCAAATTCTAGAATGTGTGGATTCTGTTTCTGTTTCTCGGTGTGAGTTTCTGTAGTTTTAACTTTTTCCTTTACTGTTCGGCCACTGTGACAGCCCACAAGCTTGCAAACTGTTAACTTCTTGTAGCTGCTAACTACCACATTCTATTTTTGCTTATTCCAAAAGTTGAAAATTTTAAAAGATTAACTTTGTGTGTCACAGACTTTTTCCTGAAGACATGCTATGAGAGAGGAACATGCTATGCCTTACTTCTTATGCCAATGTAGTTCTTCAGAGTCTTGAACAACTGTTACCAAGTATGAGGTTAGCATTATTTGATCTTTTTCAACAAATTTCATGAAAAGACCCATTGTCTCCTACTGAAGATGTAAATGTACAGTTTCATTATTTTAAAAAAGAAGTAATTTCCTAAAATGCAATAGCAAATGTCACTCAAACAGATGGAAAAAGTTAGTTTGTTGACTAATTTTGGTGGCGTATGAATCCACGTTTGGTGCACCTTTCACAGACACTAGTCAAAAGCTTTACAGTCAAAAAATTTAAATCAAATAGAATAAAGCAAATTAAATAAAGATAAAACACCAGATAAAATATACAAAACACAAGTTAAAACTTAAAATACCACATGCTACCTAAATATGTGTATGAACAGATGGGTTTTTAGCTGCTCTGTCCAAAAGTCCAAAAACCTCAAGCTTATTGGGTGACTATTCCAAATCTTGGGGGCTGCCGACTGAAAAGCCCGATCTCCCCGAGTCTTAAAATGTGTCCGAGGTACACTTAGAAAACCTTGTGTAAAGGACCTAAGAGCGCGGCTCGTGGTGTGGGGAAGCAGAAGGTCCATGATATACTGTGGGGCCTGGCCATGTAGGGCTCTACAAATGAGCCTCAAAATTTCAAATGAATTCTAAAATTAACAGGAAGCCAGAGCAGAAAGGTTAAAATCATCCTGCTCTCACTCTCAAATCATCACATATGACGCATGGTCAAGACCACTTAGCGTCAGTTTGTAAAACTCTGGGAAGCCCCTTAGTGTCATAGTTCAACTCACTGGGGGAGAAAGCTGGTGTATAGTAAATAAGAGGAGGTGGATGGGCCACAATATGGACTTTTGCTCGGGAGGCCAATGTTCATTTCTCTGTTGACCAAGCATATGTGATGAGTTGGGAGTGAGAATTTGTTGTTAAAATAGATATAATATATGACCATCTGTTGGAACAGGTTTAACAACCTAGGAGCAGCATTTTGGACAGTTTGTAAACGGTGTAAGGACGATTTATGAAGGCAATTAAATAGAGAATTACAGTTGCCCAAACGTGATGAGATAAAAGTATGGGCTGATTTTTGTATCAGTACAGACTGAATTTGCATAATTTAGAACTGAATTTGAATTGCTCAACTTGAATAATTGCATTAAAAAACTGAATTTGAATTGCTCAACTTGAATTTCTCTTAGTTTGTATGTAAGTTAGAGTTATGTTGTAAATTCTCTCCGTGGTGCAACTGTTTTTATTTCAGTAATGCATAAATCACATTAGTAATAATTTACACTAGACTAATAACGTTTGAACACACAGCTGCTGTAACAGGCTGCTCAGCACCTTGTCTGTAAGTTACTGAAGTTACTAACCATTTCACAAGGACCAGTGACATAACAAACCAGGATTCACTTCGGGACTGAAGGACATGGATAGGTTGAAGCCGACTTCAAACTTGGAACATGTAAGTTGTGGACTTTATATGCAGTTTTACTGTTATACAGGCCCCCTTCACCCCATACTCCCGCAGCACCTCCCACAGTATCTCCCGGGGGACCCGGTCATAGGCCTTCTCCAGATCTACAAAGCACATGTAGACTGGATGGGCATACTCCCAAGCCCACTCCAGGATCCTTGTGAGACTGAAGAGCTGGTCAGTTGTTCCACGCCCGCGACGAAAACTGCACTGTTCCTCTTCGATCTGAGGTTCGACAATCGGCCAAACCCTCCGTTCCAGCACCTTGGAGTAGACTTTACCGGGGAGGCTGAGAAGTGTGATACCCCTGTAATTGGCACACACTCTCTTTTTGAACAGGGGAACCACCACCCCAGTCTGCCACTCCTTGGGCACTGTACCTGACTCCCATGCAATGTTAAAGAGACGTGTCATCCAAGACAGCCCCTCCACACCCAAAGCTTTTAGCATTTCTGGGCGGATCTCATCAATCCCTGGGGCTTTGCCACTGTGGAGTTGTTTGACTACCTCAGTGACATCCACCAGGGAAATTGACGAGAATCCCCCATCAGCCTCGAGCTCTGCCTCTACTAAAGAGGGCGTGTCAGTCGGATTTAGGAGTTCCTCAAAGTGTTCCTTCCACCGCCCAATTACCTCCCCAGTTGAGGTCAACAGGGTCCCATCCTTACTGTACACAGCTTGGACGGTTCCCCCGCTTATGAGCATCCTTATGCTCGAACATGGTGTTTGTTATAGACAATCCATGACTAGTACAGAAGTCTAACAAACACCCTTTCGGGTTCAGATCAGGGGGGCCATTCCTCCCAATCACGCCTTTCCAGGTATCTCCATCATTGCCCACATGCGCGTTGAAGTCTCCCAGCAGAACTATGGAGTCCCCTACTGGAGCCCCATACAGAACTCCATTCAGGGTCTCCAAGAAGGCAGAATACTCTAAACTGCTATTTGGTGCATATGCACAAACAACAGTCTGAATTCCCCCCCCCAGTACCCGAAGGCGTAGGGAGGCGACCCTCTCGTTCACCGGAGTAAACTCCAACGTAGCGGTGCTCAGACGGGGACTTGTGAGTATCCCCACACCCGCCTTGCGCCTCACAACTTGAGCAACTCCAAAGAAGAATAATGTCCATCCCCTATCAAGGAGTACGGTTCCAGAACCGAGACTGTGCGTGGAGGTCAGCCCCACCAGATCTAATTGGTAGCGCTCCATCTCCCGCACAAGTTCCGGCTCCTTCCCCCACAGAGAGGTGACGTTCCACGTCCCCAGAGCCAGCCTCTGCCGCCCGGGTCTGGTCCGTCGAGGTCCCTGACCTTCATTGCCACCCATGTACCAGCGCACCCGACCCCTGCGGATCTTCCGATGGATGGTGGGTCCAAAGGATGGCGAGGGGGGTGCCACGTTGCTTCTTCGGGCTGAGCCCGGCCGGGCTCCGTGGCAAACCCGGCCACCAGGCGCTCGCCGACAAGCCCTCACTCTGGGCCTGGCTCCTTCCTCCGGGCAGGGTCTCTCCTCCTCTTCCTCAATTTGTCATCAAGAGTCTTTGTGAACCATTCTCAGTCTGGCCCCTCACCTGGAACCACTTTCCCTTGGGAGACCCTACCAGGAGCACTAGGCTCCCGACAACACAGCCTCCAGGTTCACCGGGACACGCAAACCTCTCCACTACGATAAGGTGATGGTTCCCGGAGAGGAAAGTCAAATGCTCTGTGTAATTCATTTTCCATCTTCTATACTTAATAAAAATTATTTGTTACAGTTGTTTTGCACTTTTTGTAGCCATTGCTACAAGAGCTCTACAACTTGTATTGTGACAATAAATAAACCTACCTACCTACCTAAGAGGTAACAGCTTGTTAGCTCCGCTAGGCCAAATTGTAAATTGAGTAATGGGATGTTATGAATTAGCTAACTGAGCAAGAGACATGTATGGAACTGTAAATATCTTTGCTCAGTAGTGTTTCCTTTATTGTGCAGAATATGTCAAGGTGCAGCTTAAATTACATAGGTCAAGACATGATAAGCATTGCTGACCATTGTTTAACACAGGTAACCCCTCTGTAAATACCTGTTGCACCAGTTTGGACCCAATACTATGGTCTAACTACTTAGAAATATAGAGATAGATTCAAGAGTAACTACCTTGGGTAGGTCATGAAATGTTGTTCTGTTATTTTGGCATCACCTTGACATTAGTTCTGTGATCACCACACACACTGTTAAATACAAGCTTCTCCTAATTCAAGACTAAATGTATCTGCAGGTATACATGACTGACCCGAAGAAACATAACAGTATAATGTTCAAATAACAGTGACTGCCATGTTTTACAGATCATCTGAGTGACATGGTGAAGCTCACGTTTGATGAGATGTTCCTGGACCCATCACATTCTACTCAGTCTGAAAACTCAGGATGATATTACTGGGCAGATGTCATGCTTCAGTTAAGCACCTGAAGTGAAGACAACACAGTGGCCAGCAGCAGCAGAAAGTCTTTGTATCCACAGGAAGACGCCTCAGGATCACCACTGTGATCTCAGAGCTCCGTTACCAGCAGACACATCTTCAGTATACGAGAAACGCTCGATTTGTGTTTCCATTTCATTGGCTATGAATAAAGTGATATGTTTTTAAGAGGGCTTTGGTCTTTTTAAATTTAATGTTAAGGGACCTGGGGTTATAGAGAAATATAATTCTTCACAAAGGTTTTCTGAAAAACGTATTTAAATTCGTGCATATAGAAGGCTTGGAAAACCTGGTCCATCTCACATCTTTACTGTTTTACTCCCCCCGTGAGTTTGCCTCATTCACTCTGGTCGGTGTTTACATTCTGCAACACGCCAACATGCACGACGCACAGCGCATGCTGGCCGACCAGATACTGTGTGTGGAGCAGACAAACACGGACTCCTTTGTTATTGTTCTTGGTGACTTTGACAAAGGAAACCTCAGCCAAGAACTCCCCAAATACAGATGGTTTATTAAGTGTCCAACACTTTGGATCACTGTTACACCACAGTTAGCAGTGCCTATCACGCTGTTACACGTGCTCCACTGGGACACTCTGATGATGTCATGGTCCACCTGATTCCTGCTTACAGACAGAAATTAAAACTCTGTAAACGACTGCTACCAACAATCTGGATGAGTTTAAAGAGACTGTGACATCCTACATCAGCTTCTGTGAGGACAGCTGTATACCAACACGCACCAGGGTGAGTTATAACAATGACAAACCCTGGTTCACAGCTAAGCTCAGACAGCTGAGGTTGGAAAAGGAAGAGGTGTTTAAGAGTGGTGACAGGGCCAGGTTTAAGGAGTCAAAGTACAGGTTCAGCAAGGCGGTGTGAGATGCTAAACAGCTGTATGCAGAGAGACTACAACACTAGTTCTCAAGGAATGACCTGCTTCTGTCTGGAGAGGATTCAGACAGATCACCAGCTACAAACCAAAATCCCCCCACTCCATGAACGACTCACGCCTTGCCAACGAGCTGAACCAGTTTTACTATTGCTTTGATAGGGTTCTACCGGGAGCTGAATTACCTCCGAGGTTGTCTCCTCTACAAAACAAACTGACCCGGTCATTAAAATATTAAAACACAGCCACATAGCAATGTTAGCGTTAGTCCTGTAAACAGCTAACAGCTGATCCAGGTCCGCCAGAGAACGCAAAGTAACTTTTCCTTTTTATTTACCAACAGAGCCGTGCTGCTGTTTCACAGCTCATGACTGGTGAACAACCTGCCGTGTTTGAGAGCGATGTGCTCATGTGTGTTTCTCTGTCTGCAGAATCAGGACCTGATGTGGCCCATTCTGTGTCCAGACTTGCCAAACTTTATATTTATATTATTTGTTTTATATTATTTATATTATGTGTTTATATTATGTGGTTATTTCTTTGTTCCTCTCTCTGCTGGAGTTCTTTTAAGAACTTGGTGGCTTGATCCAGATTATAATTAAATTGGTTGAATTTGAATATGAGTGTGTTTATTCTTATAGTGTATCAAGCTTATTACTTCTATATACATTAAGCCTTTATATGCCTGGTCTGGTTGTATACTCGGGAAAGATTGTGACAATGGAAGGATTTAGCCAGAGTAATGGATTGCATATAGACAACATATTTCTGTGTTTTTTACATGGTTTGAATTTGGTTGTGGCTCCATGGGGCTTTATAGAACCATGATAGAGAAAAATCAAGAGGTGAATTGGTGCATTATACTTTGTCAATTAGAGCAATCCAGGCAGCCTTCCGTGTTTGAGAACGGCGCTGTTTTTTAATCGCCCACAATAACCAGCCTAGTTCAAATGAACGAAATGACTCAAAAAAAGATTAGTTCATTTTAATGAACGAGATTTGAATGAACGAGCCTGTCAATAGAGTCGAACTTACTTGCCATCACTAGATTGCAGCTTACGCCTCCCATCCTGGCCACAAACTGTTTCAGACTCTCCCCTCTGGCAGGAGGCTGCGGTCCATCAGGACCAAAACCTCTCGCCACAAAAACAGCTTCTACCCGTCTGCAGCTAGCCTCATTAACTGACACTTATCAAATAATACAAATGTCTCTTCACATGTAAATATCATATCATGCACGAACCTGGCACATTGCACATATTTGTTGTTAATTGTAAATTGTTGTTGTTCCGTTGTTATTTTTATTATTATTTTTATTTTTTTATATTGTCAGTTGTATTATTTTTCTTCTTTTATTATTTGTACATCTATTTATGTCAGCTGTATGTTTGTCTATGTGTAGCAACTTCACACCAAAGCAAATTCCTTGTATGTGTAAAACACTACTTGGCAATAAAACTCCTTCTCATTCTGATTCTGATTCTGATTACCATGAAAATGTTTTGAAAGTAATTTTTAAATAGTGACTCAGTAAGCCAGACATCTCATTTCATTAACTTTATTATGGTGTTGTTGACAGATCACAATATAAATATGATATTCTTTGTAACAGTTTGAAGTATTTAAAACATGCCAATGATTGTCTGACAAAAACTTTAAGTGAAAATATCCAGGTTAATCTGAAACATTCACATGGTTCAGTAGCTGCAGATACTCTGATTACTGAGCTACTTTTCAAGTAAATAGTACACAGTAACATTACTTTGCAAGATCAAGTAATTCAGCTATGTCTATTCCATGCATGTTTCTGCCTCATGCTAAGTGTTACTGGTCTAAAGCAATCATCATAATCACTATTCTATCATTCTGATGACTTTGCACGTTTATGGGGTATCTTTTTACTAGAAATAATTACATGACCTATGTTTCACATCTATTTATTTTATATTGGACATCCTACCCGGACAATTACTATCGGCCTCAGTGTTGACATTCCACAAGCTACTGTGATACATGTAAGATTACATGCACACAACACATTACCTCTGTCTCTTCCAAACAAATGCATTCTACTCCACTGGGCTCTGGAGGTCACTGCTCACAAAATCAGGCCGCCTGTAAAGACAAATGTAAGAGGTGTATGTTGGTTTAGAGAGTTTTGCATAAATACTAAGCTAACATTATGTGACAGACAATTCAATAGCAATATCTACCTGAGGTAAATAGCTAGAAATAGTTTGAAGTAGTCCTCATATATTATACTGGAAACCTGTACTATCCTGGTGGTATGCCCCTGTAGTGGTTCTGTCTGGTCATCTGAAATTTGTGATTATGGCAACAGCTATAAAAACTCCAAAACAATTAGAAGAAAGAAGTTAGTGTATCATACTACAAACATTGGCATTTACATATTTACGCTGCACCTTGCCATATTCTGCACAGTAAAGGAAACACTACTGAGCAATAAAGATATTTAAACATGTCTCTTGCTCAGTTAGCCAATTCAAAACATCCCATTACTCAATTTACAATTTGCTAACAAGCTGTTACCTCTTAGGGTTAGGTAGGTTTATCTATTGTCACAATACAAGTTGTAGAGCTCTTGTAGCAATGGCTACAAAAAGTGCAAAACAATTGTAACAAATAATTTTTATTAAGTATAGATGGGAAATGAATTACATTACTGAAATAAAAACAGTTGCACCACGGAGAGAATTTACAACATAACTCTAACTTACATAAATGGGGTCTTTCTTACTTGTAATTGGTAGTCACTTGCCCCTTGTCCAAAAGAAGGTGAAAGTGTCCAGGGAGCTGAGGACAGGGGCTGGTGCTCTCAGGCTCACTGCCAGAAGGACCGGGTGGAAGCAGTAGTCCTCAGGTGGGTGGCCTGGAAACGGGACTGAAGCGGCGCTGGTGACCTCAGTCGGATGCCCTGGAAGCTGGACAGAGGGGCTGAGCAGGTCTGGATTCCGACCAGGAGTCACAGGTATTTGAGGCAGTCCATAACCCACTCAGGTACTGTTTCGAGGTTTAGAAAAGTTATGTTTTAAGGGCAGAAAACTCAGGATACAGGCAAAATCCAAAAACCCAAAACCCAGAGAAGGAGGCAGGCAAGGACACTTGACCGAAGACAAATGGGCAAAGGACATAGACACACCGACATAGACAAGAGAGGTGATTTAACTAGACACAGGTGAAACCAATCAAGACGGGAAAAACGCCAGGGGAGGAAGTGAAGTGGTCGGAAACAAGAGGAGAGGAAAATTTGGGAAAAACGGAATAAAAGAATACAATGACACAGTGACAAAGCAACACAAAGAACAAGAGTAAAACACAAAGACAGATGCATGCGTCTTTAGGTACACTGTAACTTTTACACAAAGATACACTGACAGCATGAGGCAATAGAGATCACTCAAGAAAACTAGCTTTTGGATTTATATCTCATTACCTTCCACATACACACACACCCAACAGGTGGACTGTGTCCAGAGGAACGATAGCCCCTGTCAGCACCCTGAGGCCCCAACAACCCCCACCATCCTTCCAGTGCATTGTGGATGCCTCCGTCCTGTTACGAAGCTCTGCGGGTCGAGTGTGTGCTTCCTGCCGTTTCCATCAGATTGGATGGAATGAGTGGTGACTATTCTAGTTTCCAGCTATCAACCATCCATCCAGTACGGGCAGCTGGGAGACGTTGCCTTCCGCAGGACAGATGGGATCATCCTGCTGGACTCAAACTTCTGTCTATTCTTCTCCCTCTGACTCCCCAAGCCTTCACTACCCTGCCTTACATCTACATCTGAATTTGAATCTAAATATGTGGAGGTATTTTGCATCATGTTCAGTGTTTTCTTTAGAGGTTTATTCTTTTCAGGGTGAAAGTGCAGCTTAAACAACATCAAGACTATCATGGGACACAAAAACCCCAACAGAATCCTTCAGCCCAACTATTTCTCTATTAAAGCACTCCATTCTCTAGCTCCAGGATTTATTTGTGAGCAAAACTACAGGCAGTCCCCCAGGTCTTGACCCAAAATTAGGGCCCCCAACATGTAGACCAGCCTTCCTGTCTTACAAATTCTGTGACTTTAAGTGGTCTCTCTGTTCCACGTCTATTTTTGCTCTGTGGATTCATTTGCATCATCTTTACAGATTTAACCTCTACATCTTTGTATTGGTCAAGGTATTTCTGTTTCTTTATTCTTCTGCGTTTTTGTCTGTTAAAAAAGTGCTATGCAAGGGGAATAATAATAACAATACTACTGCTACTACTACTACTACTAATTATATATATATATATATATATAAATACTATTACTACTGATAATAATTATAATTATTTAAAAGGCCTGTAGACCATATACTTATACTGAAAACGGTCAGTAAAGAGAAACTGTTCTTCTGATGGAAGGTTACTAAATGTTCTGCTGAGTGTATTAAACAGATACATATCAGTATTTAGAGAGAGACTGTGTTTGATTTATTCCAGAAGTGTTGCCTGGATTCACATACACACAGGAAAAAACATTAGATTATGCAGAATGAAGATGTATGAGACATATTTACTGTGCCCATTTACACACACACACACACACACACACACACACACACACACACACACACACACACACACACACTACATTGATACTAGATGTACAAGGTTCAGTACACACAACACACACATACACACACAGGCCTGTCATCACAGTGAATTGGACAGGGTTAGAAGCTTTCAGACATGATGCATTTGGCCTCGCTGCCTAGTCCTGCCAATTATGCAGCAACATACACCTAAACAAACCTGTAGCCCAAACATACCCCCCCCCTCCCCCCACACACCAAAAAAACAAAACAGGTTTAAACTGGACTTTGTAAGTGTACACAGTGGAGAACAAGAGGATTTTACAGTAACATGAATTGCAGAATCTTTCTAACATAGTCACCATCAAGCGCTACTAAATAAATATAGGGCTAGTGTTGTAGCTCTATTATTTGTAAATGTCTGTGGAGAGTTGTGACATTGTATTTCAACCTGTTTGTGTATACTTTACTTAACTGTATGTAAGAATTGTGAATGTAAAACAAAGTGAACCTTTGTATTGAGAATGTTTTTTTTATCACTGCAAGTCAGAAGACTTTACACGTATTTAGTTTTAAGGTCATTTGCAGCAGGAGGAAAAATAATGCCTCTTGGACTACACCGTCTTTCAATATAATAAAAATGTATCTGTACACCCACCATCAACCCTGACCTCCTCCCTACAAGAACTTTGCACTTGGACTGAAAAAACAGATGCCAGTAAACATAATGCGGGCAGCAGTTAGCCTACATGTCCTTCAAAACACATCTGGCAAAACGCATAAAGTAGAATATAATTTAATATTTATTTTGGGAGACAAGGTTGAGAAAAACCCAATTCTTCAGTTCCACCTCTGGGACGCCTCGTAATTGGTTGTCTTTTTTCATGTTACTTTTGTTACACTCCAACTGTGCCTGAGATCTGCAAATGTGTGTGTGTAAAGGTTTTCTTTACCCTGGGCCAAGGCTCACAGGCTCACGCTGCTGTACATTCACGGGCAAGTCAAGGTACAGAATGAGCGCAATCTCTCCAAGTGAATTCTATCTACAGACCACTCTACTTGCTCCATCAACCATCAAGTGCAGCATTAGTCGACCATTTACAAAAAGTCTATTGCATAGTGTTGCAAAATCAATCAAATGTAACAGATAAATGAATTATACAGATTAAAAAAACTATTTACAAACAAAACACACACACACACACACACACACACACACACACACACACACACACACACACACACACACACACACACACACACTTCAAAAAACAGACTGGCTGGTGCCTGGGTAGCCCCAGGGGTGTGTGTTGCTGCCTTAATGACGTGCTTAGATCCAGATCAAGCTGTAGTGTTTCCTCAACCTCACTCAGGAAGGAGGGATGATCCAGGGGCCCCCCCCCCCCCTCCTCCTCCTTCTACTACTACTCCTCAACTCCTTCTCTTTATCTCCTTTCATGGTGGAATTCATGTTGAATTGTCTTTTAGCTTTTCCTCTCCTCTCCTCTCCTCCACTCCTCTCCTCCTCCTCTTCCACTCCTCTCCTCTCCTCTCTAAACCATTTTAACAGATCTGTCTGACTCCAGCCAAGACCCGCTCTGTCACTTCATTAAGTTGCAATTACACTGACAAACTCAAGTGCAGCCGTCATTGTTGTTTTTCCATCGTCTTGTGTGTGGAACGTTGTGGTTTCTATGGTTTTTTTCACTGCTGAATGAGCAGCATGGGACACTGAACCCAGTTCAATGTTTTGCTAAATGGCAAGTACTGCATCTCTTTGTGTGTGTGTGTGTGTGTGTGTGTGTGTGTGTGTGTGTGTGTTAGATAAAAATTAAGCCTTACAACAAGTTGCGTCTGTCTACAAGACAGATACAGACAGAAGAAACACACAGCTCAGAAGGTGAGAGTTAAAAGGTGTGTGTGCGTGGTGAGTGGTGGGGAGGATATTTTTCCCTCTGTCTCACTCTCGGATTTTCCAGACGTCAAAGGTCAGCTCTAATTGGCTTAATGGACTGTTCCGACCTAAAACAAGCAGATCTCAGGTCGGCCTGGATCAGAGGCCAACGAGGACCTGAAGAGCAACAAACCAGTAAACAGACTGGTGTTAGACACAACACTGCCATCCAGCAACCAGATAGAGTTACTGAGAAGCTCCCTCTGTGGACTCAGACAGAGGTCTTTATCACAGACACGTTGCAGTGTCAAAGATGTAGGCTGAATCTGAATCTCCACACTCACAAACTTTGAGGCGCATTTCCG
Source organism: Micropterus salmoides (assembly GCF_014851395.1). Classification (NCBI taxonomy): domain Eukaryota; kingdom Metazoa; phylum Chordata; class Actinopteri; order Centrarchiformes; family Centrarchidae; genus Micropterus; species Micropterus salmoides. Next base: position 151,600 of record NW_024041373.1, read on the forward strand.
GTAAGTCAGCGAGGATTTGGGGCTGTGCCACTGTTGATAAAAGTGCACCAGGGCTCTCTTGCAGACTTTTTGAGCCCTTTATGCAGACTTTCCGTAAGTCCACATCTCTGCTAAACACGGTTTACCAGGGGCAGCCTGGAGGCATTAAAAAAAGGTAAACACACATGGAAGGAGAAACTAGAAGAATAAACAAGTTTATATGAAAGTGTATGATGCTGTTTTGATAAAAATTACGAAACAGATTATTTGAAATTAATGATTATTGAAGAAAGTAAAAAACGTAAAATAAAAACTCCGCAATGCACAATTAAACATAACATGTTGTGGCGTTATCAACATAATGTGATAGTTTGCAAGGTGCTGTCCCATTAAACCATTTTGGGTCCTTGCAGCCTCTTGCACTCACCAGGCGACTTCAGCTAAGTTGGTTGACACACATTCAGATTTACCAACATTTGTGTTTTGAAACTTACAGTAAAATGTATAAAATCCAAATGGAGGTGGGACAGAGATCTGCTCTGCCCTGCTCTTCTCTTTGTCTCTCACACCTTCCATAGTTTGCCTGCAAGGCCTATTCCTTCAGTCACTGTGTAGTGATGACAATATCAGACCCTACTACTGAGAAAGTCAGTCATGCAGAGCAATAGTTGTACTGTCGCTCTTGTCTCCCATTACTGCTGATCAGATGAAAAAGCGACAGTATATGCAGCAGAGTGCAGAGTGTGTTTGGTTGGTACAGAAATGACAGTGACACAAGTTCTAATCCACATCCCACCTTATGTCCTGGGCTGCACCTGAAGGATCTTTGCACGGCTGATCCATCCCAGGCAATCTTCTGCAGATATGACCAGACATCCAGCATTCATTGGGTCAAAGAAAGACATTTGATCATGTGTCTGGTGGTGATAAACTGCCCACCTCCATGAGGACAAGAGGGCCTCTGTGGGGTTGATGAATGGAGAGTAAGGTGGCTGGAAGAGATGATTAAACACCACATCATCCCATACAATTACAAAATGTTCCACCTCACTCGCCCCCTTTCCTCACCTGGCACAGGTCTTTCATAGTGGTCATCAAGGAATGAAACAGGTGTATGCAGGTTTTCACAATTGTTTACACACTCAAATTAAATATTAATTAATGAATTAATATAAAATGCAAGCTCTTCTCTTTTGGAGGAAATGGAGGTCAATGGTGAAGCCAGAGCTAGAGGTAAGAGGAGGAACAAGAGAATGAGGAAGGACAGTTATCTCAGATGAAATCACGGACTAAGTATGAGAAAGGCTGGGCAGAGAGTTCAGCCCAATCTGAGCTGCTACACACAGTTGCATCTATCTTCCTTACATCCAGTAATGAGAACCGGTAAGCTACCTATTGGCTACACTATGCCACTGCTCTTTATGTACAGTATGTGTAATGTAGTACTGCAGTCTGACATATAAAGCCCTGGACATACTTGCTTTATCCTGCGTTCCTTTGGAGTGTAGGTTGTGAACATCTCCAGAAATTAACGTTACGCGTCCGCAAGATGCAATTCAGCACATGACCGTGGGGGCAGTATTTCGATCTGACCGGCAGGTCAGCAGCAATCTACTGTTCCATACACCAGCCCAGGTGGTGGCGGTATGCAGTTGGTTTGCCAACCACCATTAAACGCAAAAGAAGAAGAAGGTCAGCAGCATAAGTGTTGGCAAGAGATGATCCGGCCCTGATCTGCCCCCTAGTGGATTCACTTTCAATCCTCCAGGTACACGCAAAGTACGCAGGTTAAGTATGTCAACAATGCCATTTGCGTCGCCGACGCCTGTCTACGCCTACGCATTGTTGGTAGGTAGGTTTATTGTCACAATACAACAAGTTATAGAGTGGAATTGAGTTGTAACTCCCTTCTGCTACATAGCAGACATCATTACTGGAGCAGTGCTGAGGATGAATTGGAGTTTAAGAGTCTGATTGCTTGGGGGAAAAAGCTGCTCTGCAGTCTGGTGGTGCGGCAGCAGAAACTTCCTTATCTCTTCCCAGAAGGCAGCAGGGTTAACAGGCTGTGGCTGGGTGAGTACTGTCCTTTAGCATCCTTTGTGCTCTGCGTAGGCACCTCACCTCACAGATAACACTGATGCTTGGGAGATGGGTGCAGATGATCTATGATGTTGATGATTGAAATGATTGTTAAAAAGCAAGAATGTCTGACACATACACACACACGTAAGCCAATGTTACAGTAATGTCACTTCATATATAAAAAAACTATTTTAGCTTACTGTAACAAGTCATATCATATTTTAGGATCTTCTGCAAAACAGGAGACTGCTATAATGACTATAATGATGGCAAACCATTAGACTACAAGAAATCCAGTACACATAATTGCAGACAACACAATATTCAATAACATTCATATGGGATTGTCTAGGGACTGTGTTTACAGCACAACCAAATATGAAACAGTCTACAGGCCATTTGAGCAAAACTCTAACATTAATAATTTCATTGTTGAGGCTGGCTTTAACCTAGTGAAAAGAATGGGGTGAGGGCAGAACATTATTGGCCACATCGCCATTGTGAATGTCCCTAGAAAGCATCAAGGGAATATCACCATGTGCTCCATCACCATACCAACCTTGGTCCCTGCAGCACCGCCCTTCTCATCACATTCCTGGACACTCTACATGGCCTCACTCCAGCCGAGCAGAGGGGCGGACCAGAGCAGCCCAGGTATGTTGTCATGGGATAAGGTGAGATTCCACCAGGCTGCTCTGGTCTGCAACTGGTTTATCAACCACCCACAATTCATTGTTCCATGCCTCCCACCATATTCCCCATTCATAAACCCACTTGAAGAGGGGTTTTGTTCAGCAAGACAATGGAAAGTGTATGGCCATCCCTTTATATTCATGCCTCTTCTTTGGATTGTGGAAAAAAATAAATGTTTTTATTACTGAATTGAATTTGTGTGTGACGTGAAGTCTGGATCTGTGGTTGCAGGCTTCCTGCTGCTCCGATGTTGCTGCTCAACACCCGCTGCTACAATTATTATCATTATTCCTATTATTATTATTATCATTAATGTTGCTATCATTATTAGTACTGTGATTATTTTTCATTGATATTTGCATTGCTTTGATGCTGTGTTTGTGTTAGATTTAGTTTTTCAGTGTGACTGTGTGTGAAATTCTTTTGAGATGTAGCTGCAGCACAATGTAGCCAGTTCCGTCTAATTTATTTATAGTAATTTTGTCTTATGTTTGGTTTTGAACATAAATTTAACATTTTTTACAACAGCATTTAACCATTCAAAATGCACCGTAAATACACTGAGGTTTGGAGGTGGTTGAGTTTAAGTGAATAGAGAACAAGATCTTTGATAATTACTGGCACTAACAATACTGTACCAAAGCAGAGATAGAGGCAGTCAGTCATGTATTAAATACTGGTTTTCATTTTAGCCTTCTCACATGGACTGATTTAGCCCATATGAGAGTTTGGGCCCTAAGAGTAAGGCGACACATCACATTTGGCCTAATATGATATTTAAAGATCAGTTTGGCAACAAAGTGTGTGAACTCTGGGGTTTCCAGCTCATAAACATCACTGAGTGTGACAGGCCTGAGAGGCATGCAGTCAAGAGCTTCCGACCAGCTTCAGGAAGCTTGAGAAACACACTCACCCAGGAGTTATGATAGCTTCTAACCCTTGACCTTGAACTGGAAAGCATGTTCCAAAAACATGGCTGCTTTATGCCATTCTGTCTCTGTGACAGAAACCGCCAGGGCTTCTTGAGAGGTGTTCCAGGGGTTTCTTAGGATACAAAGATCATCTTAAAACCTTTCTTATTTGTTTCAACAGACAAAATGCAGTGCGATGAGATAACTTATGTTATAAATTGGCGTTGTATAAACACATTTCTTGCTTCTTTTGGGACATATTTCATCCAGTACACATAGCCACATTGCACAAGTGTTTAACATTTCATACAGTTCTACCCATGGGGGCGCTTCAGTAACATTAAAACATATATATTATTAATAATATATATATTATTATAATATTGATATTTTTACTGTTGTCTTCAATTAAAAAAAGGTATCAGATTAAGAGTGATTTAAGAATGGCAAGTTTGGTAAAAAGCCACAAATCAGAGGCCCCTTTCTGGAGCCAACCAAGACAGGGCAGCTCACTGGTGAGCACTTGGTGGTCGGGCCTACACCTATTGGGGTGACATTGGGCTGAAACCTCGTGGACCCAACAACCTCAAGGCTAGGCAGAAAGGCAATCTGACCTTTTGTTGCCAATTGAGCAGCAGGGTGTGGGTATTGGTGTGCTGAGAAAACTTTAAGAATAATGCATAGTATGTAATTTACAGCATTAGCATATAAAGTAGCTACTAAACAATTAGATATATACAGACTATGTGATTACTGTGTCACATGACTTGGTTTTGAAATGCTAACGACAATTCTAGAAATTACACAATACCAAGCTGATGAATAATGTGAGGCACCTCCAGCTGTCCTGTAGGCCTATGTGTGAGTAAGTGATTTATGGTTTGAGTCAGTAATAAGTAGAGGCAGCACGGCAACACTCAACAACATAAACAGTGTCAAAGTTTAAAATAGACCAGACCTCCTTCTGCTCTTGTCCTGTCATTGTCATCCTCCCACACAGGGACAGCCCAGCAAAAAACTACCAACTGACTAGTGTGTATGTTTGTTTTAAGTGCAGAACACACACACACACACACACACGCCCACAGACAGGTGTGAGTTCCTTGTGTGTATAGGAGGGGTTGTAATTTTAACAACCTTTAATTGACCAAACTTTTGTTCGACATGCTAGGGAAACATGGCCACATCAATCTAGCGGCAATTACAAGCGACTCCATGCCGAACGGGCCCCCAGTCGCAGTGACAACCCGGATGATTGATCACCAACGGCAACGATTCTCTAACGTGATCAGGCAAATTACCGTGGCGACCGCTGAGGCCATCTGAGTCCCACACCGCTAAATTAAATCCACCGAGCTCATCATCTCAACTCAGTGACACTCTTACAAAGGCACACACACACAGTCACACACACTCTCCCTCTCTCTCTTTCTCCCTCTCTTTCCATACACGGTGAAAGAGGGAGAATCTCAAGCGGGGCCCCTTGAGGCCCCAAGCACCAGGTGATGGGAACGGTAGGGGGACATGAAGACATATTAATGTACTAAAGACTTAATGAACCTCCATTCAGAGCAGAGGCAGAGGAGAGGCAGGAGGAAGAGGGAGGAGGAGGAGGGAATTGTGTTTTCTTTATTACTTTACAGCAGATTAATGGGGATAATCATTTAAGTGATGGAGATGGATTACCCTCTCAAAGCTGGCCGCAGCTACACACAGCCGCCCACCTACAGCCAGCATCCACACACACACACACACACACACACACACACACACACACATCCATGTATGTATGTGTGTGTGGTCTGATCTTCACAGATCAGTCAGGTTATAGCAATGTATAAAGCAGATTTTGTCTTTCTATCGACAGTCAGTTCTGGTCTAGTCAGTGTCACTTCTGATATGGTGCAGTTTGATTGATTACATATTGACAGAGTCACACACATGTATAGCACATCTGACTGTCTTGCAGGACACTGGAATTTTTCCTGTTTAGGGTTGCAACAGTCTCAAGACCGTTTCAAAAAATATCACGGTTTCACGGTACATTACACAATTATTCTTATTCTTATTATCAGTTACAATGACCCTTAAAGGAATTTTGTGGATACTTTCAAAAGTCTACTTAGAGGAATACAAACATGTATTTTATGTGCTTGTCCAGTCAATGTTGATGTTAAATGAAGTCAGTTGAAGCAATAAATTCATCAGGTGTCTGTAACGCAGTAATGTAACACATTGCTGTTGATAACTTTAGTAATTGCATTACAGTTTCTGACAACAAAATCGACGAGAGGAGAGAAAAAGAAATCAAACGTCCCTTTTCATGCGATATCCAACCTCATTTTGACTTCACATGGACGCAGAAATGGCAGAGACGTCTTTGAAGTCGGGGTCAGAGATGGAGATCCTGAAGTGTTTCCCCACAGCGATGTCCTCTAGTGCACCTGTGGAGAGGGTCTTTACCTGGGCAGTCTTGTGCTGACTCCAAGGAGCAACAGGTTTCTGACAAACGATTTGCGAGACTCCTGCTCATGAGGTGGAACCACTTCTTTGATAAGCATGTCCAGTAAGAGGGAAAAATCTACTTTAAAGCCATAGTTCGGCAAGTGAGCTACAGTAAGTTTGTTGTGTGGGTTTGGTCTGTTAAATGCACAGGTCAAAGTACATTTCATATGCTAAGTTTTTCCTTTGAAGTCTCACAATCATCTGATATTGTCATGAGGGCCAGTGTCTTATTTTTTTATTGATATTATTTTCAACAAATTAATATTTGCACAAGATGGTTGGAAGGACAACCTATTTTAAGTTGTGTTGTATTGTAATGAATTCATTATTTAAAAAATAAATGTTTCCATTGAAATGTCCAATTAAAGTGTAGCCTTGTTCTTCTCTTGACAAATGTTGGGCTGATGTTCACAACTTTGTTGTCAGCTTTGTAGTATTAAGGGGCATAAAAGAGAGATCCTGTTTATGTCCTCATTATAATAAGGATGTGTGTTGATGTGGGCATATGTGAGGGGTAACTTTATATTGGTATTTGGCAGTTGTTGGGCATCGCAGGTGATGTTACGCAGTAATCCAAAAATAATGTAACTAGTAGTGTAACTTGTTACTTTCAGCAGTGAGTAATCTAGTAAAGGTATCACTTTTTTTGAGTGACAACCCCAACACTGTTCATCAGTGTGTGCTATATTGACTGAGAAAGCTTATTCTGCTCCCAGAACTGTGCTGGCAGTGCCAACATGTACCAGCAAGCTTCTGATGCCCACTCCCACCCAGCGGGCCACCACAGCTCTGAGCGAGCTAGCTGCTGGGAGCTAATCAAAGTTACACAACTGTGCCAAGCCAATAAAATTCTGAATTTGACCATTTCTTTTTCACATGTATCTATATGGTTGCCGTCAGGGCACGTCCATTTTCCAAGTTCTACGAAAAGCAACATGAAAATACAGTTACTGACTTCCAATTATTTTTTGCTTCAAATGAGGTTTAACGTTCACACAGTTTCTCTAGTCTGCCCCTCAGGATTACATTAGTCCAGCACCGCCCTGCCGGCTAGCCTCTAACGTTAGCTATAACTTTGTTAGCCAAAACTAATGTTAGCTATTACTTGGTTTGCCAAAATGTAGTGTTAGGTGACGGACATTCTCACTCAGTGGTCGTCTGCCCTCTCGGCCTGCTGGTCTTGATTGTCTTTTCCAGATTATCGTCAGGATCCTGAAGAAGGTCACCAGAAGTAACAACATGACCAAACACTGTGTTACACACATTTGAATTTTTGCCAACCACCATTAAACGCAAAAGAAGAAGAAATGGCATTGTTGACATACTTAACCTGCGTACTTTGCGTGTACCTGGAGGATTGAAAGTGAATCCACTAGGGGGCAGATCAGGGCCGGATCATCTCTTGCCGACGCCTATGCTGTTGACCTTCTTCTGAACACAAAATCTTTTAGTCTTTATTTGCACAAATGGCATTCCATACACAGGAATCTTGGGAAGAGTCCAAAGTTACAAAGATTTATTTGAATTCAGTGTAATTATTTAGCAGCAGAGGAACATAAAAATAACATTGTGAGTGAATCACTGACTATGTTACATCTTTTTGTGATTTTTTTTTCTCTGTGAAGAAAGTGTCCATCCATATCATTACCAGCCAGCAGCGGACACCAAGTCACACACTGAAACTTCACAAGCCAAATCATGTTATTTTCTGTACTTTCACTTAGGTAACATCAGTTTTTCCAGCGCTTAGGACCCTATCGATGATCTTCACTCCATTGAAGAACCTATCCAATATTTTTCATTTTGCAATATTCAAATTTCCTGATGGTGAATATGTTGGTATATTCATGTGTTGACAATGATCTTGGGGTTAAAGGAAAAGGCCTGTGGATTTCATTTTTCTTGTTATGTTTACGTCACATGATTGGTGTATTGCTGCCACCATGCCAAGCTCTAATCCACCAACCTGAAAAAAGGACAGAACAAGTGTGTGGACAGAACAAAATAGTTCATTAAAGGAACATAAATGTGCATATTAGGTGGGAAACAGCAATGGAATGGCATGAAGTACCAGAGTTACAGAAGAGTAACTGGCTCTCTTTCAAAAATGTAATCTTCTAACAACATCTTACCAACATTCATTCAGCATTCTCTTTATCTGAAATGTCGGAAATTTTCCCTAAAGGTATTTTCTGGTTAATTTGGATTCAAATATCAAATAGATTCATTTCACGAAAGCCCTGACTTTGTCTTAAAGACTTGTTTTACGTCTGCACTGCAATCCTGATCCCCCATCTGGAGCCTGAAGCGACTTGTCTTAATCCTTAATGAAACCTAAACAAATTCCAGCACTCAGCCTCTTGACATGGTTTTCAGCAAACACACTGCTCCACTCCTCAACTTAACCCACTCCTGACTTCATTATTGTCATACGGGATGAAATGCGATCTGTGTGCAATAATATAAAGGCTGCTCGGGGTTTGCAGCTGTAAATAAACATTAGGCTAATGGAGATGTGAAGCATGGCTGGGCTTGTCGCTCGGCCTGCTGGGTGATTGAGTTTAGCGCTGATGTGGAGTTGATTGAGAGAGTCACTGCTCCCTGAAGGAAATTAAGACGCCATTTTGTCACCCGTGTCTGGCCTTATAGACGAGATATTGCTCTCATCCGCTGGCAATAAAAGTGTCACACACACGTGCACCTGCACATACACATGCTGGGCATCATCTCACACACTATGTTGTGCACACATGTGAACACACACATGTTGGGACCCACACATTCAGATGCTGTTGCAAATGTTGCAAATACACACAAGACTGCATGGACATACAAACAAGCAAACGTGAATTTGCACACACACACACACACACACACACAAATTTACATACAGCACGTGATGGAATGGGTCTGAACTTGAAAACACATCTGCACACAAATACACACCATCCACAAGAGGTTTAATTACTGTCCTCTCCTTTTCGGTTTCTCTCTCTCCTGCCCACTGCTGCAAGATAGATCTCAGTGCCAGAGCAGCTGACAGATTGAGACAGAGCACAGGTACCACTACATATGCACCCCCCTCCACACACACACGCGCACACACACACACACACACAACACAGGCATATACACACGAACAAAACACCTTCTACCTCTTTCTGTTCCTCTGTTTTCAGTCTCTCCTTTCCCCAACACACACACACTCCTTTGTCCCCCCCCCACCCTCCGCAGTTAGGACTCCATGTCTACCGTATTTCCATGGTTACAGGGTTGAAAGTGTGAGTAAATACCCTCCCTGAGTCGGACTGGATGGTTTGGATTAAAGCAGAGTGAATCAGACCGCAGGCTGAGCTCAGTTTACAGCGCAGCATCCACACACAAGTGCTTCATATAAACACCACTTTAAGTGTGAGAGCAGTACATACATCTAGCTCGCTGTTGGAAGAGTGGACAGTAAAAAAAATAATAAAGAAAAACCCAGAAGGATCTCCACAGTTCCTCAAAACAATTGGAGAAGAGGAAAGAAGACTTCAAAACGATCTAAAAATAATTTAATGTTTGTCAAATATTTACAGTACATGCATCATTTGGTACTTTGATTGTTGCTGAGTGGTTAATGCTGTGTCATTTTCTCTATGAAGTTGTAGTTTAATGAACTTTTCTTAAGGGCAGAGCTGAAAATCATCTTTATGGTTGACTTAAACGTCAGTAGATGCTATTTGTGATTGTGGGAGCTCAGCAGGCCTGCAGCTCACCTTCAGGATAACTAGACATATTAATCATGTCATTTCAGCAACCATTCCTGTGTTGCTGGGAGCCAACAAGGATGTTAGTGTGATCTTTTATTTTAGTTCACCTTTGAATGTGATTTGGAGGAAAATGATGGTTGATGATGTTATGAAATACTGGACCAAAGTGAGGATTTACGTCTAATGCCAATGTTCAGAGCCAATGCAGGAAGTAGTGTGCCCTTTATGTAGCGAGGTCAGGCGGATGGATGGGTGTGTGGTGCATTAGATTTTCATGCAATATACCATCTTGTCACAGTAATTAACATGTGCCTTGTGAGCACACACAACAGCATCCAAGTTTCAATGACTTCACTAGACACCATTTGTAAAACTGTAATAAAGATGAAATATATGGGGCCAGGACAGTGAATTTATAATCGGATTGAAAACAGAACATGAACTGAAAAAGGAAACGTTGGCATTGAAACATTTGTATTGGAAAAAGTTGTATTGGCACTGAAACAAACAAATTTCAAGTTTATAACTACAGTTTTTGGTTTTGCTGCTTAAATGTCCCACGATGTTGTGCTGCATGGAAACATTTAAAGTGACTGACAGCACCCTGTCTAATCAGTAAAGTCAACCATTAAAGGAAATGCTCATACATAATTACACAGTAAAGAAAGTAAATATATGCCTTTTTATTTCTCAAATGGATGTGGATACAACAGACTGTATGGTAGACACATGTGCTCCTTGCACTGCTGAGGCCAAATGGCCACTTCTCAACATGTGACCGCTTAAAAGGCATTACCCCATACTCCAGTAGGAGGCAGTGTTGCTGCCAATTTTCAATGAAAAAGTCGCTAAAGTTACAAGTTCATGTCATACTCTCATTTGCATATTGGCGACGTCATCCCCGTTCATTTGTTTTGAGCTTAGTGGTTGTGTCAGTTTCAGTGAGGGAGAGAAAGAGAGATCACCTAAATCCATATGAAAATGGATAGAGAAATCTTTAGCAAAATACTCTCTACAGAGACATTGTATCTTTGAAGTAAAAAACTAAACGAATCTGCAAAGGGAGGGAGAGGATCAAATTAACTATTTCAATATTTACAAGTTATAGGAACACCCTAGTCCAGAGATATTTATATCCATCCATCGTCAACCGCTTATCCTGCGTACAGGGTCACGGGGGCCTGGAGCCAATCCCAGCTGACATTAGGCGAAAGGCGGGGTACACCCTGGACAGGTCACCAGTGATATTTATATTATTTAATTTATTTATTTTTGCATTTCTTCCCTGATGGTCCGAACAAGTGGCTAAATTTTTTTCTTTTTAGAAATAAATTAGCCAAGATGGTCTCTAAAGTCACTAAATCTAGCGAGAAAGTTGTCAACACTGATAGGAAGCAGTGTTTTCAATGAAATAAGTACTGGGCCAGAATACAAACACTATTCTGCAGATCAGCAGTTGGGAGTGTAGCTGCATTTGCCACCCAGCTTCTGGTACAGGCCATGGTTACCTCTTGCCTCGACTACTGCAGTGCCCTCCTAGCAGGTCTTCCAGCTTGTGCGGTGAAACCCCTAAAAATGGTTCAGAACGCAGCAGCGCATCTGGTTTTTGATCAGCCCAAAAGGACTCATGTCACTACATTGCTGTGTGACCTCCACTGGCTCCCCGTGGCCTCCAGAATCAAATTCAAGTCACTAATGCTGCATACAGAGGGACTACTGGGTCTGCACCCATCTACTTAAACTCCATAATACAAACTTACGTTCCTTCTCGGCCGCTAAGCTCCTCCAACGAACGCCGCCTGGCTCTGCCATCTCTTCACACAAAGCAATCCCAGTCCCGGCTGTTCACATCTGTGACATCACGATGGTGGAACGAGCTACCACACGCCATCAGAGCAGGGGCGTCCCTCTCTAACTTCAAGAAGCTCTTGAAAACTCATCTCTTCCGAGAACACTTCCTCTTATAACACCTCTAACATGCACTTCCTGTGCCCTGCTTCTTCTATCCCCTACAATGATCTTCTACTGATTGCACTTTTCTGTTAACTCTTACTTCTTTCCCTAGGTATTCACCCCATTGATGTGATATGTGCTATTAGCTCTTACTAGTATTTATTAGTGCTCTTACTAGTATGTATATGTAGATCTTGTGCTGTATTTGATTCTTTGTTAATGACTGTGTGTTGTTCCTCAAATGTAAGTCTCTTTGGATAAAAGCATCTGCCAAGTGAGTAAATGTAAATGTAATTTACCCTAATACCCACTGTTATGTCGAAACTGGTCAGATCTTTAAAACCTTCAAATGTAATAAAACCAAAACAACATCTTATTGTTGTTCTTAAAGAATTACACGACTAATATTTTAAGTGTAGTATGTATGCAGTGATATATTAATTAATCAGTTATGAACGCCACTTGCCGCTTATTTCACCTCATTTTAATATTGAGTCTTTGAATTTTGTGGCTATGCTTTTTCAATGACAAGCAGTTACACTTCTCTTTCAAGCATTTGAGGCTTCTCACCTGAAAACACATGCAATGTGAATGCAGTAACATTCCTTTAATTCACATTACCATAATCATAGAAACATATTGTTTGTTGTCAAAGGTAATCTATCAACATGAATTATTCACCCAGATTAAAAATGAAATGCAGCACACACATACATTTTCATGGCATTAGCTCTGCAGGTTTTTGCATTTGAATGAGGTGTTGTAATAAACCTCCACCTGTATATGTGAGGCAGTTTTCACTAAACCTGCAACATGTTCTCCAATGTGTGAATTACTCACAACAATACCAACTTAGAATTGAATTGACCAGCCATGTTTTTTTACCAAGATCAACCAGCATTTAATCCTAATGAAATGTAAACGATTACTTGGCAGTTATATGAGGAGAACAGTGCACAACAAAACAAACAAACACTTACCCTTTCTTGTGGTTTACACATTGGGAAAGTTGCACATAGACTGACAAAGTTTCTACTCCTAAAAACATAATTTAGTCTCATCTGTAAGATAAAACCAAAGATTGTTCAATTTAATTTTAAAAATACATTTCAAAATGTTCTACAACATAAAGTACATTTGAAACCCTGACTGGAGCTAACTTCAACCTTTAAAAAGAGGCCATCAAAGGAGGAGGCCATTTCGGACCCATGGCTTCATCTGCTGACTTCAACTTGAAGTACCTTGTCTAGAGAGAGAAGTGTGGTTGAATGGCTGGTGATACAATTAAATGATTGGAGTTTACTGTGTGGTTACCGTTTTTCCCCCAATATGTCATTGCCATGACCAGCACCTAACTGCTGGTGTGCACTCACCAAACTCTGATTGATTAACACTGGTTAATCTACTCAATGATGGTAAAAGAAATGACCCTGGAGTTGTGCTTTCTGTAACATTCACAGTGGGGACACGCCCCCTTGTGGTTTATCACAGTATAATGCTTATAATCCAAAATTTCAGATTTTCATTTTAAACTAAATGAACAGTTTCAGGAGAGTTAATGAAAAAATATAAATGTTGTAAACCATTTATTTGGCTTTTCAGTAGGGAGAGAAAGAGAGTGAGTGAGAGAGAGAGAGAGAGAAAGAGAGAGAGAGAACGATTTTTAAAAAAAGAATTAACAGTTATTTTTTGTCTATTAATACACACACACATACACACATATACACACACACACGTTTACGGTTTTATCTATTTATTTCATTTTAATTTTTAATATATTATTATAATAACACACAAATGTTACTTTTTAATTTATTTATTTTATTATATATTATATATATATATATATATATATATATATATATATATATATATATATATATTTACACACACATGCTTACTGTTTTATTTATTTACTTATATTTTTAATATTTATTATATATATATATTTTATTAACACACACAAAAACAACTTTTACTGTTTTATTTACTTATATAATGAAATGTATGCAATTAATTGTTCTTATGTAATTTATATGTAGCTTTGGCAATAATGTTGTTATACATTCATGCCAATAAAGCTGATCTGAACTGAAATGAGAGTGAGAGAGAAAGAGAATGGGAAAAGGAAAGGAATGAGGAAAAATTAACAGAGAATGGGACATTATAGCCAAAATAAAATAAAATGTACATGTCCATGTTATTAACGCTGACAGACAAAAACCTAGCAACCCACAACAAGAGGCAGAAGCAGAGCAACACTAAATGGCCCCTGTTATCAGTGTGTGCGCACGTCACCTGCTGCCCACCAGGCTTTCTAACCACATTCATCTCTCCAGTGCATGCACAGACTATACCACCACACATTTTTGAGTGAATCATATTTTCATTTGAGTTTAAATGTTTATCTCACTGAAATCTATGAAAACATATAAATGACTAACCAAGCCAAATGATTAATGCATTAATTCATTATTGTTTGTAATTTGCGTCTACACTTAGATGTGGAAAATATGAAGTCACACAGATTTAAAATTTAAATGATGTCTGAGACTTAAACGTTTAAACTTTTAAAAGTTTAATTCAGGTACCTATTCTAGGGAAATGTGTAGAAAATGATGCACAGTACATCAAGAATATTATATACACCAGGTTTCCTATAAACAGACCTTCTGGAACGTGTTTGGGGGGTTACGTTTAGAAAAACCTCCATATAGTATTTTTAAGACCCTCGCCTCCTGTGTGACTCTCCATCAGTTTTTCAGAGCTGTTTCCACTTCCTTCATTCATTTGTTTTCTTTTGTATCATATAAAATAGCTGAAATAAATCTGTAACTAATGCTTATGTTCACTACTGAGGAAAACGGTTTTAGGGGACCAAAATGATTATATTGCACTGAGAATTCATCTTAATACTTCATACTCTATGATGTTCACTTAGAGCCAATCAGAAAATTAAGTCGAGGTCCAATGTGACATCACTGAAACTATGTGCCTTATTTCACAGACAGAAAGTCCACACCCACAGAAATGAACTGCTTCATCCAATGTTTGGATGTGAGCAGAATTTACAGAAATGTAATATGAAGAATATACCACAAGGTGTCAGTAGAGGAACAATATACAGGTCACCTGGGCACTGAGTATGAGAGCTCAACATTACAGTGCCATGACCAAGAGCCAGTGAGGACAAATCTATAGCAACCACATGGAAAGGTGTCTTTTGAAGTAACTGGAAACAGGAATAACCATGTGTGCTAAATTTATTTTAGATTCTTTTATATTATTTGTATTTGATTGTTGACTGTTAAGAGACAGTGTGAGAAGAGAAGAGAGGCAGAGATGCATACTGCTTTTCTTTCTGTTGTTCTTCTCATCTGTAAAATACATCAGCTTTTAGAATGCTGGGGTTTGTTTTTGAAGGAGGAAGTGATTGAATAAGTTACCACAGACCAATGAGCCAATGAGCAATTTGCTGTCTGCATGGCCACACACCACAGTATTTGGCATTTTTAGAGAGTCTGGTAAGCACTAAAGTTGTAAGACCTAGCTAATCTCTGGTTAACATTATTCACTGCTTTGGGTGACTCATCTTCATCTTTGGTTCCTAATCTCTAGATCTGGGTTTCAACACCAGGGGAAGATTGTAGTTGTGAAGCATCAGTGATTACCACTGAACCTCTTTTCTCTATACCAGCTTACCTTTTAGCTCTGCAGGCTGCTGGATGTTTCTGTTGCTTTAGTCACAGACATGAAGAAAACAGCAAAAGTGGAGCCAGATTCGTTGTTGTTCTGATTGGTGGAACCTTGAGTACTCGTATGAGTTTTTAGTATGTTTTCCATGCGTGTCACACAGTTTTAAGGTGACATTACATTGACACAGGGGCGATTCTAGTATCAGAATGTTGCATGCATACAATGCTTTGCAAAAGTGTTCACTAATTGGTGGAGAGAATAAGTAGGCCTGCTAGAGAGGAGCTGGTGCAGAACAGAGCAGGTCAGTCAAAGGCGTCACTTTGTGTTGAAAAGTGGTGGGGACATAAGGGCTCAGGCGTGATGATACATTTGGGTCATGAGAACAAGACAAGAAGATTTTTAGCACTATTTAGATTCAATATTTGATGCAGTAATATATGTGTGGGGGTCTGCCTCCCCCATAAGATTTTGAGCATTAAACTCGTAATTTCCTGTTTTCTGGAACATTTTCTGCTCCAATTTATGGTGGAAATGTCTGTTTTTATATAAAACTATATTGCAGTGCATATTTTCTTATTGTGCAAATCAACCTTTCTCAAAGCATTTTCATTTGTTAGGTAACATTTCTTGGTACAAGCTATTTTTCAGAACGTTTTTAACAAATGCTTTCAAAAAGTGATGGAGACAAAATCAGCCATTTGAAAATGTGGTGGGGACATGTCCCCAGCGTCCCCAGTGTAAATGACCCCTACGGGATCAGTGGACCACTCAGGGTCAGACAGCAGTGTGGAGCTGTGTGCTGGTGTTCACTCCCTCAGAGGAGGGAGGCTGTTAAAGTGTTTCCCTAATAAGTTAAATCTTGTTACAGGCTTGCTTTTGCTTTTAAGGAAGTAGTTTGCTGTTGCTGATTGAGTTTCATTTGTTAGTTTTTTCATTGTTAAAAATCTTTATGGTTATTTTGGTTGCACAGAATCTGTGGAGTATAAATTAGTTCTATTAGTAAAATATTCTAACATTAAATTAAAACTAATTCCATAGCCAGGCCTATTGTTAGCAGTGTTGGGCAGGAACTGTACTAATATTACTTTTCTCACTTTACATTTACTCATTTTCCCAGTAACTACAGTAACAGTAATATTATTGCAGTTACTAATCAAAGTAACGCTGCAGTACTGAGTTACTGAATGCACTATCCTTGGCGTGAATGCGCAGGTCAGCTGCACTGGACCTGATGTTATTCAATTCAGCTGTTAGTATAATGTTACTGTTTTACTTACATAATCTCAGCATATTCAATTCATTTTCATATACTGTATAGTTTACCACTAGATTAGGCTTCTTATGAATAACATATTCCAGTTACCAGTGTTGGGAAGTAACTAATTACATGTAATTTAGTTACAGTACATAATTTAAATACAAATTAACTGTAACTAATATGTTACAGTTACTTCTGAAAATGTTTATGATAACATCGGGGGTTACATCTGAATGTTTTCTGTAAAAAGCTTGGATATGTTGAATAATATTAATTTTATTGCTTTGCATGTTTTTCGTGTGAACGATGTCTTTCTTTGCCAGTTCCAGCCATTGCTGTTCAGTAAAATTTGATGCTGTTCTCATGCTTTTATTGGTTCTCATTTCAGAATTTCCAACATCTGCCAGTTAAATTGCCTCTCAAACTGTCTTTGAAAATGGTTAACAGTTGAAAAACATTCCTTATTTGTCATTTAGAAAAGTAATCAAATATAAATAAGTTAAATTACTTTGATAGAGTAATTGAAATAGTTAACCTAGGCTACTGTCACATTTTAGATAGGGTAACTTGTAATCGGTAACCTTTTACATTTCCAAAGTAACCTTCCCAACACTGCCCAGTGTTACAGCAGTTTAATTTTTGTGTAATGTTTCCATTTATAAAATCCATGTGCAAGAAAAACAGGCTACATTGGTCTCTATTTTATTAATGCTAAGTAAATACTTGTCAATAATCATAACCATTCATGCAGAACATTTATGGTAGGTAGTCTTTACTGGACTTTTGAAAATTTTTTCCCTCTTCCCATGTATTTATTTTTTGGGATATGTGCGCGTGAAATACTCTGTAGAGCCCTGCATCATCCATCCTGCAAACTGGTCCCCTCGTGCTGCTGTTCTTCTTGTTTTATTGGCGGGTGCCGTTGACTTCCTGTCTTTGTTACTGCATCTGGCTTTACCGGATTGGAATGTAGTAAACATTTCAAATACGCCCAGCTTAAGTTACAGTGTACTACTACCAACATGTCATGTGTACAGAACGTCAGAGTGCTAAAAGAGTTCACCATAATCAAAAACTACAATACAGTCCCATAAAATAGAGCAGTGTCTGTGTGTATGAGTTTGCACCATGTCTTCAACCTGAGCCTGAGTCTCCAAAGGGTCCCTGTGCTGTGGAAGACATCTTGCCTCGTGCCTGTGCCAAAGATGCAACGTCCTATGATTATGAAGACCCTGCAGAGACTTGTTCTGGATCAGCTGCGGCCCATGGTCAGCCCTCTTCTTGACCCCCTCCAGTTCGCCTACCAGCCCCGACTGGGAGTTGAGGACGCCATCATCTTCCTGCTCAACCGCATCCACGCCCACCCGGACAAGCCGGCGTGCACTGTGAGGTCATGTTTTTTGACTTCTCTAGTGCTTTCAACACCATCCGGCCGGCCCTGCTGGGTGAGAAGCTGACAGCGATGCAGGTGGATGCCCCCCTCGTGTGCTGGATTGTTGACTACTTGACTGGCAGACCACAGTATGTGCGCCTGCAACACTGTGTGTCAGCAACACCGGGGCCACGCAGGGGACGGTCCACTCTCCCTTCTTCTTCACCATCTACACCACAGACTTCAACTACCACACAGAGTCCTGCCATCTTCAGAAGTTTACTGTGGTTGGATGTATCAGCAGGGTGATGAGGCTGAGCACAGAGCTGTGGTGGGGGACTTTGTCACATGGTGTGAGCAGAACCATCTGCAGCTCAACGTGACAAAGACTAAAGAGCTGGTTGTGGATCTGAGGAGAGCCAAGGCACCAGTGACCCCTGTTTCCATCCAGGGGGTCAGTGTGGACAATGTGGAGGATTATAAATACCCGGGAGTGCACATGGACAATAAACTGGACTGGGCCAAGAACACTCAAGCCCTCTACAGGGACGGCCAAAGCCATCTCTATTTTCTGAGGAGGCTGAGGTGTCCAGTGTTATCCTGTTTGCTGTTGCATGGGCATGGAGGCAGCAGGCTGAGGGTAGCTAACGCTAACAGGCTCAACAAACTGATCTGCAAGGCCAGTGAGGTTGTGGGGGTGGAGCTGGACTCTCTGTGGGTGGTGTCAGAGAGGACGATGCTGTCCAAACTACATGTCATTTAGGACAATGTCTCCTACCCACTCCATGACTTGCTGCTCAAACACAGGAGCACTTTCAGTGCAAGACTCATTCCCCCAAAATGCATGACAGAGCGCCACAGGAAGTCATTCCTGGTTGTGGCCATCAAACTTTATAACTCCTCCCTTTAAGTGTCTGACACGCAGACACTTAGTTTTTAAAGAGGTGGTATTATGCTCATTTTCAGGTTCAAACTCTTTTAGGGGTTGTACCAGAACAGGTTTACATGGTTTCATTTTCAAAAAACACCATATTTTTCTCATACTGCACATTGCTGCAACTCCTCTTTTCACCCTGTGTGTTGTACGCTCGGCTCTTGAGCTACAGAGTGATGCATCTTACTTGTACAAAATCTTTGTTGGGAGTTGCACATGTGCAGTTCCCAGGTAAGGACTACTAGCCAATCAGAAGCAGAGAAGGGCGGGTCGTAAGAAACAAGGTAGTGTGATCCAAATCAAAGCCGCTTCAGACTGAGACCATAACCTAGCAGATGGTATAAGTTACTCACAAGTCCACAACCACACAACATCATTGTTCCACATCTTACCATAAACCACTACAAAAATCACCATATTTCAACTCAATTTTACATAGAAACAACTTGAACGTTTGCTCAGTAGCTTTCACATCAGGTGTAACGTTGGCATTATAGCTATAACTTTAGCTGTGTTAGCCAACGTTTACAACAACTCCACACTTGAACAGTCTGTGAAGTTACATTGCCGTGTTTATTTTAAATATAATTCACAACCAATAAAGCATACTTACAGGTTGTGAATTTCCAGGCCCAAACAGAGTCGCAGTTGCATCGTCTTTTAGGACTAAACGTTGAACTGTTGCCTGTGTTCTGACGATCTATGCTGCCTTGCCGGAAAAGGCTACCATAGCGCAAATCGATAGACTCGACTCTACTTGGCCTGCTCTGTTTTCCATTGCAGATAGTACCCAGAGATAGTACGTAACTTGTTGTAGAGAAAGATTCCCTGCTGACTGGCTTTTTGGATGTGGCTTCAGTACAAGCCAAACAGATTGTTTCGCAACCGCCAACATCCAGGACACCGTGTCATAGGACCCCTCTAGCCTTCCCAGGCTTTCCTCCTGCTCGACTCCGAAGCATCAGTCAACCTGGGCTGAAGTGGTGTTCCGTGGCTGGAAGAGAGGCTCGGATGGGGCTGCCTCTCCTCCGCACATCCGCCTCTCCAACCGCTATGCAGCCCTGTCTGACGACACTTCGGTCCATCCAGTGGATGCACCTGCAGCTTCAAGTCTCCCTGATATGGATCTCTTTTGGCGGATAGTGCCTGCCGACACTGTTGCATCTCCTCCACCGGCTACATCTCCTGCACTGGGCCGCCAGTCTGTCGCTGGGCCTGATCGGCGGCCGTCATCCCGGTCAAAAACCTCTGCTTCCTGACGTAGGATCCTGAAGGAGGCTTTGCTCTCTACCCTGCACCGTCGGGTAGCCCTTCTCTCAGATCTGTTACTGCTACTCTAACACAACACTCAGCAGCTCACACACTCCATCCTCAGTCCGCACGCAGTGTTGAAGCAGATTCTGCTCAGTCCTGCTCTGGAACCGCACAACCGGCATCTCCTTGTCCTCTTCTCTCCCCAACCACACTAATAATTGGTGACTCCATAACCAGAAACATCTGTGTCTTTAACGCTACCACTCACTGCTTCCCCGGTGCCACCACGGCTGACATTTTAAAAAAACTCCAGGACCTGATGCCATCACTCCCGTCCTCCATCACAAGAGTGATAGTCCATGTCGGAACAAATGACACAGCTCTTCGGCAGTCTGAGCTGACAAAATCAGATTTTAACCGTCTTTTTAAAGCAGTGTGGAAAGTCCGTTTTTATCTCTGGTCCCATTCCTACAGTTGGTCGCGGTGCTGGCCGCTTCAGTAGACTCCTTGGCCTCCACGACTGGCTCCAGTCCGCCTGCAGGGCTCATCGTGTGTGTTATGTCGATAACTTTAATATTTTCTGGCAAAGAATGTCTCTTTTTAAGACAGACGGACTTCACCCAAACAAACGGGGCTCAGAAATGTTAGCTGCTCACATACAGCATGTGGTGCGGTCCACACATGACTTACGTGAATGACTAATCATTCATGCAGCACACCTGGACACACCACCGCTCACTGAACAGATCTCTGGCTCACTGCCACAAACAACTGTCTCCACCTGCTGGCATGTAAAGCCGTCTGCTCCCAGCGCTGTTCCACAGACTTCTATTTTCTGTCATCATCATGCATAGACCAGTAAACCGAAACGTGCACATCCCACACAGAAATAATAGTAATCTTGTAAGGATTAGGACAACTGCACCAACTCCAGCACCCAGAACAAACTCATTTAAAATGGCTCTCTTCAATGTGAGATCACTTTCAAGTAAGACTTTTATCTTAAATGATTTTATCTTGTCTGCAAATCTAGATTTTATGTTTTTAACTGAATCCTGGCTGCAAATTAATGACTATAGCCAGCTAGCTGAACTGTGTCCGCCTCAATATGATTGTTTTAGTCAACCGAGAGTCAGTGGTCGTGGTGGTGGGCTAGTGAGCGTGTATAGGAAATATTTAAAATGTCATCAAGCTAAGATGTCCAGAATTGAACTCCTTTGAAGTTCTCTTAAAGTTGGAGGGCTGCAACCTATCATATTTGTTATAATTTATCGCCCCCCAAAACCGCCTGGAGGATTTTTATCAGAACTTCCTGAATTTTTATCTACTCTGGTTTTAAATTATGACAGAATTGTTCTTTGTGGCGATTTTAATATTCATGTTGATGACCCCACCAATGTTAATGCAACTGACTTTTTAAATATGGCCACTTCTTTTAACTTCAAACAACATGTCAAAGGGCAAACACATAACCGTGGTCATACACTGGACTTGGTTTTTATCTTGGGTGTCAGCATTTCCTCTGTGGAATTAGTGGACATGACCATATCTGACCACAGATGTATTGTTTTTAGCTGCGATTTGCCTGTTACTCATGCCGCCTCACCAAGCTCCGTGTGTTCTCGCATCTTTAATGAACAAAGTGTTTCAAAGTTTTGCACATTGTTTCAGAGCCAAAGCCAACACCTGTCTGATTCCAACACCAACAATCTGGTCGATCACTTCAATCATTTCTGCTTGTCGTTACTAAATATTACTGCTCCTCTAAAGGTTAGGCCTACGTCTAAAGCTAGTAACCCTGGATAAATGACAGCATTCGCAGCCTAAAAAGGGAATGCAGGAAAGCAGAACGCAGATGGAAAAAATCCACTCTCCAAGTCCATTACCTCAGTCTGAAAGATTTATTAATTAACTACAATAACATAGTTAAGGATGCGAGAACACACTATAGGTGCTGGTCATATAAATAGGATATCATCAAAAAGTTGATTTATTTCAGTAATTCCATTCAAAAAGTGAAACTTGGATTTTATATTCATTCATTACACACAGACATATGATGTCTGTTTATTTCATTTAATTGTGATGATTAAAACTGACAACTTATTCAGTATCTCCAAAAATTTGAATATTACTTAAGACCAATACAAAAAAAAGTATTTTTAGAAATGTTGGCCAACTGAAAAGTATGAACATGAAACGTATGAGCATGTACAGCACTCAATACTTAGTTGGGGCTCCTTTTGCCTGAATTACTGCAGCAATGCTGCGTGGCATGGAGTCCATCAGTCTGTGGCACTGCTCAGGTGTTATGAGAGCCCAGGTTGCTCTGATAGTGGCCTTCAGCTCTTCTGCATTGTTGGGTCTGGCATATCGCATCTTCCTCTTCACAATACCCCATAGATTTTCTCTAGGGTCAGGCCAGTTTGCTGGCCAATTAAGAACAGGGATACCATGGTCCTTAAACAGGTACTGGTAGCTTTGGCACTGTGCGCAGGTGCCAAGTCCTGTTGGAAAATGAAATCTCCATCTCCATAAAGTTGGTCAGCAGCAGGAAGCATGAAGTGCTCTAAAACTTCCTGCTAGACAGCTGTGTTGACCTTGGACCTCAGAAAACACAGTGGACCAACACCAGCAGATGACATGGCACCCCAAACCATCACTGACTGTGGAAACTTTACACTGGACTTCAAGCAACATGGATTCTGGGCCTCTCCTCTCTTCCTCCAGACTCTGGGACCTTGATTTCCAAAGGAAATGCAAAATTTACTTTCCTCAGAGAACATAACTTTGGACCACTCAGCAGCAGTCCAGTCCTTTTTGTCTTTAGCCCAGGTGAGACGCTTCTGACGCTGTGTCTTGTTCAAGAGTGGCTTGACACAAGGAATGCGACAGCTGAAACCCATGTCTTGCATACGTCTGTGGTGGTTCTTGAAGCACTGACTCCAGCTGCAGTCCACTCTTTGTGAATCTCCCCCACATTTTTGAATGGGTTTTGTTTCACAATCCTCT
The DNA here is from genome assembly GCF_014851395.1 of Micropterus salmoides. Taxonomy (NCBI): domain Eukaryota; kingdom Metazoa; phylum Chordata; class Actinopteri; order Centrarchiformes; family Centrarchidae; genus Micropterus; species Micropterus salmoides. Next base: position 175,001 of record NW_024041373.1, read on the forward strand.
CCAGGGTGCAGTTATCCCTATTGCTTGTACACTTTTTTCTACCACATCTTTTCCTTCCCTTGGCTTTTCTATTAATGTGCTTGGACACAGAGCTCTGTGAACAGCCAGCCTCTTTAGCAATGACCTTTTGTGTCTTGCCCTCCTTGTGCAAGGTGTCAATGGTCGTCTTTTGGTAAGCTGTCAAGTCAGCAGTCTTCCCCATGATTGTGTAGCCTACAGAACTAGACTGAGAGACCATTTAAAGGCCTTTGCAGGTGTTTTGAGTTAATTAGCTGATTAGAGTGTGGCACCAGGTGTCTTCAATACTGAACCTTTTCACAATATTCTAATTTTCTGAGATACTGATTTTGGGGTTTTCATTAGTTGTCAGTTATAATCATCAAAATTAAAAGGAATGAACACTTGAAATATCAGTCTGTGTGGAATGAATGTATACATTATACAAGTTTCACTTTTTGAATGGACTTACTGAAATAAATCAACTTTTTGATGATATTCTAATTATATGACCAGCACCTGTACCTATACAATCCCAGGTTTCTGTTTAAGACTGTGGATCAGCTGGTAAACCCAACCCCGACTGTGCCTCAGCTGGAAGTAATGATGACTGTGAATTATTTTTATCTTATTTTACCAATAAGGTGGTGTCAATCAGAGCCTCTATTACCCCCGTGGCCTCTTACTCAGAGGTCCCTCACCAGCAACAAGAGAGTTTTAACCAGTTTTATCCCATCGACTTGTCTGAGCTGTTAAAAATAGTATCACAAATGAGAGTGTCCACCAGCCCACTTGATGTAATACCTACAAAGTATGTCATCATACCTACAAAGTAGGTATTACATCAAGTACATCAACCTATCTACTGGTTGTGTCCCTGATTATTTTAAAACGGCTTGCATGAACCCGCTTTTAAAGAAACGTGGTTTAGATCCCTCCCTCCCACATAATTTTAGACCAATTTCAAAACCGCTTTTTATTGCAAAGATTCTAGAAAGAATTGTGTCCAAACAGCTGCTCACTGTACTGGAAAATAACAAAATATTTGAAAAGTTAATGATTACTTTTAAAGCTCTTCATGGCCTCTCACCTTGTTATATTTCTGACCTTTTAGTCCCATACGCACCAGCACGTACCTTGAGATCCTCGGGCAGAGGTCTGTTGTCTGTTCCAGAGTCTCGACTGAAAACTAAAGGGGACAGAGCGTTTGCAGTCAGGGCCCCGAGGCTCTGGAACAGCCTGCCCGAGGAAATCAGGTCGGATGAGTCAGTGAACTCTTTTAAGTCCCTTATTAAAACATACTTTTATAGGAGACCCTTTCCTGATCTCATTTGACCTTATTTTATTTTATTCTATTTTACTTATTTTATATTTATCTTAAACGTGTACTTTGGTCTTTTCAATGTTTTCTTGCTTGTATTATTGTCTTTGCACTTGTTGAAGCACTTTGTAACTTGTTTTTGAAAAGTGCTCTATAAATAAAGATTGTTATTATTATTATTATTTCTGTGGGAGATGGGAACTCCCTTTGGCTGGACTTTGGACTTTTTCACTTTGCAAACCTGTTACATGCACAAAAAAGATATAACTCAATAAAGGAGAGGGGAAAAGCCAAAAAGCATAATACTACCTCTTTAAACTGGACCGTATTAACTGTTTTTGTGCAGTATTATCTGTTTAATAATTAATGTGCAATATTCTCTGCTGCTATTTATTCACTAGTCATTTTTGGTTCACCATAATATTTCTTAATAATGTAAATATTGTACATACCCACAATCCTTTATATTTGTCTTGATATTTTATATCTATACTCTTATATTTATATACTCTTTATCTATCTACCTTGGACAAGTGTGCAATTGCGACAAAAGAATTTCCCCTTTGGGATCAATAAAGTATTTCTGATTCTGATTCTGATCCTGATAAAAATCCAACCCCTCATCTTCAGCTCTGAGCAGGCCTCTCCCTGGCTCAGCTTCCCCTGTGCTGGACTGATTGTACAGCTACATATGCATGAAAAGAACATCAATAACAATAATACATTTTCTAATTCTATCTCTACATATGATTGCCTGCTCAGCCCTGCACATTGCCCCTGTACCTGTTTTTCTGGTTGCATTGTCCATATTTAAATAATTTCAGTAAATAATAAATGCATTATTAATTGTGCACCTATTTCTTCTGCTGCTGGGTCCTGCCTCATCTGCACCTGCCACAGCAACTTCTACCAAGGAAGCGGTCGGTTAATTTGGTGCATTCAGCTGCCTCTTGTGCTGACATCTTTTTCTCATTAATTCTCATTTTACTTTCTTTTTGCCATATATACTGTCTCTGTTGCACTTGTATGGCGTTTATTTTTGGTCATAAGTTGTGAGCGTGTAAAACAAGCTCACGAGCAAATTATGTTACTCCACACATGCAAAAATTAACCTTCCCGTGCGCAAAAATTCAACAACCAAGAGTTGTACAGGTAGCTGCCAGCGAGCGCATGGCATGCTGTCATAGGATAACTCCGCTTGCACAGTGGAATCCTGCTCACGCGCCGTGGGCTTCTGCTCACGGAGTGGTGTTTAGCTCGTGCAGTGGATTTCTGCTCGCTCCAGTCTACATGACTTTGGGAGTGCTGTAACTCTCTTATTTAAGGGCTCTGGTTGTGATCACATTGAAAGTGACCAATCATAATTAACCTTAATATTTATCCGAAAACTGCTGCAAATATAGTCGCTGCTGGTGTGTGTCCCACCTGAAACCATTCAAAGTGGTTGACAGCGAGGATTGGTTGGAACTACTGAGAGCTGCATGGAGCACGTGATCGCATGGCGGCGAGATCAAAGAGTGTTGTAACTCTCTTATGTAAGGGCTCTAGTTGTGATCATGTTGAAAGTGACCAATCATAAGAGGGTCAGTGGCCTCCTTGGTTTCCACCCCCAAATTGTCAAAAGTCTCGCTTGTGCTGTACAACTCTTGGTTGTTGAATTTTTTGCGTGAGTACTTTATCGTGCGCGCGGGAAGGTCAATTTTTGAGCGTGTGGAGATAACATAATTTGCTTGTGAGCATGTATTACACATGTATGAAAAATAATTACATTACATTACCAAATATGTATTTTAGACCATTTTTAAAATCGCCCCTGCATTGACAGTGACCTGCCCTTGTCTACCTGATGCTATGAGCCGGATGACTTGCAACTTTTTTAATATCGGTCAATAGATGGAGCCAAATCACTGGCTCAGGCCATCATGGTCTGACATTTGTATATACACTCACCTAAAGGATTATTAGGAACACCATACTAATACTGTGTTTGACCCCCTTTCGCCTTCAGAACTGCCTTAATTCTACGTGGCATTGATTCAACAAGGTGCTGAAAGCATTCTTTAGAAATGTTGGCCCATATTGATAGGATAGCATCTTGCAGTTGATGGAGATTTGTGGGATGCACATCCAGGGCACCAAGCTCCTGTTCCACCACATCCCAAAGATGCTCTATTGGGTTGAGATCTGGTGACTGTGGGGGCCATTTTAGTACAGTGAACTCACTGTCATGTTCAAGAAACCAATTTGAAATGATTCGAGCTTTGTGACATGGTGCATTATCCTGCTGGAAGTAGCCATCAGAGGATGGGTACATGGTGGCCATAAAGGGATGGACTGGGTCAGAAACAATGCTCAGGTAGGCCGTGGCATTTAAATGATGCCCCACACCATTACACCACCACCAGCCTGCACAGTGGTAACAAGGCATGATGGATCCATGTTCTCATTCTGTTTACGCCAAATTCTGACTCTACCATCTGAATGTCTGAACAGAAATCGAGACTCATCAGACCAGGCAACATTTTTCCAGTCTTCAACTGTCCAATTTTGGTGAGCTCTTGCAAATTGTAGCCTCTTTTTCCTATTTGTAGTAGAGATGAGTGGTACCCGGTGGGTCTTCTGCTGTTGTAGCCCATCCGCCTCAAGGTTGTGCGTGTTGTGGCTTCACAAATGCTTTGCTGCATACCTCGGTTGTAACGAGTGGTTATTTCAGTCAAAGTTGCTCTTCTATCAGCTTGAATCAGTCGGCCCATTCTCCTCTGACCTCTAGCATCAACAAGGCATTTTCGCCCACAGGACTGCCGCATACTGGATGTTTTTCCCTTTTCACACCATTCTTTGTAAACCCTAGAAATGGTTGTGCGTGAAAATCCCAGTAACTGAGCAGATTGTGAAATACTCATAAAAGAACGGAAATATTCTGGCAGCTGGGGCGCCGGAAAAATACCGTAAAATAACAGTAAACAACCAACTCGTAAAAATACGGTAATATTCCATAATGACAAGTAGGTAACTTTAATTTTACATAAAATCTTGTGCAATTTTTGGGGGCTTTAATAGTTTAATTAAGAACATATACACCTGTAAAAACAATTAAATTACCTTTAAATATAGTTGAACGCTGCTATAATACAAATAATCAGGCTTAATATTTATAGTAGAGTGCTGCGTTCAATTGAGTTTTATTATATAATTTCACATAAAAATCTTGTTAATGTAATCAATATATATTGTAAAAAAGAATGATTCAACACCTGCAAATACCAGATTTTCCTTTAATAAAAACATAAAAATACTGTTCTAAAACTGGTAATCAGCTGTATGTGTGTGTTCATTGGACTTCTGGACCATTCTTCTAGAAGCGCATTTGTGAGTGATATTCTAATTATATGACCAGCACCTGTAGCTCTTGACTCTACAGAAATTTGGCAGCTTCTGCAGATGTGCCAACCCCGCTGTGATTTTATGTGGCCTACCCATTCAAGGCTGAGTTTCTGTTGTTCCAAATCGCTCCCACAGTTATAATACCACTAACAGTTGACTTTGGAATATTTAGCAGTAAGGAAATTTCACAAATGGACTTATTGCACAGGTACCAAGCTTGAATTCACTGAGCTCCTGATAGCGACCCACTCTTTCACAAATGTTTGTAGAAGCAGTCCACATGCCTAGGTGCTTGATTTTATACACCTGTGGCCATGGAAGTCATTGGAACATCTGAATTCAATGATTCGGAAGGGGTGTCCCAATACTTTTGCAATATATTGTATACCGTCAGATCACACAGTCCTATTTATCAATGCAGTTATATTGTAAATCAAACGCTGTCAAGCTTTTTGGATGTAAAGAACGGCAAGCTAGTGTAGATCATCTGCCTTTTGCTTATTGCTTACACTTAATCGAAGAGCTGGTGGTGAAGGGGGAGTGGTTATCTGCTCTGTCATTTTTGCAGCCATGTAGCCACCAGACTTGAATTCTTCTCCAATTCTGTGGAGAGGGCTATGGACTAACAGTCATGTCCAGAATTTGGTCACCATACCAATTATTAAGGGAAACTTACTTAATGTCTTGCAGACCTTGGAGATACCACCATTTCCCCCTCTTCTTTGCCTTTCATCTCTTTGTACAGTCCTATGAAAGCAAAATGCCAGCATTTTAAGAAATACTTTCCAATTACTTTACATTCAGATTGCACTTTAATCTTGGAGCTGTGTCTAACTATATCCAAAATATTCTTTATGTTGACCCAATTAGGTTTCTAATGAATGGATCTGAAAATGTCGTCAATAAGGTATATAAAAACTAAACTACTTTTGTTTCAGGAGAACAATTCTTTACACTGAAATGTTTGACTTGTGTAAATTGTCTATAAATAGTATCAGATGTGGGAATTTGTATTGTGGTGGTACTTTAAAAGGTCTGTGGGGTGGTGATGGTGCAATGGCTAAGACCCATGCCGTTGGTGTAAGAGACCCGGGTTCAATCCCCCACTGTAACTCATCCATGTGCAACCTCAATTGTAAGTTGCTTTAGTTAAAAGCGTCAGCTAAATGAATAAATGTAAATATCAGAGTTTGCTCAAATTAAGTAAATTTAAGGAATTTCTGGTCTCTATTATAGGATAAATGGATATATCTAAAATAATGTGAACATGTGGTAATTTTTAATTATGAAAAAACTTGATTTAAATATGTTTACATTAGGTTTTGATAATACACCTATAGCTAAGACTCTTCAATCAAGTATCTGTAAAATGGTATTAAAGTAAAATTTTCATTACAAATAGTAATTTTACAGGAAGTTTTCTTTTTTAACCCCATTAAAAGGTGTGAATGCCTGTCATTTAACAATAAATTAAATATTAACTTTCTGTAATTTTACCACTTTGGGGCAATTATATACTATGTTAATCTAACTTGTAATGTAAGAATTATAATAAAAGTCAAAAGCTGTGAAATTACAGTAATTATGACATGATAACACATAACAATACTTGTAGACACTATATACTGATTAAAATAACATTTATTCAATGTTTTTATTTTATATTATTTTATATATCTTATATATTATATAAGTAAAGGAGATATTTGTCAATTAACAAAAAAATCTATGTCAAGTTACAGAACAAATGTTTTTTGCTACGGTTAACTGTTACTAATTGTACCAAGTTTAAGAAATTATTTTACAGTATTAAACTTATTTTTAATAGTAATGATACAAATAATCTTTGTGAAAATACGGGAAATTCCTGAATGTATTGTAACAGTTTGTTTACGTCAAAAAAACAATATTTTCTTTAAAATAACAGAAATGTTATGGTTAATCACAGCTATAGGTTTTTCATGTTATTTTACATTTGTAATTTTTTGATATTTTCATGTATTTCAAAAATACAGGAAAAAAACCTGTGAAATAAAAAGGAATAAAACTTTAAAATTACAGATTTTTTTTTACAGTGTATAACCTGCCTACATAACACGTAGCATCTGCTGCGCGGCCACACGTGAGAGAGGACTACAAACACCGGCAGCTGCTGAGCCATTCATCATAAACTTTAAAACTTCATACAACAAGACCCAAACAAAGAAGCGCTGAACGCAAATATGTGGTGAGTAAACATGTTTAGCTCAGCATTGGCCATCTAACGTTAGCTTGCTTCAGCTACGACCTACCAGAGGTTTACTCCGACTGTCGTTCGTTATGAAAAGATGAACGAGCGTTTGTTTACTTGCCAAACTTGTGGTGGTGGATTAAAGTAATCATTTACGTCCCGCTGGCTGCCATCACCCATACAGTCTATGCCATCACCTTAATTAATTATTGCCGTTGGCTTGAAAGAGGTTACAGGTTTATTGTTGATCATGTAGCCTTACAGTTTTATTTATACATTATTATAACATTACACTGGTTTGAGAGTCTGCAGCATGTGTTGACTTACAGTAGTTTATAAGTTGCCATTAATTGTACATGCATTGTGGCTGCATTGTTGTGCTCTGTTAAGTTAAAAATAGACAGGTTTATTGTTGATTATGCAACTTCACAGTTTTATTTAGTTAACGTTACACTGGGTTTAAGAGTCTGGGGAGTGTGACTTACAGTATTTAATAAACAGTCAATAATTGCATTGTACATTACATGGTTGTGCTCTGTAAATGAAAAGCAGGTTACAGCTTTATTGTTGACCATGTAACTTTACAGTTTTATTTAGTTAACGTTACACTGGGTTTAAGAGTCTGGGGAGTGTGACAGTATTTAATAAACAGTCAATAATTGCATTGCACATTACATGGTTGTTCTCTGTAAATGAAAAGCAGGTTACAGTTACAGAATTCCTCATAGCTATGCAGTTTTATTAGCAACCTGGTTTGAACGCAGCAGGTGATACAACATTCGTAATAACCACGAGAGACTTGAGACTTGAATTGGACTCTAGCTCAAAGACTTGTGAGCATCTCTGCCTCATGGTAGCGAACTTCTTTCGTTAATTAATTTATAATCTCTGGATTCATCTGCATCTTTGCTCCAATGGTCTTTGGCTCTAAAAATGTCACATTATGTGACTTTTTATCACTTTTCTCTGAAACCTATTTTTGCGAACTCGTCCCTGATGGTTTAAAATTTGGTAATACATACAGTTTGGTAATTATTGCTTAAAGGGGGCATGGCTTATTACAAGAAATGTAAATTTCTAGTCATTTCTCATTCCTAACTTCAAAACATCTATGAAAATCACCTGTATGTATGTGTGTGTCCTAGAGAGCTGAAATGTTTTCAGCACATCCACTGATTTCTGATTAATGTTTGCCTCACAGTAACCTATGGTCAACTAAGTCTGTCACTCTATATTTTTCAGAATATGCTAAATCAATTAACATCTATAGCTCCACAAATCTTTCTTCAAACGCTACAAAAATCAACACAGATATTCTCTAGATGGCCGATATCAAGTGTTGCAAAGGGTTTTCAGATCAGTCAAATGGTGAGTCTGCAGTGATATTCAGTATCTTGCCATGACTTGTACAGTATGAATAATATGTCTAAGTTCTCTGTTTTATTTGGATCGAGTGACACTTAATTTTCTCTACCTTGAAGTGTTTGGCCAGCTTAAATTTGAACCTTTGAAACACAAAATGTCGAAGGTGGGTTGAACATTTCACCTAGTAGTCATGTATATATAATGACACTTTCTGATCTCAAGGTGATTCTGTAAAAATCAAGTTTGAGTTTCCCCAATTATCTCAAATTCTTTCATCATTTTAATCTCCCAAGTCATCTGCATCTGTTCTTCTCTGGAAATGGAATTTTTCGCAAATTAGGGAATAACCCTACTACCACTTCTAATCATCTGTCATGGTTTGGGGTTTAAGTATTATTATTTGTTGCTTTATTTTTAAAACCCTTCCTCCTGTGTCTTTGTGAAATTCTCTTCCTGTTTTTGTGTCTTTCTGCCCTGTGTATTAGGTGTCATTTTTCATTCTGCTTTACTTTGTTAACACCTCTCTTATTTCATACCGCTTCACTTCCTCCCCTTGTGTGATTTTTAATTGGTTGCTCCTACCTGATTAGTTTTACCTGCGTCTCATTATCTTCTCCTCACTAGTGTATTTGGCTTGCCTGTTTCCCTCACTCTTTAGGCCCTTTCACACTGCCTTATTTTCTGGGAGTATTGCGCCAATATTCCACTTGTTGCGCTGTATGAAAGGTACAGGTCCGAAAAGGGGTGTCCAGTTTGATCACCCTCTGAGCCGGGAACGTTTTTAGTAACAGAGCCAGAACGATGTCTGTGTGAAAAGCCACAGCCAGAATGCCGGTGACATCTAACTGCCTTTTTCTACGTTGCTGGTTCCGGAAAGCTGGATTGCTGGGATATTTTTGTATGTGATGCCAGAAACGTTGTTCAGTATGAATGAGCGAATGCAGGATATTGGCAGATATTCTTTCTGTATTTATTGTGATATCTCTGTATGAAAGCGGCTTCTGCCAGTTCGTCTTTGTCTCTTGATCTTATGTCCCAGCCTCATTACTACTGTTAGTTTCCCAGTAGCATAGCTTTGGATTATCTGTGTTTCCTTTAGACCCTGACTTTGGATTTTGGAATCTGGTCTCCGGATTCCGACTGCTTACTTGGTATGACCCTTGTGCCTCTCATTCAGTGTTTTTCGACTGACATCAGATATTTAAGATACAAAATATTTTACTCTTCATGGACCCTGTTCTTCTTTCAAGTAACAACCGCATTTAGATAAATTATTTAAAGGTTAAGGACAAAAGGTTAAATGTCTCAATAGGTCTACTGCTTGTGCTACACCACTATAAACTTTATATTGATATCATAAAGACTGAAACATGTAACTATGTAAACCACTAAACAACCCAAAAAAAGGGAACACGGGGCTTCATTGTGTTTACCGGCCTTTCAGATACATCAACTAAGCTAACTCAACTACATGTGTCTGTTTGAATTTATGGTTGATGAAACGCATGAACACATGGGAAGCCCGCCGTTTGCATAAACGCATTCTTATAATCATGGTGACTGCAGGGCTAACAGGGGTAGTGAGAACAGGAGAGACTGGATGCAAGAAGCAGGAGTCGGCCCGGCTGCCGACTGGACACGAGGAGCAGGAGTCCACTGGGTAAGGCAGGCCAGGTAACTGCTGAGCTGTGTGACATATGAAAATGTTGATAGTGATTGCTAAAATTTTTAGGAGGAGTCGCAAAAAAAAAAACTGATTTGGAATAAATTCTAAAAGGTGTAAATGGGAATGGCTTAGATTGATAGATTGGTTTGGACCCACAGAATCCAGGAACAAAATAATTTTCTGTCTTAGACTTATAGTACAAAAACTAAATTTGTTGTTATAGCGCCACCATCTGGCCAACTTCAATTGTCTGAGTGGCGAGTGAAATTTCCAGCCTATCTGCTGAGTTTGAAAACTATACTTTTAGGGCACAAGAACAATAGATACAACAGGCTTCCAGCAGCTTTGCTGCACAGCAAAGAAACAAAACGCACTACGCCAGAAGGCTGCTTCATCTGGGACAAAGAGCTCCTTCTCCTCCAGCCTTCCTCAATATGGGGTAGGGCCACCCACAAATCACCTTATCAGTAGCGCACCTGAGAGAGAGAGAGAGAGAGAGAGAGAGGGGAACACAAGTGTGTAATACCCATTATTATCAATACACTTGAATTTACACACAGGTGTCCCCCACAAGCCCATATTGTACATATACCCCCAACCCCACATGCATGCACACACACCATAGCTCCCTGCCTGCCTTCTGTAAATCCCAGGCTGCTCTGACAGGCTGCATTAAGAAGCGCCTGCTCAGCATGAACACATCATAAAAGTGGACATGCAATTTCTGTTTTCACCAAATAGCCAGCCGAGCTCGTTCTGCACCTCTGATTTTAATACACTCGACAAGCAGCTTAGCAGCCAAGGAGAGAGAGAGAGCTCAAGCCCTGGGGGAGGTGGGGGGAGGGGTGGGGTACGGCTGTGTGTATCTGAGGAAACAGAGGGAGAGAGAGAGAGAGAGAGAGATATGCCTTTCAGCACTGCTAAATCAATTTTTCAATCTGAATTATCAACTAGAATTTGATTAATATGCAAATTCAGAGGGGGGAGGGAGAAAGTCTGGGATGATTCTCTTTGTGGATAGTAATTAATCACCGGTTAAAGTAAATTAATACATATATCAATTTTGTCAGGGACACGCTTAGTTCAATAGCCCGTAAAATTGAAGTTTGAAGTGTTAAGGGGCTCTACAGGAACGTTATAACTAAAACTTTCAAATCCGCTCTATTTAGTGATCAATCAAGCTGTGCCCTGCGGCAGAGGCAGCTCATTTCTTCAGCTCCGTCCTGACACACAGAAACACAGAGCGCAGACGCCTGCTTAACACACTGCTCCTCAGGCAGAGCTACTGCAGACTCACCCAGCCCAGCACAACCCAGGAAAGGACTGGACAGGACAGAACAGGAAAGGACAGGACAGAACAGGAAAGGACAGGACAGGACAGGACAGCAGAGCACAGGACAGGACAGCACAGGACAGGAAAGGCCAGCACAGCACAGGACAGCACAGGACAGCACAGGACAGCACAGGACAGCACAGCACAGGACAGCACAGGAAAGGACAGCACAGCACAGCACAGCACAGGACAGCACAGCACAGGACAGCACAGCCCAGCCCAGGACAGCACAGCCCAGGAAAGGACAGGACAGGACAGGACAGCACAGGACAGCACAGGACAGCACAGGACAGCACAGCACAGCACAGGACAGCACAGCACAGCACAGGACAGCACAGCACAGCACAGGACAGCACAGGACAGCACAGCACAGCACAGGACAGCACAGGACAGCACAGGACAGCACAGCCCAGGACATGAGAGCCTGTGTTCACTGATTATTAGATGTAACTGCTCAAAGCATGGTGTATTATTTGTACTATAATAATGGATGTATGTTTATTATCATTGTAATAACAATAATAAACAATGTATCAATATTTTATTAGTAGTAATAATAATAGTGCTTATTATTAGATTATTAAAACTACAACCAATAATGTATATGATACAGTAATTATCCCATTTCTTAATTGTAGTAAAAATAATAAAAAAAGCATTCTACTACTACTACTATACTTCTATATCATTATTAACAATAATAATAAATAAAATGGTACTGATCTCTATGGGAAATTGATAATAATTTAAACAACATTAAGCAAAGCTAAAATTGACAAATACAATTTATAAATCTCACATCATTTGCATATAATACTTTCTAGTACTCCTACTGCTGTTAATAATAATAATAATAGTTGTAGTAATAATACTAATCAATATGTGATTACTGCTACCACTAACATATATGAAGCAGTAATTATCCCATTCCATAACTGCAGTAAATGAAATTTAAAAAAAGTGTTTTACTACTACCATACTCATTATTAACAATAATAAATAAAACAGTACAGATTTCTATGGGAAATTGGATAAAAATTTTAATAACAATAAGCAAAGCTAAAATTGACAAATGCAATTTAGAAATCTCACATAATTCGAATGCAATATTTTATCATACTACAACTGCTGTTAATAATAATAATTTGTAGTTGATATAACAATGAAGATGAATAATTCTCTTGTATATAAATATATTTGTCATTGTGTTGGCAGCTCTCAGATGCTAGCAGCCAGTTTAGAGGTCCACCAGGAAGAAAGGGAGGGGGGGGCGGTGTCAGGTCCAGTTGTTTAAGCAGGGGGCCATGCATCAAACTTCAATTTTCCGGCCGATTGAATAAATGATTCTCTTCTCTCTTGTGTGTGTGTGTGTGTGTGTGTGTGTGTGTGTGTGTGTGTGGGGCTGCAGTGTTTGGCCAACATCTCCTTCCTTAAAGTAACACAGTTTTCCAGCAGTGTGCTTCACGTGTACTAATGAAAAGCTAAAACACTCAGAATGTCCCTGCCCAGAGCATCATGCGCCAGCTTTCTGCACAGGCACACAGGGAGTATACTGTGTACAGAAGGCCTATGTGCAGGGTAGTAGATTAAGTAAATAAAGAAAAGAAACCATATATCTAATAATGGAGAAACCATGGAGAGAACATATGTTTTTCTTTTCTTTATTTATGCACTTACATTTCATTTCATACAGTTCCTCAACTAACATTATTATTTATAGTAGGCCTACCACCTAGATTCTGTCATTGAAATGTTTAGTAGGTTATTTGAAAGAAACATCATATGAACAATTGTTCATTTCTTTACATGAAAATGATCTCATTTGAGTTAAAAGCTCCAAGAAAAGTGGACCTTGAGTTAAGATTTTTCTGGTCAAAATCAAGTAATTGCATGGGTACACTGAGTCCCAGTAAGAAATATAAAAATATGCCAATGCCAATATACCCCAATTGAATTAAATGATATGAGATGATATGTTCCTAATTGTATTTGTATTTATGTGTAGAAACGGACTTGTTGCTATCTGTTTATTTGGGCGAACTCTGGTCTCAGTAACTGCAGACTACATGAGCAAAAGGCTGCAGATATCTGATGAAAAGCAGAATGATGAAGTGTGAGATTGAGAGCGCTGTCATCTTCAAGTCAATTATTTTAACGCTCCCGCACGGACACGAGGCTCTGACCAGCCCACCGAGCTCCATTCACATTCATGGCCGTGTGTTAACGCAGTGGGCCCGGACACCAGCGAGGATGTCTGCATTGTGTGGGACAAAAAGGGGCCCTATGTCGCTGAAAAGACGGGTTAAGTTAATCAATCAAAGTGACTCGTAAATGAGAGGAGAACCCTGAAACCATATGGCCTCTGAAACACTCTCCTGGCCGCCTTTGTGCGCTGAGACCCGCCGGACAGATCGGCGGGGAGAAACGCTTGTCTCCGTATTGCGCGCTGCTGGAGAGAGGCCCCCGGGGAACACACACACACACACTCACACACACACACACACACACTTCAGGGCCTCTTCTCGCTCCAGATTGTGTTTCCCACAGAGAAAAATTAAAATACACACACGATGTCAGAGGGCAAGTTGCTGTTGTAAATGGATTTGGCAAACGTCGCTGTTTCTGCGCCACAATCCTCCCAAACCCACGAAACCTCTACCCCGAGCAAAACTATGATGAGGCCCCAATGACGGCATTAAAAACGACAGGTTCATTTTGTCGTATTCCATAGAAATAATTTAAATAAATGTGTGAAAGGGAGACTATTTGAAAATGTTTTTTATTTTACATGGTCAGTTTACATTACACTTTGTACAGTTAAACGTGTTATGTGTTTTCTAAAGGCACTTGAAGGTTTACAAAGCATTATAAATATATTAAATTGAGATTTATTACAAGCTATTAGCTACATAGATTTTCTGTGTGTGATTATCATTTCAGAACAATTGACATATCAAAAAGCTGAACGCTTAAAAAACGATTTGTAGAAGCTTTCCCAACCATTTCAAAATAAAAGCATGCGGTGAAATATTTTAGCGATTGACCAGAATATCCAGCCGGCTCGTGTGTGTTTGAGTGTGCACCTTGTTTGCTTTTTTGCGTTTTTACTTTTGAATGTCTCTCTGTCACGCCCTGTGTCACGCGTTTTCTGGGCGCGCGCCTGGTCATCAGCAGAAAGCAGTGGGCCCGTGGCTTCTGTCAAATCAAAGCGCTGTGGCTGTTGTCTCTGGATAGTTTGACCGCATCGCTGCGTGTGCTTGTAAAGCTAGGTGTTCTGTCTAGAAACATCGCGTTATTTGGCACTCCACACCGTGGTCTCGGTCACCATGGACATATGCAACTTCAGTCATCCACGTCAATCTCCTCATCCTCCTCCTCCGAGCAGCACTTGCTGCTCAGCCGGCCCGTGCACCACGACGATGCGGGGGAAAGAGGCGAACTGTGCGGTCTGCCGGAGTCGAGGTTCTCGGTGGTGTCGTGGTGGGACCTGGCAGAGACCGGGTTCGGCTCGGTGTGGCCTGGCGCTGAAACCATCCCTCCAGCAGCGCACTTCTCTAGCTCGGCCAGCTTGGAGAGCTTCTCAAAGGCCACACAGCCCGAGGCCTTGGCGGACTCCACGTCCGCTTTCATCTCCTCCAGGTCCCGCTTGAGCTTGGCCCGCCGGTTCTGAAACCAGGTGATGACCTGCGCGTTGGTCAGACCCAGCTGCTGGGCGATCTGGTCCCGGTCCGCCGGGCTCAGGTACTTCTGGTACAGGAAGCGCTTCTCCAGCTCGTAGATCTGGTGGTTGGTAAACGCCGTGCGGGACTTCCGCCGCTTCTTAGGTGTGTTCCTCTGGCCGAAGAGCGTCAGACCGTCTCGGCCTGTGGGAAAAGGGATATATTGGGTCATTTAGGCTAAGGCACAAAAAATAATATTAAAACATGAACGGTTCATGTCCACAAGCCTTTAGCAATGCACCTGCGTCCCCAAGCCACCAAACACTTCACAGCCACTCCAAAATAAAATACTGCCCAAGTAGAATGACTGCTGTATGACTCTTTTAAGTCTAGACAGTGTGATCAATTATCAGATGTAGCTCATAAAAAATACACACACACACAATAGGCTATATATAAAATTCTGTATTATTTCCAAAGATAAAATTTATAATTAAAGATAACATTATAATTGTTATTTATTAAAGTAAATTGTAAATATGGAATTGATGATGCTAAACCAGATATTAGTCTCAAAAACATCCTCTACAAATACTGTTTCTTGTATGTCCATTCCAAATTTGAATTAGAAAATTGGTTTAGATTATACACTTATTTTCATTTGTATGAAAATAACTTTAGGGTGATTTTAGGCTACATTTCAGTTAAATATATTTCTTTGGTAATGCCCTATGTAACAATGTTACACATTAATAATAGCCTACATAATAATACATAGCCTACAATGTAAATGCAATTCAAACTTGATAAGGAGCCTTCTGTAAATATAGCCAATAATAATAATAATAATAATAATAATAATAACCTTTTTGTTTTATTTTCCAGAAATTATATATTTTTGCTTTTAGTTTTTTACACAAAACAAGTCGCAGAGTATTCTAGAATCACAAACTAAAAATATTTATAAATAAATTTAAATTTATCTCGTTTTGTTTATCTCTCCAAAGCACGCGGGCTCGAACTGTATTTTTTCTGAAAAGAAAATTATGATTTTAAATACTAGCTGCAACAGCGTGGTGTTTACAATTCACATAACAACAAGATAACGAACTGAAGAGAAGCATGAAAGTCCTTTACCCTCGGCAGCCTGCAGGACGCTGACCTCCAGGCCCTTGAAGGTTTTGCTGGCCAGCTCCTCGAGCGCGCAGAGCGGGGAGGTTTGACTGAGCACCGCCCGGCCTGACAGGCGGTGACCCGCCGAGGGAGAGATGTGGCGCTCCACCCCGCTCAGGGAGTAGCTCCTTTTCACTGACGGCTTGTTGAGGATGTCCTCGATGCTGAAAGGTGTCAGCGGCTTGTTGGAATGGCCGGCGGCGGGAGCTGATCCAGCGGACTGCGCCTCCGCTCCTCCAGCACTGCTGGGCATTTCGAGTCGTCCTTGGAGTTCATGGCGGCTCGGCGGGTCACACCTGACTGTGGCAATTTAGACAAGAGCGATTCAAAGCGGGGACAAGCTGCCAGGCTGCGGTGAAGTTGTACAAAGAGAGATAACAGGACGGCAGCTCGGATCACAGGTGTCTCTCCAGCCGCATGTTGGCCGCTGAGCTGCAGGCTGCATGGACACTTCTGACGTCCAGACCCACCACGTCTCCGAGCCACTTTTCCAGGGTGACGCACAACAAGGCACGAGCCGAACCCATCCGGTGGTCGGTGATGCACCAAAAGCAGCAGCGTTTGACCACCAGTAACAAGTTACTGCTGACTGGAAGACAATCAATTATTCTCTCTCTCGCTCTTGCGCGCGCTCTCTCTCTCGCTCTCAGAGTGTGTGATGCAGTCAGATACCGGGGAGCGGTAATTAGAGGGCACGGCGGAGAGGAGGAGTCCAATTAGAAAGTGGAGCAAGCCCACTTAACACTTTCTCTCTAAAATTAGATAATTTGTCACAAAACAAGGAAATGTTTCTCTCCGCGTGATTTTATCCTCATTTGCATACATGGCGTAATTGGCACCGCGCGTTTGAACACCGGGTGAGCTCGTGCCAATGTGGGTAAACCCGCTCCGCGTCAATCTCCTGCCAATTACACTCAGAAACACAAATAATGAACTCTCATCAAGCCGTTAATCGAAAAATATCACTGCTAGTGGAAAATCAGAGCATGCACTGTGTTGTGTAGAGAGAGCCATAAATCAGCATGATGACACTTGAGAGTGACAGAGGAGGCCATCACCCTGGCCTGAGACCCCCCCCCCCAAACAAAACAAATCAACAAAAAAAACAGCATCATATATTATAAGTCAACAGCAAAGAGCCAGGACACACATATAATAACACCTTTTGCTTTCTGAAAATACCTTCAATGTGTTGCAGGTATTTTCATGTATTCTCCCTTTATAACTTTGCTTTTTAAAAATATAGAAGTGGTGAACATAAGGTAAATCAAACATAAATCAGTTCGAGAAATGCCATTTCTCAAACTGATTTCTCCTGAAAACATTCTGCTCTCATTATGAAGCAATCTGAAACAAACATGTCCTGATGCCTTATCAGAACTTCTTTAGATCAAATGTTCCATGACAGTTGGCTGGTGGTTTTACTTTGAACAAAATATATATCTTCTCTGAAGAGAATTGTTTGTTTGTTACAATTTTTAATGAAACAAGAAATTTCAACATTTCAAGGCAATTGTTTATGTTAGACCATTTCATTTTTTTATTTCAAAAAGTTTTGCCTAAATTAAATGTCTAAACTTAGAAATGTTTTTTGTGCCTGAAATCAGGGAGTGTCTGAGCAAACAATAAGCAAACAAAGCAGAGAATCTGGCAAAGCATTCAATGGCAGCTTTTGATACTTGACACTGTCTTGACTCCAGATGTACTGAGGTTTGATGGCCAGCCTTAAGAACTCAGTGTTCTCCAGCAGAATTTTATTCCAGGCAGTGTGGCGCAATCAGACCTTCATTTAGGGAAATAAAACTAAATAACCGGGGAGGGGGGGTTACATTGACTCTCAGCATGGAAACAGATGCAGAGGCCTGGCAGCAGTCAGCGCATTACTGCACTACCTCACCCACCACAGTATTACAAGACAAACATCTGCTACAGCTACTACTAGTAGTACCACCATTACCAATATTTGTTAATATCAAAAGTAAGAATGGCAGTACCGCTGGTCATGAAGTGACGTTAAACCAGAACAGAATTTACTTATTTAGAAATTATTCCGCAATGTCAGCCATTAGATTTTTTTATTTTGTAAAAAAAAACACAATTTGACAAAAAAAAGAAGGAAAAAAAAGAAAAGGGAAAAACCCATAAAAACCCTCATGGTCCAATTTATGGCTTCTTGCCAGAGATAAGTCTTCCTCAGCAGATTCAGTTTACAGCTTTATTTTTACTGAACTTTCATACTTACAGAAACATTAAACTGATGACCCCCTTCAAAATTAGGAAAGAAATACAAATAAAGTCAATATGAAAGGATTAGTTCACCCAAATTACTAACACACATTTCCCCACTATGGTTGATTTTTTAACAGAAAAATGATCCTTGTGTGACCAATTGTACAATAGCAACAAAAGCAATAACAATCATGGTAACAGTTCCCATAGAGGTTCATGCATTTATAGAAGTTATCCAAAGTTGATAGACAGACAGATAGATAGATAGATAGATAGATTTGTCCATTAGTTGCCCCACAGCTAAACATTAGTAGCAGTCAATAAAAAAGATGGATGACTGATTAAGTGAGTTTAGGGAGGCCATCTGCAGTCACAGCCTTTTGGAGCTCTGACAAAGTCCTCGGACAGTTTTATTTCGTAATTTAGTCCTGCTTTGGTCATGCTGTGACATTTGATTATACGCCTTGTCTTGGATCTTTTCAGAGCGGGCCTCCCGCCTGCACCCTCACCCGTTTCATTCTCCATCAGTGAGCTCGACATCCGCACTGATGGATGTGATGTCTTCATCTGATACCCGCTCCCAAATGGAGAAACATTCCCTTTTCCACGTAGGTTTTAATTTCATCTTTGGGAAGTGTGCTCTGTAAAGTGCCGATGTGGGGCCCTTAGCTACTCTGCTGTAAATATGGACCCCTGTGGCTGTGCAGGCCCCCACTGACTTAGCTAACATTAAAGAGCTGCACAAATCTATAAAAATGAGCTTAGGTTTCCCATGTTTGAGACGGTCTCCCTTTAGCTGTTAACCATAATAATCAGAAGTGCTGGAAACACAACTGCTAAAAGATTCAAACTTTATTCACAGTAAACTTGACTCAAACTTGACTTGCACACTAGATGAAGGGGACAAAATAGACAAATTATAGCATTGTTATTACACAGATATATTTTACAAATATATGTCCCTAATATTTGGGCTAAATTACACCCCAGAAATGACTGATAGCCTGGTTGACCTCTTATAAACAAGTTGTTCCAGTAGCAGAAGTCTACGTAGACATATTTGGCGTTAGGGAAGAGCAGTGCTGTGCAAAAGATTCTGTCAACATTAATCACAGAGCAGATGAAATTACACTGTATTTAACCCGTTTTGTCAGCTGGGGTCTCTGATACGGAAGTAATGAGTCATTTTCTGAAGCAGACTTCTGAAATCAGTTGGTATTTTATTCACATCTTATAGTGCATCTTTGACTGTATAAATTATCTTTATGCACTTCTAACAGGAAAATCAGCATTTTGTGAGTTTCGCAAAGATGAAAATAGTCTTGGAAACACAACATAAAATACACTCAGAGGCTACTTCATTGTTTTCTGTTATTGTATTAAAGAATGAATGACAGCATTGATTTGATTTGTAGTGCCTGTCTCTCTGCTTACTTCTGAATCACAGATTGTGCCCTTTAAGCCCCAATGTAAATTTCAATTTTTGTGATTGCAGTTTTTAATTGAGTGAATGAAGTCTTTATGATTCCAATATCTTTCAGGCTGTGGAAAAGAGACAATTTTGATGAAACTGGTCAAGTCACGAGAAGTCAGAACGATGTGTCCTTCAGTCCTTTATGCTCGCTTAAGAGTACATCCACAAATAACGTTTTTATCCTCTAAAACAGAGTTCAAAAAAAACCATGACGTAAGTTGTTGGCCAATGAGGGTTGGGGCTCTGTGGCAGTGAAGTTAAAGAGACAACCTTCTGTGGTCTTTCTCTGTGATCACACATTTTAAACGTCTGATCACACAGCTCAGCTGTGCACTAACCTGGCTTTATGCGGATTTTGTCAGATGACGTTGCGACTAAAATAATTATTTTATCAACATGATGTCTGTCCCCTCCACACTAGATGTTGGCTGTGGTGCAGTTATGTAGTTTTCCAACTGACATTTTAACATGTGAAAAGAAAATATTGTCATATGTGAACTGAAGACTGGAGAACTAGAGAGAGAATGGCTTTTTTCACATCACATACACATCAATGGAAGTTTGTATGTAAGAAGTGTACACCTTCCCATGTGAATTCCACATTTTCACAGGTACTGGCTTCTTTACATGAGAAGCGTGAATTAAAACACACATGTAAATAATAAAAGGAAATAATATCCATGAAATGTTAATTATATGTTGCCTGAATATCATATTTCCACATTATAACTGGAACTCTGATAAGAACGCCCATGCACATGTTCCTTAATCTTGAGGGATTCTGACCCAAAATGCAGGACATACAATCCAAATACAAGAGTCCAGGAAATACTGCAAAAAGATCATCCACATGGGAAACACGAAGGAGAACACTAAAGTGACCACAGCAGAAGTCCAAATCCAAAACACAGGGGAAAAGGCTGGAAAGCTTGACAAAAGAGAAGGGGGAAAACACTGACTGACAGGTTAAACTCATAAGGGTGAAGCAAACAATCCTGAATGCTCACTTCAGATTTATTTCCAAGATAAGATTTTTTTTTATTATTGACAATTCACATTATTATTTAAATGTGGACCATATCAAGATCCATTTCGTATAACAAAAATGGTTACCACCTCACAATAAACAGTTTAACAAATATATATATAAGTATATATAAGGCCATATTCGGTTACAAGTTGTTTTGTATAACTTGAAATAATGTACAGTTAATGGAGTTAAACAAATGAAAAGATGTGTATAATATTGGCATAGAAATGTGTTCAGGACAGGATTGTCATCAACCATGTACTTGGTGGCCAAAGGATTTTGGATTTGAAATGAAAAAACAGAAAACAGAAT
Organism: Micropterus salmoides; assembly: GCF_014851395.1. Classification (NCBI taxonomy): domain Eukaryota; kingdom Metazoa; phylum Chordata; class Actinopteri; order Centrarchiformes; family Centrarchidae; genus Micropterus; species Micropterus salmoides. The sequence continues at coordinate 196,174 of NW_024041373.1, forward strand.
ACAACCATTTTTCAATTTTTGTTCTGACATAAAAAGACGAAAAAAGAAAGAACAACCTGTCATTTGATTTTATATGCTTATAGAGGGAAATCGGAAATTAACACGCGTGTATAAATCTTATTCCTCAATTTTGCGTTGTTTATTTTTCGTGACTCGGAAGCTATCGTAAGTAGAAAGCAGTTGTATGCTGCATACTCAGAAGTCAGGAGTTTGGAGTTGTACTATGAGATGGATGTAAAAATGTTTTTGGACAAATATGCAAGTTGTATATCAGAAAACCGAAAAAAATGGGATGTCTTGTGGGGATATAGCGCTGAAGGTTTTGCTGAGATATTTTTGTTTTTTTTATCATCTGCCGTTTACCGCTTTTATTAAACATACAAATTAATGCTACTCTTAAATTAAATAAAAAGCTGACTACAGCTTTGTGCAGATTAGGGTTAGGCCTATGTAATTTTTAGATTTAATTAGATCACCAAACATGTTGGTTGTATATCAACAGAGGATAAATTAGTATTTCAAAAAGAATGCACGCCTTAATCACTTTATTACCAAGTAGAATGTTTAGGATAACAATTAACATTTTAACTAAATTGCAATCCAGACTGGATAGTTTTTGGGCCGAAAAATTATGACAGGGTCTATCTATCGCTTATTAAAGTGGCTAAATCTAGTTTTTCATTGAAATCACTTATTAATAAATCACATTTTCACTGGCTTATTGTCAGTGGGGTTTAGCCTTTAGAAAAGAAGCACATGCCTGTTTTCTCTGTTGTTTGGAACAGCCACTATTCTGCTTTTACTGTGAAGGCCCCAGGTAGGGATATAGCCCTGTGCGTGCTCCCAAGGCTCTCTCAGACTACAGCAACAACACTGCAGCTAACAACACGCACTCCACTAACACCATAAAATGATCATCTCCCAGCACAAAACAGACTCCAACATCCACGTAAGGATACATAAGAACAATAAAGGTTTATGTGCTGAAGCCTATCAGGCCAAAGAGAATCAGATGATGTCGGCGAAAAAAGTCACATCAAAAAGTCACGGAGAGAGTCAAGTTAGCTCGCCAGTTAATGCCAAGCAGTTGCAAATGTTACTTGGTGCAATGTAGTATCGCTTTCCACATTACTTCACCAGCTAACGCGACCCATATTACTATCCTGTGTACCACCGGTGCTATGTCAAAGTGTTGACTTAGCTTGCAAGAAAAGATGAATTTATTTTTATTAGTGTATAGTGATGCAAGGCAGGGCAGCCATCTAACGCTAATTAACTTGGACCTGCTGCTGTTTGCTTCGTAACCTTCAATTTCGATTTATTGTTGTTTCACTGATTCTCAGCTTCTCCACCGTCTCAGTCGCTGTAATTTACGTGACCCCCATAATATACAATAATGTAACATAACAGCGACAACAACACAGAGGAAGACCCATCTACTGACGTTACAGTAATGTTACTTACTGTGGTCTGTCATAAACTGTGACAACAATCTTATAATATTCAGTCCAGCTCACAACCGCATTCTGAAAGTGGTTGTGTTTTGGATTATGCTCACTTATGAGTTTAAGCTAGCACTCGCACGAGCAAACATCTGTTTGCAATCTTATGACCGCACCTCTAGTGGCCACTGAAAACTACACAATACCCCTTTAATTAAAGAGGTGGTATTTTGCTTTTTGCCTTTTCCCCTCTCCTTTATTGAGTTATGTATCTTTTTTGTGCATGTAACAGGTTTGCAAAGTGAAAAAGCCCAAAGGGAGTTCCCATCTCCCACAGAAAACTCTGCTCTGCACCGCTTGAAAACAGCTCGTTTGTAGTCCAGCCTTTACTTGTGACATCAAATGAAAACGTGTCATAAAGCTTGCCAATCGGCTAGCGGGGTCAGGCACGCCCTCAAACCAAGCTAGTCTGAGCGGAGGCCCTTTGGCTCGACTCGCCTTTGTTTGGATTTCCATTGTAGAAATGTTGCACCTGTACCTGCTTCCAGGTACTTTTTTTCGTATCACCTCTGTTTAGGTTCCAAGCAAGCTGAGGGATAGTAAAATGTGACGTGAAAACACGACAGACTGCTGATTGGTCAGAGAGAATCGTCACTATTCACTGCATCATCATTGCGTGCGCCAGACAGACAGACATATTGACAGTTTTACGAGAAGTGATGGCGGAACAAAAATGTGCTTGAATATTTTCGGAGTTGAGGAGCTCAGCAAGTGGCTGCGGGGGGAAGCCTGCTGTGACCCGCGGGAGGAGCGTGTGAGGCCGGCCAGCCGCCCGCTCACAGAGCCCTCTGCTCCCGCCGTCACACAGACCGCTGCAGCAACAACGCAGAGGAAAACACAGCTGGAAGCTTTTCATACCGCTTATCTGTCTTTACATTCTGAGCAATGTTGAAACGTTTTAACTTAAAAAACAGAAAGCTGTGTGGATCACTGGTGTGTGTGTCGCATTGAACATTACGTCACAGCAGTTGTGTGTAGCGTCGCTATGACAACAAGTTACGTACTGTTACGTCCCGAGGTGTCTAGGGATATTGGGACATAAACATAAACCAGATGTTGTTGGTTTGAAAGGATATTTATTTGAAGTAACGAAAGTGGAGCACAACCAGAGAATGGGCCAATGGGTGCTGTGGTAATCAACAAACAATTATAACAAAAGGAGATCCTCAAAAGGAGGATTACTGTTCTACAGAGGTACTAACAAAAACAAGAATAAACCAAAAGCTCACTAACCTACAGCATTTGAAAACACAAAACAAAACGCACAGCACCCCTGAACCTGGTGAAAACTAACATAAAACAACTATGGTGTGTGCAAGAAAGGTGTCAGTTATATCTAAGCTTAAACCTGGCCCACTCTCTTACCTTCACACAGTGAAACACAGTCAAGACACAAAGTCTGGCACAGGTAACAAAACACTACTACAAGCTCTGAGACATGTGTTCCCAAGGCAAGTAACTCAGGTCAGATTGCTGCCTGGAACGGCAGACCCGGCAGGCTTTTAAGCAGGTGGTGGTCGTCACTGTCGCCCTTTGATTGGCCCGTAGTAGCACGCCGCACCAATCGATGGCATGGTCACTGGAAACCCAGGAAGTAGGCGGGACCTTCCCTCCTCGTGCAGCCAATCCTCCGCGTGGGCTTGCACAGCCTACTCAGCATACCAGATAGCCTACTCAAAAGCACAGGCAAATACAGGTGGGGGCGGTGGCATCCGTAACACGTACTATCTCTGGGTACTGTCTGCAATGGAAAACGGAGCAGGGCCGAGTAGAGTCGAGTCTATTGATTTGCGCTATGGTAGCCTTTTCCGGCAAGGCAGCATAGATTGTCAGAACACCGGCAACAGTTCAACGTTTAGTCCTAAAAGACGATGCAACTGCGACTATGTTTGGGCCTGGAAATTCACAACCTGTAAGTATGCTTTATTGGTTGTGAATTATATTTAAAATAAACACGGCAATGTAACTTCACAGACTGTTCAAGTGCGGAGTTGTTGTAAACGTTTGCTAACACAGCTAAAGTTATACCTATAATGCTAACATTACACCTGTTCACATCAGGTGTAAGCTACTGAGCAAACGTTCAAATTGTTTTTATGTAAAATTGAGTTGAAATATGGTGATTTTTGTAGTGGTTTATGGTAAGATGTGGAACAATGATGATGTGGACTTGTGAGTAACTCTGTGAGTAACCATCTGCTAGGTTACGGTCTCAGTCTGAAGCGGCTTTGATTTGGATTACACTACCTTGTTTCTTACGACCCGCCCTTCTCTGCTTCTGATTGGCTAGTAGTCCTTACCTGGGAACTGCACATGTGCAACTCCCAACAAAGATTTTGTACAAGTAAGATGCATCACTCTGTAGCTCAAGAGCGGAGCGTCCAACACACAGGGTGAAAAGAGGAGCTGCAGCAATGTGCAGTATGAGAAAAATATGGTGTTTTTTGAAAATGAAACCATGTAAACCTGTTCTGGTACAACCCCTAATTAAGATTTTGAACCTGAAAATAAGCATAATACCACCTCTTTAAGCAGTTTAAATCTATTTTGCTGTTCTTTTATAGATTTCAATGTGAATTGGATTCATAAATTTGTAGCTCAAATGAAATTGCAAATCTAGTACTGACTGAAACAGATTCAACATATAAAACATGTTATGTCTTACAGGAAAGGCCTGGCTAAAGAAGGGTGTTCTACTAGACTTCCCGAGGACCTTCTGCCTGTTGGTCCTGTTGCAGCTGACCTGTATCAGCAGGAAGTGGGATCAGGGTTGAAAAGGATCAGAATCCATTTCTGGATGTGATCCTTTACCTTCTGAAGAGGCCCAACAGCTGAGTTTGGTTCTCACTTTGACATGTTATCACTGTACGAAAATGTGGTTCACCATTTCAAAGATGCAGTTAGGTTGATTTCACCAGAAGATGTGTGTAATCTCTTACGCCCAAAGCCACTGACTCCGGCTACCAGTTATTAATTTGTCATTTTCATGCTTCTGCTACCTTCTTCATGGCTCTCTGTGAACCCGTTTTGCTCCTTCAACTTCAGGCTGCATTACCCAAAAGGAGCATTACAGAATCAGAGCATTTTGCCTCCCTGATTTTGCTGACATGTTTAGATTTTGTTCATTTGGTAATCAGTGTTTGCATTTTGTGCTTTTACTATGATTAAGTAGGCTACATAGTTAAATCATTTTTGTCTGTTTTAACTGTGTTTATTAATGTCTTACGATCAGGAGTCTCCACTGGGTGTTTTATTTTGAAAATTGACTGGATTCTCTATGTTGTTCAAAAGTAGACCTGCTACCTGCTACCCGGGGGTGATGATGTTGCAGTGGATAAGACATGTCTTTGGTGTGAGAGACCCGCGTTCAATCCCCCACTGTGACTCATCCACCAAGGTGTCCCTGAGCAAGACCCCTAGTTGCTCCAGAGGCACGCGACCTCTGACATGTATAGCAATTGTAAGTCGCTTTGGATAAAAGCGTCAGCTAAATTAATAAATTTATTTATTACGGCGCAGCCGTAACACCATCGGAGTCAGGCGTTACACAGTGAATGGTCAATGAAGAACAGTATACTTCCAAAAATAACATTACAGAGGAAACTGTGAAAGTTTAAAGACTGTTTACAATGAATACATAACACTTTAGGGCTGTCTCCGACTAAGGATTTACATAGTCAAATCAGAATCGTCATGTCCTGCCTATAGTTGACTGATAGTCGAATCATGTGTGTTTTTAAGCACGGCAAATGCGAGCCGAAGCTAAACTGAGGCTTATTCTTGACCATTTTCTCTCTTCTCGTCATTCATCGGATCATCAACAGTGAAAAATTATTCGAAAGTCCCGTGAGGTGCGGACAACTTGGCACAATACTGGTGAAGTTAGAGCTCCGTCTCTTCATCAAGTTTTCCTCCTGACACTGCACACATACAGGCTACATGCACACTGACGACCCAGGGTTAGTGTTACAATGTTGGATTTATTCACGCACTTTAAAAACATTTATTGAAAGTTTTATTCTTTTTACATGTTTATTTACAGCATTAAACATTGAAATGTATATTGTAATAGGCTGTATATTAACTTATTGGGAGAAAACTGTAGTTCTATGTAAAATCAGACATTCAGCACCCCCGTATCGCCAAAATGGCAGGATCCTTGTTTCGCTGCGAAGCTTCGACTGAGATTGACAGTCGAATCAGGCTCCACCCATCGAAGCATCGACTATTTGGGGTCAACCCTACAGCACTTACAGTCTTTAAGTTTTTCAAGTCAAGTCTTTTAAATGTTGATGTCATGTAAAGAAGTTGGGCTGTTGTCTAAAAATCTAGCTCCTCAGATGTACAGTGAAGGACATAACATCAGTTAATCCATTAGTTAGTAAACCATTCCAAAATCTGTTATAAAACAAACTGAATTAAACATTATAACCACATAATTAAGCAGATGTGATTACAAAAAAAATGCAAGCCAGACATATTCCCGGAAAGCTGCAGGTTGTCATTCCAACACAACAGATGATTTTACTAACAAGTTCTTCTTCCTCTGAGGCCGCATCCACACTACTGTGTTTAATTGAAACGGAGACCCTTTGCTTTGTTTGCACCTCCCGTCCAGACTAAAACGGTGAAAACGAAGACCTCAGACAGAGAAGTTTGGAAACACTGCTGACACCATTTTGCGTTTCGGAACTCTGAAGAGCATTTTAGTGAAGATGGACAAAAAAAACGGAGGACTTTAGAAACGATGATGCAGCCGCTCATGCTCGCCTCTCTGATTGGGTCTTATAAGTCATGCAAAGCAGAAACACGATGCTACTAACAGAGTTTGAATTGGTATTTTTATTAAAATATTCTGTACCGTGCAAATAACACTCAGGCCTATCTGCTTACACTTGAAGGCAACAGTGCATGTTGCTGTTTACTTTACTGATTCTTCGTCTGCATTTCTTTATTCTTTTGCCAAATCTTCTGTAACTACTACTACTGCTTCATGTTTACGCTGGCACGCGCATGTACGTGAACGGCCAATAGATGTGCGTTCTCAGTCATTTTAATGTAGACTGAGATCAACTCTGATACGCAGCTAAAACGGTGGTGTGGACGGAGATCGTATTCGTTTTAATTCTCCGTTTGTAAACTAAAACGGAGTAGTGTGGATGGGGCCTAAGAAAACAGCTGTGGTGTTTGCTTGAAATGCAAACTTTGCAGCCTCTGTAGCTTTCCTGTAACATGGATGCCATCCTTGCTGAAACAATGTTACATGAGTTACCCTGTATCTCCTTGCAAAAAGACAGGAAAGCAGAGAGACCCTTAACCTGGTGCACCTTGAAGTCAAACTCTTCAGCTCTGCTGCACACATGTTCGGCATCCAGAGACTCACAGCATGTGGAAACACAAACTCAGCCATTAGCGCTATTAGGTTTTATACAAAACGAGAAAAAAAAAAAATTAGCAGAAAATGATATTACATCACATCAATATAAAAGGAAATTAACATGTACTGTACCTACTGTTACATAACTTACACATACCTTTACAAATTAGAGAGGTAAAGGCGTCCTTTAAAGGCTGCAGACAGGCATCTGGCATTACTGTTGTGGTTTTGGACTTTGCAAGCTCAGATAGCTGGTTTATTATTGAAGTGATGTCTTGGAGGCTCTCAGCAGCTTGCTTTAGTTGGTCAATTTTAGCAATGACTTCTTGTACACTCAAACTGTCTGTCAGGTCTCGTAACTGAACCCAAGAGCTGACTGGAGGTGGAGGTGAATAAAAGAGGTTTATTAGAGAACGACAGAGAGAATGAGTAAGCTGAGGGGATCATGGCAAGGTCCGGGTTCTGTAGGGGAGGGAGAAGCTGTGGGAGCTGGCAGGCGAGGCGGAGATTTCTCCTGACGACTGTGCAGGCTGGCAAGGGGGACAGGTGATCCAGGGGAACAGGGCGAATTTTCTGAAGGCAAGAAACAGAGTTAGTCAGCAGACAAACGGGAAACACAGAACTAACTAGACTTTAAATCTAAAGTGATCAGAGGCTGGTGTGAAGTGTACTGTGGTAACACAACAATCGGGCGAAGACTGGAGAGCTGGCCAGGGTTAAGTATAGAGTGGTGATGAGGCAGTGCCAAACAGGTGCTTGATCATGGTGTGGAACAGGTGTGCCACAGCTGTGGTGAACTGAAGACCGTGCCCCCCAGCTCTAGGAAAACATGGGAGAGAAGACAGAAAAAAACCCGAGGCTCTAACCATGGCAAGGTGCCAGGTCCGGTGACACCGGCAGATGTGAGCTTGAACAGAGGGCACTGAAACATCTCTCTCCTGGGCAGGAAACAAGGGGGGTTGATAGCCATATAAACACTGGAAGGGGGACAGACCTGTGGCAGAGGTTGGCAGTGTGTTGTGGGTATACTCCACCCAGGGGAGTTGGGAGGACCAGGTAGTGGGGTTGGAGACCAGACAGCAAAGACCCGACTCCATCTTCTGATTGGCCCTTTCTGACAGTAGCACCGATGGCAAGGCAGAAGGCTCGCCAAACCGCAGAGGTGAACTAGGACCCACGGTCAGAGACGATGTCAGTGGGCAGGCTGTGAGTGAGGAACACCTCCTTGACCAGGACATCCGCCGGTTCTTTAGCTGCTTTCGGTTCTCTGGCCTGGGCCACTGCAGCACGGCGCTCAACTTCTCCGGGTCCATCTTGACCTGACCCTCTGCAATGATGTATCCAATACAGTTGTGTCATGATTCCGTGGGTGAGTGCAGAGGAGACATGAGCCCAAACGCAAGACACTGGAGAGTAGACTGAAGGTGCACAGGGTTTAATCCAAAAACACAACAGGAAGCTCCAAAATAAGGCAGAACACTCATCACGACACAACGGAGTGTATGAATACTACACACTACAATGACCGGACAGGGAATGAACAGAAACACCAAACATTTAAACACAGGGACTAACAAGCAGGGATCAGGGCTAAACGAGGCAGGCAGAGAGACAGCAGTGGGGAACAGAGAGACACTCACAGATGCAAAATACAAGACCATACATTAACTGGAATTCAAAGTATTTAGCAGACAAGCAAGCAGAGGAATTACTGGGGGGGACAGACACAAGCAAACAGATCACAAATAAACACCAACAAGGAACACAGACTGAAGCTAAGAAAACAGGACTCAGAAGTAAAAACACTGAACTGGGAACTAAGACACCAAGGGCAATCAGGATCGCTGACATGCCCGCTCCCTGCATACAGTCCAAGACCCGGGGGATCATCCAGATTAGGGGGAAGGCATATAGCTGCCGATAGAGGAACAGAGGTTACACAAAAGAGTTCAACCACCAGCAAGGGGAGCGTCTCGTGAGCTCAGTGACAACCTCGGAGTGCACTGAGTGTTCTCTTGTGCAGCGAACAGATCCACCTCTGCCTCGCCTCTGCTCCAGATCCAAGCGATCAGGTCGGACTGAAGGCTCCTGGCGAGGGACGCTCTCAACATGATGTTCAGCATGCCAGGAATGTAATCCCCTCTGATGGAGAGCAAGCGCCAGAGCAGCAGCCGCCGCCTGGCCAAGCTCAGCAACTGAGCCGAGCACACTAGGACGGTATGAACAACCACTGTAGTCTCTTCATGTGAAGGAGGCCCAGCAGGACCACCACATGAGTGGCTGACATCAGCCCTAACAGCGGAGCAGCCTCGTCAAGGCGCTTATCCTCTCGAGAACACTTACAAACTGTGGCTGATTGACTGAGTCCAAAAACAAAGGCTGTCCAACAGAAATCCAAAAGGGTGAAAACCAGAATTCAAAAACTGAGCAGGGTAACAGGGAGACACGGTGAGTAAGGCTGGAGACACGAGAACAAACTGCAACACCAGGTATATATACACAGGAACCAACGAGCAGGGCGGGAGCAACACAGGTGAAAGACATGAGGCTAACGAGGCGTGTAGAGAGAGAGAGAGAGAGAGAGAGAGAGAGAGAGAGAGAGAGAGAGAGAGAGAGAGAGAGAGAGAGAGAGAGAGAGAGAGAGAGAGAGAGAGAGAGAGAGAGAGAGAGAGAGAGGAGAGAGAGAGAGAGGAGAGAGAGAGAGAGAGAGAGAGAGAGAGAGAGAGATCACTGGGGTAACAGACACGACAAGGGTACCGAATACTAGACGAAAACAAACAAAACCCAACAGACCAAACTAACGCTAACTAAACACAAAAGTGCAAAACACCGCATGGCAGACAGGCAGAGTGTGACAGTACCCCCCCCTCAAAAGGACGGCCTCTGACGTCCTAAAACGAAACATCACAAAAAAAGCAGGTCAAGCCGGCCCAGGGTGGGCGGAGGGAGGCCAGGCGGAGGGCCAGAAAAACAAAACAAAAAGTCTCAAAGGGCCAAATACCGGCAGGGCAAGGCAGTTCAGGAGGCCGAACAAGGCGGCCAGAGGTGAACAAAAGTTCAGGGGGCAGACCCGGAGGTTGACACAGCAGACCAGGAGGGCGTCCCGCGGGACGACCCATGAGGCCAGGCAGACCAGGGGGGCCACAGAGTTCGGGAGGCCGTCCCGGAGGACGACCCAACAGGCCGGGCAGAACAGGGGGGCCACAAAGTTCGGGAGGCCGTCCCAGGGTCGACCCAACAGGCCGGGCAGAACAGGGGGGCCACAAAGTTCGGGAGGCCGTCCCAGGGTCGACCCAAGAGGCCGGGCAGAACAGGGGGGCCACAAAGTTCGGGAGGCCGTCCCAGGGTCGACCCAACAGGCCGGGCAGAACAGGGAGGCAACAATATTCGGGAGGTCTCCCCGGGGGACGACCCAACAGGCTGGGCAGATCAAGGGGGCAACAGAGTTCAATGGGTTGGCAGGACGGCCAACAGTGAGGCAGCAAACCCACTGGGGGCCGAGCAGGAGGCCGGCGGCAAGACCTCTCCGGAGGTCGGCACCCAAAGCTTTGGTGCTCTGGAGCCGCAGCTGGGCTGAGGTCCACGGACTGAGCAGCTGGGCTGAGGACCACCAGCGAGACAGCTGGGCTGAGGACCATGGACCGGACACGAGGAGCTGGAGTCGGACTGAGCAGCTGGGCTGGGGACCATGGACCGGACACGAGGAGCTGGTGTCGGACTGACCACCGACTGGACAGCTGGGCTGGGGACCATGGACCAGACATGAGGAGCTGGAACCGGCTGGGCCACCAACGGAGCTGGTGCCGGTCGGACCACCGACGAGGGTACAGGAGTCGGCTGGGCCACCGGCGAAGTAGGTGCCGGTCGGACCACCGACGGAGCACGAGGAACAGGAGTCGGCTGGTCCACCAACAAAGCTGGTGTTGGTCGGACCACCGACGAGGGAACAGCAGTCGGCTGGGCCACCGGTGAAGCAGGTGCCGGTCGGACCACCGACGAGGGAACAGGAGTCGATCGGACCACCGGTGAAGGCAGGGTTGAGCAGGTTGGAGGACCCAAACGCAGGACACGAAGGCTAGCAGGTGCAGTTCAGTGAAGGGTTTTAATATAACAAAAGGCGAGCACACTTACAAACAGAGTGGCTGATTGACTGAGTCCAAAAACAAAGGCTGTCCAACAGAAATCCAAAAGGGTGAAAACCAGAATCCAAAACTGAGCAGGGTAACAGGGAGACACGGTGAGTAAGGCTGGAGACACGAGAACAAACTGCAACACTGGGTGACAATAAACAATGACCCGACAAAGACAAGACAGAAACACCAGGTATATATACACAGGGACTAACGAGCAGGGCGGGAGCAACACAGGTGAAAGACATGAGACTAACGAGGCAGAGAGAGAGAGAGAGCAGGGGAAAACAGAGATAGACATGCAGAGGGATCACTGGGGTAACAGGCATGACAAGGGTACAGAATACTAGACGAAAGACAAGACAGACCCCCAAAACCCAACAGACCAAACTAACGCTAACTAAACACAAAAGTGCAAAACACCGCATGGCAGACAGGCAGAGTGTGACATCATGCCTCCTGTTGTCTTCCGAATGGGAAGTAAAAGGAGTAAAAGCCCTGATTTTCCGGCTGGGGAGGCATGCCCTGATGAGGGGCAGCAGCGTCGGAGATCCGCTTTAAGATTTAAGAGGGTTCAGCTCAAGATGGGGGGAGGGAAGTTCTTGATTGACAAGGACAAGAAGTGTCACACAAGAGGAAGAATTGGGCCAAGAGCAGATGGGAGTAAGAAATTCAGGATAACATCATTTTTTTAAGTGCTATTACACTATTAATGTAGCAGTAACCGTAATTATCCATAATTTGTTTATGAACTGTGCTTAAAGAGATGGGTTTGGAGGGCAAGGTCTCTATCCTACAGGCCTCAAGGAAATGGGAAAAACCTGAAGAAGAAATATAAGGTAGGATTTATATGTACTAAAACTGTTCTGGAGCCTTGTGGTGGCATGATTCCATACTTTGACATTTCATGTTGGTAATATTTATGTTATAATATGGTTAATAGCACTTGGTTTAATAAATAGGGAACATATTACTGCTTAAAGATATGTTCAGCAATAAGTTGTTTGGGTAATTCTCAGTGAGTTTTATTAACTACTTTTTTTAATATCTGGTGTTTGCAGAAGCTTAGGTCAGAAGGCCTCCATTACACCTCCAGTACTGATGGTGGATAAAACAGATTTCATTTGAAGTAACAGGTGGCATCACTGACTGGGACTTTGATTCTTCTATGACAGCCATCTATTGCTCCCAAAGCCCTCTGGAAAGCACCATGGTTGGCAAACCTGGCAAGCAAACCTTAACAGTCTGACTCCAGCCAGGGTGTCCATCCTAATGCAGCATCCTCAGGAGGGCGTTCAGGGATTTATGGCATGAGCAGAAGTCTGGTATCTGGTCTGGTATCAAAGTCGCCTCACTGCAAGAAGGTTCGAACCCCGGTTTCCCCGGCCTTTCTGTGTGGAGTTTGCATGTTCTCCCCGTGTCTGCGTGGGTTCTCTCTGGGTGCTCCGGCTTCCTCCCACTGTGCAAAGTCATGCGGATTAGGTTAATTGGGGGCTCTAAATTGTCCTTAGGTGTGCGTGTGTGCATGGTTGTTTGTCTATGTGTGGCCATGCGATGGACTGGCGACCGGTCCGAGGTGTACCCCGCCTTTCGCCCAATGTCAGCTGGGATTGGCTTCCGGTAAAAGTAATACCCGCTCTAGAAATACTCAATTCCAAAAGCACTATATTCCAAATGTTACTTTAGAAACAGCTATGTAATATCAATTCAGTTCAAACAGAATATAATGTAGGGATCAGCAGCCTGTTTTTTTTAACTTAAGTTACTTTTTATGGACAACACATGTTAGTTTCTTCTATATTTACATTGCATTGCATGTTTTCTCATCGTGCAAATAAGCCTTTCTCAAAGCATTTTCATCAGTATTTTTAATATTTCTTGTTGCAAATCATTTTCAGAACATATTTAACAAATACTTTTTATAAAAGTGATGGACACATGTCCCCAGCTTTCAGTGTAAATGACACCTATGAAATGAATACAATATTTGTCTCACTAAGAACTCTTATGGTGTGAAACCATAAATACAAAATAAATTGTGCAGTTTGAGTTGTTAGAATTAGTTACACCTTGGCTAGATAAAGTAATGTAATATTATATGCCAATGTAAATGCAAATTGCTTCAGTGATTATTCATCTTGTTCTGTTTTTGCATCTAAAGGCTGCTTGAAATATAGTATTATATAGTGATGGCTTGAAAGCAGCGGGGATAAGTAGTTGGGCTCAGGTTTGTTTTTTCTTGTCTTAGCCTGTTGGATGTTTCCATTCACATAACTTTACCCTACAACAGTGATGCAACGCCGACATAGACACGGTCTTCGTCTCAGAGGTATAAGTCGTGGGTAATGTAGTTTGACTACATTCGGAAACAAGGAGGGTATGACTTGAAGTTGCTGAAGTATGAGCTCAAAGTAGCCTTCTAACAACATGCTGTCTGTCTCCGATCTGAAGCATGGCTACTCAGACTACAAATCACACTGTCACTGACTGCCAGGGCAGGAGAGGAAGAGAGACAGGAGACAGAGAGAGAGCTACTGAGCAGCAAAGAGGGGGCAGACAGCTCACTGAAAAGACAGTGTTTAACCAAAGAGACAAACACATTATATACTCACATCCACACAACAGAAGTGTGGGAGTGTGTTGGGAGGATTTGACCTGTGATGAATGTCTTCTTGTGCAGAAGCTGCTGCTCGGAGCAGATAATGTGGTTTCATAGTCACATAAAAAGTCTGACGTTTGGGAAACAGTGTCCACTTTGACTGTCTGAGCACCAAGCATCCCTGATGGAAAAACAGAGTCCGCTCATCATGATCCGCCTGGTGAGTGCTTGATCCAGGATGTTGATGGAGCAGGTCTCTGTAAAGATGTGGGCACAATAATCTCTGATTTCCCACTTTGTCCAGTCCAGACACTAGCCAGGCTCAGCCTTAAGCTGGGCAGCAGGGTTCCTGTCCTGCCTCTTGCTCTGGTCCGATTGATCTAGTTGGGTGGATTGTCTGCTGCTCTTTAATGCAAACCCCAGATTCCTTTTCTGACTGACTGACTGACTGACTGTAGCCTATTTCTGTCATAAGCAGCACATGTTTCAGTAAAAAAGCCCCCCCAAAAAACCCAGAATAAAACAAAAATGTAGCAAGTTTGAAAGAGATCCCAACTGCTGCATGCACCACCGTCTCTCAGTTTATTTCTTGGTATGTCTATCTAACACATTCAGGGCAAGATATCTCAACAACTGGGCAGATATTCAATGAAAACTGCTGTTCAAAATCATTATCCCCAGATGATGAATCCTCATGGTTTAGTGACCCCCTGACCATTCCTCTAGCACCACCATCAGGCCACTGTTTACACTGTTTGAATTCAAATTTAATAAGCAGCTTGTCAAAATAGGCTATAGGCAAAAACAAAAAGCATGTGCATATATGTAGTTATATAGTGTACATGTGTATAGTAATAGTAGTAGATAGTTGTTCATCCTCAATGACATGTTACCAATTTTCACCAGATTAGTTGTTCAATGCCAGATAAAGCTTGACTGATATTCCACAGAAGTTTTGTTTTACTTCATGATCAGATATTTAAGCCTGACACTGTGCACAACGTCACAACGAGGGGAAAAAACTGCATGCAAAATGGCCACAGGAGCTTTTCAAATTAAAAAAGAAATAGCGTTCCTATATTTTAATCACAGGCACTTGTTATGTCTAATGTCTCTCCTGGACCATTTACATTCACACAGCTTCAATTTAGAATCAGTTTACACCAACTTTTGTCTATCAATTGGAGATGAGGTCATATACAAATGATGCTTTATTGTTTGATTAATTTATGCACATGGTTTAAATTCATCCATCCATCCATCCATCCATCGTCAACCACTTATCCTGCGTACAGGGTCGACATGGTTTAAATGTTCCTCTATTTTGTATATTTTGTGAGCAGCTGAACTTACATGTACATATATGGAATATAAATGGTTGCACAAAAGAAGTGAAGCTATAAAATCAAGCAGTATCCCTCATTTCCAAATTCCAATCTGAATGCAGATGTTTTGCAATATAATGTACACAGCTTTGCGCTAGTTTACAAAATTTAAAATGTCTGACTTTGGCACCCCCCAGTGTAAGAGTCAAAAAAGACAATGAACAGGTCAAAAACACACAGATTATCCCAATCTTTATCAGTTCATCACAAATTTTTGAAAGATGCTATAATCATCAAAAATTCTACATATAGAATTAAATCAAAGCCAAGCTGTTAGAAAGTCTTGCTCCAGTTGATGAGATCCCTGTCCAGGCCCGGAGGATGAAGTCAAGTGATCAGCCTCGCTCTACCAGACTGCTGTCTTCACCTTCTTGAAGACAGTCAATGGTCTTCACTGACTGAGACTGTGGACCATGACTAAAGAGGTTAGACTACTAATGACTGAAGACAGTAGTCTTGACAATGAGTCTGTTCATAAATAGTGAGTGGTGCCACCTAACCTTCCCTGTCCTCCCTGCTGCCCAACTGCAGACTTTTGCTTCCTGATTTGTACCACCAAAAGGCAAAGAGATAGTTCATTGTGTGCTGTACAAGACTGGTTTACAGCTTTTCTAAAGTGTTCACATTTTCTGAACCTACTACCAAGTTAGCACAACCCATAGAGCCACAATGGCCAAATTTATAGAAAAAACACCGGAACTATCCTTTACTGACATTCAAGAGAAAACCTCAAGGATGCTGTTCTTGTCTCTGAAAAGCATTTAGGGGTCATTAATAACAAGAACTATAGTACTGCATGAGCAGTGTGCATTTATCAATAAGAAGTGTGCTAAAGGAAAATCAATGTTTAATTAAAGGCAAGGTGTTTAGCAGCATTAGACAAAAACAGACCATCTTTAATGTAGACAATCTCAAGCTGATTACTGTTGTTTGACAGGATGCTCAGCACTGATTAGCTGCTCCTATCACCCCCGGACAAATGGGAAACGGAAAACTACAATCAGGAGAATAAGAACAACAGGGAACCTGAAGTGTATTGAAAGTGTGCCTCTGTAATCAGTTTTGCAGGTTGTGTGAATGTAAAGTGTGTGTGTGTGTGTGTGTGTGTGTGTGTGTGTGTGTGTGTGTGAATGACTGACTTAAAGACCCACACTAGAGTGAGATTGCTGACAGGTCAGGTCTGGAGTACCTCAGTTAACTAACGATGAGCCACACTGCTTACCTCTACCTGTGCGTGATGGCTTCCTCGCTGAACAGCTTAGGCTCGCACGCGTGTGGTGTCAACACAGACGGCACTGCTGCTGCCAGCCCTATCTTTCAACATCGAGTGTGCCTTTGATAAATACAGTACAATAAAAGCCTTGTTAACAAATGGAGGGACATAAACACATTTTACAGATATAGAATATGTTGGCTGTGTAGCTACTCTAACCTGTTAAAATGTGCGCCAAAAGGAAAAGCAAAAGGTCCTGCGTCACACAGACACTGCTCAGGTAGGCAGTGTGGCCCAGGTTTTTTGGATTAAAGAGCAGTGGACCATGATCCACCCAGCCCAAACAACCGCGGCAGGTGCGTTGATTGCTCCGAGAAAAGGAAAGAGAGCCAGGAGAGAAGCCATGCTGGCCCAGCTTGGACTAAATTCTGCTCCGGTCTGGACAAAATGGGACTCATGTTGACCAAGCAACGGCATTCAGAGACTGTTGTGCCCACATTGTTACAGAGACCTGCTCCATCAACATCCCAGATCAAGCACTCGGCAGGTGGTCCATGTTCTGGGCTGTCAGCGCAAGACTCCGGCAAGATGAGAGGAAATAGACTCTGTGTTTTGCATCGATGATGCTTGGTGCTCAAACGCAGTCAAGATGGACTCTGTTCTCTCAGACTGTTTATTGTGAAGATGAAATTTTCATACTATCATCTGGTTGCTGCTGTTTAGATTCACCCCACATGCAAATTCAAAAAATGCAATGTGGAATGTGTATACATCTAAGTTTATATGTCTATAAATAACTATATTGTTTTATTTTATTTTATATGTTACCATGTTTGAATATGGTTAATAAATGTTAATATGGTATATGGTAACATGGTAACACTTAATTATAGGCAATGTTATGTGTAGCATGAAGGAACTACAAATTTCATTTATTTATGCAGCCTTGTGCTGTATCATGACTAATAAACAGCCTTGTCCCTTGTATGGCTAAACACCATAATAGACTAGAATTATTGTGGTTATGTAGATTTGGGTGAACTGGCACTTTAAGATGAATCCTGATTCTCAGACAGGCTCATGTTCGTAAGCACAAATTCACACATGTTTTGCTAACTGAATAAAGAATTACTCACATATTCACTTTTTATGAAAATAGAAAAAAATTAACAAATTTCAGTCAGTGACACTTCAGTCAAAGAACTGATTATTTACAGCAAAATGGTTAGACCGTTAGATGTGGCGGCAAAAGCCCTGCTCTTTAAGGGAGCTCACAATGAATCCAAATGTGATAAATACATACATTATAATGTGCAGTATATAGTATATACAACATTAGATCTTAAATTAACAATACCATAAATATAGCACAAGGATGAGTTGCTAAAGCAACAAATAACACTGGTATGAGCACATCAGGATATAATGTATGCTCAGTACACTTGCATGAATACGATTGGATAATTCAAGGTTGCATAAAGCATTTTGTGTTGGTAGTAGGTAGTAGGTAGAACGGGTTGTCTACTGATCACAGTGTTGGTGGTTTCATCACCTTTCCATTTGTCGTAGTGTCCTTGGGTAAGACACTGAACCACAAATTCCTCCTGATGAACCGTAAATTTATCTTTAAACCATTATGAGGAGAGAAATCGGTGGAGTACTATTTTAATGTCTTAGTGGAGTTTGCTTTCAAGGTCAACATTTAAGTCAACATGTACAAGAAGTCCTAGAAGTGCCCAGAAAAAACAGGGCAAACTCCACCTGTAGATGAAGACCATGTGATATGGCTGAGAGCTTTAGAAGCTATTGGACCTTGAGTTGAGTTGTTTTTTTCATATTGTTGTTTTCAAGGCCAGGAATAAACTCTACCTTAGCTATTTAGCTGTCTCCTAATGGCAAAAAACAGATATTGACAGGGCTGCAAATTTTTATTGTTTACAAAGTAAAACTGCCCATAAAGTACCTAAAGAATTTATGAAATGTTTCAAATTGGCAGATATGATTTATACCATAGTAAGTACTTTAACAACAACCATTGGTTATTTATTTACATTTCCAAGGTTTGATTTTAACAAATGAGAATGTCCTTTGACTTGGTATTGCTTTCCTAACCAAGGAACCCTAGAAGATAAACCTGTTTCACACAATATGCGGGTATGTGTGTGTGTGTATTTATATACTGTATATAGATAATAAGCTCATCTGTGTGATAACATAATAAGTTGAATGAGCATACAGTTGCTAGTCCAGTGTCAGGCGACTGGACCTTAATTACGTAAGTGACGCAACATTAAACATGTTGTTAACGTTGTGAAACTCTTGCAGTTCGGTTAGGTTTAGGAAAACGTTTTGGTTTGGGACAAAAATTTTGAATTTCACATAGATTTATGTGACAGAAGCCAGTAAAGCTATTTAACTTTAAACTCAAAATAACTTGAACACTGCTCTCCTGTGTGAAAGCCTTGGGTTTGACCCACTCTTTCACCTTATTCAACTCCTTAAGTGGAATTTCTCACTTTTTATAATACATTCCCTGACTTCCTCCTTGCTTCAGCAAATGACCCATATGGCCGTTTTTCTGGTGAGGAAAGGCTGCTTTCCAAGGACACATATCTCAGTCTTACAGTAGATCACACACTGGTCAATTTCGATAACATTGCACAAATACCCACATAGGCATCCACGTTGGGCTATTTTTCTTTGTGCCATTTTGCATTTGTTTGTGCTGCACACATACTTGTGTGCGCTGCAACCAAACTTGTCCTTGTACCGAACTAAACAAACGCACACTCAACACCACGCTCACATTCCTGAGCAGATGTGTTTGTGTGTGGGCATACATGTTTGTGTTAAAATACACACACAAATAAATATCTCTGGCCTCTCAGATTGCTCCAAGATTTATTCCCCTGCCAAGGCAGCAGAAAATTGACTTGTTTCATGGCGGCAGGCTATTGACACACTACTGAGAGAAAGAGAGAGAGAGAGAGAGAGAGAGTGGGGGAGCTGAAAGAGAATGCGCCGGGCACCCAAGACAGATCAGGACAGAGAGAGAAAGAGGGGGAGAGAGAAACAAAGAAAAAACAAAAGGCACTGAGTGAGAGCACTGACCGATTAATGGAGTGCAGGTAAAGAGAGAATGGAGGAAGGGTGAGAGAGGTAAGTGATGGACTGAGGGAGAGAGTCTGAGAGAGTAATGTAATCAGCAGTGTGGGAAATAGCTGTGAGTAAAATGGCCTGGATGACATTTATATAAGAGGATATTGATGACATAAAGCCACCTCTCTGATAAAGCTGCTCATTTAACCAGTGCATCATTCAGAGCCTGCAGAGTCACAAACACAGACGCCCGTCCCTGTGTGTGTGTGTGTGTGTGTGTGTGTGTGTGTGTGTGTGTGTGTGCGCTTTTGCAGGTCTATCTAACCTATTTGAGATTTTACTCTTTTGGAGTGAGGCCATATTTGGAAAGTGGAGAAATGTTGTCCTCTCTTCTTCAATGGACTGTTTTATGGAATTAAATAAATGACGAAAGGACTGAACTCAAATGAACATTTGAGAACATGCAGGAAAGAGCAATCAGTTTGTGCTCTAGTGAAAAGAGTGGAACTGAGGTTTTGTGCATGAAAGAGGAATTGTGAAGAATTGTGAACTGGGCCAATTTCAAAGGATTACCAATAGTCATCTGGCTCAAGCAAACTGCGACAGGAGAGCTTTGACAAGGCTTCAAGAAGGAGAGTGTACACCATAACTGATGTCCAGTCAGGATGGGAGATGATCACATGACGGCCAATGAAAGATACACTCCTGATTCTGTTGTACACGCCCGAATCTCAAGTCCAGTGAGCTGTATGTTGAATGTTGAGATGCTGCATTGTAATAAAAACATGGATACATGTCATGCTCCTTTGTCTGCCTAGTTCTCTGATTACGGTCCTAAAGATCCACTGATAAAGGAGCTCACGTGTAACTATAGTGTTTGATTTAACAGTCCGAGACAGCAGAGCTCAGTGGCTGACCACCACAGACTGTGGGAGAGCTTAACTTGAACTAAAATTTCAAGATGCTTGATCTAGTATCACGGATTTCCCACTTTAAATATATACTGTAATGAAAAGAACATTAGCATTACACTCCTGTAACATTGTCTCATGATGGACGGTTTAAAGAAAAAAAGATCAAAATCAATGCAGAGGTTGCCTTTTTTAATTTCAGGCATTCTTCTTCCTTGTTAAAATCTGGCGCCTACATTACCCATAATGCAACTTCTGAGTGTGTTATGCTAGTTACGCCAAATGTAGCCTGGAGCCTCTTGCTTCAAGCAGAGTTGAGGTGCGGGCTGCTGAGAAGCTCACGTCTTTCTAACTCCACACCACCAGACTTTTTCATTTTCAAACTTTTAGTCTTCGGCTCCAGCCAAGACTGACTCAAGTGATATCACTTAGGACATTTTTCAGACTTTACACAGCTTCCTCTGGGGAGACTAAAGGCTTCATTCTACATTTTTCATATATGCAGAAATACTCCTCAACCCCTCTAGCCTAAATATGTGTAAAAAAGCTCTCCTTTAAAAGCACAACGGTTTAGCCTGGCTATCCTAAATGTCCACACATGATGAACTGTATGGATATGGAGTTTGTGTCCTGTGAAATTGAAATCAAGATCGGAGGTTCTAGGTAATGGTGACTGGTTAGCCATGGCGTACAGTAGTGAAATATCCCACAGTCTTAACTGTGTGACAGAGGCAGGCCAGTGCCAGTTAAGAAGGCAAAGAGAATAACCTCCCTATATTCAACTCAGCAGAGTAACTTTGGGTACAGTGCTTCAATACATGAAACTAAACTTTTTTTTATTATTCTTTACACTTGTTAAAGCACTTTGTAACTTGTTTTTGAAAAGTGCTTTAACAAGTGTAAAGAATAATAAAAAAAAACAAGATAAGAGCATGAAAACATTGAAAAGACTAAAATACAGATTAATATAAAATTAGTAAAATACAATAAAATAGAAGGGATAAAATAAAGTCAAATAAGATCGGGAAAGGCTCTCCTATAAAAGTATGTTTTAAGAAGGGACTTAAAAGAGTTCACTGACTCAGCCGACCTGATTTCCTCGGGCAGGCTGTTCCAGAGCCTCGGGGCCCTGACAGCAAACGCTCTGTCCCCTTTAGTTTTCAGTCGAGACTCTGGAACAGACAACAGACCTCTGCCCGAGGATCTCAAGGTACGTGCTGGTGTGTATGGGACTAAAAGGTCAGAAATATAACAAGGCGAGAGGCCATGAAGAGCTTTAAAAGTGTTCAACAAAATTTTAAAGTCAATTCTAAAACATACTGGGAGCCAGTGTAATGAAGCTAAAATAGGGGTGATGTGGTCATATTTGTTTTTTCTGGTTAAAGCCTGGCAGCTGAGTTCTGGACAGTCTGAGTCGATCAATAGATTTTTGGGTTAAACAGGTGAAAAGGCTGTTGCAATAATCCAGGCGTGATGAGATGAAGGCGTGTAAAATGGTCTCGGTGTCCTTAAAAGTTAACATACATCGAATTTTAGCCATATTTCTAAGCTTTGTGGTGTGCTTCTCGAAATTTAAATTACTATCAAACCAAACACCAAGGTTCTTTGCCACAGGCTTAATGTGATGGCAGTATTTGATCTGCCATCTACTGAGACCCGATGACCAGGATTTCTGTTTTGTCTGAGTTCAGCTGGAGGAAATTATTTGACATCCATTTTTTAACTTCACAAAGGCAGTTGTTAAGTGAACTCAGCATTCCAGGGTCTGTGGATCTGACGGGCAAGTATATTTGTGTGTCATCAGCGTAAATATGAAAAGAAATGCCATGTTTATGGATAATATGTCCAAGGGGAAGCAGATAAAAGGAAAACAAAATGGGTCCTAAGACCGACCCCTGAGGCACACCATATTTAACTGGACAAAATGAGGAGACATAGTTGTTTACAGACACGCAACTTCCTATTTGACAGGTAGGATGAAAACCATTTTAGGGTAGTACCAGAGATCCCCACCCAGTGCCTCAGCCTGTCTAACATGATGTTGTGATCAGTGGTGTCAAAAGCAGCGCTAAGGTCCAGGAGTACCAGGACTGAGCACATACCTTCATCAGCAGACATTAAAAGGTCATTGGTGACTTTAAGCAGGGCAGTCTCAGTGTCGTGGTATTTCCTGAAACCAGATTGAAACTTTTCAAATAATTTGTTATTTTCCAGTACAGTGAGCAGCTGTTTGGACACAATTCTTTCTAGAATCTTTGCAATAAAAAGCAGTTTTGAAATTGGTCTAAAATTATGTGGGAGGGAGGGATCTAAACCAGGTTTCTTTAAAAGTGGGTTCACACAAGCCCGTTTTAAAATAATCAGGGACACAACCAGTAGATAGGGAGCTGTTGAAAACAGAGATCAAATGGGGCCCAACAGAATCTATTACTTTCAGTAAAAACTTTGTAGGTATTACATCAAGTGGGCTGGAGGACACTCTCATTTGTGATACTGTTTTTAAAAGCTCAGACAAGTCGATGGGATAAAACTGGTTAAAACTCTCTTGTTGCTGGTGAGGAACCTCTGAGTAAGAGGCCACGGGGGTAATAGAGGCTCAGATTGACACCACCTTATTGGTAAAATAAGATAAAAACAATTCACAGTCATCATTACTTCCAGCTGAGGCACAAGGAGGGGTTGGGTTTACCAGCTGATCAACAGTCTTAAACAGAAACCTGGGATTGTGTTTATGTGTAGTAATGAGTTCAGAAAAATAGTGTGTTCTCGCATCCTTAACCATGTTATTGTAGTTAATTAATAAATCTTTCACTTTGTTCATTAAAGATGCGAGAACACACGGAGCTTGGTGGAGTAACAGGCGAATCGCAGCTAAAAACAATACATCTGTGGTCAGATATGGTTATGTCCCTAATTCCACAGAGGAGACGCTGACACCCAGGGTAAAAACCAAGTCCAGTGTATGACCACGGTTATGGGTTTGGCCTTTGACATGTTGTTTGAAGTTAAAAGAAGTGGCCATATTTAAAAAGTCAGTTGCATTAACATTGGTAGGGTCATCAACATGAATATTAAAATCGCCACAAAGAACAATTCTGTCATAATTTAAAACCAGAGTAGATAAAAATTCAGGAAGTTCTGATAAAAATCCTCCAGGCGGTTTTGGGGGGGCGATAAATTATAAAAAATATGATAGGTTGCAGCCCTCCAAGTTTAAGAGTGAGAAATTCAAAGGAGTTAAATTCATCACAGCGTACTTGATGACATTTTAAATTTTCCCTATACATGCTCACTAGCCCACCACCACGACCACTGACCCTCAGTTGACTAAAACAATCATATTGAGGCGGACACAGTTCAGCTAGCTGGCTATAGTCATTCATTTGCAACCAGGATTCAGTTAAAAACATAAAATCTAGATTTGCAGACAAGATAAAATCATTTAAGATAAAAGTCTTACTTGAAAGTGATCTCACATTGAAGAGAGCCATTTTAAATGAGTTTGTTCTGGGTGCTGGAGTTGGTGCAGTTGTCCTAATCCTTAAGAGATTACTAATATTTCTGTGTGGGATGTGCACATTTCGGTTTACTGGTCTATGCGTGATGATGACAGGAATAGAAGTCTGTGGAACAGCGCTGGGAGCAGACGGCTTTACATGCCAGCAGGTGGAGACAGTTGTTTGTGGCAGTGAGCCAGAGATCTGTTCAGTGAGCGGTGGTGTGTCCAGGTGTGCTGCATGAATGATTAGTCATTCACGTAAGTCATGTGTGGACCGCACCACATGCTGTATGTGAGCAGCTAACATTTCTGAGCCCCGTTTGTTTGGGTGAAGTCCGTCTGTCTTAAAAAGAGACATTCTTTGCCAGAAAATATTAAAGTTATCGACATAACACACACGATGAGCCCTGCAGGCGGACTGGAGCCAGTCGTGGAGGCCAAGGAGTCTACTGAAGCGGCCGGCACCGCGACCAACTGTGGGAATGGGACCAGAGATAAAAACGGACTTTCCGCACTGCTTTAAAAAGTTAAGAAGACGGTTAAAATCTGATTTTGTCAGCTCAGACTGCCGAAGAGCTGTGTCATTTGTTCCGACATGGACTATCACTCTTGTGATGGAGGACGGGAGCGACGGCATCAGGTCCTGGAGTTTTTTTAAAATGTCAGCTGTGGTGGCACCGGGGAAGCAGTGAGTGGTAGCGTTAAAGAAACGGATGTTTCTGGTTATGGAGTCACCAATTATTAGTGTGGTTGGGGAGAAAAGAGGACGAGGAGATGCCGGTTGTGGGGATCCAGAGCAGGACTGAGCAGAATCTGCTTCAACACTGTGTGCGGACTGAGGATGGAATGTGTGAGCTGCCGAGTGTTGTGTTGGAGTAGCAGTAACAGACCTGAGAGAAGGGCTACCCGACGGTGCAGGGTAGAGACGGCCTCCGGAGCGTCTGAGCACAGCCTCCTTCAGGATCCTACGTCGGGAAGCGGAGGTTTTTGACCGGGATGACGGCCGCCGATCAGCCCCAGCGACAGACTGGCGGCCCAGTGCAGGAGATGTAGCCGGTGGAGGAGATGCAACAGTGTTGGCAGGCACTGTGCGCCGAAAGAGATCCTTATCAGGGAGACTCGAAGCCGCAGGTGCATCCGCTGGTTGGACCGGAGTGTTGTCAGACAGGGCTGCATAGCGGTTGGAGAGGCGGATGTGCGGAGGAGAGGCAGCACCCTCCGAGCCTCTCTTCCAGCCACGGACCACCACTTCAGCCCAGGTTGACTGATGCTTCGGAGTCGAGCAGGATGAAAGCCTGGGAAGGCTAGAGGGGTCCCAAAACACGGTGTCCTGGATGTTAGCGGTTGCGCTAAGAGAAACAATCTGTTTGGCTTGTACTGAAGCCACATCCATAAAGCCAGTCAGCAGGGAATCTTTCTCTTTGAGTTCCTCTGAAAGTCGTCGGATGTCTTCCATAAGGTCAGCAATCTTCTTGTTCGCTTTCTTAAGGAGTGTGCAGTCCTCAACACATTAATGTCTTCTCATTTAGGTTTTGTCTGTTAGTTATGCATTAGAAACCTGGGCGGGACGGATTTCTTGATCAATCGATTGATTTTGTGACCGCTCCCGCAACATGTGTATCCACTCCCACCTACACCTGCAAACATTGTGACATGCAGAGTAAAAAAAGGACACAAATGTTTGGGCTATGCTAAACGCCAGTGTGACAGAAACCAGCGAGGCTGTGCAGTGAGTAAACCTCACTCCCGACGCCTTAGGAGACGTACTGGCGACTAACATCAGTGGCCACGGGGTTTAGCTCCCTTGTCTGCGTGTCTGCCTCCCATACTCGAGGTCACCTGTTCAGGTCAAGCCTGTGAAGTATGTTCTAGTGAGCAGTCGCATATGCTTTTTTTAATCTTCTTTTTAACTTTCTTTGTTGACTCCATCTTATCAGCACTACTGCAGGACCCGCAGTATTTTTTTTATTAAAACCGCCTGCTCCTGCAGGATTTGTGTTGGGTCCCGCGGGATCCCTCTGCAGCTGTCTATTATGCATGCCCTGCATTGTATTCTGTTCATCCGCATCTTTTTAACTTAATAATAGAAGGGATCCTGCTTTGGTCAGGTGTCCTGCGTTCAGGTCCTCAACCTGTTCAAACACAAGACAAACCGTAACATTTTTGCTGTTGATTGAAAAAAGTTGCTTGGAATTTACTGACGAATTCAGCGCAATGCACATTCAGTTAACTGGCGACTTTTCCTCTGCAATCCCTGGTCAGTAGTTTAAATTAGCACGTGTATTATCTTCATGCTATCAGTCATAATGGTGATGCCCATGGAAGAGTGATAGTCCATCTAGAAACATTCAGACTTAGTGACATAGCAGTTTGCAGCTGTTCAGTTTCACCTTTCTAATATCTGAAGATGATTGTTGTAGTTTCACAAGCTGGACCCTTCTGAACATACTGTCTTTTATGCTTCTTTATAGGTGAAGCTAGTTTTAGGAACACACAAGCACACATTAGCACTGATCACACCAATTGACTGAAAGAGAGACTTTGTGCAGAGAATTACACATACAAATACAACACATGCCCAAACATACAGAGATCAGTGACGGTTGCTTTCTGCGCTCTCATGCTTTCAGACAACACACCAACCTACTGGAGTCCGGATTTATCAAAATAAAACAGGAAATGACCACACTCCAAACAAAAAACCATGACGGTGACATTCTAAAGTTAAAGTTTGAGGAGCCCTCTTAAGGTCAGTAGAGACAGAATATGAAGCAAATTTTATTAATCCAGCTTAATGCATACGTTGGTAGCTAGCTGCAGTTAACATCTGTAGTAGAAACTCCTCTCATGACCCTCAGTGAGAAACCTTGCTGATGGAAAATGACTTTTCAGTCACATTTTCATGCATTCTGTGGATGATTGCACCACAGCTGCTGTGTATAGGAGAATCAGGATTGAAGGCGAGTCTGCCTGAGCCTACTGTTGTACTGTTGAAACAGTGGTGGCTTTTCCAGGCTTCATGTTTTGAAGTAATTCACTGTTCAGCTTCTAATCACCAACACTGTATTGTGTATATATATGTATATATACTATAAAAAAACCTTCAGCTCCTCGGGATGTGTTTCTACTCAGCTCCTCATACACCTCTCTGAAGCTTGTTTCCTTCTTTTTCAACTTTTCACTCTGTGTTTCAGTCCTCTTCTTCCAATTCTCTTCATTATGTTACCTTTTTTTGAGGGTCAGTGACAAATTACAGGAACATTTCTGTTTGGTGAAGTCAACACATAATTCTGCCCTTACTCTTGTTTTTACACCATCAGCAAAGACTAAACAGTTTCAGTCTTTGTACAACTGGTTTATATCCTCCTCCTTTTCTCATATTTGTCTTTATCACAATGATCTCAGTATAAGTTTGATTAGATTTCTTCAGAAGCAATTGAGTGTTTCAGGAGTTGACATTTGGACATAATCTGACACCTGGTCTGCTGTTAACCCTTTGTGCATACCAGTCAGATACTGTCACGTTTCAATAACTACAGTGATCCGTGCCTCCAGCGAGCTCGAGCCGCTGCAGGCAGGGAAAGTTTATCCCATCCTGTGTCCCTACAACAGGTGCAGGATTTTGGCATCGATAGTTCAGCTTAGCACTTAAGGGCCGACAGAGGTCGGAAAATAACATTTTTACTGCACACGCAAGGAAATGATCTGAATTCTGAGAAAGTCGAAGGACTGGGGGAGTGTTTACACGTAGGTGAGTGGTCAGTGGAACTGTAGGGGGTGAAACTATCTTAACTTGTAGGTTTTACATGAATAAATAAATAATAAATGATTGAATGCATTTTGAAAACTTTTTTTAAATGTTAATGGTGGTGTCATAATCACCTACTGTAGGTCATAGGTCACTCGCTGGCCTACTTACAACCACAACTCCTTCCACATGCCTAACAAGTTTACTACATTTACTACTGTGCAACTGCTGTCATCAAGAACACAACATCATTACAGTCAATGAAATCCAACAACATTTGACTCAAGCTTCTTTCAACACATAACACAAAGAATGCTTCTCTCATTTGCTCATGTCACAAAGGCTTGAAGTTTAAATGAGCCAACTGCTTTGTCAACACATTAACCTCAGGCCATTTGGTCCGGGAACATTTGTCTGGCCCCATTCATGTCCAAACATATCTCTGCTGTCACTCCGTTTTACGAGCAGGGATTAAACTTTGTTGGCTGGAGATTCCAGTGCCTTCCACAGTGACCATGTCCCTGCGGCTCGGCCTCTCAACAGCAACATGGGAACGTGAGGAGACCGTGAGAAGGCCACACACAGAGGGCATGCAAGTCTCACTGCCAAGATATGTAGTTGACACATCAGTAACACACATGGGAATCAAGTCAACCTGAGCCGATTCACGCCTGCAGTCCTGATCAGTGTTGGGTAACGTTACTTTTTAAACTTGCATTATAAGATTTCTGCCATTTAAAAGTAACTTGTTATGTTACAGTGTTACTTACTGAGAAGAACCGGTTCGAGTACTTTTATGTTACCAACAGTTGTTGTTTTAGGAATGATAACTTTTCAAGTCAAGTCAAGCTTTTTAAAACTCTACTTTTACTCAAGTATTTGGGGAGAAAGTAATCTTCTTTTGAATTCTCTACATTTGACATTTAACTAGTCTGTTCTCTACTATGCATTTTTCTACATTAACCGAAATGAGCTGTCATCAAAGCAATGTGCATGGTTACACAGAAGAGCTGTTCTGGGCAGAGGGGCATCTTTGAGAAGACATGTCGAAGCCGGGATCTTGGCGAGACCGTGGAGAGTGAACTTCATGTGGGATAAGGTGCGGGGCAACCAGCTCTTTCTGCTGCCATACGAACTTGTGGGTTTGGTAGGAGGGGCTTAGCGAATGATCCAAGCAGCAGAGAGAGAAGATTTTGCATTGCATGTACAGTTGTTACTGACTGCTGCTTTAACCAGTGTGCTTGTGCCAGATATTAAAGCAACATTATGTAGTAATTTTATCTTAAAATAACAGCTTCAAAATCATTTTGATGATACACTGACTTGTAACAGGGAGGATGGAGTCTCTGTCATTGCCACTCTAGGCCTAATGCCCGGTTCAAAGTAAAATTCAATAAGCAGATCCATACTGGTTGGTCGCGCTGGGAGCAGCTGAGCGGAGATAGGCACAGCTATGGCTCAAAAGGAACAAAGTAAGAAAAGTATTGCGAGGGAACGAAATAGTAGTCCTCAAAAATATTCTCGCCCTCACCTTTAGGGGGCTCTGTATTAATGACCTTGGCAAATGTAAACATTTAGAAAATCAGGCAAATACCATGTAAGGTTTGGTCGTTCTACTAATGTAACTCAAATACAGTAACTGCACACTATGCTTCTGGTGTCCGTGTTGGAAAGCATCCCGCAAATACGTTCACTTCCTATTAATTGTGTATTTAAAGTGTATTTCTAGTATTGTGTTTGCAGAACAAATGTAGGCTGCTTTACCAAAGACTTGAAACTTGGCTTGGACTCTAACGTGGCTTGCACTGGCGTTAAATGACTTGTGAAGATCTCTGGCCCGCACACACCAAAAAATATTAAAACACAAAGTAACTTGTACTTAGGTTTTGTAGTAGGTTTGTCAAATGGTATTTTTTTTTACTTTTAATTGATTTGAAGTACTCTACCAACCACTGGTTACCAAAAACAAAACATTCCTTGCACATATTGGTTATATTGTCCAGAGCGTACGTAGCCTACTGTACATGTACCTTTGAATGTCTTGAGCGTAAGTCAGTACTCCATCATAGCATTGTCTAGTCTATGGCCCATAATCTGCAACTCTGCAGGCCAATAACAGGAATGACGCAATATTCCACCTGATTATGTTTGATTACAAGTAAATATATGTTAAGAGGGTGCCGGAGTTTAATGCATATGCTTACATAAGTTAATTTAATGTTTGCAATTCAACTGCTATGAAAAAAAGTTGAATTATTTGCAGTACATGGAGGAGGTGAGAGCAGTGGTCGAGGAGGAGAGAACCTGCAGGAGAACAATCAAGAGGAAGTTCCCCAACCACATTGTGACTACCACCTTAAACCAGATGTTGTTCTCTTGTCTGAGACTACCAAACAAGTGGTCCTGTTGGAGCTAACAGTCCCTTGGGAAGACCGCATGGAAGAGGCCTTTGAAAGGAAGCTCGGCAAGTACGAAGGACTGGTCAGCGAGTGTGGACAAGCCGATGTAGAGCAAGGTCTCTCCCAATAGAGGTCGGATGCCGGGGCTTTGCATCCCGATCCCTGCTCAGAGCCTTCAGTCTGTTACATGGTTGTGAGGAGGAGAAGAGCCATCCACAATACCATCAAAGCGGCAGAGAAAGCCTCAAGATGGCTATGCCTCAAGAGAGGAGATCTATGGGGGCAAAGTAGCTAGATTCGCCAACTGGACACAAGCGAAGGGTGTCTCATCAGCCTCAGCTGGGTCACCTGGAAGAGGGTGTATGATGTTTAAAGACCCGAAACACCCAATGATTCCAGGAACATCACTGAAGATGTGTTGAGCAGCATTAGTAGATGTATTTGCACAGACAATAAGAAACAGAGGGCACCTTTGCAGCCTTTTGGCTGCTAACAATCTGACAGCGAAATGGGCATGGTCATATTAGGCACAGCTGCCTCTATAAAAACAATCAACACAGGCTCATTTAGCTTACAGTACGTCATGTTTCAACATGCAAAGAGTTCGCTAGGTCAATGCTTAGTTACTTTCTTCCACTATATAAAAGCTCTCCTCTGCCATCTCTGCACTGACCAAACGGGCACCTCCGGGTCTGAAAAGTGAAGCCAATGCGGAAGTACCTTAAACCTGCATTATTTCTAATGGCCATAAGGGACGAATCCTCTGGATGTAAAAAGTCTGATTGTATGTAAGTTTATGAGGAAATTACCCTACTTACTTCTCACTTGGTTTATTACCAAATATAGTCATTTCTGGTTTCAAAGAACCAAGATATGCCAATATGCAAAACTCAAGGCTTCAAAACAGTATTCCACAAACTAATGGGTGGCATCATAGTTTTTCCTCTTTTTATTTTTGTGGCAACAAAAGCTAAAGGGAAATATGGTAAAGTTAAACAGATTCTTTTTCTAAAAAACAACTAAACAACTGAGGACTTAATGCAAAACGAATGCATTGTTTTACTTGTTGCAGCAAAAAAGTCATCTGAATACTACTGGTCCTAATACACAAAGTACACAAATGTAAGCACATTTAAACACATCTAATAATCCATTTACACTTGTCTTTGTGATCCTGAAGATAAAATATTGATCCAGAGTCTGATGTCACATTTAAGCAGGTGCAAATGATGACAAATAAAACTGCAATTGGAATCTTTTGTAGGTAGGCTTAGATGGGATGAGGGTAACTGGAATTACATTTTGGGGAAGAAATCAAGAATCTATAAGGAGTTCATGTAGATCCTGGATTTCTATGCAATGATAGAAGGATTAGTTCAAAGAGTTCCCACAGATGCCACGCAGGTGCCCAGCATTGCTGAATAAGCACAACCAATACACTACAGTGCCAAATACACATCAGACCTAATTAATGGTCTGTATGTGAGTGTGTGTGTGTGTGTGGGAGAGGGTTAATGGTTAGTGTGGATGCAAATATATTCATCTTAATTCAGGTTATTACTATTTGCAGGTGCGCAGTGAACACTGCACTGGATATATGCTCCATTTTGTGTATTCAGTAGGGTTAATAATCTTCATTTATAGAACACTTTTCAAAATCCACATTTTGAAATAATAAAATAATTATTTTTCATTTCTACCATATAATACCTCAAGTGCCATAATAATAATAACAATAATAATAATAATAATACATTCTATTTGTAATGCACTTTACATTTGAGTTGGTTGGTTACTCCACTACCTTGGTCCTGCAAGCACTCTTTCTTCTTCAGATTCTTTTTTCCATCAGCAGGTAATTTTTCTTTGTTGTTTTGACTGTAGACCCGAACAGCAACAAAAATATTTTCTATGTTAATATGCAATAATTTTCATGATGCAGCCTGTCTCGCAGGCCTTCAAAGAGCGGAGGCTACTCGCAATAATATTGCTACATTTTGTTTAAAGTTCAGGTAACGTGACCACCGTTACTCAGCCTGCCTGCGTTCAGAGGAAGCAAGAGAGGAGAGAGAGAGCGAGCATTGCTCACAGCTTCAGGGCTTATCTGCGACATCTGAATTGTATAGCAAACGTCTCTCGATACATTTAAATATAAATGTTGTCGGTCAGCGTCTAGTCAATGTATTAACACAAAGGGTTAACAGTCGCTGCACAGTAGTGAGAGAATATCATGCAACACTGACGCTCTGTGTCCTGCTGTCTCTGTCTCCCTCGCTCTGAGACACAGTTTTCTCCAGGATGCTTCATTCCCTCTAAAGCAGCTGTGAGCTGATGTGAACATCTGTGTGGAATTGTTGTGATATTTCTGTCTGATCACAAGTGTTTTCAGTTTCGGTTTTCTTCCTCTGATGAAGAGCAGTGCGCTCGTCTCATCGAGTAGGCTACAAGTCAAATTATTTATTTATATAGGCCCATAAAGCATCGGCCTATACTGACATTTGGCTGGCCCAATCACATCTCTTACAGCACCCATTCCCTCCCCTTCTGCTGGAGCTGTTTCTTGTGTTGTGGGCCAAAAAAATAATAATTCGCCAAATGCGTGAAAATAACGGATATATAGATATAAGCTAAAAATAATAATAAGCTACAGATTACTGCATAACTTTCTATTATATTTTTTTGTTCTGATTGTCACCTGCCACCTAAATTTTGTCCATCCCTTTATAAAAATAAAGACAATCCACCATAAATTGAAAATGTCTCAGGCAGGAAATTCAGTGTTTAATGAAAATCTTCGAATATTTCATCAATAAATAACTCTTAACTGAATTCAGATTAATTAAGCTAATTTATCATTGAGGTGAAAAGGTTAAAATGACTTTAGGTTTATCTACAGGAGAAATATACCTGACAGCCTTCCTGCATTATATTACACCATGAAAGATTTCTGTGCTGGGCTAAGCCCCCAATGTTTTAAGAGCCTGGAAACGCCCCTGGATGTGACCAGAGTGACCTGAGATTTATGTGGCTTATCATGGATAGAGAGGATAACAAAGATACCTGAATAGTCTATAAAGCTACACAACTCTGTAGTCTGAACTCTGTCTGCTGAACAAACTGGTCATCAACAATAAGTTTGGGGTTACATATTGAAAGTTACCCCACAGACTAACTCAGCAGTCAGGTCTTTTATAGATACAGGCTGGGGCTATAATGTTCCAGCAGGACTGAGGACCAGAACCACATTAACCATGTTCTCATGACTCTCTACAAGTCGTTAGATGAAAGCAACCACTGTGGGATACCTAACATGAGCCCATGTATGGATTGTAAAGTGACTGAGCATTTTATCCCTCGGCAGACCAAATGTTCAGCCTTAAATCACGAGCTGAGCTCTACAGTTGACATTTGGCTTTTTCCACAGCACAGCTAGTCAGCACTTTTCACTGGAAAACTTTGAATTTAAAGCACCTTAAACAGAAAACACAACCAAGTGCCAGTGTGCTACTAGAGGTTTATGTGGGCTCTATGTGTGTGTGCCCACATGGCACTCTTTTCTCTCTCAGAACAGGAATCCCTCTCAGTCTCATCGTCTGCTCACAAAATCCATTCTGACTTAGTGTGAGTGAGTGAAAAACAAAGAGATAGTGGTTGATTTAATGAGAGAATGATGATACAGTGAGTTACTAGCCGCTTTCACACAGAGATTCCACAATAAATGCAGAAAGAATGTCCGCCAATATGCAAAACAGACAAAAAACAAACCATTTAACTATGTAGCCTATACTTAATCACAGTAGATGTAGGGGTGAAGCACGGGACAGCAAGTGTTTGGCACGCCAGGTCAACACACATTTATGTATGAATGATTTATGTATAGAAAGTTTTCCTTTTTTACTCTTTGTATCTATTAAAGGTTTGTTTGTTATGGGGAATAATATCTACATATTTCTATCAGAACCAGCATTCACTTTTTCAGCAATGGGATCTACAGTAGCCCGTCAGTTGGATCACATAGACCAGCCTTTGTTTCCTTCCTGCATTTCAGGAGAATTCTGACAATCAACCTATTTTGCCGTTTAGTATGAGGACCCGTTGGATCCATCTGTCAGTAGGCGCTTTCACACTGCCCAATTTTCCGGGATTATTACGCCAATACGATGGCTCGCTGCGCTGTGTGACAGGTACCGAGCCGGAAAGGGGGGTCCGATTTGATCCGACCTCTGAGCCGGGAATGTTGGTAGTAACAGAGGCGGAACGATGTCTGTGTGAAAAGCCACAGCCGACATGCCGGAACAGGAGTGACGTTTCAAGCTGTTGTATTACCTGTTTCGGTCTTTTTTTATTGGTCTAAATCTACCGACTACAGCTGCGCCACCGTTTTGTTAGGTCCCCAGCCCGGTGTCAGTGTCCTCTGAAGTGTCTCTGCATTAACTTGTTTATTTGTCATTTTTGTGCTTTTACTACCTTCTCCACAGCACACGTACGTTGATCTGCGATGGACTGGCGACCTGTCCAGGGTGTACCCCGCCTTTCTCCCGATGTCAGCTGGGATTGGCTCCAGCACCCCCGCGACCCTGTACGCAGGATAAGCGGTTGACGATGGATGCATGGATGGAATTACGTTGATGTGACAAACATAATCACTGCCTGGCTCATGTTCAAAGGCAACAGTTGAAGCGTTACATTTATGTACCTCACAGCAGTCACAGGGAGGTGGATGACAGAGCACAGGACTGTAAAAGTTATGTTACTTTGGCGTGTGGGTATAATGTGTTCAAGTGATAAGGTATCTGTTTTCTGATTATGTTCAAGTTTACAAAAATGATTAAACTCACATTCAGCCACCTTCACATATGGCGGCAGACATTCTGGGAGTTCTTGGAGTAGAGTTATTGAGAGCTTTATTAACAACAAGTAGTACTACTACTACTACCTTTCAGAGTAGCTTACAGCTTACTGCTGACTGAATGGATGAGTTAAAGAATACTCTCAGTGAGTCAGTAGCTGATTAAAATAGGGAGAGTGAGATGAGAGAACAAGAACTGGCTTGTGGGATGAAAAAGAGAGGGAACTAAAATGAAGGAACAAAAGGTTAATAATGCTGATGAGGAGGAATTGGCAGGGAGGCAATTAAAAACAAAAGAGCAGGAGGGTGAAGCCAGAGGCTAGAGCTGTGCAGTGTGCAAGGCTGACAGCCTTAAATGGAAAGGCCTGACTATACTGTACACTACACCACAAGTGTCATAGGCTGCACCACATGATGCTTGTCTAGTTGCAGGGAAAACAATCACAGTACTCAGTCAAGCCATTAATAACTGTTTGGAGTCAGTACACGTGTGTGTATGTGCATCACATGTGCCCATTTGTAAGTGTGTGTGTGTGCTCCAGGGTGTTAATTTCCAGCGATGGGATGAGTCCTTGGCATCCCGGCGTGATTCATATTAAAAGTCAATTGGCCTTAAAATTTGGCCAGACCCCCAAAGTCTGCAGCGGCGAGACGTAGCTGTCAGCTAATAGCAGAGCAGCTCATAGTCATACTGGCTGAAATTGAATCTGACCACAGAACCCAATGGGCCAGAGACAGAGTGTCAACATCACTGACCATATACACTGATGACATCCACTCTGCTAACTGGCCCACACTTGCCCTCCACTTCTCCCTGTAAAGGCTGTGCTGCTTCTGGTGGCCAGTTGGTAGTGTGTATCTGCACGCTGTCATTTGTGACACATTGAGATTTATGAAAAACAAAGCTCCCAAAAGGGCTCTTAAACTCATAAGTCCTGCATTGTTGGAGGAAGTACTACTAGTAGAAAATGGCCGGTGTGTGTGTTGTCAGTAACCTCTTGGCCTGTAACACTAGCGAGAGCTATCAGCGTCTCTTTGCTCTTAATTTCTCGCCTGTGTGCCTGTGTGTTGAGGTATGTCAGCACTGGCTGGGAAATAGAAAGAGATGAAGGCAGAGAGGCTATCACCCTCCTGCTGCTCCTGTGATTTCACTGCAACCTCAACTATAATTACTGTGCACACTATTTGCAGCAACACCAAACTTTACCACTTAGGACCAAAGCATCTGTTACCGGCTTCAGAACTTCTCTTAAACTCCTCCTCAGACATGACACGCTTTTGCTCTAATAAAGTTAAAAACTGAATTTATAAAGCCTCAGAATCTTTCTTTCAAGGTATTCAGTATTTTTATCCGCTAAAGAGCTTGTTTTGGCCACTGACAGGCTCAGATTGTTATCAGATTGTTATGTGTCTGACAACATTATGGAAAGGATCCCTACAGAGATTGACCAGAGTACAATCCCTTTTCTTTAACCAGAAACAATCACTTTACTGTTCTCGCAAAGCCACCAGACTCCATTGACAAAAAATAGTTATGGCCTCATCCACAAGGCCTGGGACCCCCACTTATACCCCTCTCTATTTTGCAATAAAGCTGATTCTGATTCTGATTTTTTGGCCATAGAAATAAGAATCGGAACTACTTTTTTGATCTTGTGTTACAGTTGCTCACTTTTCACATCAAGGCAACAAAGCAAAAAAAACAATAATAGAAAGTTGGATAAATATTAAAATGTAAACATAAATTTAAATAGCAGTGTGGAAATGTGTACAGCATTCTACAGGGACAGAAGTGTAATGAATAAATAGTATTAATATTAATCAGTACTGATAGTGTTGAGGTGGAATAGATTTAAAATCCTATAGAATTACAGTATTGGGACAAATAATTGTCAGAATTATGGAGTACAGATGGCTTTTAAAAATAATCTTTACATCTAGCAGAGAACAAGGAACAGGGTGGAGACCACTATAAAGAAAAGTTGGCATAGTCTTCTGTACTTACTAACCCATGAAACATATACACAAATTAGATAGGGATACATCTAAATAGCCTGACCTCAGTATAATATTATAATTAGAGCCCGACCGATATATCGGCCGATATGAGCTAATTGCATTTAATCGGCATCGGCTGTTTATAACGACAGATGTATGACAATTAAAAAAGAAACCTAGAGTCAGGTCCTTCACTCATGTCATGGGTGTTGCATAGTTTGCCCACCAGAGGGCGACCAGCTGCAGCTCCCCTGTTAACTACACTGCCTCACCACAAAAACCACAGAAGAAAACAATCAGCTGACCGGAGTTTACATGTAGAAACACACAGAGGGCTGTGTGAGGTGAGTCGGTCTTTGTCAAGTTAATTACATGACTTTAATAATTATAATAAAAACAGACCCAGTCACTTCTCCTCTCCTGAAAACATTCATGACTTGCTAACCCTCCCGTTTTTCTCTGCCCTCTCCCGACTTCCTACCAGCTCACAGCAGTTTAATGTTACGGTAGCTGGATGTTGGAAGCTGCTGACAGACGTAACTGTAGATTTATTCTGAAACAGTGTGGTAGTTCTAGCGAACGGTCCATATTTGTCCCTAGTTCATCACTTCTAAATATTCTCTAAAATCACGTAACGTTACAGCAGCTAAAGCTGCCAGGAGCGCTAACGTCGTAATGAGCCGTTAAACTATAGTTTCTGACGTATTCTAAATATATCTGCGAGCCGCCTCTGAAATTATTAAATCAGAGCGGACATGTAAATAAACGTGAGCTGAACAAGAAAATAACACGGCTTCCTGTAGCTCCTCTTTGTGTGACGTTATAGATGTGAAACGCTGTCGTCAGAGCGGCGCTGGTTATAGTTATAACATTAGTTAAATGAAATCTCAAAGTTGCAGGTCCTCGTTGTAGAGAGTCACGTAGTATTAGATGCATTCAACAGCAGCTCACTATATCCTAGACGGCATAATTTATACTGATGGTGGTTAAATGGTTTCTCGTAGGTTTGTTTACAGACAGCTGAAAAAGTTGCACCTTCCAGTAGCAAATATTTATTGATGTGCAATTGTTTACATTTTCACTTTTTGAGACTGTAATCGATTTTATTAACATAAATTATTTAGGAAAAGCTTTTATAGCCCACATACATACCAGCTTTCAATATCGGCCTGTTCTACGTGTAGTTTATACAGTAAAGTCTACCATCCAAATCAAAATATCGGCTCATAAATCGGCTCTTTTTATCTTTAATATCAGCATTTCCCCAAAAAACCAGTCAAAACCAATCAGTCGGGCTCTAATTATAATACAAAATAAAATGCCTTCCATCTGGTGAAAAGCTGTGTAAAACTTGCTGAGGCTTTAGGTATGATGATAAACTGCCATTTGTCTTGGGTCTTGAGCCTTTTGAGTCAACTTAGTTTATTCCATGTTATAACTCTTAACTCACGCACGTCTTTAATTCAGACCACACAACCATTGATTTCAAATATAAGTTTCTCATGAAATGTCATGTGAACATATGGTTTAATCATCAAAACACAACATAATGATATCTTTTTAGTTTAGTTATTTTAACGATAAGTGAATCTAATAACAAACAATGCAAGATACATGTTTCAAAACACCTTAGAAGTGCCGAAAGTAGTATGCTAGTATACTGTAAAAGACTGTTTTAAACCTATCCTATATGTAATGAAGACACCCTCTACAATCACTGAAGTCTGCAGCGGCGAGACGTAGCTGTCAGCTAATAGCAGAGCAGCTCATAGTCATACTGGCTGAAATTGAATCTGACCACAGAACCCAATGGGCCAGAGACAGAGTGTCAACAAGAAACAAACTTTTTCTGTGTTTTACAGTTGTGCAACATATAGGTTTGCCTAATCAAATGTAATTCTGAGCCTGTCCTCTCTGACGGGGGCCTTGCCCACCTCTCTGAGCCTGTCCACAAGCTCTCTTATCCATTCCACTGCCTTGCTGTCTATTCTGCTTCATGTTGAAAGGAATTGCTAGCGTTTACACCCCCTTTTACAGTATGTGGTTACCAATTGAGTTTACCACCACGTGAAATTAGCAGTGTAATTATGGATGGTAATCATGTAGTGTATTTTACAGTACTGTATTGTACATACTGTAATCATTGTAGTGGTGATTTGTTGCTCTGTTTTTTATATAGAGCACTAAGCTAAACATGTCTTTTTACATGTGTTTGTTTTACAGTCAATGATCTGTTAAGTTTTTTGTACTAAGAGTGGAAAAATATACAACAAGTCCTTTTTTTATACTGTGAGGTGGGAAATCAACATCAGAAACGCAATCTAATATTACTAAGAAAGATCTTTCCAAATGTAGTCAATAGAAAAACAGAGACTGCATAAAACATTGACGTAGTCTCCATGACATCACCCAAAGGTTTCTGAAGAGCCAAATTGAAGCTTAGTGTGGGCTTTCGTATTTTAAAGAGAAGAAATGTAAGAAGGATTTGTGTTTTTTCAGT
Organism: Micropterus salmoides; assembly: GCF_014851395.1. Taxonomy (NCBI): domain Eukaryota; kingdom Metazoa; phylum Chordata; class Actinopteri; order Centrarchiformes; family Centrarchidae; genus Micropterus; species Micropterus salmoides. The sequence continues at coordinate 235,383 of NW_024041373.1, forward strand.
TTGGAAAACTCGATGAATGAGAAGATCAGTGACATCACCTGGTACGTGATTGAGACACACACAAATACTAAAATAGACTGTTGTTGGATCCATCCATCCAGTTTCTGACAGAAATTAAGAATTTCAATAAAAATGAACTCCAGAGACCATCTCGTAATTTATATGAAGAACATGGTATTTTGCAAACGCCCTCGTAAAGATTGTCAAACAGAGTAGTCTGTAGTCTTTTTTTGTGTTTCCCCATCCAAAGCTAACAATCCATTTCATCTCCATGTACATCTCTATGTACATCTGTGAATGCTCTCTCTGTTCTGTCACTGTTGGCGTTCCACCGCTCCGTCTCCTTGATTTCACTGGATCCATCTTGGTGGCAGATGTACGAGGCCGGGGGCAGCTCCTCTCACTACATGAGGCAGAAAACCTTTGTTAACATTTCATTCTTCTCTTCCCCCATGACAGCAATGAACTGCTATGTCAGTGAAACCCTGTGGATTGTGGAAAAACTTGCGTTGTCCCCACTTTTACCCTCCATTTTCTCCATACACAGCAGCACGGCTAAAGGTGGGGTTGGTTAAATGCTGCTTTACAGCTCTTATCATGCTGGGATGGATCCTTTTTGATCTGATGTGTTTCCAACTCGAATTTTAACAAACATTTCCAATTTAAAAGATAAACTGATTTTTGTTTCATTGAGGTACTGTAAAGCTCTATCTACCAACGAAATAAAAAGAAGTCTAATAACTTTATGAGGATCAACTTTTTTGCTAATGTTGCTAACGCAGCGTAGCTAAGGCTTCATCCATCTATCATGCTAGCATGTGGCTTATGCCAACTCCATCAATCACCCTGGCACTATGCTAGCACATGGGTAATGAATTTATCATTAATCTCCTCAGTGCTGCCTTTCCACATGATTTGAGGGCTTCACCATGATTTCTAGCACTAATTTGGTGGTAATGAACCCATTGACGCACAGTGCTTGATGAATACATTGATAAATCACCTTCTGATGGGTTTTGGACAGGCTACATCTGATCACATTAGATGATCTCCAGCCCTCATTATGTTAAACATGCGTGTAGAAGCTGTGTAAAGACTGGCTGATGATTTAGATATGGTGATTAAATACTTTGGACTGCCATTTGTCAGCACTTCTTGTGTCTTCAGCCTTTTTAATGCTATATTTAATTTTATTCATTTTGTTTATTCTTTATTTATTATAAGCTATAACTGTGTAAGTTGTTAAAGTGTATTCACTGCAACATATTCTGTAGGTAAGTTTCTTTATTAGAAAAGCCAGGTAAAACACAATCTACTGTTACTAAAAAAGATGTTTTGCATTACTATTTCTTTTTGCTCACTGTATGTGCTGCTCAGCAGTGTCAGCAGAGTTCTGCCACTGGTGGCTATTATAGCAAGCCTGATTACCATTTTGTTTCACTTTCTCCATTCAACCAGAGAATGTGTTACTGTTGAGTGTGTATACTTTGTTTTTTCACTAACTATCAAAATAAATTCGAAATAGATTCAAAAGTTGATATTTTCAGTGAGTAAACTTACAACAAACTTCAGCTGCATCAATCCATCGTGCTTGTTGCCAGTTTCCAGAGACAGTGACGCAGGATCGTGATATGTGCTATGATTCATCTGGGCAAAGCGGGTTTAACCCTACATGCTTGGTTTTCGTGGAGTCAAAGAATGGGCACACTTAAAGGCATGTATGTTATGCGTGGAAAAATAATTAGAAGCACCTGAATTCCACCAGCTTCAAATGGATTAATGTGTAAACACAGATGTTTGTTTCAACCATCACGCTGTTTTGACAGTTATTCCCATGTGACTGCAGCATTACTCCCACAAAGCCTGGCATATGAACGGTGATTATCATTTTATTCTGCCAGTCACAACAGGTGGTCAATATCTGAGGATGAGTGTTTGGGGATATTGTCCAAACCTTCATGTCGGTCAGTATTTCCTCTCATAAGTGCTGCTCCCTGCGATAATATGCAAAATGGGGCAGAAGAGGCTCCACACAGGGTCCACATTTTCCATCAGACTGTAGTTTAACATGCTTATCAGCTTGTTTTAGATAATAAAGCTGAACAGCATTTCCCTCAGCAGCACTTTGTCTTAAATGATGGAATTTTATAATGGCCTAAATATAGGCAAGTCATTTAACTTTTATGTGGCCTTGCATGTGGGATGCTTGTATTAAATCAGACAGATATAGCTACTACCCTGTGGTCGTGTAGCAATATTGCAGCACTTTCCATTCTGGACCATAAACTTGCAGGGACTACTTGTAGCTGTTCTCATGAGACAGTGCCACAGTGGACACCAAAATAAATATTGCATTTTAAGATATTTTCCTCTAGATTTGGTAACAACCGAGGTTACTGCTGTCATCAAGCAAATGTGGGTTACCACTACAGGAAATACTCCTTGAGTGGCTACTTTGTCAGAAGTCCAACAGCCCAGACAAAGTTGTTTTAATAAAGATGGAGTTGGTCGATAAAAATTACAAATTTACAAATGAGCCGCTGATGACAATGATGAAAATGACCATTGTTTTGTATGTGGATTGTGGTCAGTGTTAAGCGTAGAAAGTAAAATAATGGACATAGTCTCTGATGTTACCCATAGGTTTCTGAAGAGCTGTTGTGAAGCTGTCACTGGTCTGGCGTCACTCGGCCTAACTCCTAACCAAAAATCATTCAAGCACACAGAGGCATTTTTCAAAAGCGTTATCACCCTAAATTCTAATACTTTTGACTTTGGTGCAAGCTGGTTTAGTAACTGTGGCTAGCATACACTCCCATTAAGTTAGCATCGTTAGCACAGCTTGGCATTGCAATAGTCAGCTGAAGGTGGCAAGACTTCATCCATGCGGATATGTCTGTCAGTCCGTGATCTGTTACCGCTACAGGAAATACTCAAGGCTTGGTGCTAGGGCCCCTTCTCTTCTCAATAGAAGAGAAGGGGCCCGAGACTTGGGGCACCCCTGTGGAGAGGCAGTGGAAGCAGGATAATTGTTCTTGCCACAAAACATTGTAGGCATGCCCCGAGAGGTAGGATTCAAACCACAGGAGTGCCCGAGATGCCCATTGCATAGAGTATGATAGGATAATTATCTACATAATGAGCTATGCTAACAAGCCATATACACTGAGCACAGACAACAATACCTGCCAGATTTTGCTAACATATAAATAAAATACTAGAGCACAGACTTCTTGGACGGTGTTTAGCCAGTAAATGTAATCTTTAGAGCATAGATAAATATAGTAATAATAAGAAGAAGAATGAAAATCTTTATATTTTAGACACTGGTTAACATGCAATAGCTACTGCTGACTCTAGCTTGCTAATTCAGAGCATTCAACTACAGCAGCCGCTTGTGCATGACATATGTAACATTGCTAGGTGTCAGTGTCTATGTTGCAACCTGTGGTTCTGGATCAACCATCAGATCCATCCAACTCTTAACACACCCAATCTGAAGCTGTAGCAGACCTTTAACACTGGAGTATTTTAAGTCATCTCAGGACATAAAGTTGTGTGTGTAGAGACTGGTGGGTGTGTGTGTGTGCACCATCACACAACCTCCCACCAACCATCTCCTCATTAACCCCATTCTGCTCTCCTCCACCCTTGACCGCTGCTCCCATATGGACGACAGAACTCTCTCTATTGGTAGTGCTGGGAGCTGCTCTCTGTTCATTAGAACAGCCTCCAGCTCGAGGCAGCCCACTGGCCTTCTATAACAGACTAGACTACAGCTCAGCTCCTAGTGCTGCACTCAAGCCTTACATACATGGCTTCAAACTGACACAATGTTTTGCCACATTCAACAAAGATTACTGCACTAGCATGACATAACAGGGGCCTGTATCAATCTGGCTCTCTTTGGGTTAATTGGCTTCACTCAGACAGATATTGGTGATCTTGGCCCATCACATCCTTCATCAGCAGCTTTAGAGCAGAGATGTGTGAAGTCCTCAAGTGATCAGTCAGCGTTGGTTGGGGCTGAAAAAATCTAGGGGTTTGGAGTTAGAAAGAAGGGAGCCTACCAGACCTCTGTAGCCCGCTGCTCATCCCTGGTGCAGGCTGGAGGCTCCAGCCTACATTATAAGGTAGCCTGGAGCTGTAGCTTCTACAGCTGCCCTTTATGTCCCCCTCCTCCCTCACTCACTTCCTGGCGCGTATTTGCCTGCATGACATTTGTGGTAGCCTCCGTTGCTTTACCATCACACTTCAGGACTGCAGCTGCAAGACTTAAACAAGAACAAAAAACATAATACTGTAAAATATTTATTTATATTTATATTTCAAGGTGGAAATATTACTGTAATTTATTCTGCAGTGCTATTGTATAGAATAATAAATAGTACAGTATGGCTCAATCCTATTTCACCCCTACCACTTGGCCCTACCCCTCCGTTTTGCGTGTTCATGGCTGGGTAGGTTGTCCGAATTGTGGTTGCGATAGAGGGGTAGGGCTACATAGCTCTCGAAAGGGAGATTTTTCAGAGGCACACTCCAAAGCGAGGGCTTTGAGAAAGTTCCCAGAATGTAAGTTTTTTCTTCGTAAAATTTACGATAGCCATGGTTATTCTTTGTTTTATGTAATTTCAACATAATGTGTTGATTTTCTTCAAAATAATCATAAAAAAATCGCTAGTTCAGCTGCTAGCATGTTGTCTCGGTACCTAGCTTTGCTAATAATGTTAGTTACCTTGAAATGAAGCTGTGTTTTTAATTTTTAATTGGTGACTTATTAGATTGCTTGATGTGTGATATAATGTTACCATACAAGAGAGATTACAACAGCGGAGGACACTATATTGGAATTGTTGTCAGTCATTGTCATCCTGTAAAAATTTGTCGCTTTTGTTAACACTGTTCCATTTCGTAGGGGAATATTTCAATCCCTTGGCCTTTTAACTCCATTTTTAGGGCCAAAGGGTACACTGTAAAAACAAGTGGTAGGGGAAAAGGGTGAAATGAGATTGAGCCTATATACTGCTGAATTTATAACAATATAATATTGTTATAGAAATGTTGATAAATAAGAAAAGGGACAACCTAAAATACAAGTGTGCAAAAAGCATTTATTGTGCAATTTGAACAATACAGTAACAATAATACAGTACAATTATAAACACTACAACAATATAAACAGATCTGCTTAAAATCTAAACTGATAGTCCAATCAATGTAGGTTCCTCTGAAAATGAATAAATCACTAACTTAATGTCAATAAAGGCAGTAACTTTAGTGGGCCATACTACAATAATAATGGAATCCTGAAGTCAGTTAAAATCGTAAAATCGCACGTTTTGATCTGATCCTGCTTAGGAGCAGATTTGCTGTGTAGCATCTGTTACCATAGTCATGTACTCTGGATAAAAGTGAGTACACTTTTATTACCAGAAAGCCTGAGTTGAGCCTCAACATAACTGGATAACACTTGTGTGAGACAGGACCCTGGTGAAGACATACTATATTATTATTATTATTAGTCAGTATCACGCATACACCTTGAAAATGTAATGAAATTTAACTTATGAAGTTTTCAACTGCCACTAGCGGTATGGTTTTCAGATTGCAACCAGGTATTTTCACATACACATGCTCGAACTCATTAGCAAACAAAATCTGTTCATGAGCTTCACACTAAGTGCTGGAAACTCATTTAACCTCCCACTGCGATGGGACACAGGATGGTAATATAGACAATTGAAAATAAAAGATTGCTGTGACCAAATAAACAGTGATCGCGTTGGATATGCCAGTTTAAAAAGATGTGCTTGTAAGGATTTAAAAATGAAAAACGAGTCAATGTTACAGATATCTGGTGGAAGAGAGTTCCAGTGACGAGGGGCAGAGTGGCTGAAGGCTCTAAACCCATGGTGCAGACGAGCAGGAGGTACAGTGGGGGCAATAGAAGAAGAAGATCAAAGAGTACGGGTGGGTGTGTTAATATGAAGGTGGTCAGTGAGGTACAGAGGAGCGAGGCTGTGAATGGCCTTGAAGGTCAGGAGCAGAGTCCTGAAATCAATGTGGTATTTAACTGGGAGCTAATGAAGCTGCTGGAAGACAGGAGTAATATAATTAATAGAACAATGATACGGGAAGCAGAGTTCTGAACCAGTTGAAGTTTATGTATGAATTTGAGAAGAGAATTACAATAATTTAATTGTTAATGTTACGTAAATGGAGGTATGCAGACCGAGTGTTAATATCAATGTAAGCTTGAAATAAAAGTGTGCTGTCGAGGATCACACCCAGACTCTCAACTCCCAATGGTAAGAGAAAAACTGTCAGATTCAGTCAAAGAGGATTTGGTGCCAATGAGGAAAACCTCAGTTCTGCCACTGTTAAGTTTGAGGAAGTTGTATGAACTGAGTGCGGCCAAAGGATTTAAACCAGTCCAAGGGTGTATCAGAAATACCAATAGAGACTAATCTCTCAAGGAGGATGTTATGAGAGATGGTGTCAAAGGCTGCACTCAGATCAAGGTCAGACATGTATGCATGGACCTGATATGCAACTGTTTTTTCAAGGATTTGAGAGAGAAAAGGTAGGTTAGAGATGGAACAGAAGTTGTTGAAAATGTTGGGGTCTGCACCAGGTTTCTTAAGTATAGGAGTTATTGCAGCTGATTTTAGAGATGAGGGAACAATAGCAGAGGTGAGAGCGGAATGTATAAAGGTAGTTATTTGGAGGAGAGAGAGGGTGAGCAGGCTTTTACCAATATGGTAGGAAGAGGGTCAAGCTGACAAGCAGCTGGTTTCGAATTTCTAGAAATATTTCAGAAAGGGGAGGGAAGCGAGAAACTCGAAAATGAACGAGAAAGAGGTGTCAGGAAACCTGAAAAATAGAAAAGTGAGAGGGATTAGTACTCAGTTGCTGGTGAATCTTGTGTACTTTGGCATTAAAATATGACAATAAGGAGTTACAATAAGCAGTTGAGTACAGTTGAGTTGCAAGAGTGTCGGGTGGTTGTACTATGTAGTTAACCATGGAGAACAGGGCTCTGGTATTTCCTTTACCTGCACTAATTATACCTGCATGATGAGTGGATTTGGCTGTAGAAAGAGCGTCCTTGTAGTTGAGAATGTGTTTTTTTTACTTGCTTGTTAGCCATTTCTTGGTTAACAACAAGTCCTGTTTTCTTGTAAAGGCGTGCCAGGCGATCAGAGTCAGATCAGAATCAGAATAGGGTTTACTGCCAGGTACATATTTACAAACGAGGAATTTGCCTTGGTATAAATTTGTTCTTATAGTACTATAAGAACAAATGAATGAACATAAATAGAAATATAAATATATAAAAAGTAAGGAGATCAAAAAAAGTATACAAAAAATACAATAATACAATGCTGACAAGTGTGTGCAAAAGTTCACAACATGAGCATAACGCACAGTTGAGCGTTATTATAAAGCGTCAGGAGTGTGTGTGTGTGTGTGTGTGTGTGTTTGGGGAGGGGGGCATGAGAGTCAGTGACAATGAGGGACCCGGGCCTTGTTGAGGATGCCCACTGCCATCGGAAAGAAACTGTTCTTGTGGCGAGAGGTTTTGGTCCTGATGGACTGGCCTCCTGCCAGAGGGGAGAGTCTGAAACAGTTTGTGTCCGAGATGGGAGGGGTCAGCCACAATCTTTCCTGCACACCTCAGAGTCCTGGAGGCATACAGTAGAGATCTGCATTGGGATTGGGATCCTGCGGGCCCGCCCAACACAAATCACACTGGAGCAGGCGGTTTTAACTGTGCTGTGGTGTTGTTAAATAGTGCAAAGCTGACGTTGTGGTCATGTTGGACGTTGGCGTTAGCCAACCTGGCTAGACTGCCTATGACACTGTGGTCAACTTTCCGTGTGGAGTTTTTGAGGTGATGACAAGTTCAAGACCAGTTGGATTGTATTGCTTTGGAGTCATCAACATGAAAACTCCGTTTTAAAAACAGTAGTATTTTGTACCAGAAAACGTTAGCAACTGGTCGGCGTTAGCCGGTGAGCTAAACTTATCTAACTTAAGACAACTAAAGCCCAAAATCACAATATATTCCCATGCTTTACTGTAATGTAAATTTACCTGTCCAACAGGATGAAAACCAACTCTGTGCCGTTTTTTTCAGTTTCAAAACAAAGTGGAGCTTTCTCTGTGACTCCAGCCTTTCTGATGTTGACTGTGTTTCACCCGACGATCTGATTCTTGTTTGTCCTGACATGCCCCTGCACATAAAACTTTGTTGTTTTTTATCCATAAGTGGAGTTTGTGTTGTGCTGGGACCTGATCTGTTTATGCTTTTAGCGGAATCCATGTGGTTAGCTGCGGTGTTGTTGCTGTGTGTACGATTCAGATGCAGCAGGCAAGACGATCGGGAGCGTGCTTGTATGTAACAGCCAATGGATTTCAGAAAACCTGACCCTTCACACTTCACATAGGATTAGGCATACTGGCTGTCAGAGGTAACGAAAAACCTGACAAGTGGATCATTTTTATGTGAGATTACAACCCCTTTACACACAGGCAATAAAAAAGTGATTCATTTCTTTTAGAAAACTACATATAGCCCCTTTAAATTAAACTTTATGAAAATATAACCCTAATGACATGTCATAGTGAGACGGATGCTACCAGACCACTGCTTGATTGTGTGATTGAGAAAATGAGTCAGAGGCAGGACACACACACACACACACACACACACACACACACAAATTCCCCAAACATGTCAGATTTATGCCCTGGCTCACTGCTGTTATTACAGACGCAGTTTATTGGGAAACTGCTACATTATTAGAAGTGTCTAACTAATCGTATATGCTCTGTAATTGGATTACAGTGGCAGCTAGCACCCACTGCTGAGACCTGGCTGCATGCACAGGTATATATTGATATCCATGCAAAGTGCAGTGCTGTCTCTCTGTGAACAAAACAAAAGTTAATAAAATGAACTGACCTTCAGTCATCAAATCTCTGTTAGGTGATGTCATATCTTGACTAACAGACCACCACTATTCTATCTATATACACACTATAGACACTATATATAATATATAATATTCTTTTGATATCAGACTTTTTGGCATGAGTTTGCAATCAATCTTCTTCAGTTTTATTAATTACTTTGATTGAATGTCATTATTTGTATTTTTTCAATGCTCAGTTCATTGATCATTTTTACATTTTGATAGCAAAATTTTATATCCACAAATGCAAATTCTCCTTCTCTTCACCTAGTTTGCCGGATTTTCTTTGAGAAGTACAATGTCTGTCTCAGTCTTGAAGCCATATGAAGGGTGGTGCGGTGGTTGGCATTGGCGCCTCCCAGCAAGAAGGTCGCTGTCCCCCTCGCTCACGCAGCAGCCACAGTCCACATACAGCAGCACAGGGGGGGCACTGGTGGTTCCGCTCCATCACTCCAGACACCATCTTATCCAGTCCTGGCCCCTCCTGCGCTGACAGGACACTGGTCAGTATCTGGCCAACTTCCTGTCCCCCTGCCGTGGCCAGCCAGCTTCTTTGTGATCTGGAGGGTGATGTTTAAGATTGCACGTTTTAGACATTATCTATAGCAGTTTAGAGTATGTAAATTTATTAAACAGCGCACATTTATGTATGCATTATATACGAAGAAGATCTGCATCGCCAGTCGTGCTGGACTGTTGCTGAGAGTCCGGTCCCGAAGCAGCCAAATGACACATAAGTCACAAGCATACCTGAAAAGCACATTTAATTTAATCCTGGGTGTGAGATACAGTGATTAGTTTCATGTTAATTGGAGGATAATTAAAATTATAAACTGTTTTACTCACTTGCGGGTCAGGATCACCTCAGACATCTTCTGGTGTGGCAGGTCCAGCTGGTCCCGGACAGTCTGACTGGTTGACAGATAGTTTGATTACTTTACGCCTTAATTGTTTAATATAATGTATGGGGCAGATTGTTCTTATGTTGTGTATATATGATGCTTTGGCAATGTTGTTATTACATTCATGCCAATAAAGCTAATTTGAATTTGAATTTGAATTTAGTTCACCTGAGTGTCTGAGTGTCACCATCAGGTATTACCCATCAATGTCCAGGACCTTCCGAGCTTCTTGTGGACACCGTAGCCCGTCAGCTGCTTCCCACAAGCCAAGCGGGACACCCTCACTTTTCCACAGGAGGTAAGGCATCCACACCATCAGCCGATGGGTGAAGAAGCGATCGGGTGCCGGTGTCTGGTGGTAAATGAGGGCTGGGACAGGGGGATCATTCCACAGCTTCACATCTGGCCGCAGTTTGCCGGGGGGAAAGAGGGTGATGGCAATCCACCTCTGGTCCTGCACAGGGATGGTCTTGCTCAGGTCCTGAAAGGGGATTGAGGAGGAAGAGGAGAAGAGCTCGGGATCCTCACAGAGGATGGAGAAGGAAGAGAAGAGCTGGGGGTCCTCCTCGCTACTAAATCTGGCTTCAGCGAGACTTAGATCCACCAAAACGTGATGTAGTGAACTGAAAGGAGAAAAAGATATAATTTAAGTAGGCAACACAAAACATTAATTGATAAGAAAGTGCTCACCATTGGCAAACTCAGCGGGGGCTGCAGGAAAGACCTCGGGATGGCGGCAGACACTGCAGCACTTGCTGCAGCAGCAGTCGCACCAGGGTCTGAGTCTGAGACCACAGACTGTGGGGCTTCAGCAGGAGACTGGAGGAGAGTGGCAGGCTGCTAAAAGAACAGAATTAAGACGTGTGATGTAACAGCAACAGCATAACAGCGTTGTAACAGAGATGCGTTGCAATATGATAATGAACGTGATGTCATTTTGAAAGAGATCACCTTAACGGTGTGGAATCTACAGTTACAGGCCTTGGACCCTCCAAAGAGGGTGCTCTGTCCATGGGCCTCTATGGGGCGTTTCTCAATCTGGAACAATCAGAAGTGTTATTTACAGTCCATCATTTGAGTGATAATATCTGCGTCACCATATCACCCACTTTTCATCATGTGACCTACATACTGATGACCGTGATAAGTAATAGGAAGAAATTTTGCTATACTTTACCTTCTGGTAGAGGTCATGCCACTTCTGTTGCCTTGGCCGTACCATCCACTCACCATCTCCCATGGCCTTGTGGTTTTTAGGTTTGATGCTCATCTAATAATGTGGAAGTAAAAACAATAGTTACAACGGTAACACTTTCTATGAAGGTCATCGCTATGATTTATGCGTATATTTATAACATGATATAATACTTCCATAAGACATTATAACAATTGTTATAATCACTTACAAACTTATAATAATGTTTAATGTTATATAGCATGTCTTTGTTTTAAGTAAAATGTTCATCACAGGCCCTAACAGATGCAGTGGACAATTGGAGACATCGTGGCACAAAACATTTTAAAGCACATTTTAAAGTAACTAAATGGGAATACTTGTTGGGAAGTAGGGAAGAGAATTTCTTGGCACCTCTTCGATTTGATTACAGTTCAGAGGGCAGCGATCCATCTTGATGCATCTTTTTTTCTATGTGATTTCTGCATAATTACATTTAAGCATTTAATTTGCACATTTAAATCCAAAAGAAACGTCTCCTCAATTGCTTAAAAGGACTACTTTACATCCCTAATTTACTTTAGTGATCACAGCCTCCTCTCCTTTTGATTAAGTTGGCGACAGAAATATGCTTATTGAGCAGTTATCAGCATAGGAAATGCCCGGATCAAAGTAAAATTCAATAAGCTGATCCATACTGGGGCATTGCGCTGAGAGCAGCCCAGCAGACACAGCTATCGCTCAGAAGGAACTGAAGAAGAATAGTATTGCGAGAGAACACAAAACATATGGTGAAGGAATGCAAAGTATTGCAAGGTATAGTGTTCAAAAAACAATCATCTACTGAGCCTTCGGAGCCACCGTAGAATGATGGACATAAAATCCAAATTCTAATAAACTGAAATGATCCTTCAAGCTTTTCCCATCTTAGAGGACTAGGCATCTACTAGCTAGGCATACATGTAAATAAATTGTACAATTATAGGCTAAAATTACATTCTCTAACATTCACATATTCATGGAGTTATTTGACACGCTTTGTAAAAAGCACTGGGAGAGTTCACTTTCTGTGTGTTGGGGTGTGTGTGTGTGTGTGTGTGTGTGTGTGTGTGCAATCATACACCGGGGTCTTAATAGATCAGTCGCAGGCAGCCGCCCTCTGTCAGCCTCTACACTCAGTTTCTATGCAAATTCAGCAGTTTATTGTCCAGAACGTGTGATTCTTTTGTCTGGACCAGCTTTGACTGATCACAGCTTGACAGCTCCAATGTGTGTGTTCATTAATGGTGGGAGGATCCAACATTTGGCCAGCTTCATCCCTGATGAGCAGCTGAGTCTCTCAACACATACACACACACACACACACACACACACACTCCCACATGCTCAGAGCCACTTCATTCATCATCCTGATGTTAATTGTTACAGGCTTAAATAAACCTCTATTACCACCTATTAACACACATGACCTTCTGTGCACTCAGGTAATATGTTTGAATACTACAGCAGGGAGCATAACAAGAAGCATATTGTTTGTCAGATGTTTCATATGATCTGACTGAAGTGTGTGTTGTTTTTTCACAGAATTAGGTAAATGGGCTGGCAGAAACCCACAGCACACACATCATAATAACCGTAACCACCACATCCCCGCCATTGTATTTCATGAGTGTAAAGGCATGTGCTACTCCTAACAATACACTTCTCTCCTTGTAGTCTGACTTGTTTTTGTTGACACAAAGGAGTTTTTTAGGATGGTACAAATACACTTAAAATGGCACTCCCCAGTCTTTGAAGTAAAACTTTTATTTTAAATTATTATTTTTTTGGCTGCAAATCTAGATTTTATTTTTGTTACCGGATCCTGGTTGCAAACTAATGACCATAGCCAGCTAGCTGAACTGTGATGATTGTTTCAGTCAACCTAGGGTCAGTGGTCGTGGTGGGGGGCTAGTGTACGTGCATAGGAAAAACATTAAATGTCTTCAAGTACTTGTGATGAATTTGCCTCCTTTGAAGTTCTCACTTTTAAACTTGGTGGCCTGCAACCTATCATTGTTATAATTTACCGCCCCCCAAAACTGCCTGGAGGATTTTTATGAAAACTTCCTGAATTTTTATCTACTCTTGTTTTAATTATGACAGAGTTCAAAATGTAAAAATGTAAATGCTCCGTATTTGTATAGCGCCTTTCAAGTCTTTTTCGACCACTCAAAGTGCTTTTACACTACATCTGCATTCACACACATTCATACACTGGTGGAACAGCCACCAGAGACAACTGGGTGTTCAGTATCTTGCCCAAGGACACTTCGAACTGCAGCCTGGGGGAGCCGGGGATTGAACCGCCAATCTTCTGATTAAATTACATTACATTATCCAGAAACATGGTGTTTCTTTTCATATTTATGCTGATGACTCAGAGATGTCCCTGGCCACCAGGTCAAAAATTGGATGTCAAATAATTTCCTCCAGCTGAACTCATACAAAACAGAAATCCTGGTCATTGGGTCCCTGCAAATGGCAAAGCAAATACTGGCATCTGCTGGTTCCCTGGTGAATCACATCAAGCCTGTTGCAAAGAATCTTGGTGTCTTATTTGACAATTTAAGTTTCGAGGCAGCACACCACAAAGCTTGTGCAGTTTTAACCATTTAACCATCTTAGAAATATATCAAAAATACGATTGTTGTTCAATTTTAAGGACACCGTATTTTGCATGCCTTCTCATCTCATCACCTGGATTACTGCAACAGCCTTTTCACTTGTTTAACCTAAAAATCTGCTGATCGACTCCAGACTGTCCAGAACTCAGCTGCCAGGCTTTTTGCCAGAACAAAGAAACACATGATCAAATCACCTCAGTTTTTCTTCATTACACTGGCTCCCAGTATGTTTTAGAATAGACTTTAAAATTTTATTCACCACTTTTAAAGCTCTTCATGGCCTCTCGCCTTGTTATATTTCTGACCTTTTAGTCCCATATGCACCAGCACGTACCTTAAGATCCTCTTCGTGGCATACTTTCAACAAGGTGTTGGAAACATTCCTCAGAGACTTTTTTCCATATTGACATGATAGCGTCACGCAGTTGCTGCAGATTTGTCAGCTGCACATCCATGATGAGAATCTCCCGTTCCACGACATCCCAAAGGTGCTCTGTTGGATTGAGATCTGGTCACCGTGGTGGCCACTGGAGTACAGTGAACTCATCATGTTCAAGAAACCAGTTTGAGATGATTTGTGCTTTGTGACAGTAGCCATCAGAAGATGAGTACACTGAGGTCATAAAGGGATGGACATGGTCAGCAACAATACTCAGGGAGGCTGTCGCATTTAAACAACCGTTGAATCTACCATCTGAATGTCGCAGCTGAAATCCAGACTCGTCAAACCAGGCAACATTTTTCCAATCTTCTGTTGTCCAGTTTTGGTGTGCCTGTGTTAACTGTAGCCTCAGCTTCCTGTTCTTAGCTGACAGGAGTTGCACCCGGTGTGGTCTTCTGCTGGTGTAGCCAATCTGCTTCAAGGTTCCACGTGTTGTGTGTTCACATTCTCTTGTTCAGACCCTTCTCTGTAAACCCTAGAGATGGTTGGTTGTGAAAATCCCAGCAGATCAGCAGTTTCTGAAATACTCAGAGCAGCCCGTCTGGCACCAACAACCATGTCACATTCAAATTCACTTAAATCCCCTTTCTTCCCCATTCTGATGCTCAGTTTGAACTTCAGCAGGTTGTCCTGACACGTCTACATGTCTAAATGGATTGAGTTGCTGCCATGTGATTGGCTGATTAGCTATTAATGTTGACAAGCAATTAAATGGTGTACAGAGTGTATAGTGTGAATTTGGACCTATTTGTATGACTTTAAACTAAAAAGAGCATGATAGAGATAAAAATCTGCATCTGTCTCTCAATTTAGAGCCATTGTTTGCTGCTGAGTATTTCTAAATTAAAAGCTCATTTACCAAAGGTTGCAAGTGACTTTTCCACTGGATTTTTCTTTCTTACACCGTTTGCCATTGTCAGAAAGTCAGAAAGCTTTAGTTTGTGATGGAAGAAGTCATGTCAAACAAAGTCAAGGTTATTTTACATAATACCAATATCCAATAACTCAACGGGCAGACTCCACCACTAGCAATGAGAACTACAGAATGTAATTAATGAAAGTAAATGCACTGAATGGCAAATGAAATGGGGACTATAAATACTAAAACAGGGTTCATTCCATTAACATCGTAAGGATTTTATCTTCCGAGGCATCAGCCATGTAGTCATATATGATCTGGTGCCTTTAATACATTTTTATGGTATTTTCATAGTAACATTGTTTTTGCCTCACATTCTTTTTCTGTAAGTTGGTTAAAGAAACTGCTTAATTTAGCTAAATGTTTGCTGCTTAGATCAAGCAAACCTGCTGAAGTGCCAGCCACAGAACGACCATTCAATCATAAGATTTCAGTGTTCATGTTGCTCCCCATTTTCGTTGTAATTGCCAAACAGACGTAACAACAGTGGTGCTGCCAATTTTGGCAGTTGTTTTGAATTTAGGACAGGGTCTGTGCCATCCTAAATTAGGATTCCTAATTAAGGACATTCTTGAGTTAGGTCCAGTCTGTAATGTAATAAATTCCTGTCCTCAGATAAGATGCAGTTAGGAAACATGTTTCTGTAATACCAAAAATCCTAACTGTCAGTTAGGATTTTTGGTATTACAGAAACATGACATTTGATATTTAGGCCTCCAAGTACCTCTATTTTTCCTTATTATTAACTATGAGAACAATCATTTTGAATTAAACACATTCTCCCTCTTTTATGCCTGCTTATTGTTATGCAACAGTGATCCAAAATGTTCTCCTCTCTGGTCATTTAACAAACTGTCTGTATTTGGGGAATTTGTGGCTGAGATTTCTTTTGTTAAAGTCATCAAGAACAACCCAAAGTCAACACAATGGAGTCTTTCCACTTCCTGGGCACCATCATCTCCCAGGACCTCAAGTGGGAGCAAAACATCACCTTCACCAGACACAAACTGTTTCAGCAATCCCCCTCCCACCAAAACCAAGAACACTTTCTTCCCGTCTGCAGCAGGCCTCCTCAACAAGGTCCGTGTCCCCCACTGTCAGTGACAGCCTCATTCTGATTCTGATTCATACAAAAGATGACAAATATGATAATAATATAATGTAATAATATTGTGTTATAATAGGAGAACCCATTTAGGTATAGGACATTTTGAATCACTACAATGGTTGAACATTGCTAACAGGTTTGGTGTTTGGGACTGAATTTTGACTCTAAATTCAAAGATATGGTGTTTTTTTTATCAAAATCTGTTATGAGTCTGAGTCCCTGAGTCTGCTCTTGGGTCCGTTCACCTAGCCTGCCAGAACAGAATCACTTCAGTGTGATATGAAGTTTTAAAAACAGGTGTAAAAATGTAAAAACATTTCTAGAATTAAATGGAAAGAGTGGAGATGGTTGAATGGATTTTGTAGTTTACTAAATATGACATCTGCATGTCACAACTTTCAGTCAGTAATGTAGCTGGGTCACAGCAGGCAGTGCTGTCATGATTTAAGGGGAGCAGAGCCACTATGGAAATAAGTTATTCTAACTTTAAGTGTTTTTGTCCTGTGTCGTGCTTTAAATGTATGCATAACATTTCTTTTATTTATATTTCAGTTTCTGTTTAACGTTGGATTGGATTGGTTGTTGTATGACAGACTAAAACCAAACTAAACTAAGCAATCATTACATTAAACCATTAGCATAGAAAAACAAAATGTCATTGGTTTTCTTTCAGAGACACTTTCAGAGAAATGCTTGAACGGTTTAGATGGGCTATTCATTTACTTTCCCCCTCTACTTGTTTTGTTGACAATCACTTTTACTAAAACGTCAGTAATACATAGTGCTATGTAAAATACATAAGGCATTTACAGAGTTGAATAGTTTTTTTTAAACTAATGAGAGACAGGAAATCGTTTCCTAACATTCCTGTTTGCCAAACACCTCAACACCAAAAGTGAATCAATGTGTTGCTCACAATGACCCACAGAGAATTAATACCAACTCTGCATTTCCTTTAAGTGCCACAACTTTACTTATTTGGTTCAATCTCAGTGCTCTCTGAAAGAGCTTGAAGCCACCATACAGGACCTGCTCAGCAGCAAACAGCAGACAGAAATAATTAGAAACAAGCTGGTGGAGCATTTAGCAGCTAAAGAGCCAGATATTTCCCTCAGGAGCTGGTGGAGACCAAAAACAGAGCTAAAAATAGTAGTAGTATTGGCTTACTGTACATTATTTGAGTGAACAGAAACAACTCCAAATAAATACTAATGTCCTGTATCTGCTGGATGTAAAAATAGTCAGCTGTTTGCTTACACATTCGCCAAGAGCAGCATAAGGCCATTATACTACTAATAGTACAAATATCTTGAAAATAAAGTTAACCCTTGGCTGAGGTGGAAAAGTTGATGAATTAATAAAAACAAAAATGTGATTTCTTAGCGGATAAATCATGATGTCCATGAAGCATGTGACTTTAACAACCCAAAGCTTCCGCTCCACTGAAGAGATGGGGACCGATGAGGGACTGTAAACTTCCTCACATTAAAACATGAAACTATCATGTTTTCCACATGGTCTTCCATCATTTCATCTTTGGCTGGAGCTCTTGTAATGACGTCATCTTGTTGTGTCCTCTTCTTCTGCAATGGTTTAATGAGAACCAACTAGAGAATTAGCACCATCATCGATTTATCTCCATGAACCAACATCTACTAAGTAGTGGATTGAAACACACATTATTCACATTTACTTTTGTCAATTTTCTGGAAACTCTGTTAAACTTTGACTTGTGTGGCTGCTTTATTCCTGCCTAAAATATTACTGTGGTACAATAAAAGGGCAGGTGAGTGTTTGTTTAAATCTATAACATAAAATAATACTCTTAGAGAGAAGTCCATCAGCGCTCTTTAAGGTCATTTATTATAGGTAATATTGATGGGTTTTAGTCTTTGAATCTAATCAGTGAACCCATTTTAGAAAACAGCCTTCACTGAGACCCTTGAGGCTACGCACGCACGCACGCACGCACGCACACACAAAGTTTTGACACACATTTGTCTTTCTATATCTATAAGGACCCTTGCTGACATAATGCTTTCCCTAACCCCTAAACGTAACTTTAACAATCAACCTAAATACCTAATCCCAACCCAAACCTAAACCTAAAATCAAGTCTGAACCTTCAAAAGATCTTTTGAAGTAAAGGGGACTGGACAGATGTCCTCACGATGCAGAAATGTCCTCATTACAATGCTACGAACTGAAACTGATCCTCACACACACACACACACACACACACACACACACACACACACACACACACACACACACACACACACACTTCATACAACCTATAGTTTATTAAGGCCTGCAGGCTTCCCCCTCCTGACTGTGTGACATTTACAGCCAGGATAGGAGCAGAGAGTGGACTCGCCCATCTGAGCTGTCAATCAAACAACAAAGTAAAAAAAGAAAAACAGCTCAAGGTGTTTGTTTTTGAAAATACACTCAGTTCTGTAGTTAGTGGTGTAGTCAACACCACTTCAGTTGGGTCTGAGTCCTACTAGGGGCTGAGACCAAGTCAAGGCTGAGAATAAAATACATATTCTTCACACTGTTAACTGTTGTTCAAAGGGACTATTATAGTTTATACGTATTATCAGCAAAATGTATTTTAAGTGTCAAAAGTACTCTTTAGGCTTTTGAGTGTAAGAATGTTATTATTATTTATTTGATCATAATAAGTGATTCATTGACATGTTCATTCTAAAGCATCATATTTCAAGAACTGATCATAAGTTTTGTATGCAAAATGACACGCCAAGGCCCCCACTTCCTCGTGTCAAAGCTCACATGTTAACCATCAATATGACAGAATATATTGAGCCGGCTCTTGGAAATAATCCTGCTTCTTTCAAAGTGCCGTAATTCCCATCACTACTCCAGCAGTAACTTCTACCAGTCCAAACAATATATGGGTATTATATTATAATATACGGCACTCCTCAAAGGAGTCTCACGTCAAGGTTACAACTCTGGACAAATGCAAAATGGAAAGAAATGAATTGACACTGACTATTGATTAAATATTTAATTTAAATTGTTTATTATTTTATATTTTTAAATGTATAAAAGTAAATCTAGGGGAGCCTGTCTGAATGGGTATGAAGCAGCTGATAAAATTAATTATAGCATTGTTATCTATAATATACAGGTGCTATGCTTCAGTTTGTCAGTAGAGAAGATGCTACAGTATAAGCACAGAATCTGAGTTACTATTCATGTAGCCTATTCAATAAATAATGTTTGTTTCTACCTCGTTCTTTTCTAGAGGTCTACTTTTCTTAGACCGCCAGATGGAGCAAACTGTAGTGGGAGCACTGTGGGAGCTGCTGGTCTAACTAACATTACATTAAACTTAAAATATTACAATATTTATATTGCCAAAAGTACATTATATTTATTTAATCTTTTACTTTGCAGACTGAAGAGATTCTCAATGACTACAAGATCCGAGCCTTGCCATGTCATAAAATGCTGTGTCGTGATCGGGCTTTACCACCTCCTCAGTTCCTGTGTCTCCACTGTTTCCCCCTTCCTGTCTGTCACTTGTCTTTCTGAGTGTTATAAACCCCGGCTCATTACGTCGTTCTTCGCCAGATTATCCATTCAGTGGTATTTATGCTCCTGGATCCTAGTGTGACTAAACCTAACAATGGCTTTCTTCCCCAGAGATTGAATTCCCCTCCTCCCTCCATTAGTTCTTCTCACTCTATAAAGTTTCAAGGCTCAACTTGATACACTTGCGTAGTATTTATTCAGATATGGCACTTGTTTCCACTCATGGCACTTCTCATGGCACCTTTTGTATATGTTTTGTATTTGTTTATTGTCTCTTTTTCTTTGTACTATGTTTTTTATGTACTACGGATTGAAATGCCCATCAAAAAACAACTTTAAATGTCCATACACCTGGACTTTGGACTGTGTCCAATTTCAGGAAAAAAAGGGCCACTTTACTTGCTAGCTTAATATATGCCTGACATGTTTGTTCCTCGCTTCTTCCTATGTTTTTCTGAAGCATTATAAACTGTTTATCTGTACATTTTTGGAACTTTTAATAGTTTTCTTTTCTACTTTTATTGGTTTCTTTATTATCTTTCAAATTTGGCCTTTTACCATTTTAGGTTTTATGTCTTTTTTATTTTTGTCAGGGATGAAGCCTCTGAAACAGCACGTACACCATCATGGGAAATTTTATCAACACAGTTAATGTGCACTCAATCCAACTGTATCATATGTATTTTATCAGAGCTGGGCCTCATCTGACTTAGATAGAAGGCATCTAGGGACTATATCAGTCTAACCCTACTATATCCCACTCAGCATGCCTCTCTTGCTGAAACAATTTCAGCAAGTTGACCAAGCCCAAGGCTTTTAGACCATGTGTCATGTGTCAGCTTTCATCTAGTCTCCTATTCTGTGTGAGTGAAGAAGCCTTTCTGTCTTTCTGTGAAGCATCAACAAATAAAAAATAAAGTCAGAGTGAAAGAGCAAATAAATGAATGCTCTTTCTCTCTTGTCTTTCTGTACTGCAGGAATAATGAGATGCTGTATCACTGCACTGAGAGGCTGGGAGCCTCCTGATTAAGACACACACACACTCTTACAAGCAGTCTCCTGCCATAACTAATGGGAATGTTTCATGGTGGTGACAGCGAGCGGCGTGTGTGTGTCTGTCTGAGCATTATGGCTGTTACGATAATAATGAGAACAAATGAGAGCCATCCATTTCATTCCTGGCAGCTGATTGGTCCTGATGGCCAATATGGCTCTGGGTAATCCATCTTTGAGCCCCTCCCCCTAACGAACGGCTGGCAACCCGCTGGGAGGGCATCAGCAAATGGAACAGCAGTACTGAGGGCAGAGAATGGGGAAAGTTTAGGGAGGGTGAGGGTATGGAAGGAGTGAAACACAACACTGAAACATAGCACTGACATTAGCTCATTATAGTGTTATCACTATACTACTCCCACTATTGTTACTACTCCCACTACTGTTGTAGCCATTGCTACTACTACTTTGACCACTGGTAGAACTGCAAGTGCCACTACTACTACACTTACCACCACTAGGAATTACTTGTCCTTCTTCTGCTACCACTACAGCTATCACAATACTGCTTCTTATACTACTGCTACTGCTACTACTACTACTACTACTACTACGACTACTAATACCATTACCACTCCTGCTGCTATAACTATTACCATTACTCTTACTACTGCTTCAACCAAGTTATATTACTGCTGCTACTACTATATACTACATTACTATTACTACCACTACTACTGCTACTTACCAATACTATTAGTACCACTACTTCTACAACTACCACCATTATTATCACTACCACAACTGCCTATTCAATTCAGTTTTATTTATATAGCACCAAATCACAACAACAGTTATCTCACAGCGCTTTTCATAAAAGAGCAGGTCTAGACCGTACTCTATGATGCTATTTACAGAAGCCCAACAGTTCCCACCAAGAGCAGCACTAGGAGACAGAGGCAAGGAAAAACTTCCTTTTAAGAGGCAGAAACCTCGAGCAGAACCATGGCTCAGGGTGGGCGGCCATCTGCCTCGACCGGTTGGGGTGAAGGAGAGAGAGGTAGAGAGAGGGGGGGGGGGGGGGGGGGGGGGGGGCAAGAGAGGAACAGAGAGAAAAAGAGAGGGATGGAAGGAGAGAGAGAGGGGAGGGAGGCAGCCTACACAATATACACACAGAGGTACAGACAGTAAAGGTAATGTTGCTATAAACTAAATGAAAAATGGTACAGATATTTATAATAGTGTTAATGGTAACCATCGTAATGTTAATGATTATAACAACAATAATAACAATAAGACTAGTAACAATAGTCGTTGCAGTAGAGGGTGTCGAGCAGGAACACGGGGGCAGCAGGTGACCCGCAGCCACAGATCCAGACTCCACAGCTCCAGAGCCAGAAAACCTGCAGGAAGTGATAGGAGAGAGGAGAGAGACGAGAAAGCACAAGACTACCAGCAAGGGGAGAAGTTGTGTTAGTAACATGCAATAATGGGATGAGGTTGCATACAGAGGGAGAGAAAGTAGAGGAGAGAGGAGCTCAGTGCATCATGGGAAATCCCCCAGCAGTCTAGGCCTATAGCAGCATAACTAGATCTAGTATACATATGAGACAGTATTCAAGATCACACTGCTAAAGTGAATACATATCTCTGCATAATCATGCCGCAGTCGTTTCACCCTTTCGGAATTGCGCTGGAAAAGCACTCGATAAATTTGCTTAATTTGAATATGTTTTTTTTTAGGATGCGTGCCAGTGTTGATGTTGAGACCTGATGGATATCGTTGAAACTGGCGTGGTTATTGACAATGTTAGCTTGGAGCTGATTGAGTGTTATAGCATTGTTGGCCAAAACCATGTTTACTATCTCCCTCTCTTGCTGTTCTGTGAACATAGGAGGCCTTCCCCTTATCATTCCTGACCCTCAATCCTATGTAGAAAAATAAAAACAGTATACAATAGTACAGTAATTTCACAGGAAAAGGTAACGGAAGTGCTGATAGTGCATAGAATACAGTACTGTAAGCAGTTACTGAAACCGTGCAGATGTTTTTGATATGATGATATTTTTACAATACCTATTTTCCAGTCGAAATGTTCTTATCACACTTGCCACTGTGTATCGGCTTAGATTTGGCTGTACTCGCAGTCCAGCCTCCCTCAGCGTCAGGCCGTGGTTGACAACATGGTCAACCAGTGTTGTGCGGATCTCATTTGTCAGATTAGGTCCTCTTTGAGCACCTTCTTGTCTTCCTCTTCCTCTGTTGATTCCTCCCCTTCCTCCTCCTCCTTGTCCTCCTCCTCGTTCTCCTCCACATCTTACTCTTTCTCTGACTCTTTCCATTGTGCTTGAAGACCGATGAACTCACCTGCTGCTTTTTATAGTGCTTATACACCTGATTGGTGTGTCTACAATTAAGCAAACATGTGTTTGCACACCTGATGACTGTGTTGAACCAATTGGTTGCAGCCTCCCTGTCACACAGGTCAATAACATGACCACCAGGGGGCCTCCATGATTCCACCAAAGCGGACTTGCTGTTGTCGTGAACCTGTGTGTGTTTGTGTGTGTGTGTGTGTGTGTGTGTGTTGTTGTGTGTGTGTGTGTGTGTGTGTGTCAGTTAGGAAGTCCCTCCAGTGGAGAGCAGTGACTGAGATTCATTGGGAAGAGGGAAGCAAAACATCAAAGAAACGATTGAAATGATTGAACTAATGATAGATGACTGAAGGTCGTGTGTCTATAATAAATATATATTATAGATAATTAATAAATAGATATTCCATAATACTTTAAGATACAAACGTGAATAGAGTAAGTGCTCCGTATAGCGCCTTTCTAGTCTTTTCAACCACTCTAAGCACTTTTACACTACATCTGCATTTACACACAGGGGCAATTCAGGATTCAGTATCTTGCCCAAGGACACTTCGACATGCAGCCTGGGGGAGCCGGGGTTTGAACTGCCGCCCTTCTGATTAACGGCCAAACCGCGCTACCTTCTGAGCAACAGCCACAGTATTAAACAGAACGCAGTGAACAATAGACTGTATAGACAGATCAATGAAAAAACTGTACCTATAATATTTATGAAATTAAAGTTGTATACAATATATGAAAAGAAAGAAAAAGTGCAGGCTAGTTCTTTAAATCTGGTCAAGTGAGGGGATAAATGAGAGACACCTGTGATCCAAAAAGAACTAAATCCTAAAATGTGCGCTCTGCATTCACTTGATAATTTACAGACGTGGAAATGATGTAGAAACAATGCAGATTTTTATATAGTACTGTACACTCATATAACCTGTTACATCTATCAAATCAGATGGAGAAAGGACATGCACAGAAACATGAGTAGGTGCACTTTTTGAGTAACAATTCATCGTCTGCTCTCAATAGCAATATGCCTTTATACAGTATATGTGAGTAGGATACTGTGTGCGTCACTCCCATATGGAAATTGAACTTGAATTTGACCACTGTGTTAAAGAAATTATATGTTATATGTACATTCCCCGGCTACTTTATTAGGTACACCCTTTTCAATTACTTGTTACCACAAACAAATAGCTAGCTATCAGCCAATCACGTGGCAGCAACTCAATGCATTAAGGCATGTAGATGTGGTCAAGACAACTTGCTGAAGTTCAAACTGAGCATCAGAATGAGGAAGAAAGGGGATTTAAGAGACTTTGAAGGTGGTATGGTTGTTGGTGTCAGACGGGCTGGTCTGTGTATTTCAGAAATTGCTGATCTACTGGGATTTTCACGACCAACCATGTCTAGGGTTTACAGAGAATGATCCGGAAAAGAGAAAATATCCAGTGAGCAGCAGTTGTGTGCATCCTGCCTTTTATCAATGGCTCAGGCTGGTATCGTTGGTAAACATGACAACCTGAGTATTGTTGCTGACCATGTCCATCCCTTTATGACCACAGTGTGCCCATCTTCTGATGGCTACCTCCAGCAGGATAATGTCACGAAGAATTAAGACAGTTCTGAAGTCAAAAGGGGGTCCAAACTGGTACTAGCAAGGTGTACCTAATAAAATGGCCAGTGAGTTTATTTGTCAGGTTTATTTTACACCAGAGCTGGCATATTGCCTGTCCCGCAGTATTTGTTTTTGGTAAATCTAAACGCAAGATAGAAAAGGCAGGCATATTGCTAGAATATATTGTGAAGCTATATATTATATTGTCCATCCGTCCATCCACCCACCCATCTGCTATACCTGATTATCCGTGCAGAGTTGCAGGTGGGGTTATGGGATAGAAGACTGGAGCCAATCCCAGCTGACATCAGGTGAATGGTGGTGTACATCCTGGACAGGTCCACTACAAGGCACATGGACACAAATAGCCACTCACACTCACATTATATTATATTAAATTGCATTATATTATGTGGCTTCAATATATAACACCACACTTCGCTCACATTTCAGATGCATTCAGGTTATGAAAAAAACACTGAAACTGTCTAACAACCAATCTTTGATTTCCCAGTTTTAGACACAATGGCCGAGAACGATGTTGATAACGAGCTGCTGGACTATGAAGAGGATGAAGAGCCTCAAGGAGCCCCTGAGAGTGAGGCGCCGGCAGGCAAGAAGGAGGTGAAGGGTTCCTACGTTTCCATCCACAGTTCGGGCTTCAGAGATTTTCTGCTCAAACCAGAGCTGCTCCGTGCCATCATCGATTGTGGTTTTGAGCATCCGTCTGAAGGTGAGGGGCGTTTGGTTGATTTCACTGTCTGTGTGAACCTTTTTGTCAAATATGGCAAACAGTGGCATGTCCGAGTCGGGTAGTGTTCCTGTGTTCTTTTATTAGGAAGTTACACACTTACTGCACTCAAGTTACTAGCCAGCTTGGGCACTTAGTACCACTGAATACAGTGTCCAGCACTGGTAGTTGATATTTTTATGTGGCCAGACAACTAATGAGATAAATTAATGTACAAGAGTGGCATAGTAATCAAAACTAATATGAAAAACGTTGCTACGCATGGATGAAAACAGACGTTTAGGCAACGTTTTTGTGCATAGCAACCTTCATAAATGAGTCATACCTAAACTCCAGAAAACAGTGCACATATGCTCATCTTGATTTCCACAGGGATGCATCCTTGGAACAATTCTATTTAGCTAAATGATCTGCCCTTGATATGCGACGAAGAAGCAAAACTAGCAGGCTGAACCTCTCTAGTCTCACAAGAAAAATCTACCTGAGCAGTGTAAACTCTGGGATAACTAGCCCCCCAACTAGGCTTCTGCCTCTTTCGCTCACAAAATCTGTTGTGAACTCATCGGCATAGCAACAAATAACTCAATATGGCACAAATAGAATTAACCTTTATTCTACAAAACTCTCAAAATTAGACGACAGAATACATTCGTTTGTACATGCCCTCCAAAACAAAACAAAGAGGTGTTTTCTGATCTGACGACATCATCTCTCTCTACGACTGGACATTCTATAACTATTACACATCACTGTTAAAGATAAATCACTTTGATGATGTGACATCTATGGTTATGGTTTAGACACAAACACAGTTAGGTTGATTAGGTACAAGATCAGGGTTTGGGTCCAAATAAGTATTTTTTTAAAGTTAGGGAATCTTTGTCATCATAGTTACAATAATATACACATGATCAGGTTAGGGGATGATCGTGGTTATGCTTACAAAAACAATTTGGTAGGAAATAGGAAGTGTCAAATAAAAGATAAAACATACAAATTAGTATATTAAAACTCTTGTTAAAGTAAAATATGTCTGGAACAACGTGGTGTCCAGCTCTTCATGCTATATACCAGGATGCTGGGCAGGACAGGTTAAAAAAACAAAAAACAAACAGGAAATCATTTTAAAGTCTGATATTTTATTTGACCCATCCATTCTTCACCCTGACCTCCTCCTTCTGCAGACTTTGTCAATATATAACACCGTTATCTGACTTCCTCCTTTGTTCCAATCATGATTCTTGGAGGACAGTCTCTGAAATATCATTGACATCAGATATACAGTGAGGACACCATGGAGATATCTAGAGAAAAACATTTGACTCAGAATAAATAGAAAATAAATTGGACACTAAAATCTAAAAACCTATTCTCAGAAAGAATAAAGTCCGGTTTGACTGCAAAGGCAAACAGAAGATAGGGAGTGTTTTGTGAAATACTTGAATTGGAGCTTGACATTTAAATAAATGTAAAATGACTAGAAAATGCGGCTACACGGTTTTGTTTTTGTTTGTTTTGATGTGATTTGTTTTTTAGTGCATTGACAGTGGAGACATTAATCATATAAACACCATCTCTGGCTTCCACCTTCTGCTGGACATCCATTTAACTAATGTGCCTCCTCACTTCCTTTACTGCAAGACAGAGATGTGAGGAAGAAACATGAGGATGGAGAAATTGTATTAGCTAATTGGACATTCTTGCTCAGTCCCGTGTTGTTTTGTGGAAACTGCAACTACTCATGATGCACAGCATCTCACCTGTCAAATGTGAAGAAATAATTCAGCTACATCAACAAAGCAGTAACAGTGAAAGAAAATCAACTGGTGACTGTTATTTTAATACTGATTATGGATATAAATTGTGGCAGGGCATCATAGAAATTGATGAAATGTCAGACAATTCACTAGCAAGTACCTCACCATCAACAAAATGTGTTAAAGGATTAATTAAAAAATGATTGGTGTGCAAGGCTTGAAGTACAGTACATACATACCTACCTACCTACCTACCCATGATATTGCCTTAAAGCTAACCTAACTTACCATGTTTGTGTCTAAACCTGACCAAACCGTAATTATAGCGATGTCACATCATCAAACTGTTTTATTTTCAGCAGTGATGTGTAACAGTTTTGTAAGGCACAGACAGATTCTGTTGTCCTGCTGTTACAGTTTCTGTGTGGTAAAAAGAAAATAGCACTTCATGGACTGGAGCAGGCAGCAATTACATTTCCTTCAAAATTTATACTGTCAGCAATAGGCAATAGAAACATACCTACAACAGACTATGAATAGGGTATTAAAGTGTTATACTTCCATGAGACCCACTTCCATGTTCATGTGAGAAAGTCAGAATGCAATCTAATTACCTGACAGTGTATGTGTTTGTGCCATACAGCATTGCAGGTCTCAGGCCTGCTGGTGGAATTTATAAATTTAGTTCTGTAGTAATAACTGAGCGTAGTGTGATGAATTTTAGGCTAATGGAGGGAATGCTGTTGCCAAAGAGCAAGATTTTCTGAACAAAAGCAGTCTTTCATGCAGCAGGAGGTAAAGTCAGAACATTTAGAAATGTGTAATGCTGGGCAGGTGATTACCCATTGATCAGTCCCAGAAATCTCTGCCCTGCTTCTGTCAACTGTAACCACCATTATGAGCACATAATAACTATGTGACTGCTGTGGAGTGTTTTATTGTGAGAGTCTGCATGCTAAACTGTATTTGACGATTAACAATCTAAACTAAAATGGACAATAGCACGTGTAAAGAAGTAAAAGTTGTTCAAAATGTATTTAAACTGGTGGTTTTGCATGTTTTATCCTGTTACTACAAATCTCTTTGTCACAGTTACTTGCTTTGCAAATTATCTTGTTTCCACCTATCATCTCCTCATGTTTTCTCTCCTCTTTCCTCTCCCTTTATTTTTATTACAGTTTTTCACAAATGCACAAAAGACACATTTCTCGAAACTTTCACCCATATTCTCAAAACTTTAAACACAAAACCAAGGCTTTAAAATACATTCATAAAACCCCTGACTCTTGTGGCAAAATTAAACACTTGCCTCAAAACCATGTGATCTGTGCCCAAAATCAAAAAATGCTTTCAAAACAGAAACACAGCCAGTCAAGAGGCAAAACATTACAGAGCATTCTTTAGACACTACATCAAATTGAGAACACAGCGTCCAGGGCATGTAGTTACAGAAAAATTGTTTTTGCGTAGAGGAAACAAAATTTCCAATTTAAAAAGTATAGTAATCACAACTTAGTACAGTAAATATATAGTATACTGTAAATACTGCAAGTAATACAGTATTGAATATCTGTATATTCGGATACAGTAAGCCCAAAGAACAAAGACAACTATAAATGAAAAGCACATTACACTCAAAAATGTTGTGCAACTGCATGATCAAAGTCAATACAGTAAGAGACTTTGTCCACATTTCTTCCAGCCTTGTCCCTTGCCAAGCAAAGGAAGGGGCCAAATATTCTCTGAAGAACAAGAGAGAGCTATCATAAACATGGTTTGGCCTCAGAGAAATTCAAACAAACATCCTCAATGACAACACAGTGTTAAAAAATGTTCATCGGGTCTTCCTATCAACACTGGGGCGAATCCTTAAAAAACATCACATACAGATGAAACAACTCTACATCGTGCCATTCGAATGAACTTCGGAGAGAGTAAAAGACCTGCGGCATGAATATGTGGAGGTATGTACTGTAATGCACACTGCACAAATAACTCTTTTTCACGTAAACATGTAGTGGGCCGACATTGAACTACACAATGTTATCTTTCAGAGAGTTTTGCGAATGGAAGCTGCTGCAATCCAGCATGAATTTATCTTCGTAGATGAAGCTGGGTTTAACCTGACTAAAGTAAGAGGAAGAGGGAGAAACCTCATTGGGCATAGAGCTATTCTCAATGTGCCGGGTCAGCGTGGTGGTAACGTCACCATGTGTCCTGCCATCTCCCAGAATGGGGTCCTCCACCTCCATGCCACAAAACATCATCACAGCTGAAAACCAAATGGATGCAGAGCAGATTAGATACATTATCATCTGGAACAATGTATCTTTCCACCGATCTGCTCTGGTCCAAAACAATACTCCAAAACCTCCCTCCATACTCTCCCTTCCTTAACCCTATTGAGGAGTTTTTATCGGCATGGCGGTGGAAGGTTTATGACCACCAGCCCTATATCAGGATGCCCCTCATTCAAGCTATGGAGGATGCCAGCAACCAAGTGGATGCAGCATCTGTGCAAGTGTGGATTCGCCATTCAAGACGATACTTCCCTCGTTGTCTTGAGAGAGAGGACAAAGTGCTATAGCCAGATCCAGCCAGGCGAAGAGATAATTAGGTTTTTTTGTTTTTTGTACTGTACAGTACCGTACTTCATGCTTTTCACAATTGGTTTTGCTAAATATATATATATAGCAGTGTTTAACGGGTTCAAACAGAATTAGATCATTTGAACCACGTGTGTGCCACAGTGCCAAAATCGGGTTTTTATATATTATTGTGTATTTTTGAATGAAGTGTTTCATTTTGCAAACTATCTGATTTGTTCTGCTACTTGTGTGAATAGTTGTGTGAATCGTGTTTAGTGTTTTGACAAAATTTGCCCTGTTTTTGAAATCGAAATCGTGCATTCAAAAAAACTGTAAATGAGTTTCGGTCATAGACCTTCCACCATCAGGCAGAGAAAAATTCTTCCGTTGGATTGAAGTAAGGGCTGTAGGTTGAAGGTAAACATTTATGAATCACTGATTGCTGGTTTACGTTGAACCACTTGCTTAGCAGGACGCCACAGTGAAAGCTGACATTGTCCCATAGACTGCATGATTCTGCTGCTCACGCTAAAACGCAAAATTCCAACGACCACCCAGAAGAGTAAGAAGATGTTCAGTGTTGTACGGCCCTAAGGTTGACTGACAGTAGAGAACTTGTCCCTTACTTATAGCTTGGTCCAAGGGTGACATTGCCACTTCGCTGGCCACATTTTGGTTTGATCACATCATTAGAAACAAGTGTGCAGAATTGTGTGTAAAAGATGACAGCTGTGTTGTAGTTGTGTTTAACTTTTGCTGCATGTATTTTGCAACACAAGTGCATCACAGTGCAAACCGTGTTTTAGTGAGTGAGAATGTGTTTAGAGTTTTGCAAAAAGAGTGGATGAGATCTGCAAACAGTGTTTTAACTACCTGAACTTGTTCAAGGTTTTGCCAAAAGAGTGACTGATTCAACAAATGGGTTTAGGCCATTGAGCACTGGGTTCAGAGAATGGGGTTTAGTGTTTTAGCAATTGTGAAAAACTGTATTATTATTGATATAACAAACTAATCCTGCGTAAAGCAGCGAGCATTTGGTCTTCAGATCAGTGAATTTTCTCTGTTGCCATCAGGACATCGTTATACTTGACTATACCTGACTTTAAAACAAACTAACCTTCTGCAATTAAACTTTTAAATGCATAAAATCTATTGGTTTGATAATGTATTTATTTATTATTCTCCATAGTGTATATATGGGCTCGTGTGCTGTTACATATGTGTAAGAACTAATTGTCCCTTGTGGGATTAATAAAGTTGTTGAACTTGAACTAATCTCTCTTCGTGTTTCCTACTTTCTTTTCCCTCATTCTGTTTTCCCCTCCTCTTCTCTCCTCTCCCCTCCCCTTGTTTCCTCCCCTCTCTTCTCCTCTTCTTTTATTCCCTCCACTTCTCCCCTCCCTTCTCCTCTCCCCTTGTTTCCTCTCCTCTCCTCTTGTTTCCTCTCTCCTCTGCCTCTTTCTTTGTAAATTCACTTAGAGTTAATTTCTTCCAGCAGGCTTTTCTCTCAGTCCGTCACGCTGCTCTCCGTCATGTGATGAACTGTGTGGGCTTGTTATTAGGGGCCTGTGGACTGCTGCTCGATGGGGGAGAGGCCCGGCGCACGGCACATGAACTGGCTCGATCACTTTAACCTGCAGTTCCCTGGACCTTGTGTGACCACGCCTGCTGCTACAGCTATGAGATCCTCTTCGTTGTAAAGTGAAATCCTTTTGCTGTTTCCTGTTTGGGACTTGGTGACAGAATTCTTCAATGGCTGAGGAGGTTTTAATTCCATCGCCGGGGAAAATCACATCGGTAAGTTCAGACTGACTGCATGAATCAGGTCAGATCCAGGACTATCGGATCGGTGACTGATCCCTTATTGTTTTAGACATAGGGTCATAGCAGCTAATGACGTTTACTACCAACTTTCAAACCTAGAGCCCTGTTATGTATGATGTTTCTGGATTAATGTTTAGTTAGTTAGCAAGTTAATACTGCAGTTAGTAATTACTGCTGCATTAATGAATGAAATAGTTAATTTAGTTTAAAGAACAATTTCAGTTTATAACAAACATTCAAAGTCACCAAATTTGGAGTTACATCACTAGACAGGAATGGCACGGAAAATAGCTAATAGCTAAAGCTATCAGACAAATGTAGTAAAAAGTACACTATTATACTATAATGTAAAAGAAGATCTATCACTGTAAAACCTGCAAAGTGGATAATATGCAGTAGACTGTCCAATTTGAGTATAACCTGGGTGAAAAACCACAAAAAAAAAAAAAACATCTTGATTAAATTTAGACTCTTTTTTAAGTTTCATAGTGTAATAGTCAATTTTAGTTAGTTGTACCAACCTTACGTTTCTGTGTATTCAATAATGACTTGATCCAATTCACATGTTAGCAAATAAAATAAAATTAGAAAAAATGTATTTTATAATGTTAACATTGAATCATTTCTTTTATGTTAAAGGATAATTTTGATATCTTTAAACCGCAATTGCGCCCGTCAAAGTTACCGCCACAAAAAGTGCTCTTTGCCACTGACAGGCTCAGACTGTTACACCAGGTGTCTGACATCATCACTGAAAGGATCACCCTTTGTTTTTAACCAGAAGCAGAAACAGGGGTGTAGAAGTGACTTTGAACCTGGGGGGGACGCTGAAATGCTAGGGGGGTTTGAGGGCATGCCCCCCCGCACACACACTTTTTTTTTTTTAAATAAAGCACTTAAATGCTCCTTTCTGATGACTTTTGAAAACAGAACATATTTACTAGCATGCCCAAATGTATTTAGATATCCTAATGTTACACCGGTGAGCTGTGATATTTCCTGTGTCTCACTTGGCCCTGACTCTCCCTGCAACAAATGTTTGTGAACACAGAACTGTCTTCAATGTGAACTCTGATGACATGCCATTGGACTAACAAAGTCTTTTTACTACGTGAGTTTTAGAATATACTATGTCTAGTAGCTATCCATACAACGTACAAGCTCATCCTCCTCAGTTTTCTCTACTCCTGCTCCTGTGACCTCTGTCCTCTTCCTCTTAAAATACTGCAGGATGCTCGTCTCTGTGTGAACATTTTGACTACTATTAAATTGTTTATGGACACGTAGCAGAGACACATACACACCTCAGGATGCAAGTTTTTAAAGGCCAAAGATGGTCAGAGACAGGGGCAAAAAAGTGGCCCAGGACTTTGTCACTGATCAGCCCACTCTCTGGACAAAGCCTTTGTCAGGGGCTCTGGGTCTTTAGAGACCTTTATTCCTAGTAGAGTACATCACTAAATGAACCTTTAAAATACATTTTCAGAACACCTGTTTAACTCTCCTATAGTAAAGAAATCAACTCAGCTGAGTCTTTGAGTACACTAAATAATTAAATAAGCCATATCATCATCAATCTTACCATAAACTGGTGCTTTGGGTTGTGCTGGCTTTGACTCTGTTCTTCTATTGCCCTTATCTGTTGCCCTATTGCTGTCTGTCTCATGTTCACCATGACAGTCCTAGTACTGGTGCCCCGTCCAGTGGCAGGTAGAGTACTCAAACTCTTCACTCAAGAAAAAGTACAACTACTCCCATAAAAAAATTACAAACCTACTCAAGTAAAAGTATAATATAATCACTTTAAAATATCAGGCTTGCGGTCCAGCCTACTTTTGTTGCCTGTCCCTTTTAATATGAACAGGTAGCCAACCAAACCACTTGCTTTGCAATAACACAAGCAGCCAATACAATCTGATTATTCCTAAAGCATCTATGAACATAATCTTTACAATGCAAAGTATCATTGTGGCAGTAACACCAGAGCAGCTCTTTGTTGAATCAGGGTAAACCTACATAGAGGAAGATCTCCCAACAGGACTGTTTTATCCACCCATATTTTCTCTCTCTCTCTCTGTGCATCTCAAAAATGATTGTTTGCTGAATAAATAACAGCTGGTAGCTGCTGAGTGAAAGTGAGAAAGTGAGTCAAGATAAGCCCCACTGTCGGGCTTCTGTAAATAGCATCACAGAGTACGGTCTAGACCTGCTCTTTATGAAAAGCGCTGTGAGATAACTGTTGTTGTGATTTGGCGCTATATAAATAAAATTGAATTGAAAATTGAATTGAAAGTTTCACCGCGACATTCTGTTTATGGACTCACCGTCGGGCATCCCTATAAAACAATAATAGTATATATATATAGTATATTAGTACAAATATAGTAACCAATGTGACTTAGATGTTACAACCTGAAGTCTACATTTGCTCTGCAGAGACTAAATACGCTTTTAATGCGTCATCAATGGAAAGTGAAAGTGTTTCACTTGCCGGCTTGTTAAAGAGCTGTTTTCTAACACGGCCACCTGTGCCATGGTGTGCGCTCCCTGGATTTCAGTTAGTAGAACAATAAAGCCTTAAACTGAAAAGGTATTTGGCTGATTTTCTAACTCTAAATCAGAGCCCAGCTCTGTGACAAGCGCCCCAGAGCAGGCGCTCTTCTGCGTAAGTGCGCGCACACAGCCTGGGTGCCAGCTCATTTCGGTTAACGAAGCCTAATGCAGAATACAGACTGGTTAGGTTATGAAGGTATGAATGGAAAATGTAGCAAAATTAAAAGTAGATTATTGGCCCAAAGACAATAATGGAGTAAAGAGTGAAAGTAGGCTACAGTTTTAAAAAATCAACGTGAAACGGCACCAATGATTTAGGCTATTTTATTTATTTATGTATTTTGCAAATTTGCGTTATTTGTAAAAAGTTACTACCCATCCTGCTGCAGGCCTCACTGCTGTCTTCAGGTAAGCACTTTGCAGCACCTGCCGCGAGCTAACTCTTTTTTTCTCTCCCTTAACGTTTCAGCACCACCTTTGCGTTGCGTGCATGTTTTCTATCGGCCCACATGATTTTTGTCCGTGTTTCAACCGTTTGTTTATGTCTGATGCGGACTGTGTGATTGATTGACTGGTCACTCACAAAACCGCCTCATCTATGAGCCAAATTCCGAAATCGCCGGAGAAGAGTGAGGGGGACAAAACATAGGGCCTTTCCGAATCTGGACCCTCGCCACTTCCTCTTCCACAGCCAAATCGAGCATTCTAATCCGCGTAGGGTTTAAACACAGAGGCCAACTTTCGGACGAACTTCAGGATTGATGTTGAGGAACACTGAAAAATGAGGAAAACTGAAAGCATTTGTCACTTATTTAGTGTTTGTTCTTGAATCAAATTATTTTGGTTAGATTTCGGATATTATAGGCTACTATGACTTTATATTAACGAATAAAAGAATTAGGCTATTATATTCTTTTATGAAAAGATTGATATTCATTGTAAAGAAACGCCTATTTGAACCTCTTTATCTTGTTTAAAAAACAGCCTACATTCACAAATAGGCCTACAACATTTCATTGCTTGTTAGCCTGCCTGATACCCCTGTGTAGGCTATCTAGTTGTGCCATGTTCTACCATTCTGTCGTTTAATGTAGGCTATTTATTTTGGATGAAGATTTTCATATTAATACGATTCAATAAAAACAACAGTTGTAGGCTGTTGTCTATCAGACACGAGCATTTTCTTATTAAACACAATACAGCCTAACATTGGGCTGTGTTGTTAACCTGTGAATGGTGATATGAAATATTAGAGTAGTTTTGGAATACGGAACTCACAATAAAAGAAAGGTCCCCAATCGTGCAGCAAAGGGTGTTACACACCTTCAACAAGCCCGCACCAGTGCTCACTCGGCGTTGGAGAGTTTAGCAACCCACTACCACTTCACCCTCGTTGGTTACGGATGGCACTCAATGTGGCGGACCCTC
The DNA here is from genome assembly GCF_014851395.1 of Micropterus salmoides. Lineage (NCBI taxonomy): Eukaryota > Metazoa > Chordata > Actinopteri > Centrarchiformes > Centrarchidae > Micropterus > Micropterus salmoides. The sequence goes on from NW_024041373.1 coordinate 271,018, forward strand.
CGCATGCACGCGCAGACGGAGTGGAAGTAGGTAGGGAGAGGGAGTAGCAAGCAGTTTCGGGACTTTATTTACTGTGGTTAAGTGAGCCGCCTAATGCGAAACGTTGGTCAAGCCAGCCGCCGTCTGATTTCTGTTGCGCCTAAACCAGTGTTATTATGGTAAGGACGGGGTGCGAGTGAGCCGAAGGTCCTGAAAGATAAATACACATTTTGTGATGGTCTTTGTGATTAAATGAACACAAATACATACCACGGTAATATAATAATATTACTAATGATAAAAATATTGATAATACTAGTTTTAATAATTTATTGTTATTTGTTATTAATACAAATACAAAATGGAACTTCTCTTTGTTATTTTGTGAACATAATTTATATGAAATTTGACCTTTCACCCGTGTAATTCCTCAGGAGTTAGATCAGTGTTATCATGGTTTCAGCTTCCTAGTGTCCTCTTCTGTTACTGGTACAAATCATAATGTTTTACTGTACCACCTATGAGATATAGGAATTGTTTTGGTCAAAGTTCAGAGAAATGAAAACTGTCCGTTTAATCTTTTGCTGTTGGATGGATTTCTAGAGTGCAATATCTCATAGTTTGCACAGAAAACCTTAGAATTGTACCAGTGATAGTAGAGGACACTAGGAAGGAGATGATATGACAACTGGGATGTCACCTATTAAGGAATTGTTATGACCAAAGGTCAAAGTTCAGGGAAATGTTAACTGTTTGTTTAATTTTCACTGTTGGAGGGATTTTTAGAGTGCTATATCTCATAGGTGGTACAGTAAAACATTATGATTTGTACCAGTAACAGAAGAGGACACCAGGAAGGAGAAGCCGTGATAACGCTTATCTAACTGCTGAGGAATTACACGGGTGAAAGGTCAAATTTCATATATATTATGTTCACAAAATAACAAAGAAAAGTTCCATTTTATATTTGGATTAATAACAAATAACAATAAATTATATTATTAGTAAAACTTCTAGTATCATTATTGTTATCATTAGTAATATTATTATATTACCGTGGTATGTATTTGTGTTCATTTAATCACAAAGACACAAAACGCATATGTATCTTTCAGGACCTTCGGCTCACTCGCACCCCGTCCAACCCATAATAACGCTTTAGGCGCAACAGAAATCACACGGCGGCTGGCTTGACCAACGTTTCGCATTTGGTGTCTCACGTTACCACAGTTTTTATTTCCTAATGTTACCCCGACACACACATTCTGTTTCATGTGAAAACCAAAGGGTGTCACCTGGAGTCCCTTGTAGGGATCCTTTCTGTGATTTTTAGACCTGGGTAAACAGTTTGAGCCTGTTGGTACTGCAGAGATTCAGAAACATTTTGTACCTACTAGTCATTTCGACACCAAAATATGTGACAAAATGTGAAAATAGGGCCCAGGTTTAAAATACATACGTTTTAAATAACCAAATATACCGACTCATTCATAATCAAACTGGAGAAGAATTTATAAAAGGTTAATTAGTGTTTCGAGCTCAGGCTGCTTGACGTCATTCTTGCTGAGTTTATCAGTGTTACAATCCACGCATATCATGTTTTGGCCTTATTTTAACAATGCTATAACCATAATAGGCTCCTTTAGTAGTTTAGTACTATAATAGGAGTCCCTTTATTGTAGCATGAATTGAATCTGAATGTAATAACTTTGAATTTGAAGTTATATTTCACAGACTGAAATTGAATTTAACAGTTTTGAACTGAATTAAGTGTTTTGAATTTGAAATGTTCCAACGTAATATTGTATGCCAAATATGAAATTGCATTTCCCGGATTGAAATCCAATGGTTTGAAGCTGAATTTAACATGGTGGAGTTAAAAATTCAGTTTCTCATAATTCAATTAAACTCCCTTCAACAACTTTTTCAGATCGCAAGGCTTTCTGGGTAGGCCTACATAGGCCATGACAGTAGATCTGTAGTCACATGATGGTGAGGTGCAGCAGGTCTGGCAAGTGTGTACGGTGTGACAGAATGAGAGAAGTGCTTCCGAGCATTAGTCACCTTGCTTAGACCTGACCTGAGTGAAATATTTCCCCAATTCGTCAGAGTTAAATACAGTAGATGCAACCTATTCTAGTTTTCCGCACATATGTTATACACCACACCTTCTTCAGATAAGTCTCATCCTTCATATTATTATTTATGTGACAGGTAATCACGGGAAGTCAAGCTAAGGTCCCCATAGACTGTATTTAGTTGCAAGTGAATACTCACAGCATTTTGTGATTGCCTTTGTGAAGGGAGTTACAAAATACAATTTCACTCTATAACTTGTTATATTGTGACAAACAACCTACCTACCTGCCTACCACTTGGTAATGGCTTCGGTCAGTTATTTCAGACTAACAAGACCAGTGGCCTCATTTATAAAAGGTACGTACAAAACAGGGCTGGAAACGTGCATACGCCACTTCCCAAGTAAGGTTGTGCTCTATAAAAAACAAACTTGACGGGAGAATCTGCGGTGCACCACACAAACTCTGAACCATGCGTACACACAAAAACTGGAGAAATGAGAAACCGCGACTTACATGGCAGAAGGATGAAACGGTTTGGAATAAATACTATTGTGTAAAATAAATCGAAATATTATAGTATTACAGGCTTAAAGCCTTTCACAATAAAGAAACACCCGTTTGGGTGATTTTCTTTAAGTGTGCGTTAAAAAACATCATTTAAGATCATTTGCAGTGCCAACAACAAGAACCATGTTTTAGGATAATAAACACAAACAGATACGTTTCTCCAAAAGAACGCCTCCAATACGTTGTACAGTTTAATCTGGAATCATATTAATACTTGCATGCGGTATTGAATGTAAATTGAATTGCATGCAATTCACAGGTGGAATGCATTTGGTTTAATCTCTTTTCAAATGGGGAAATCCAAATTAGTACCTGGGTCTTCCCGTCACCTCCGTCACTACTCAAGAGGGATGCCCCTCAGCTTCCTGCTGATCGGTTATAAAGGGGTGGAGCTCCGGTGCCCCCTTTCCTCCTGGCACAAGCGTTGTGTGTAAGTGCGTGTTTTACCCACCAAACAACATGCTTCAGCTTCACCAAAATAATGTCAGTGTCACACTGAGTTAAATTTTGTTTTGTAGCGTTTCTGTCAGAATTTGCAGTCCTTATCTTTATGCAATCAGTACGTATTAATATTAATGAGGGGCGTTTCACTGACCATTTATAGACAACTATAGGCATTTAAGGGGTTGGACAAGGAGGTCGATCACATATTTACGCACTGTTTTATAGATCAGACTATTTTTGTGCATACGCAAATCCTGTTTTTTGTACATATGCAACGTTTAGGAGTGTTTTCCACGTACAGTTTTATAAATGAGACCCTAACCCTATCTAAATGAATGAGGAGAGAGCCATAACTGCATTTTCACTGGTCACCGGGACAAAAAAATGCATGGATAGAATCAGTAGTAAAATCTGATAAAAAATCACTTGAAAAGTTTGATGATTTAAAAAGCATTTTCCCCACAGGTTATATATATACAATGCATGTGTGGTAGTAGTTACCATAGTAGACTTTTATTAATGTTGTTGTTTGATGATGAGCTATTGTTCAACAATATTTTGTACCTCCCTCCCATAAACTTGATTATTTCTATTTAGTCACTCTGATTTCATGTCATGTGCCTGTTCACCAGTCTTTCTCTGCCTTGAATTACCATTCTAGCCAACATTCACATAATTTTCACAATGCAGGCTTTAGCCTCACAGATTATAACTTGACTTTTTAAAGTTTAGCTGGATATTTATTTCTTCACTAGATACTGATCACGCTGTGGGGAAAAGGTTTCTGTCTTCTGCCTTTCAGGTCCTTCAGAACTGGCAGCCAGCCATGCCCTTTGGTTTGGTTGCAGTGAGGAATGTGAACAATGCCAACAAGCAAATTTCAAGCTTCATTCCAAATTAAGACCTCAACTGAACAACTGATTTTTCTCTTCAGATGTCTATAAGCACAAGGTTTAACTAGACATAATAGGTAAAAAAAAACCCAATATAATAAAAATAAAAGACATCAAAGTCTGTGTCAGTGTGCTTCAATCAAAATGTTTGTTTAACCCAAAAATAAATCTATGCAGACCTGAGTTGTTGTTTGGGAGCATAGTGACCTAATGTTAAAATAAATATTGCTTCACTTGCTAGTGCAACCTACCAAATAAGCTACAGTACCAGCAGTCATACCCCTGAGATCCGACTGAGTGAAACTATTCTTACTAACAGAGAAAGGGAAGTTCTGAAAGGACATTTGTCGTGCTTTATCATTTATGGGGAATAAGACACTTTGGTCAAATTCAACTTAAATCCTGACTCTCGCCTGAACTCAGTAATAAGATCAAGAGCACTTGGTATGGAAGTACATGGGTCAGAGAATTGAATTGAATTGAAATCTTTATTTCGAACATGCAAGAGAAAGTATATAAAAAAATAAAAATAAAACAATGTTTAAAACATAGGAGAAAAAAACAACAGATGAGCAGCAAACAAAGTACCCTTCTTTCTTAAACATACTTCTATCACGTGCGAAAAAGGAGTAGGAAGAAGTAAAACTTATGTACTCCTACCCCTTTAATTCTTACATTCCTTCAATTTACAATATTTATATTTATTATTATGTTGTTATATACATCCATGTATATATATATATATATATATATAAAAATCCCCCTCTCACCCCTTGCGGGGTGGTATGTGTCATCCTCAAGTTCGGGTCCTCTACCAGAGGCCTGGGAGTTTGAGAGTTCTGCGCAGTATGTTAGCTGTTCCTAGGACTGCACTCTTCTGGACAGAGACCTCTAATGTTTTACCTGGAATCTGCTGTAGCTGCTCTCCCAGTTTGGGGATCACAGCCCCCAGTGCTCCGATTACCACTGGCACCACTGTTGCTCTTACTTTCCACATCTTTTCTAGCTCCTCTTTCAGCCCTTGGTATTTCATACATATACATATATATATAACATACATACATACATACATACATATACATATATATATATATATATATATATATATACACACAGAGAGAAAGAGGATGAGATCATCCGCATAGAGCGACAATTTTTGTACTTGTAATAGCTGTCTGACTACAGTGAGGTCAGTTTGGTCTGAATGGATCAATTTAGGCATGATTTTCTCAAGCCTGCTTTGACAGAGATTGACTTCTTTATGACACAAAGCAAAGAAAGGGCACTATTTCGAGCATATTATGGTAGTATGGTGAAAGACCTCAATGTCAATGCGCATCACTTCCAGCAAGGTTATCATAGGACAACATTGTGCTTGTTTTAGAAAAACATTAGCACTTACAATACAAATGGTGTGAGATAAAAGCCACGAGTCTTCACCAAGGTCTCATTTGTTTGAGTCACAAGGAATCATTACACCCTGCTCTCTGGATAAAGCCTACATTTAGTATTCTGCACTTCTTAACACATTGTTCTCTCCCTCTGCAACAGCAACTGACCGGCTCTTTGTTGGCGGTGGCATTCCTTACTTCCTTTGGGAGCTCTATGCTTTATGGCTACAATCTGGCTGTGGTCAACTCCCCTGCTGTGGTAAGACACACGCACACACACACAAACACTGTCACAAAAGGCTGGTTAATCAACTGGGCAAAGTGTGCGACTAGTAATTGAATTATTGCATTTGTAAAGGAATTTGAACCTCAAGGACAATATAAACAGTTATGGAAAAAAATGTGAGCCAGGTGTCAGGTGTGTTGAATAAGGTCTCTGAGACTCAGGACTCACAAGGCATTGTTTATTGAAGCCCAGCCAGGGAGACTGGCAACAGCATACAGAGTGCGGACACAATTTAGTACCCAACCAAATCTCACAGATCCATCTTGGTCCACAATATGTATCCCTTTTCTATGCCATACCATGTCTTTCCTTGCTGGCATAAAGCAGAACAGCCACCAGCTGGATGTTAGACTGAAATGCATTACCTAAGTAACTTTAGAATTTAAAGGTCTCCTGAATTGTATTCAGACAGTTAGTCTGAAAACATACGAGACTTAACACTATAATCTGCCTTGAGCCACCTTGTCTCCCTATCAGCCAGCTGTCATCACCCTGACAGGGAGAGAGACAGAGGCTAAGAGCTATGGCTAAGGGGTCAAGGATCATAATAATTCTGGGTTTGCTAGTGGCCCCGATTGTGACCTGTTATGACCTGTACCTCACCTGTTACCCAAATTAAGCCTACTAAGGAAATTCCTCCACTTCAGCTAATGCGGGCCCTGCAGTTTTAGCTTCTTTTGTTGGCCAGGGTCCTCCTAACATGTTATGCTGCGTTCCATTTACCTTGGAAGTCGGAGGTCGGAGCTGGGAATGACATCACACCCGAGTTGACAGCGTTCCAAGTCGGGAAAGCCTCGCTCAGCCAGCCATTGTTTACAAATAGACAGGTTAGCCATAGATTCGCCGGTTGATTAAAAAAACGCATTGTGCGGTATTTACTCATACTAAACACTGTAGCAACATGTCCACAGACAGCAGCTGGACAGCACTTTGTGTACGAATATTTCTATGAGTCACAAGTATAGTGCTAATAAACAATATTTCAATAACCGTTGATACGACGAGAGCCATCTTGGATCACAAAGTCGGGGCAGTGCTGACTTAAGGGGGCATTCCCTTTGAAATTTTGAACCTCGAACTCGGAAATTCCGACTTCCCATGTCAAATGGAACGCACCATTAATCTGGCCATGCTCTGACTGAAATGCATGCTAGAAAGCCAACATTAAGGTAGATATTTTTTTTATTAAATTTTTAATATCAGATTTTTGCCTCAGTAGTGGTTGGGCCAGGATAAGTCCTGTCCTTATCCACTACTAATTAGTAGTGATAAAGACAGCTCACAGTTTGATTCTGTTCAGTTTATAATACATCGTTGAATACACTCACAATACATTAAAAAGTTGAACAGGAAGGATTCAGAAACATTTTGAATTATTCCTCCTAAGCAGAAGTGGAAAAAAATATGTGCCAGTACTCTCCATTCACATGTAGGGGGCGGGGGGTGTCTTAGCCCCCCCCTCCATTAAAATATAAATATATCATATATTAATATTAAGGTTTTTTACAACAGCTTACACACTTTTTTAAAACTGTCTCTTTTTTCAAAACTCTACACACAATTCCAAAACTGCAAACACAAAATTAAGCATTTGCATCAAATTACATTTTTTTCATAATAATACATTTTTGGATATACCATTTACACACTGTTATTCTAAATCTAAAGCTCTTTTGTCCTTATTAGGCTTATACATACACACACATATATATATATATATATATAAACCTGCCTGCAAATTGGGGTTTACAGGAAACCACACACACACACACACCAATACTTACTTTTTCGATTCCCACCACCCACTGGAGCATAAGCTAGGGGTCATTAAAACCCTGCACCACAGAGCAGACCACATACCAACAAGTGCACAAGCCAGAGAGAAGGAACAGAACTGAGGAAAAGACGATCAAACGCAGCAACATTGTGTCTGGAGTATCAGAGAAACTCAGCAGAATTTTCAACAAACACAGCGGTATCGATGATCCTGGCAAACGACACCACAGAAGTTAAATGGCTGACTTTCCCTACTAGTCATTTCTAACTGTTCATCTAAGTGTGACAGCAATCTCATTTTAATATTCAGTCCAGCTCACTAAACGTTTCGTTATCAATACATTACATCCAATACATTTAGTTGTGCTCTGATAAAAATATTACTGTAACGTTGCAGTGGGAGTTTACCTGAGTTTCCAGCATGTGTGTCTGTCTCCCTGTCTGTCTATAGCCGCTGTCACACTGCTTTTTTCCCCAGGAGTATTGTGCCAATATGCCGGCTTGCTGCTCTGAATGAGCTGGTGTTGATCTGCCTCTGAGCCGGGAGCGTTGAAGTAACGGAGCCTGAACACGCCTGTGTGAAAAGCTACAGCTTCAGTGCCAGTGTTTTAATGTTTATTCTGGGATCTCTGTATGAAAGCGGTTGTGTTTCGGATTAACCCTAACACTAAACCCGGGTCTGAGAAGTGAGGCGAATGCAGAAGTCCCTTAAACCTGCATTCTACGGCCAACGGGGCGACTCCTCTGGTTGCAAAAAGAAGTCCGGTTCCATTCGAAACAATGGTAAAATGACCCTACTTCTCACCTGATTTATTACCTCAGTAAACATTTTCCTAATGAGTTTATGGTCTCAGTTGCTAGTTTCAGGTGTTCAATACAACATGATGTGTATGCTTTAGGATGGGACTACCCTGTGATTGACAAGTCACTTCCATGGTAGAGTGACTCATACCCACGGCACTGTGTAAATTTAACCAGCGCCATTGAAAATATTATGCTTATTATTCAGCTTATTAGGAGTTGGCTGTTCACTTTCTCTGGTGAGTACATTTAGTTTTAAGACTGTTGTTCGCTAGACAAAATTATCATCCCGGTTCAAATGACAGTTAATGTGAATTACAGATGAGCTAACTAGCTCCACACAGAGCCAGTGGCTCCACAGTCTTGTCCAAATATGGTCAGGTCTGGTGGCGCTGGTTGCAAAAACTCAACATCGGCCAAACTCGAGGCTTCAAAACGGCAGTCGATATACCAATGGGTGATGTCACGATGACTACGTCCACTCTTTTTATACAGTCTATGTTTGCAATTGAAAACTGAATGAGAGAGAGAGAGAAAGAGTTGTGAATTAAATGAAGCCTAAAGATCCTTCGTCTCTGTCTTCCTGGTTGAACTGGAACTTGATTTCATTCTATTCCGGCGGTTCCCAAACTTTTTAGCCAACGCGACCCCCTTCTGTATCTTGACCGGGTAGATGCACCACCGAAACCCTCTCTCTCTCTAGATTTATATATATATATATATATATATATAAATCTAGAGAGAGAGATCGAAACCCATCATCAACACTGACAAAGAAACAACTCGTAGCTCAGTGTTCTAACATCCGCAAACAGCAACTCCTGTCACAAGTACAGATTGATGAGGTACAACAAATATGCTACAGCAAGGGGGAGCCAGGACAACAGGTCAGAGGGGCGATGTCATCATCATTATCCCCACAATAACAACAAGCCCTTACGGCACAGAATCACTCAACATAAGGGCAAGATTGCCAAGGCTAAGTGACACAGTACCCTCTGAAAGTCTGCTGGAATAACACAAGATCAGATCCAACCAGGGCTGAGACTGAACACTACTGGAAGAACATATGGGAGAAAGAGGCATCCCACACCAATGCTTAGTGGCTAGTGGATCTAAGAACAGATCACAACAGTCTCCCAAAACAAGATCCAGTAACCAATACAACATCAGACATCCAAGAAAGAGTGGCAGGTATGAAGAGCTGGACAGCACCAGGCCCTGACATGATCCACACCCACTGGCTGAAGAAACTAATGTGCAATCCATGAACGCCTGGCAGCACAAATGAACCAACTGCTGATGAATGGGACTCACCCAGAATGGTTAACCCAAGGACGAACAGTCCTGATCATGAAGGATCCCCAGAAAGGAACAATCCCATGCAACTACCAGCCAATAACCTGCCTCTGCACAACATAGAAGCTCCGGTCAGGCATCGTAGTGGCTAAGATGAGTAGGCACATAACTCAATCCACAGGGCCCAGAAGGGAATGGGCAGTAATACCAGGGGAGCCAAGCACCAGCTACTGGTTGATAGAGCAGTCACTCGAGACTGCATGACCAGGCAGACCAATCTGTGCACCGCCTGGATTGACTACAAGAAAGCCTACGAGGCCACATTGCAGATGTCATCATGCCCCGCTGGTATAATAAACTGGCCAAAGGAGGCGATAGAGGCTACTGACATCAAGACAAGAAAGCTCCTCACAATGCATGGAGGGTTTAACCCCAAATCCAGCACCCTGAGACTGTACACTAAGCGTAGCGAGGGAGGCCGAGGGCTAGTGAGTGTCAAGACCACTGTCCAGGACGAAATAACAAAGACCCAGGAATATATTAGGACGATGGCCTCCAAAGATGAAGGGCTTAGTGAATACCTCAGGCAGCAGAAACCCCAGGGTGAGGACAAGGAAGATGAAGAAACTTAATGGAGAGACAAGCCGCTGCACGGGATGTACCACAGACAAATAGAAGAAGTGACTGATGTCAAGAAATCCTACCAGTGGCAGGAAAAGGCTGGAATAAAGGACAGCACAGAAGCACTAATCATGGCGGCACAAGAACAGGCACTCAGTACAAGATCAATAGAGGCTAGTGTGGTCTACCACACCAGCCAGGACCCCAGGTGCAGACTGTGCAAGGATGCCCCTGAGACAGTACAGCACATAACAGCAGGGTGTAAGATGCAGGCAGGAAGTGCGTACATGGAACGCCATAACCAGTTAGCTGGAATAGTGTACAGGAACATCTGCCATGAGTATGAGCTGGAAGACCCAAGGTCAAAATTGAAGACACCACCTAAAAGAGTTGAAAATGACCGAGCTAAGATCCTGTGGGACTTCAAGATCCAGACTGACAAACTGGTGATGGCTAACCAACCAGATATCGTGTTGATCAACAAACAGCAGAAGAGGGCTGCAGTGTGATGTGACAATTCCAAGCGACAGCAACATCAAGAAGAATAACACGAGAAGCTTGAGAAATACCAAGGGCTGAAAGAGGAGCTAGTAAAGATGGAAAAGTGGAAAGTAAGAGCAACAGTGGTGCCAGAGGTAATCAGAGCACTGGGGGCTGTGATCCCCAAACTGGGAGAGCAGCTACAGCAGATTACAGGTAAAACATCAGAGCTCTCTGTCCAGAAAGTGCAGTCCTAGGAACAGCTAAGATACTGTGCAGAACCCTCAAACTCCCAGGCCTCTGGTAGAGGACCCGAGCTTGAGTATGACACATACCACCCTGCAAGGGGTGAGAGGGGGGAAATTTATATATATATATATATATATATATACAGCCTAATTTTTTTTTTTTCTTATTTATTTATCTTATTTATTTGTTCAATGTCCCACCCACAGCACAATCTGATAAATCTGGTAAATAAACATCATAATCTGATGATCTGTTTCTATGATGCCAAGCAGCCCAGTGTCCTTGTTACACCAGTCAACATGCCTGAAGTCACAGCTGCGGGGTTTCACTCAGTGACAGTCTTGAAAGTGACGGCTTTTAAACTGTGACGGCTTTTAAACAGTGTTGCCAGATTTGGCGGGGTCCCGCCCAAGTGGGCTGTGATTTTGATTGTGCCTGGGCGGGTGGACAAACTTTGGCCTGGTTTGGGTAGCATTTGTATTAGCATTTTGTAGGTAATTTGAAACAATACCTAAGAGTGTGTGTACTCCATCCAATCACTCATCATTATCTTACTAGACAGCAACGCCCACTTCAAAGTCACAGTGCTTGTGGTACTAGACAGCTCCGCAGACTGTACATAGTTCCATATAGTTGCGTTCAGATGTTCGGCTGTTTTCTTCAGCAGTCTGTTCAAGTGACAGCTGACAGTCTGTTCTACATCTAAAGGTAAAAACTTCCACACTTGTCTGTCTGGAGTAAAGTATTGGAAAATTTTCTTGACTGACAGATCCTTCATCGTTTTTTCACTATGGTTACACACACACACACACATACACACACACACACCGTTGGCACTGCGCTCAAAGTCATCTGTCAGAGTTACCCAAAATCTCCTGAATGAAGTTAAAACATATGTCACTGGATGAAATACAATTGACTTGCAAAAATATAAGAGCTGCCTTACAAATGAGTGTGTGGACGATATTGTCATTTTACCATAAGGTTTTAATGTCAAGTGTCATTTATTAAGGAGAGCAACACTCCAGTCCAGCAGGTGGCGGTATTGCACCTAAAACGGTTTCTATATGTATGCTTCGGCTGCCGGTGTGCTTTTCTTGTACGTAAAGTATGTTTGTAAATGTAACGTAATGTAGGTAAGGAAACTAAAAAAGCTAAAATACTGAAATAAATACTGATGACTATTTTGGGAGATTTTGTGTGCGTTTGGGCAGTTTTTCGGCTGGAATCCCTCATCTGCTGGATCTGGCAACACTGCTTTTAAATCAATCGCTACACTCACTGCGCTTAAACACAGCATGCATCTGTCTTCTCTATCTTTTCACTGCAGCTCTAAAAGTGGCAGTAAAACTTTTTCTCATACTGTGATGGTTAAACTTGGTGGAGGTGGGATGTATTTTCATGACAAAAACAAAAGGTTTAAAAACATCCCCCCTCTGTTTTTTTTTTTTTACAAATCACACCCTGTGTATAGATAAACAAATAAAATGGACAAAAAGAGGATCTATAGAATTTGTCAGTAAGCTACAACTCAGAGAGGGAGGGGGGAGAGAAAGAAAGGTGAGTAGCTATTTCCTGTGAGTTAAATATTAATAATAACATTTTGAATTGCAAAATAAAATTTACGACGGAAAGTTTTCCATTTCAGGTTTTTATTTGATGAAAAATTCCACAAAAAAAATAATTGTTGTAGTTATTACACTACTTCACCACCATTACAGGGCGCTGTTCTATGCCAACACTTTTTGTTATTTCACATGAAAGATTTATTTTTGTGTTTTGTTCTTGCTTTTCTCTGCTTTGAACTTTGAAGTTGGGGTGGGTGATATGATTTAAACTTTATATTACTTTATTTTTTTGTTTTTTAAAAGGGAATACTCCACTCAAAACATGATTCTGTTAAGGGAACATATCTTCGGAAAGAAAAACAAAAATCAGAATTAGGTGTAGGCCTACATGTAACTTACATTATGTGGCAGTCTACATGTAGACAACATAAATCATTATGTTTTAGGATGACTTGGTTTAGGATTAAGGTTAGGTTAAGGCAGGTAGTGGTTATGATAAGGGTAAGGGTAAGTCTCCAGGAAATTGATTGTTAGTCAAAAGTAATGTCCTCTAAAATTACCTGACTCTGTGTGAGTGTGTGTGTGTGTGTGTGTGTGTGTGTGTGTGTGTGTGTGTGTGTGTGAGAGAGAGAGAGAGAGAGAGATAGAGAAAACGTGAAGGGCTGCTTTTTGTCACAAATGTGAATTGCATGACATACAGGACTTTATTAGAAGGAATGCAGCTTCTGGCCAGGTCACTGAGAATGAGTGTACAGTGGAGGCCTTTCTGTTCAACACCCACATAACGAGATAACTGAAATATGAAGTTTTTAATACTGGGTCAGATGGAGCCCTGTGTGCTCTCCTGAGCCTCTCTCTGAGTACAGCGACAAGTCCCAGCACAACACAGACTCCAACATAAACTCCACGTAAGGATAAAAACAGCTGAAGCCTGTCAGGCCAAAGAGAATCAGATGATGTCGGTGAAAACAGTCAACATCAGAAAGGCTGGAGAAACACGGAGAGAGTCATGGTAGCTCGCCGGCTAACACAGAGCAGTTGCTAATGTTTTCCGGTGCAATAATATGTATGTTATGGCTTTCCACATGACTTCACCAGCTAACGCGATTCATATTACTATGCTGTATACTGCCGATATTATGTCAATTTGTGGATGGTACAAAGCAAATGTGGAGTGATTTGTTTATACTAGCCTTGATGTGATTCAGGAGCAGCCAGCTACTTTAGCACGGATCTACCACTGTTTGCTTCGTAACGTTCAATTTAGATTTAGGCACTGCAACTGACGTGACCCACATAATATACAATACTGCAACATAACGGTGCAGGATAACAATACAATATAAGAGTCATCCACTACAGCAAAGTTACTTACTGTGGTCTAACTGTTATAATGTGTGACAACAATCTCATTATAATATTCAGTCCAGTTCACTAACCACACATCCAATACATTTAGCTGAGCCTCAAAAGATGCACGAATAGTGTTGTTGAATTCAATAGTGTTGAATAATGTTACTTACTAAAAAGCAGCAGGCGAGCTAACGCCGATGTAGCGCGTCAGCTAAATGCAGTTTATCTTACATTTATTCATTTAGCTGATGCTTTTATCCAAAGCGACTTACAATTGCTATACAACGCCAGAGGTGCGCAACCTCTGGCAGGAATGAGTTACGTTACCGGCAGCTTGTGAGAAGTCCCGGTAGACCAAAGGGTAAAATGTAGAAGTGATGGTACTGCGCATCCTACCGGCGAGTACCGGCCCATTTAAAGCACTGCGTTTGCCATTGTTCAGGCACCATGTGCCACTGTTTACAAGGACCTGTTCTAAGGAGAAAGGTCAAAGCAATGCAAAAACGCACACAACGAATGCCGACTGTAGAAAGCAAAAGCCAAATCCCGGACACCCTATGTAACGGTGCAGTGGGAGTTTACTTGAGTTTCCAGCTCGTTGTGTGAAGCTGTCTCCCTGTCTGTCTATAGCCGCTGTCACACTGATCCAGTATTATGTAATAACAACCAGCTAGCAAAGCTGCTAGTAAACGAGCTAGCTGGACAACAACTAGACAACAGAAACCAATAATTCTGCAGCTGGATGACATTTCTTCTGCTGCAGCCCTTTAGTGTGCGATTAAAAAAAAAACAGCACAGTTCTCAAACACAGAAGGCTGCCTGGCTTGCTCTAATTGACAAAGTATAATGCACAAATTCCCCTCTTGATCTTTCTCTATTATGGTTCTATAAAGCCCCATGGAGCCACAACCAAATTCAAACCATGTAAAAACCACAGAAATATGTTGTCTATATGCAATCCACTACTCTGGCTAAATCTGTCCATTTTGACAATCTTTCCTGAGTATACAACCAGACCAGCCATATTTATGTATATTATATTAACTTTATATCTCTAAAGTGCTTCTTCATACAGCAGCCTAATGTCCCTATACATGAGTAAAATCTATTAACATCAGATTTGCTGGGAATATATTGAAGTAATAAGACTGACACACTAGATGAATAAAACACACTCTTATTAAAATTTAACACATTTAATAATAATCTGGATAAAGCCACCAAGTTCTTAAAAGAACTCCAGCACAGAGAGAGGAACAAAGAAATAACCACATAATATAAATGCAGCAGTTTGTCAGGTCTGGATGCAGAATGGGCCACATCAGGTCCGCATTCTGCAGACAGAGAGAAACAAACATGAGCACATCGCTCTCAAACACTGCAGGTTGTTCACCAGCCAAGAGCTGTCACCGCTCTGATGATAAATAAAAAGGAAAAGTTATGTTCTCTGGTGGACCTGGATCAGCTGTTAGCTGTAAACACATCACAGGGCTAACGTTAACGTTGCTATGTGGCTGTGTTTTAATGTTTTAATGAGCCGGTCCGTTTGTTTTGGAGAGGAGACGACCTCTGAGGTAATTCAACTCAGTAAAACCCTGTCAGGGCTCTGAAGTGGAGCAGACCCAGAACAACTCTCATCAGCTGTTAGCTGTAGACACTAGGAGGACTAAAGTTACGGTGCGGCTGTGTTTAAACTATAGCACAACATCTCTGCGCTGTATAACGTTATGCTTTATTAATGTTAAATGTCACATAATTAACAAAATAGATATATAATGTCAGTCCAGTGACTGTTACCTGACAACAGACTTGCCTCTCATTCCCCGGTGCTGGCAGTAACTCAGCCTGCCGAGTGAAGACAGACTCCGAGGAGGACCCATGTGAGCGCTGAACAATTAGTTCATTCCTGCTCCGCAGTAGCTGAGCTGTCACGCTACAAATGAACGACTCAAACCTAGAGACCCACAGCTGAGAGTCTTCTGTTTCCTGTACTGACGGAGCCCATGCAGAGTCCAGTCCAGTATTGGCACATGCGTGAAAATGAACAAATTACTCCCTCAGACTACTCGTTCCTCCTGAGTCATATACAAGATTAGGTCAAATGAACGAAACGTTCTTTGAACGACACAACACTAGGTCATCCCAGTAGCTTGTGCACCTTTTCCTACCACCCTTCAACCTTCAAGTCAACTTTCCATGAATATGCTGTGATACAGCACTATGTGAACAGCCAACACTTTCAGCAATGACCTTCTGTGGTACCCTCTTCCGGGCAACTGTCAAGTCAGAAGACTGAAAGATTAAAGATTAAATTCTAATATTTTGAGATTTATGATTTCAATGAGGTATAAGCCGTCATCAAGATTAAAACAAAAAAATGCCTGAAATATTTCACTTTATGTGTAATGAATGTAAAATATATGAAAGTTTTACTTTTTGAATTAAATTAAGGTGGAAAAACGGATATTCTAATTTTCTGAGATGCAACTGTAGCCCTGTTACTATTTCGTTGTTCTTAATTTTTAATTATTTGTGATTGGACCTGTAGTGTCATATGTTGAGGTTTTATTTGTCAGTTGTCACAGACACAAAGGTAATTTCCGAAATGATAATAAATTAAACTAACTAATTAACTCCTGACATCTTTGTTGTCGTCATGTGTCTCCTGCAGCTTGGGGAATTGATGCTGGTCCAACAACTCGTGCCATCACATGGTAAACTGATTAGGAGAGTGAGGTTAAAATAAAACACCACGGGATTTTATTAGACTGAGAGCAGAAAATGTCAGAATGAAAAAATAGAGAGAGATCAAGTGAGTGTGTTGGTATTGGTCTTGGTCTTGTGAAACCAGGATATCTTGGCCACATGACCCAAAGACAGGGTGTCCTCTTATAAAGAAGCAATGCTCTCTGATTGGCTCGAGCAAGAGGGATTGACCAAATGCTCTCTGTTGGTTCAATACAGCATCTGAACTGTGGAAATTAAGTGCTAATTTCACTTTAACAGTGGCAGGTGAGGAAATGAGTTAATCAATTTCCAATTTAATAACCTTCAGTCATTTCGTCAATGCAAACTTTGACAAAAAAAACATTAGTTGACAACCTTTTTTCACAATGAAAAGTAACCGTTGAAAAAGATCACACGCCTTGGCTCCTGATTAGTCAAACAGTTTTCTCCACTGCCCAAATCTCTTGTTTAAATGTTGATTAGGCTGCTTCACTTGTTTCACTAATGTTAACAAGAAGCATCTTGCATTCAGTATCATTCAGCAGTGTTATCTGACATTAACTGTTCTTGGAAAAAAAAGATTTTTAAATGGAATACTTCTACAATCCAATGAGAGTTAGACAAGAAGCAGCAGCAAAAAAGAAAACTTTGAAAACATGCAAGCTAATGGAACATGCCCAAGTCATTTTTGTGCATAAACCTAACCAGAACTTAACCACAGCCGCGGAAGATCAACAGATGGTTTTACTAATAGTTTTTTGTATTAATGAGAAATTATTTATTTTGTCATAGAGTTTGGAGAACATGTTGATTCTTATTCTCTATATGAGAATTGGGCTAAGTGTAGAGCATTTTGCTCAGAGCATATAATATACTGTATTTGACAACATTTTTTTCAATCCCTGTCCAGTGGAAACCAGCAATCCCTGGTCCACCTCAAAATGGTGGTCTGGGGTTTGTCCCATGCCAACTGTCAACAAAAGAACAGAATTGACAGAGTGCATGGAAATGTGGATTTTCACATTAAAGCACACCTGACCAGTCATAGCACAAGTGGCTTTCACTATTTGAGAAAGTTACAAAAATAGTAGGACAGGGCAGCACCCAAATCTTTGGTATATCTGTAATTATTGAATCATCTTCCAGCTCTGACTTTTCTACATCCTGTTTTTAATATCTCTTCATCTCTTAGTACATAAAGGACTTCTACAACAAGACGGTGGTGAGTCGTAATGGAACAGGACTCAGTGGGGAGACCTTGACCCTCATGTACTCCCTCACCGTGTCTGTTTTCGCTATTGGAGGTCTGCTGGGTTCCCTCATCGTGGGCATGCTGGTCACTCGCTTTGGCAGGTAAAACATTTGTTTTCACTGATTGTTTAGGAGAGAATTCTAGATTCTAGACCTGTTTGTTTTAACCATGACCACAATCATTCCCTAACTCTCAGGCAGTTTTAAAGACCTGATATACTCCAAAACAGAAACACATGCAGACAGCTGAGCCACACACAAACTGTGTTAATACTACCCTGGATGTAGGTACACGTGTTGACCTCCAGCTGGCGAGTACACTCTGTGAAGTTGTAGATTTTGGGCTGCAGAAGCTGGTTTGCATATCTGCATAGTATAATCTGAGCTTAAGTCACCTAAACTTAACCAAACCTTACCGCATGCTTACAGTCATCAAAAAGAATAAACTCTTTAAGATAACTCATGTAGCCAGCAAACCCCAACGTATGTGTCACCTCATCCTTAATCTGCAAAGCACTCGCAATCACACATGACCCACACCATCCACTCTTCCAGCTCTTTACCTTTGGACTGTAGACTACCGTTGCGCATGAAGGCTCATTTTAGTAAGAGATTCAAGCTTTTAATAAGTAACCTCCTCTGAATTTACTAGGAATCCAGTCTGTGGTGTGTAGAGTCAATCCATGTGTGTATCTGTTGTGTGAACCCTGTAATTAAGTGTCCCTGTAAATTCTGTATAATTCTATATGTATTACTTGTTTGTGCTGTGTATGCATCTACCTACCTACTGACCCATGTTGGCGTCCTCAGTGAATTATTGTGTGGGATATTTTTAAATATACATATCTATATAGTACAGTAACATCTTAAGTGAACTGTTTTTGTAAGGCAGTCACGATGTCGTGTAAGGGACTAACCTGTTCTCACTCTCAAGTCAACACAACTGGATGCATGGTCATGACCTCTTGGTGTTACTTCGTAATGCACTAGGAAGCTCCTTAGCGTTATAGTTCAGTGCGCTGGGGGAAGCCCTGTAGCATTCTATTTTGAACACTAAAGGTAGGTGTAAAATATACAACAGTAAATCTGAGTAAGGAGGTGGTTGTGGTGGACGGGTGGTGCCAGATTCACTTTCTGTAATAAAATATCTACCAATCTAAACCAATCAAACATACCAATCTATCTTTCACCCCTCAAGGACCTGTAGGCCTCCAGGACTCTGAGGCGACCCTTCGGACACAAACAGTTTCAGACATTGCCTCGTACCCCCACCCCTTTACACTGTCAATATTTTGCATATCACTGCACAAACATATTCTTTATGATTCCTTTATATTTTTTATATCTTGTCAGTTTCTTTACTTTATATTTATATAGGTCACCAAAGAAAATTCCTCGTGAACCTACTTGGCAATAAAACTGTTTCTAATTCTATAAACAACATTTCTATCAGATGGGGGACCCTGGGACAAAATCTTATCAAACGTAGGTTCCGTGGTCTAATATGCGTCAGTTTAGGGGTCCTTGATGTGAAAAGGTTTGAGAACCTCTGACGTAGGATACATAAGTTGGGTATGCAATTAAAGTTACTTAATTACGCAAGTTAAGTCACGTTAAGTATTGTTGTTGTTTTAAGCTGAACCATGATGTTGTCCTAAACTTAACCAAGCAGTTTTGTTGCCTAAACCTAACCAAATTGTGATGTTTCACAACGTTTTACAACTTTAGCGTTCCATTTTTCCAACATTTACTGGATGTTGCATATTTATTGTTGCTAACTTGACCTCAGAGTCCTACATGTCAAAAAACAACAATAGCATTGAAACTTAGAACAGAAAATACACAAGCACAGAAATTCATCATGATGAAAAACATTGAGATGCATACTAAAATAAATGACAACTGATTATATAACAACAACCTAGACTCACTACCACCTCCTCGCCCACAGTGGGGAATCAATTCCATTATATCAAACGTGTTTTTTCTGATGTTTTTTGTTGACTTTTAAAACTCTGGAGAGAAAACACTTAATGGAAGATCATTATAATGCCTCCTCAGACTGCTTTTGTGGAACAAGTAGAGGACGACATCGAGCAGGGAATCTTTGTCCTCAGCAGCCCTCAGTGCCCTCTGTGTTTGGACATTGGCCTGCTCTGTCCTGACACCTTACCCCCCCTGGACTGTCCAACCATGAGAGTGGATAGTGGTTAGTTGGCACTGCCAGCCGGAGAGACACTCAGCAGCATCTGGTGCTGCCACCAAGATCAACACCTGAGCACACACTGCTCACACACACTCACCCCAAGGATACTTTTACTTAATACTCTTTCTGAAAATGACATTGATAAACATAACCACGTTTCATATACTAAAGTGAAATAACTGGCATAACACAAGATTAGGAATAAGGCACTCCGAAACAGAAACACACACACTTAAACTGGCACAAAAGGTATTAGATCAGGGCCTTTTATCAATCATGCTCTGTCCTCTATATCCACAGCTGCTGATTACACCCCCACCCCCCACCGCCTTGTCGTCCTTTAGAGTTCACCAGCGTCATCTCGTCCCCTCTGCCCTTCAGAAGTGTTCTAGTTCTGAAAGTGCAGAGGAAAGTTATTTTATATGCAAATCAGCGGAAAGCTCCATTCATCTCCTCCATTTCATAGAACGTCAGTGAACAATTGACAATGCAAATGAAAAGCAGGCAATTTATAATCCCATTTACAGGCGGATCACTTCTTTCACACAGCAGTGCTTTACGGCTAATCACATCTTATGACAAACCTTGTGAGCTGTGTTAGCGTTTTATGGCTAATCAGGACTTATACAGGCATACATTCGTTTATCATTATGACTGTGTGTATATCAGCGGAGGGAGTTACTGCTACCGGCCATACTGCTGCTTTCCTTACTGTTTCATAAACTCTGGGTCATATGCTTTTATGTATATTCCTAATGTCTGCCTGCTACTTGTGTGTGTGTGTGTGTGTGTGTGTGTACTTACAGGAAAGGCACAGTGGTAAACACAACAGTGCTGGTGTTTATTGCTGGCTCGCTCATGGGCTTCAGCAGGATTTGTGGTTCACCTGAGATGGTCATCTTTGGCCGCTTCATCACAGGAATTCACTCAGGTACACACCCACATATTCACACACCTCTGCTTCCATTGCACACTGAGCTGTGCCCATTTACTTCTGTATGTAATGGGGCATGTACACTACATGGCCAAATGTATGCATACACCACTGTTCCCTTCTTTTGTTTGAAACTGCTTTGGCAACATTGTTTAAATGAAACATTCATGCTAATAAAGCACACTGAACTGAATTGAACTGAAGTGTCTACGTTCACAAAGCACCATACAGAAAAGATTTTTCCAGGTGTTGAAGAACTTGATTGGCCTGCACAGAGCCCCGATCTCAACCCCATCCAACACCTTTTGGATGACCTGGAATGCTGACTGTGAGCCAGACCTTATAACCCTACATCAGTGCTGGACCTCACTGATGCTCTGAGCGCTGAATGGGAGCAAATCCCTGCAGCCAGGTTCAACATCTGCTGGAGAGCTTAAAAACCAGAAGAGCGAAGGCTGTTCCAGCAGCACAGTAATACCCATGGCGTCGGGGATCACGGATTTGAAAACTTGTCGCCTTTTGGCAAATTTCATTATTTCTAATGAAAAATATGGCAACCTCGTGAACTGTGTGAATCTGAGGAGTCATCATGCACATAAACTCTGCAAAAAAGCAGGGATTTGATCACGTGATGCAGACAGTGTGTGCTGCTCTAAAAGGATAAAGTTTAACTGCCAGCCACCCTAAAGTGCAACGAAGAGAAACAGAAGTAGTCAAAGAGACATAGTTAAACAGTGACAACGAGCCCTTGATATTTTGCTACAGGCCAACAGAAGGCTGCAACCGATCATTTCCTTTGTCAGTTAATCTGTAGATTATTTTGGCGATGAATCAGTTAGTTTAAAAAATGTCAGATAATAGTGAATAGTGCCCTTTACAATTTCCCAAGCTAATGTCATGCATTCAAATGTTTTTTCCAACCAACAGTCCTAAACCCCAAGATATTTCATTAACAAGCTGCAAATCCTCACATCTAAGAAGAAGAAACCAGCAAATGTTTGGCATTTTTGCTGAATAGATGATGGAAACAATTAATTTTTTATCAACACTATTGGCAATTAATCTTCGGAAGATCAGCTAATTGACTAATCACTTCAGCACTTCAGCACATACAATGAACTGAATCAATTAATCTGTCTGCTCAGCAGGTTGGATGGTCGGTCTTGTGCTGTTAAGTACTTTTAACTTTTTCACAAGGTACCCAGAGCTTTAATTTAAAAACATACATCTTCTCCCTCTATTTTCAGCTCAGAGTGCTCAAGAAACCACATCTTAAAATGATTTCAGATTTGCAACCTTTCCCATCTCATTTGAGTTTGCAGGGCTGCTTCAAACTATCACATATTGGTATAACGTTCAAGCATCTACATGGTTTGTTCAGGTGTCCTCCTACTTGTGTTGATGTAGTGTATGTCTCATTTCTGCTTGTTCAGATACTCCATATATAGTACACAATAGTTAAATAAATCAGTGCATTATTGCTTAGCTCTTCCTCTCTGTTTTTGTTTTTACTGCAGGCATCTCTCTAAGTGTAGTACCAATGTACCTGGGTGAGATAGCACCTAAGAACCTGCGAGGCTTCCTGGGTCTCGTACCAAGTATCTTTATTGGCACCGGAGTCTTCACTGCTCAAATCCTCGGCTTACATGAGCTTCTAGGAAAGGTAGCCAACACTGCTTTCCAACAACAGCCAGTGTGACCATGTGGTTTTGGTATGGAGAAAAAGCCTGTCTCTACATAAGCTCATGAGTTCATTACTTCCAAAACTCTTTCTCTCAAAACATTATTTTCAACTTGTACATTTTATATTTTATATTTGTCATTTAAACACCAACTACTATAGTATTAATAGTGTGACAAAGCACATCTTGGATTTGGACCTTAGCCAGACCTGGGATGTCTTGAAGATTTCCATCATTAATAATTTGAATTTATTAAGAAGTTCTTCACATAGACAACCAATGCAGTATTTAACTGTACAATAAATAAAAAAAGAACCAAAATTACCATCATATAACTTTTGTATCAGTGATTGGCAGATAGATTTT
Organism: Micropterus salmoides; assembly: GCF_014851395.1. Taxonomy (NCBI): domain Eukaryota; kingdom Metazoa; phylum Chordata; class Actinopteri; order Centrarchiformes; family Centrarchidae; genus Micropterus; species Micropterus salmoides. The sequence continues at coordinate 293,972 of NW_024041373.1, forward strand.
TTAAATATAATATTGAGATATTGTGGTCATTAAATTTTTAAAGGTTCAGTGTGTAAGATTTAGTGTCATCTAGTGGTGAGGGTTGTGAATTGCAACCATCTATCCAGTCTACCACTGCCCCCTAACCTTTCAAAGAGCGTAGGACAGCTACGGTAGCTGACACAGCACAAAAGGTGTCTCTTCTGAGGCAGCAGAGAGTTGCCAGTCAAGAAATGAGGGTTCTTTAGGTATGTTTATTAAGAAATTATATTTACTTAATTATTCAGTAAAACCATATGTTATTGTGACTTGGCCACTGACAGATAACATGGAAAATGTGAGCCAAGAATGTGAAACACTGTCACTGTTTCTGCACCACAGTCCATTATAAACCACATTAGATAAAGTTTATACAAACATTGACAAGGGAAACACATTAATTCTCTCTGTGATTATGGACCCTTGTCAAAACTGCCCGCCCACAATAATATCTGCCCCGCGGCCAGATTATGGTGCTTTTGTCACGGTTCAAAGCAGGTGAGAGCCCAAATGCAAGACACTGAGAGCGGAGATGCAGTTCAGGGAATTTAATCACGACAGAAGCAAAATAACAAGGCTACAGGTAGTTGATTAATCCACAATCCAACAGACCAAGACAGCAGAGAAACAGGCAGGACGCTCCACACATGACACGACAGAGTGTACACACGCTACAATGACCGAACAAGGACTGAAGACACAAGCAAGCATATATACACAGGGACTGACGAGCAGGGCGGGGGCAACACAGGTGACTGCGATCAGACTAACAAGACACAGGCAGGCAGAGAGACAGCAGGGGAAAACAGAGAGACAGGCAGAGAGACAGCAGGGGAAAACAGAGAGACAGACAGGCAGAGAGACAGCAGGGGAAAACAGAGAGGCAGGCAGAGAGACAGCAGGGGAAACAGAGAGACAGGCAGGCAGAGAGACAGCAGGGGGGAACAGAGAGACAGGCAGGCAGAGAGACAGCAGGGGGGAACAGAGAGACAGGCAGGCAGAGAGACAGCAGGGGAGAACAGAGAGACAGGCAGGCAGAGAGACAGCAGGGGGGAACAGAGAGACAGGCAGAGAGACAGCAGGGGAAACAGAGAGACAGGCAGGCAGAGAGACAGCAGGGGGAACAGAGAGACAGGCAGAGAGACAGCAGGGGAAACAGAGAGACAGGCAGGCAGAGAGACAGCAGGGGAAACAGAGAGACAGGCAGAGAGACAGCAGGGGAAACAGAGAGACAGGCAGGCAGAGAGACAGCAGGGGGGAACAGAGAGACAGGCAGAGAGACAGCAGGGGAAACAGAGAGACAGGCAGGCAGAGAGACAGCAGGGGGGAACAGAGAGACAGGCAGAGAGACAGCAGGGGAAACAGAGAGACAGGCAGGCAGAGAGACAGCAGGGGAAACAGAGAGACAGGCAGAGAGACAGCAGGGGAAAACAGAGAGGCAGGCAGAGAGACAGCAGGGGAAAACAGAGAGACAGCAGGGGAAAACAGAGAGACAGCAGGGGAAAATAGAGAGACAGGCAGGCAGAGAGACAGCAGGGGAAACAGAGAGACAGCAGGGGAAAATAGAGAGACAGGCAGGCAGAGAGACAGCAGGGGAAAGCAGAGAGACAGGCAGAGAGACAGCAGGGGAAAATAGAGTGACAGGCAGGCAGAGAGACATCAGGGGAAAACAGAGAGACAGGCAGAGAGACAGCAGGGGAAAATAGAGAGACAGGCAGAGAGACAGCAAGCAGAAGGATTACTGGGAGAACAGACATAACATAGGTTACTGGACAGTAAACACAGACATGGACCCTGGCACTTATTTAGAATAGTAATAGAATAAACTTTAATTGTCATTGTACAGTAAAACCATACAATGCAATTTGTTTGTGCAGCCTCTAAAACAATACTCACATTTATAAGCACACTCATACAATAAAAAAATAAAATAAAATAAAATCCCTATCTAAAAAATACGGCTGTGCTGACGGGGGGGTAAAGGGGCATGATTATTCAGTTCTGTGATAGCCCTGGGGAAACTGTTCTGTAACCTGGAGGTGCGTGCTCCCAGAGCCTGACACCGCCTGCCAGATGGAAGCAGGGAGAAGAGATGGTTTGAGGGGTGCGTCTCATCCTGCAGAATATTATGCGCTCGGCGTAGGCAGCGGATCTTAAAGATGTCGTCCAGTGGATGCAATGGAAGTCCGATGATTTTTGAGGCAGATCTTATAATTCAATTGAGGGATTTCCTGTCCTTCTTTGTGCAGTTGGCATACCATGCAGTCATACAGTATGTTAGAACACTCTCGATGGAACATTGATAGAAGATCTTAAGCAGCTCAGCAGACAGGTTGCTCCTTTTGAGTATTCCTAAAAAGTAGAGCCACTGTTGCGCCTTTTTGACCATGGAGATTGTATTTATCTCCCATTTTAGGTCATAATCCCCAAGAATTTAAAACAGGAGACCTTTTCCACTTCCTCGCCATTCATGATGAGGGGTTGAGGGTCCTCCTTACACCTTCTGAAGTCAACTATGATCTCCTGTGTTTTCTTGACATTCAAGGTCAGATTGTTGTCTTTGCACCATCCCGTCAGTCTGTCAACTTCATCTCTGTAGGCGTTCTCATCGTTCGAGATTTCTCCCACCACAGTTGTGTCATCTGCAAATTTTATCATTGTATTCAAGGGATGGGTAGAAATGCAGTCATACGTGTAGATAGAATAGAGCAACGGGCTCAACACGCAGTCTTGCGGTGCTCCAGTGCTGAGGGACAGGCTCGAGGATAGATGTGGGCCCATTCTCACTGTCTGTGGGCGATCTGTCAGGAAATCCTTAATCCACATGCACAGGCTGCTGCTGAGACCCAAGTCAAGAAGTTTGGTGACCAGTTGGTTAGGAATGATGGTGTTAAACGCTGAGCTATAGTCTCTGAAGAGAAGTTCCAGGAAAAACGCTTAAAATAACGGACCCAAAATAAATCAGTAATATCTCCTCAACCATTTGGCCTAGATGCATAATTCTTGTCTCCTTTAAAAGTTCAGAAGCTAAGCTTTTTAGGATTTAAAATCCATTGTACATTAACATAATTATTTAACATTACAGACTACATGTAGATGAAATACAGAAAAAAAATATTTTCATCCTCGCCTAGTAAAAAAAGCTATATTTTAATGCAATAAACCATCGAAACCTTCATAAGGTAGATTATAATGCACCTGAATATCTTCTAATACACCTGGAATACAACTGTAACTGTAAATTTGATGAAAAGAAACAGTTATTAGACAATCTTTCAAAAGTATACCAGACGAATGTCCATGATTTGGGCATATTTACTGTTTATACGTATGTTCACTGTTATTGGTAGTTATCTTCAAAACATTATTTCTCTCCATACAACCACGTTCCAAATAACATAAAGCTTCCAAAACACTGAAATATTGATAAAAACAGTCAATATATGACCAAAAGCACTCCCATGCAAGTGGGCTCTTTCTCTTCATATTGATATCCTGGGTGTCTGTGTAGCTCCTACAGGTCGCCAGCAGAGGCCGAGAAAGTCTGCCTTCGCCAAAGCAAACTCTTGGTCTCTACTTCAATCTGACCACAGAAAGGAAACTTATCAAGCCGACCTTACCAAGATGGCGGCCCACCAGACAGTCTCTGTTGACACAAAGGATAGCGAACATCGATTACGTCCCCTATATCGGGTCAGTCCGTTACCAACAGAACTAAAATGCAGAACTAAACCCATGATACATGAAAGGAAACACAGAATAAAACACCAACAATACAGATAGGCTACAAACAAACCCAGAGACAACAGACAGAGACTAACAGGTCACAAAAAGGCCAAGAATCAAACAACAAAAACACAGAGGCCAACTACAACAGTACAAACAGGCAAACCAAATAATAAGCTTAATGAGGACAGAATAGACTAAAGCAGAATGATCAAAATCACATTAATTACGATGGTACAAAGGGGTGGCAGTAGCGCAATGGATAAGACACATGCTTTCGTGTGAGTGACCCATCCACCATTGTGTCCCTGAGCAAGACACTTAACCCCTAGATAAAAGCGTCAGCTAAATGACTGAATGTAATGTAATGTACAGAGACTAATACATCAGACAGGAACAGAACTCAACAACAACTAAGGCAGGCACCGAAATATCAGCAGGACAGATCAGACCAGAAAAACCACACAGAAACACATAGACCAGCTCCACAAAACACAAACAGACAGGACAAAATCTAAATGCAAACACACACCAAGAAGACTGGATAGAGACAACAGACAGAAGTGAAACATAACAGATACTGAACTGACCAAATAGCAAAAAACTCACAGAGAGCTAAACTAAGATAAGAAAACCTTTATTTGTCCCACAGTGGGGAAATTGCGGAAAAAACTAAACAAGGCCGCATTGATAGCGGTAAAAAATAAATAAATAAATACTTTGATAGCGGTGCTATCAGTCATGACAGCAACAGTTACTCACATAATAGATGCTGCTCACATGCTTGCTTGACATACCTCTGAAAGAGCCGTCAGAGAACGTGATCCCCCTCATTGTGCTCTGCCTGGAGATACTGGGGAAATGCAAAAGCGTCCGTAGGTTGATGGATGCGGAACAAACATTGAAAAAAAAAACAGTGCAGAACATTCCGTGATCGGAGAAACATCCGCTTCAGAATCCATTTATTGAAGAGAGAGAAAAAAAAAGTTGTCCCAAGGTGGGATCAAACACTCAAACCTTGGGTTGCAAGCCCTGCGCCATGCCAACTAAGCTAACTGAACAACATGTTGATACAAGTCAATATTAGTTCTTATATTCTCATCCACCATTTAATGCTTAAAAAAAAATATTGCTCCCATGCAAAACTTACTGCCGACCCCTGCTGTATATTATTACTTCTTCTTCTTCTTCTAATGTACATATTCAACATAGTGATGAGTGTCTTATTTATGATATAAATGTCTCATTCTAAGTTAATAAAAACACAATGGTTCATTATATAAGGTCTTTATAGATCACTGAAAACATAGTTATGGATCTCATATTGCATTTCTGTCTATAGATCCTCAGAATTATTACACACTGAACCTTTACGGCTCACAGTGACCTGATGAGAGTGTCGTTCTCAGCTTGTGTGTAAGTATAACTGGGTTGTGACTGTTCCAGGAGGAGCACTGGCCTCTCTTTCTGTCAGTGGTGGTGGGACCCACCTTCATTCAGTTGATGCTGTTGCCATGGTTCCCAGAGAGCCCAAGGTACCTGCTGATTGAGAAGCGCAATGTCCACGCCACCATCACAGGTCAGTGTTAAAGCATGATGACTGGTGTCTGAATGACATGACCACCCATTAGCAGGGGGAAAATGATACACGCACACTACTGTTACCTTGGTCAGCTAGCAAGTGTTGAAGGAGACCTATTATGCATTTCCATATTTTATGCCTTATCTACAATGTTACAATGTTGGATGTTCATGTTAAACATGGCCAAAGCTTCAAATAATGAGGTAAAAGTGTTTAAAAGAAATCCCTGTGAGCCAAAACCTCAGATTCTGTTCTGAACGCTCTGTTTTGAGCTGCTTATTCTACGAAAGGCTCCGTTCTACGACACACGGAGCCAGACGGAGCTGGTGTTCCATGTATGGTCATTTGCTCCGCACAGCAACGGACCATATATGCTCAGTCTGTCTGTACCGCTCAGCGACAACAACAGGTAACATGCTTCAGGTCTTGGCCAATCAGAAGACAGTGGGCTTAAAGAGACAGGAGCATCTACAGCTTGTTTCAGACAGAGGCTGAAATGAAGGCCTACATGAAGAGCCAGAAAATGATTTTTTTGAACTTTTAATCATGCAAAACTGCCATAAAGGAATCACAGAAGGACAATATAGTACTGGAAATGCAGTTTAATAGGTCTCCTTTAAGTCACAAAAAGTTCCTCAAATGTTGCTGTAATGACCTATGTTTCAGATGTGATGTTGTATGATGAGCTGTAACCATGCTGCTTCCCGTCCCCTGTCTCTCAGCCCTGAAGTGGTACCGAGCCAAGTGTAACATCCAGGCTGAGATTGAAGAGATGCAGGAGGAGCAGCGCTCCCTGTTGTCAGTAGAGACGCTATCAGTATGGAAGCTGTTGGTGGATGACACCGTCCGCTGGCAGGTGCTGAGTGTGGTGGTCATCAACATCGGCATGCAGCTGTCTGGCATCGATGCTGTAAGGAAACTGAGTAATGTATACGCAGAAGAAAAGGGGGTTGGCATGTCTTTTTTGATACTATCACTTGAATTTAGTTGTAAGTCCAGAATTTCCTCATTTTCACCATAGTTTAAGCTGCTTCCCCAAGTGGGAAATGTGTCCAAGCATACATCAAGCATGAGCATTACACATCGAGCAGTGTCTCAGTTCGGCACGGCTGAAACAAATAAAATACAGAAGATTAGCAAATGCATGCTATATGGAATACTATGAAGTGAAAATGACATTAAAGCTGCATTAACTGATTTTTGATCACATGAGGCAGTGGAACATGGTGAGAGAACACAGCACCTTTCACTCCTACTAGCGCAACACAAATGCTGCTGATGCCAGATTAATTGATTCATGAAATTATTGTCAGAAAAATTAACATTTAATTCCCTGTTCACTTTTTAAACGTAATTTGATATTTGGGGGCTTGGGGGAGTTCAAGTGTAGTCACCAGTCATTGGTGTCAAGTTGCATATCTGTTTGATTTTGTCATGCCAAGTCACTAGATTCATGACTTAGGTCAAACTCGACTCTAACACAACTATTAATGTTACATTTTGTCACCTGTAGTTACACTGGCATTTCCCTAAAAGGGGCTCAACATACTAAAATTGTATCAAGTTCTGTTATTGTCCAGAGGGCATTCCAAGGTTTAGCAGGTGTTTGCTTAAAATGGTATCAACAAACAGATTCCGTCTCTATTTCCTCTATTTGTGCTTGCTTACCATCAGCTGTTGGCTGCCAAATGGTGTCTGGTAAATGGAGTCTTTAGGCTACAGTGAGGAGCAGCACAGACTGGCACATCAGAAGGTTTTTTTCAGCACTGGCTCATTTCAGCTTGAGCTTTTTGTAATTGCAAATCGTTGTCCGTTTGCTTTTTCACTCTTTGTCCAGCTCGACCTCGCCGCCTGTTTCTACAGCTCCCTCATCTGATTGATCTAGCTTATTAGACAAAAACACTGGGATGCAAATATGCCTAAATGATCCCTCATTGTTTTATAAGGCTCGCGTGGTCCTGTGAATAAAGCCAAAAGCTGGTGTCATCATTTTTCTGCCGATACGATTAGCTAAATTCTCCCTCTGAATTATGCCCTGGAGATTCATTAATTATTCAAATGATCACCGGGGCGCCCGGGCCAGAAAGTGCACACTATAAGCACTGGAGCTGAACTCATTAGCACGCCTTTCTCCAGGCTGTATTTTTAGCTGCTAATTAGCTGTGCCTAAACAAAGTGGAGCACTGCTGAAACATGCACATACTGAGAGCCGCACTGAGGATGAGGAGGAATATGGTGATATAGCTGGTGGTGGTGGTGATGATCAAGATGACAAAACTAGAATGAGAAGGATAATCAATTAAAATGAAAATGAATCAATCAGTATAATCAACAATGATGATGACAGTGATGAGGATGAAGGGCATGTTGTGACCATAATAATAAAGATGACAGTGATAACAGATGAAGACTTTATTGGTGATGATGATGATGACAGAAGGAAGACAGCATAACTTGAGAGAATGAGCATGGTCATGCACGTGAGTATTAATAATTATAATAATATAATGATGATCACGATGACGAGGAGGGTGCTTTTGTGAGCGTGATGACGAAGATAGCTGTGATGATCAGAAATGGTGATAACAGAGGCGATTATTGTGCTTGCCACAACAATAATGAAGATGGCAGTGTTTGAGGTGATGGCGGTTTCGTTTGATGGTGAGATGACATGACCACAATCATTCCTGATAATGGTAATGATGATGGTCAAGATAATAATAATGGTAAGAGTGACGACAATGATGAAGGTAATGATGACAAACAATAATTGTGATTATGATGATGATGTTTTTGAGTACACTGATTTGATGATGATGATGATAGTAATGGCGACTGCGGTGTGGCAAATGCTGGAGGTGATATTTAAGTGCATGTGACAGTTGGCAAGCCTTGGCACAGTTCTTGGCACACCACAGGACTGCGTGTGTGTGTGTGTGTGTGTGTGTGTGTGTGTGTGCGTGCGTGTGTGTGTGTGTGTGTGTGTGTGTGTGTGTGTGTGTTAATGCCAGCCATGTGGGTTTGTTTGCTTATATACCTGGTCCTCTAACTGTCACCGTCTGCTGTCTCCAGTTAATACACCTGCTCTCCCTAAAGCCTCAAATTGAATCAAATTGAATGTGAGCAAATGTCTTGTGTCTCTTTGTGGCAATGCCGTACCACCTGTGCAGCTCACAAGTACCGAATGTCTGCTTCCCCATTTAGATTTTTACATCGTTGTTTTTTCTTCTTGTGGCATATGTCAGCCAAACTGTTCACATGTGACTGGCTAGCTACTGTGGGTAACTCTAGCTGTGTAGCATGCAGTGTGTCTCAATTCCATACATACTAATCTTGATAGTATGCTGTTGTAGCAGAAAATGAAAAAAGGCTAGCACCAATAGTCATCTGTGACTTTGTGACACTGCTGCAAAATTCACATTTGAAGTAGCATTTAAGTTGACTTTATTGGTTGGGCTTTTCAGTGACACCCACTAGAGCAGCATGATGTCATCACTGAAGGCAGCAGCAGTTTGGAGGAAGTTCAAGTCCCTGCATGCAGGATTTGAACATTTTTGAATTTGGTGACTCCTAGTGGTTAGGGAGTCTGGGACACTAAGATGGATTACCTGAAGGCAACAAGGAATTCAGATTTTTAAAGTAGTATTCATTGATTATTTTAGCCATGCAGTAATATCCATTTGGAGACAGATTTGCGTATAACATTATTGAATACACTCACACCACCACTATATTTTCCACTCTCACTTCTGTAGGCCTTTTGTTATGACATCATAAGTTCTGAACAAAATCTACAGCAGGGTGACACTGCTCAAAATGTTATCACCATAACACTTCCTACATCATTTGATTCCATAATCTGATTATTATTATTTTGTTATCATTTTATATAAGTGTTCATTAAACAGAACTTCCTTGTCTGGTGGACAGTGATTAAAGCTGCGACAGAATAGTTTAGGATTTGAGCATGTCCTATATCAGCACCCTAGTTTAAAATGACATGGGTGGCAGATAGCTGGTTTAATCAGACTGATGTATTAAAGAAAGATGCAGAGTTCTAAATTGGTGTGGGCGCATGGCGCTGAACACAGCTCTGAAGTGGACAACTGGGATCTTCCTTTCAGAATAAAGGTTAAAAGGGATTCTTACCAGCTCTGTCATTCACAATGGTTAGTTGTCTAGTCCTTTACTCTCTTTACATTCTTTATTAATACATTCTTTGTCACCCAGTTATGACTTGATAGAGACAAACAAAGTACCGGTTAAGAACACAGAGTTTGCTTTTATATCAACAAGTGCTACTGCTCCAAAGCCCCCAGTATCTGTCCATCAGGAAACTGTAAATCACAGTGTTGAGGCAGAGCAGCCAGAAGACATCAGACGGAAAACCAGAAAATATTTACCTTTCCTTCATAACCGTAAAAGCACTTTCTGTGAGACACACTGAACAAGCTTCTCTAGCTTGATGGGATGACCGCTTGGTGTTGTGTTGGAACAAAAGGTTGGACGGTGGGGGCATGGCTGAGAGTGATGTATACAGTACGTGTTCAGTGGGCAGGGCCATCTACTTTGCTGAAGGGCTGGAGCTGAGGCAATTCTAGGATCAGACCTTTAAGGGTGCTCAGCCCCTAATGAGAATGTAGTGTGGCGTCCGAACAATAATGCTGCGATGATGTGTTGAGAAGAAATCCGCTTGACACTGTTCTTGATCATAAAAGTTTATTACATCAAGGAGTTCAGCATCAATTACAAGCTCTGCAGCAGCTTGGAGAGAGACCCAGCCCGATGGCCACTCTGTCTCTCTGTACATCAAACACAGCTTATATAGGACATGTTTAGGTATCTGTTAGACACCATAGAAGGGTTCAATCCCTACATAAACACTGACCTCTGCTCTCCCCTTAAAAGGTCACTAATCCTCTATCCAGCTGCTACAGTGTTATTTATTATTTTATTTTTTATTTTTATTTTTTGTTATGAGTCAAATGCACATATATTATACACCACAGTAGCATGCATACAATGCTTTGCAAAAGTGTTCACTAATTGGTGGAGAGAATAAGTAGGCCTGCTAGAGAGGAGCTGGTGCAGAACAGAGCAGGTCAGTCAAGGGTGTCACTTTGTGTTGAAAAGTGGGGACAGATTAGAGGGGTGATGATACATTTGGGTCATGAGACGTGACGATGCACGAGAACAAGACAAGAAGATTTTTAGCACTATTTAGATTCAATATTTGATGCAGAAATATATGTGTGGGGGTCTGCCTCCCCCATAAGATTTTGAGCATTAAACTCGTAATTTCCTGTTTTCTGGAGACATTTTCTGCTCCAATTTATGGTGGAAATGTCTGTTTTTATATAAAACTATATTGCAGTGCATATTTTCTTATTGTGCAAATCAACCTTTCTCAAAGCATTTTCATTTGTTAGGTAACATTTCTTGGTGCAAGCTATTTTTCAGAACGTTTTTAACAAATGCTTTCAAAAAGTGATGGAGACAAAATCAGCCATTTGAAAATGTGGTGGACATGTCCCCAGCGTCCCCAGTGTAAATGACCCCTACGGGATCAGTGGACCACTCAGGGTCAGACAGCAGTGTGGAGCTGTGTGCTGGTGTTCACTCCCTCAGAGGAGGGAGGCTGTTAAAGTGTTTCCCTAATAAGTTAAATCTTGTTACAGGCTTGCTTTCGCTTTTAAGGAAGTAGTTTGCTGTTGCTGATTGAGTTTCATTTGTTAGTTTTTTCATTGTTAAAAATCTTTATGGTTATTTTTAATCTTTATGGACACACAAACTGACAGCAGCTGACCGGTCCGCCAGCGCGGTCGTGGATCATTCAATAAAACATTAGAAACTGAAAAATGCCAGTATTTAGGACATTAAATTAGGAAATTAATGTAAGAAAAGCCTGAAACTGTAGGCTAATTGGTTGTCCCTTCTTTTACTTCTCCAAAATCTAACGTTAGAGGACAAAAAAAATTATTTTCAGAAAATAATAATAAATGGTTGTATTATTTTTTAGATGAAATGGTCTAAAATCGGTCCTGTGCTGGAGGATGTCCTCTGCTAAACACATCCATTCATGATGTCAAGAAGGGTCCCAAATTCAAACAGCTTGTTTGCTCACATTTACTGAAAGACTGAGCTGGAGAAAAAGAGAGTCTGGGGGTCTTTATACACAAACCGGGGGCACGGGTGTGTTGAAAAGTGAATTTTGCTTAATATGGGACCTTTAAGGTTTTTAAATTATTTATTACTTCTAGTTATTTGACCATTTGACTGTACCTTTTGCTACATGATCAATACTGTCATGTATTGTCGCTGATGTCGACTGTACTTCCACGTGGTCCCTGTTTTTCTACCATGTATTGTCTTAATATGTCCTGTTTATATGTGTCCACAGTAGCTACAGAGTGAGGTACTGATCTTCAACTTGTCATGACATGAAAATATGGCAGACCAAGAAAGGTCTTGGCCTGGGCTGAAAAAGATGGATTTCACCTTACTGAAATTTTTTCCACCACAGATCTGGTTCTATACCAATGACATCTTTGAGAATGCAGGTATCCCAGCACCAGAAATCCAGTATACCACAGCAGGAACAGGAATTATAGAGATCATCGCTGGACTTATTGGGGTAATCTTACAAATTAGAGAGGCGCACTTATACTGTTGCTAGTGATATATTTTTGTTGGTGTTGTGTCCAGAATGTATTTTATAATTTATTGATTTGATATAAAATAAGGTAAGAAGACAGTCTCATGTCTGTGTTACAGAGCTGGAGTCAGGATGTGGTTAGACTAGCTTAGCATAAAGAATAGAAACAGGTGGAAATAGCTACCCTTGCTCTGCCCAAGTTCAAATATACACCTACCAAGACCCATAATGCTCACTTGTGAAGCTCACTCATCTGTTTAATGCACAACCAAAAACGTTTGTGGAGTAATGTGCTGGAACTATTTTCTTGGTAAGCAGTCAGGCACAGTGACTGTGCTGAGCGTCCCGAGGCCAGATGCTTAAAACTCTGCTTAGATTCAGCACTAAAACTCTTTTACATGCACATGGTTGTGTTTTATAAACATCAGTTATTGTGGAACTGAGCCTCAAGTCTAACCCCGCAGTTGGCCAGAAATGGATGTGGAAACATCCTTAATCACCCATTTGTATATTGATACTTTTGCGTGCTCCACCACTCATTAGACCTGGAGCCATGCTCTGCAGTGATATTTTAATCACCATTATTAAATGTCAGAAAAGTAATCAAGATTTTACCATCATCGGCCGGATTTCAAACAACGATGAGACTTCATATCGGGAGGAAATTGATAATCTTGGAGTGTGGTGCTCAGAGGACAACCTACTGCTCAACGTCAGCAAACCTAAGGAGCTGATCGTTGATTTTAGGAAGAAGGAGATAAAGACACACACTCCTGTCTACAGTGGTGCTGAGGTGGAGCAGGTGAACAGGTTTAGGTTCCTGGGAATCAGCATCACAGAGAACCTGACATGGTCGTCTCACATCTCCACGCTGGTGAAGAAAGTTTAGAAACAACTGTATTTCTTGAGGAAGCTTAAGAAGGCCAAATTCCCACGCCAAGTTCTTGTCAGCGTTTACAGAGGAGCAACAGAAAGCATCCTGACGGAACATCACTAACATGGGATGTGCACGACCCAGGACCAGAGGCTCTGCAGGGGGGGGATTCAAACTGCTCAGAAGATCATTGGTACCCATCTCCTGAGCATCAGTGATGTCGGTGAGGTGAGGTGCCTGCAGAGCCCAAAGGATACTAAAGGACAGTACCCACCCAGCCACAGCCTGTTCACCCTGCTGCCTTCTGGGAAGAGATATAGAAGTTTCTGCTGCCGCACCACCAGACTGCAGAGCAGCTTTTCCCCCAAGCTATCAGACTCTTAAACTCTCGTTCATCCTCAGCACTGCTCCACTGATTATACTCTGCTCAAAAAAATAAAGGGAACACTTAAACAACACAATGTAACTCCAAGTCAATCACACTCCTGTGAAATCAAACTGTCCACGTAGGAAGCAACACTGATTGACAATCAGTTTCACATGCTGTTGTGCAAATGGAATAGACAACAGGTGGAAATTATAGACAATTAGCAAGACACCCCCAATAAAGGAGTGGCTCTGCAGGTGGTGACCACAGACCACTTCTCAGTTCCTATGCTTCCTGGCTGATGTTTTGGTCACTTTTGAATGCTGGCGGTGCTTCACTCTAGTGGTAGCATGAGACGGAGTCTACAACCCACACAAGTGGCTCAGGTAGTGCAGCTCATCCAGGATGGCACATCAATGCGAGCTGTGGCAAGAAGGTTTGCTGTGTCTGTCAGCGTAGTGTCCAGAGCAAGGAGGCGCTACCAGGAGACAGGCCAGTACATCAGGAGACGTGGAGGAGGCCGTAGGAGGGCAACAACCCAGCAGCAGGACCGCTACCTCCGCCTTTGTGCAAGGAGGAGCAGGAGGAGCACTGCCAGAGCCCTGCAAAATGACCTCCAGCAGGCCACAAATGTGCATGTGTCTGCTCAAACGGTCAGAAACAGACTCCATGAGGGTGGTATGAGGGCCCGACGTCCACAGGTGGGGGTTGTGCTTACAGCCCAACACCGTGCAGGACGTTCGGCATTTGCCAGAGAACACCAAGATTGGCAAATTCGCCACTGGCGCCCTGTGCTCTTCACAGATGAAAGCAGGTTCACACTGAGCACATGTGACAGACGTGACAGAGTCTGGAGACGCCGTGGAGAACGTTCTGCTGCCTGCAACATCCTCCAGCATGACCGGTTTGGCGGTGGGTCAGTAATGGTGTGGGGTGGCATTTCTTCGGGGGGGGGCCGCACAGCCCTCCATGTGCTCACCAGAGGTAGCCTGACTGTCATTAGGTACCGAGATGAGATCCTCAGACCCCTTGTGAGACCATATGCTGGTGCGGTTGGCCCTGGGTTCCTCCTAATGCAACACAATGCTAGACCTCATGTGGCTGGAGTGTGTCAGCAGTTCCTGCAAGAGGAAGGCATTGATGCTATGGACTGGCCCGCCCGTTCCCCAGACCTGAATCCAATTGAGCACATCTGGGACATCATGTCTCGCTCCATCCACCAACGCCACGTTGCACCACAGACTGTCCAGGAGTTGGCGGATGCTTTAGTCCAGGTCTGGGAGGAGATTCCTCAGGAGACCATCCACCACCTCATCAGGAGCCCAGGCGTTGTAGGGAGGTCATACAGGCACGTGGAGGCCACACACACTACTGAGCCTCATTTTGACTTGTTTTAAGGACATTACATCACAGTTGGATCGGCCTGTAGTGTGGTTTTCCACTTTGATTTTGTTTCATTGTATAACTTACAATAAACAATACCTACCTAAAGTGCTTCTTAATAAAGGATAAAAGAAAGATAAATTGATCAAGCAGAAGAAATTAATCAAAATTCTCATCTCTCACCTTATTGTTAATTTCCATCAATCTCACCATGATGGTCTGAAGTATACGTGAGCTGCACACTATCTCACTACACATTCTGTTTGTAGTGAGAGTGCCAGGTTAAGTACTGTTGTGGCTAACCCTACTCTGTCTGTGGAGGGATACAATGCTCTTCGTCAAGACATAGTTCCAGCACATATCTTCCCCCCAAAACCACAAACTGTGGTTTTAACATTTGTTTTTGTTAAACAAACAAAATACATGTTAATCAGTGATTTAGCGGTCTTGGTAGGTGTATATTTGAAATTTGGACAGATCCAGGCTAGGTGTGTCCCCCTGCATCCAGTCTTTATGCTAAGCTAGGCTAACTACATCCTGTGTCCAGCTCTGTACGTCAGCACTGTACTTAACACACAGATATGAGATTGATGTCCATCTTCTTATCTCACTCTCTGAAAGAAAGCAAATAAGTGTGTTTCCCAAATGTTGAGTTATTTCTGAAGATACATTAAAGTTCACGGAGGTGTATGTTCTGTAGTGTATAGTCATTTAACAGTGTCTGACGTGATCTCTGTGTCTCCTCCTGTAGTGTTTCTCCATAGAGAAGCTGGGCAGGAGGCCTCTCATGATTGGGGGTTTTGCCATGATGGGCATCTGCAGTGCTGGAATCACACTGGCCCTCATTATGCAGGTGTGTGTGGGTTTCCCTAAAGGTTTTGTGACTTTCCAGTACAGGAGGATGTGGGTGAAAGGCAAAACACGCTGGTTATCCCTTTTCTGTTGTTTTTGGATAAATAGGGCTCAGCGTTAAAGTCAGCAACAAAGAATATGCAATATCCGGTAAAGTCAGCAATATAATTGTGAAATAGTATCTGGTTAATGTTGTGAAACGTTGACATTTTTTAGGTTTAGGCAAGAAAACTACTTGGTTAGGTTTAGGATAGTTAGGGTTAAGAACTTATGTAAGTTAAGTAACATAACTAACGTAGCTTGCATAACCTTCGTAACTTCACTAAAAACCAATCAATGTTGATCTTTTGTTTCACACTGTAAACAAACACTGGTCTCCTGGGCGAGTCCGGTTTCTGACCCACCTGTCCACCCCAACCACCTCCTTACTCTGATTTTTGTGTTATTTATATCCTACACCTACACTCTTACAAACTGACGCCAATGGGTCTTAACCATGCGTCCATACTGTATGTAAAGACTTGGCAGTGAGAACGGGTTGATCTATTACCCACACAGGTTCCTGCATCTTATTTCATCTTCTCACTTGTGCCTACAGCAACAACACCCACACCAACAAAACCCTTTGTGCCAGCATAGTGCTGTGTTCTGTCTGAACACAACAAACACACATGCAACTTTACAGGCAATGTAGGGTGTCTAATGCTCCTAATCTGCATGTTTTTGTACTTTTGGAAGTAACCACTGTTACCATGAGAACATGTCTGTCTCTTCTTTCAATGTCACTTTCCTCCCTTCCCTTCCTCACTTTCCCCAAGAGAGGACACAAGCATAAGAAAAGACAAATGAACACACCCCAGATGTTCAAGAGGGGAATGAGTTTGGGCATGAACCACTGTACCTGTACCTGTTTCACTTTTTCATGATTTACATGCAGGACAATGTAGCAGCAGCCTGAGGTGTGATGTAGTGTTCTGGTAGGACCAAGTCAAGATTCGCATTAGAGAAAATACGTGTTAAATGTTAAAAGACTGACTTCTTCATGTTGTGCTGTTTGTCCTCCTGCAGACTCACTTTTCATTCATGCGCTACATCAGTGTCTGCTGTGTGGTCGGCATCATCGCTGGCTTCTGTATCGGTCCAGGCAAGTTGCTCTACAACAAAACCCCCCATATTTGCTCACTCATATTTGTTTTGATGATGTAGACCTAATTTCAAGCTGTGCAGCTCTCAGACATATTTGATGGTGGAACCTCCTGCATTTTTATGCACTGCTAATATAATCCAATGCTATAAACAGGACACCATTAAATTAACCGTTTTTGACATATTTAAATGTCTTATTTTGTCCAAAACCCAAAGATATTCCGTTTTCATAGTACACATACACATAGCACTACAAAAAAGCACGATATTCATTCCTTATTTCAGTCTGACACACTTTCGCCAAGAAATTGACCGTTTATAATAAATGTATACATTTAGATTTAGATTCTTTGAAGGAGCATCAGTGCTGGGATTCTGCTGAGAGCTAACCCCCCAAAACAAAAGTATTGTTCCCTGAGTATTAGCAGGTAGAGCTCCCAAAACAACAGAGCCACTGTGATCCGCCATCCTGAATCTATGCAACATGCATGTTGCAAGTTCCTTTGATCGTTAACAAAGCCCTTCTCATCTGAGATGAGCTCAGACAACATCCTGGCTAGCCAGATAAACATGCAGCAGGGTTGTATCCTGATACAAGGTAAATATTCTAAACAATAATGTACCTACCTGTGAAACAAGTTCATGTTGCAGTTCCCCTTGAAAGCTAAATACTTAGCCAGGCCACCTCTCATATCTTAAAGCTAACCAAATTATCAATGAGCAGATGTTCAGAGATAGATTATATTATGACATGAACAACCCCCCAAAACAACTTAAAATCACAGTGAAAATAGCAAAAATCATCAAAACACCAGAATAATCTTCTGAATAGACCCCTGACAGAGTGGGTGCTGGCTTCTGCAGGATTGAGACTGACGGCTCTTTGGCAACCAGCTGACCACCAAGCCTGGTACAAAAAACACCAACAACTGTGCTGGTTATTTTTTTTCAAAACTCACTCTTTTAACTTATATTAAGGCTTTTAAGTTCGCCACCAGGGCTCCACCTCTTTGTCCATTTTTTTAGCTGGGAGTTAGGCAAGTCAGGAGCTGCCTAAGATGTCGACAGCCAGAGCTGCCACACTGAGCTTCACAATCGCTCTTCAGAAACCTATGGGGGGCATAACGGAGACTACCTTCATTGTTTATACAGTTTATGGAAATGAACTGCCATTATTTTCCATCAAGTAGCATTGTCCAAAATGAGAAGCACAGCATACCACAAGAGGGTAGTGATGAAATATAGTTACTTTATTCTGCATTTTATGTTTGACTTCTCCACTTTCCAGATGATTAACAGTACTACTGGCTTGGTTACTCTACAGAGGTTCTGGTTGCTTTGGGTTATTCCATGGCTCCCTCTGGAGGTCATACCTAAAATTCTTTAGGGGTCTCTAATTTGAAGAAAGTAAAAAATGTGATGCAACTTCTAGAGCAATAATTTATAGCCATAGGAACTATCTAGTTAATCTAAACTGTAACTGTGTATTTATGCATGTTGTGATGAAACCATATTATATGGCCCCTTATTAGAAAGACAAGTAATGCTGTTCTAATGATAGAATATAATAATAAATATTAGTAATACGCTTTCTCTTATATATGGATCTTCTTTCCACATGCTGGCCTGGCCTTCAATCTCTAATTAGCCTTTCATACGTTTTCTTGGTGTCACAGATGATAACCAAATCATGAACATAAATAATATTTAATATTTTCCATACACAGCCACTCATCAGTAGAAATGTTGCAGGCTTGCCCAGACATATCCTGTTAGTAGACTCATCTGCACTTCCTTTTCTTAAAAAAAAAAAAAAAAAACTGTTAAAAAATGTAGTGCTTTCATTAAAGTATGAAAAGTGCTCTATTACCTCCACCTCATGAACTAAAGTGACAAGATAATGTTTCATTAAGATACGACAATATATATGATGTGACAGCAGACACGGTTATGTTTTGGTGGACTATGACTGGAAGAATTATTATACATAAATAAATATAATAATATAAAGACAAATATGAACAATGGTTAATACTACTCAGCATGTATAACTCTGTTTGGGATTGGAGACTACAATTGTTTTACAGAAAGCCTGCAATCCTGAGGTGTTGAGTTTGAAAGATATAGGTGTAATAAAAGGTACTGTCAAGTTGCATAGTGGGAAATTTTTTGGAGCTGCACCAAATTCAGTGCACTAAAGTTTAGGCTATCGCTGCCTCTGCTGAACACATTTAGACCATTCTTCTTTTTAACCTGTCTCTTATGAGCAGCCCAACCTAATGGAAGTGTAATACTAAATCGCTAGTACGCCCGTTTCAATGAATGAAGCACAACATTCAACAGAAGATTTGTACCTTTTTTTTTTTTAAATATCTTTTGCTTTACTCCATTTCCAGCGGGTATTCCCTTTCTGATCACGGCAGAGCTGTTTAAACAGTCCCACCGCCCAGCGGCCTACATTGTAGGAGGATCACTCAACTGGCTGTCCAACTTCACTGTGGGCTTTGTCTTCCCCTTCTTGCAGGTGAAAGTTATATGCTGTGCTGTGCTGTGCTGTGCTGTGCTGTGCTGTGCTGTGCGGCACATGCTTTTCTCTGTTCTAAATGTTATTACCACTAGGGGTGCTCTGGCATATTAAAGATCATAAATTGAATGAGGTCATAACTGGTTAATCTAATCTAATCACTGACACCCTGCTTGGTATGGTTCCAATCCCAATTCTTGTTCTCCCCTGCATGACTCTCTCTGTGTGATAACAGAGCGCCATGACAATTCACTGTGTCATGTCTGACACAAGTGCAGTCTGATGTGAGTCCTAGAGAACAAACATGGTGTAAGCCAATTCTCAAAACATCCGTCTCCGTCTAACCTTTCTATCCTCATCTCTCCATCCTTCTAATGATCCTCCTTCCGTCTGCCACATCCAACAACCAGATGTCAGCGGGGTCTTACTGCTACTTGGTGTTTGCCGCCATTTGTGTGTCCGTGGCCATCTATGTCTACATTGTAATCCCAGAAACCAAAAACAAGACTTTCATGGAGATCAGCCGGATGTTCTCTAAGAAGGAGGCAGTTCTAGAGACCCAAGGCCTGATCCACGTGGACCAGCTGAAGTTGAAGAAGATGAACGGCTACGGTGGTGTGGAACATGCTTCACTGGAGTTCGACAGCTCTTCTTCTGCACCTTAACTGATCAGGTTGTCACTGGGTCTAGAAAACCATTTATTAATTCCTGTTCTCCGTTCTACTGTTTTGAAATGTACACATAAACCAAACACCACCTCACCTGGACTGAGTGAATTTAGACTCTTCACTTGGATCACACGCCAAACATTGATGAATATACTGTACAGTTCTAGTATCTGCAACTTCTTATCAATTTCATGTAACAGACTGCTTGAGTCATTAAAGTAAAAATCCCGTTAATGTAAAGTTGGGTCTAATTTTTAGGTTTGGATGTTCTTCCTATCTCTGCTAATAACATTGTATTCACCGAGATAATAAGTGAAATCAGGGTACTGTGTGACAGACAATAAGAAGTACGAGCAGTCAGACTTTGACCCACTGTACTTATTGTAGCTTAGGACGCAGTTTTCCTGTGCAAAGAGGGATTATTAGCAACACTTCAGGTGCTGTCACTTTTACTTTGATGTCCAAATCTGGACATCAAATTAAAAGTTGGTTTGTTTGTGCAACTTCATTAGATAGATAGATACATAGATAGATAGATAGATTACTTGAGGTGAGTGCAAAAATAAGTATGGAAGCCTGTATGGCACTATATTAAAATTTTTATGTAAACTTGTGAAATTTAGCATTTATATTTTCACATACTGGCATGGATGTTCTATTACAATATTCAAATGAAAATGGAAAAGCTGTCTGACATTTAATTTTTGTTAAGTTGTACACCAATTTACAGTGGACAGTATTAAAATGTTAATACAAATTTTCAAATGTAAATGCAATTTAAACAATGTAGCCCAATTTTCCATTTGTGCAAGCATTATTTAAACCTGCAGTGCGGAAATGTTGTTCTGTCAACATGTTCTTAAGATATACTGACACTGCCATTCTAAGTGGCATAAAACACAGGACACCAGATTTAACCTGGTGGTGATAGGCTTAATCTTCAGTGCGTGAGCTAATTTGGCAAGGGCTTGGATATCAATCTTGCACTCTCTAGCTTTAGATCACAGCAATCGACATTTTGTTTTTATAAAGACTGAACCTGCTGTACCATATCCAAATGTTAATTCAAATTTGAAAATTAGAATGCATTATAAACAATGCAACCTGATTTTTTTAATTTATGCAAGCAACGTTTAAGTCAAAATAAAAATTAAAATGCAATTTTCTAACAATTTGAAAATGAAAATGAAAATGAAAACGTCATTTGACATTTAATTAATTTATTAATTTAATAAAGACTTAACCAGCTCTACAGTAAAAAACATTCAAATGCATTAAGCAAAACAGTTTGTATCAGGAGAAACTTCAGAGACAAGATCTGAAGTAAAAAGCAAATTGGATTACTACATTTACTCAAATAATACATACATATGTGGAAAATTATTATTCTATTGTAGAATTACATTTTACACAGTTTACCATATAATTTAATATAGTCCCATACAGACTTCCGAACCCGAGTTTTAAATCATAAATCAAACCAAAACAAGCTTTCCATGCAAAGGAAAGTATTTTAAAGGAAAACTATGGTTTCTTATAACTTGGCTTTTAGTTTTTCTAGGCCATCATTTTACATTGCACTCACCAAAGTGATTGCACAGATTTCAAAACTCAACTCGAAGACATCACAAAAAACTGCGTAAACAGGAAAGAAAATAGCTAGCTAACGAACTTACTATATTCATGAAAAATAGCAACAGAAAATGGCCCATTGACGACAGGTGTGGATAAAATCAATTGCAGGGTAGTAATTATACTATCCAAAAAGGCTTACCAGATAGTCAGAAATACAAAAATTAAATCCTATAAACTTTGGTTTCATTCAAGGACACCATTAAATTCAGGGTTTTGAACAGTAGCCTTTCAATACCAGACACTCAACAATGGGTTAGCATTATTAGGGTGTCTATTATGGCATGAATGCTTGCTTTATTTAAGCTGAATGCAGGATATAGATATATGTTAGGATATAGACTTTAGGGTAGAGTCAACAAAATTATCAGAGTTTGTGGTTAGACACAGCAGCATGTGAGAAATAATTGGGGTGTGTGTATAGTATGCATGTGTAACATAAATTAACCCTTTAAAGATAAATTTCTTAATCTTTTGTAAATTGCAGTAAAGATAAACTGTGAAATCCCAAAGTTTATGCATGTTTTGACTATGTCATCTTTTTGTTGTAAAGTTATATTAATATTGTTTCACTAAAATCCCTCTACCAGCTCTGAATACACAGTCATTTTACAGACTCTATCAGAGTACTGTGTACTAACAGAGCTGTACAGTGAGGTGTGCTAAAATGTGTTTTATACAAACAGCAATACAGTTTGTTTGAATAGATGGAAATATGTATTTGCCCTTTTGAATTGTTGAAAGATAACTACATAAATGAAATGGTATTGTAATACTGTGTCTTTGTGTGTTTTAATACCTGTTTACCATCTCTCCAGTCACAATCTATGTCAGTGTCATTTCAGCTCTGGTTAACAGAGAACAGTAATGAGAAAACCTTAAAGTGGACGAAGAAATATATTAGAAAATTAAATGTTTACTCCTCAGAGGAATGATGGACAATCATTTTCATGGGATTTTAGTTAACTATTGCTTGACTCACGTCAGATCTATGACAGCTTGAAGTCTGTTACTTCTTTTAAGTTTTAAATGATAAATGGACTGTATTTATATAGCGCCTTTCTAGTCTTCCAACCACTCAAAGCAATTTACGTTACATGTCACATTCAAGTGCCAACTGCTCTTTAGAAACAGAAATTTATCATTCACACACACATCGATGGCACAGCCATGAGAAGCGATTTGGGATTCAGTATCTTGCCCAAGGAGGCAGACTGGAGGAGGAACCCACACAAGCAACCCACTGTACCTCCTAAGCCTGTGGTTTAAAAAATCAGCTCACCTGAGGTTTATTCTAATATGCACAATTTCATCACACACACACACACCCACCATGCTGTCCCTTACTGGTCAACACCAAACCTAAATCACTTCTGACCCTTAGTGGTCAAAAAGGGAAGTATCCTACTAGTGCAGTCTTTTCACTCACACATACAGTATGTGGCTTTATCTCAGATGCTTTGTTGTTTATTTTGTTTTTTCTACCTGAAAAAGAAGTCAGATCAGCCCTACAGCTGTAATCAGATAAAAGTGATAAACAAATACACAGTCAGGGGCTGAACAGTAATGCAATTAATGAAGTCATTAAATTGTGTTACATAGAAGCATGTAAGCCTAGTGTACAGAATCTTTCATGTGTTGTCATTCATGAATTGGTATTATTGGTATTGTATTTAATATTTATGTCAACAATATTATTCTCATGATGTGTTACCTCATCAAGAAGGATGTACAGTGTTTCCTGTTTGTTAAGTGACAACCTGTGGAGGTTCAGTCAAAACTGTGGGTGGGAATAATAATATTCGGGCTGAATCCTGTTTGTCATAAACTTCAGCTTTCTGCCCCTTGACTATTGGCGGTACAAAACCAGCTTGTAGGTGAATTACTGCCAACAACTGGATGGATGTGACGAATTATGTGTGTTTACATTTTACTAATGTGGGACACAGCTATACCTGGTCGCTTGTGAACGCACCCTTCAGTGCTCAAGATGCGGATGCTATCTTCATATGATTTGCCTAATGACGCTAAAATCTGCATGTGATTCATAGCATTGCATTTCATCTATTATGCCACCATGCCACCTCACACATCACAGCTTTGTAATTAATGGCAGTGCCTGCGTCCCTAATAAGCATTCTGATGGTCTTTATTGCGTTCCCCTCTGGTGATACAAGCCTGTGTGTGTGTGTGTGTGTGTCAGTGTCCCTTGCCAAGTGGCTGTCACTGGTGCTGACGGCCATACAGCAGGGAGGCCCAGGACAGTGATAAATGTCTGTTATCATGAAACAAGGCTGGTGACAGATAGAGTTGCAACAACGTCAATGAGTAATAAAACTAGATGGATGATCCAGCAGCAACAGCTCCACTACAGCCACTCACAGCCACTGTAATTAAACCAGAGAGAAAGAATGGAGGGGGAAAAGAAAGGGCTACAACAAAACAAATCAGACTGAGAAACAAAAATATCACAAATAACAATTTTACACTGTGTCAAGCATAAATGCATGTCCGAAAATGTTTAAAAGGACAAATACACATGAAGAATATGATGGCGATCATGCAGCTGTGTTGCTCCATCTCATGGGGGAATATTTAGATTTGCAGCATCACCAACTGTCTAACAGCCACAGACAATCTGGGCATCAACATGAGAGGGTAGATTCCATCCTGCAGAGGCTCAGAGAGTGGTATACAGCAGACGTCCTGCAGGAGGAGCCCGAGACAGCTGATTTCATCGCCTGTTGATAACTGTACAATTTATGGGCACATGCACTAAGACCATCACTCAAGTCACTGTTTAAAACACATGCAGCCTTTTGACAGAGTTGTATATGACAGAAAGTTTACCTTTTGCAAGCAGAAACACTGAGTGCCTACCTATAATCATTTGCAATCTTACTGTTGAGAAAAAGATCAGTTTCCTTATTCACACTACGGATGGAGCCAAAATGTCACTTTACTCTGAAGACTGGTCTAAAGCTCCATGTTCATTGGGAATCACCAACTTAGTGCAGATGGACAGCCAGAACACAGAAAAAGGGGAGCTGGCTTCCCCCTAGTGCTTTCTATGATCACTAAGATTGTTTTAATGCAAATAAACTCACCATTCAGTTACATTTTTTTCTGTTTCTGCACAATATCATTTTACAATAATATTTTTATTGTGGCTAGTAAACAATAGCTGTTGACCAGGGGGGCAGTCATTCCTTTGCTGCTGACATGAGATGTTAATCAAATCATTGTTTTATGATTGTAAAGTTGCCTGACAAAATAAACAAAGCAACCTGATAAACAGATAAAGTTGGAGTACACAGCAAGAAGTTGTCATCACTTTATTACCACACAGCCCTGACCGCGCCTGAGTAGGTGCACCTTGTTCCAAAAGCCCAGTTTTCTTTGTATTAAAAGCAAGGTTGGTGTTGAAACATCGACTCACGCTGGATCGTGTTTTTGGCTCAAAATGGAGAGAAAATGATGCAGTTTGAAAGTTGTGATTTAGCTGGCTGAAATGTAGTCTGAACTGTGACCTGCTCACTCAGAGTTAAAGGGAAAATGCATCGTCCAGATGTGATGCATTGATTGCACTGAAAGCTGCCTGTGTGGAGTTTCTACAACTGACAGTTGGTATGTGGTGAGCACAGACTCCCTTTCATCTCTGAAACAAGGACATCTCTCTTCTGTTTTCTAGATTTCTGCTTTTACTCTCAAACAATCTTGTTTGGCTCATATATGAATCACTCCTCACATTTCATTTAAGTTTTGCAGTTCCTCAATACCTGTCTCTTTTTCTCTGTCCTCCATCTGTCTCTCCATCTGTCTCTCCTCCCCTCTGTCCTCTGTCTCTTCGAGCCATTGATGGTGGGTGTGTAAATGCTCTGGCAGATAGCTGATGAATGTGGCACTTCTCTGCTACAGGCTGTAAGTGTTTTGTGACAGAGTGTCTGACGACTGGGCCGGCCTTTTCTTTATGCTTTAGCACCGTGCTGCCACACAGACAGCTCTGTGGCCATGCATACGTTTCCCACCTCCCTCCAACGTACAGACTGGGGGATCCTCTCATCCATTCAGGGAAGCAACACTCCGCTTATAGATGTCAGTTCAACTTCTATTTTCTATTCTATTATTTTATGCCTAAAAGAGTTTCCAAAGTCTAACGTTTTAAAGTATTTCAATGTATTACTTGTTTCCTCAGCCCAAATCTTCCATACAGCCGTGCAGCCTCTACCACTTTCTCTTGCCTCATCTTCAGTGCATGGGGGAACTCCACCTTGAATGAAAATACAAGGTGGTTTGATTTAACCCATTTTGGGAAATGTTGCCTTTCAGCTGTCATGTACAATCCTGTTTTCCTATAACATAATTACTGCACCAACAATATCTTAAAACTGTTATATTTTTATTATTTTCTACATCAATATATACATATTCATCTATACTTATTTCTGTAATGTAATAGTGTTTTTTCAAATAGTGTCAACTTTTCCCAGTTCTGTGCTTTTTCTTGTGAAATGCTGTACACTTAGACTTCTTCAGGCCTCTAAAAATGAATGGAATGAAGCAAGCTGATAAGTGAAGCTCAATCTGGTTGAGCTGCTCATATTGAGGGTTCACAAGTAGGCATGGGGTCACATGCCAAAAAAGGGGCCCCCAAGAGAGCATCCACATTAAGCCAGTTACATTTGTATATGCCTCTTTTTCAGTTTAACCTCTCCATCCAAAACTAAACTCAAGGTGTATTTTTCACCCCCCAATCAGAGCTTTACCAAATTGGCCTTGAGAGTGTATGAATCTTAAAAATCCAGCTTGGTGTTTCAGTGTGTGTGGGGCAAATACAACTTTTACTAAACGATGGCGTAAGCTGCTCAGTGAGGGCCCTCTATCTTTACCTGTGATTCTTTATTTAAAATGCCAATACAGCTGAATACACAGCAGAGCTGCTGTCATTAACCAACTCAATGCATCTATGCATGCAGACGTGGTCAAGACAATTTGCTGAAGTTCAAACTGAGCATCAGAATGAGGACGAAAGGATTTAAGTGACTTTGAATGTAGCATGGTGGGCTGCTGTGAGTATTTCAGAAACTGCTGATATACTGGGATTTTCACGACAAACCATCTCTAGGGTTTACAGAGAAGGGTCCGTAAAAAATAGAAAATATCCAGTGAGCAGCAGTTGTGTGGACGAAAATGCCTTGTTGATGTCAACTGAGGAAACTGAGGCTACAGTTCACACAGGCTCACCAAAATTGGACAATAGAAGATTGGAAAAATGTTGCCTGGTCTGATGAGTCTCGATTTCAGGTGCTGCATTCAGATGGTAGGGTCAAAATTTGACATAAACAACATGAAAGCATGGATCTGCCCTGCCTTGTATCAACTTTGAGCATTATTTAAACGCAACAGCCTCCCTGAGTATTGTCGCTGACTATGTCCATCCCTTTATGACCACAGTTTACCCCTCTTCTGATGGCTACTTCCAGCAGGGTAATGATCTCAATCCAATAAAGCACCTCTGTTGATGTGTTGGAACAGGAGATTCTCATCATGGATGTGCAGCCGACAAATCTGCAGCAACTGCGTGATGCTATCATGTCAATATGGACCAAAGTCTCTGACGAATGTTTCCAACACCTTGTTGAAAGTATGCTAATATAACAAGGTGTATTTTGTATTTTGAGTTGGATGGCAGATTAGTTTATTTCCTGAAGCCCTGAAAGGTGGGAGGGGTTCCTTTAATACATTAAGCACAAACTCTCTCTAATTTGTCTGCTGCGGTTCTAATGGCATGCTCTCTGAAGAGCAGAGGCATCGATCTGGTGCCCTTGACTTACACAAAGTATGTGCCACCTGCTCGACAAATGCACACTACACTTAGAGCACCAATAAAATTCATGGGGTATCGTTAGAAAGTAGGGGAGACCGGGGATGGTTGTAACATTTTTGACATTTATGTCTGTACCTTGGAGCTCTTTTAAGCCAGTGATACAAACAAGTTACTTAAGTTCACTATTAAATGGTGTAACTGCTACACAGACAGAAAATGAATTGTTTAGTCTTTAATGCAAGAAGTAAAATCATTTAGCAGACAAATCATTTGGCATTCATTCAAATTCTGGTTTTCATGTACAAGTCACTGATTTCTGTTTGTGGATCATGGAGTGTGTGTTTGTGAATTTGGAATGTAGATTGTGTTTTTTGTTTGCAAATTGTAATATATATTTGTGACTCGTACTCTGTGCATTTACAATGATCCAGACATTGCTTTACCCTATAAAGAGTCTGCACAACAGTTTGTTATACTCTGATTTTACAACTCTGGAAAGATCACCTGTTGTATCTTTCTTCTCACTGATCGTCAGGTGAACAGTTAGAAATACAGTGTTCACATTAGTCAGTAATCCTTTACTCCAGACTTTGCACTTGCACACATTTGATTCGCCACTGCAGCTTTTTACTGGATGACATCAAGTTGCAGCAAAAGTTGAGCTTGGTTGAATTTCTTTTGTTGGACATCCCTGTGCTTTTTTGTCAGAGCCCTCTGTGTTGAGGAGAGAACAGACTGGATGCGATGGCGTATGTCAAGTGGACATTTTCTATGGAGAGCAGGAGATGCCCGATGGTTACGTTGCAGCGAGTTGACTGACTGCCGTAAACGAATGAATAGTCTGTCCAACCCACCAGGCTCACACAACTCAGATCGGACTGTCAGACTAGGCAGTGCTGATCAAATATTAAAAAATATGTAATTCAGTAACGGTATCTTGATTCAAATGTTGTCAGAAACATATTGTACTCTTTAGCAGTAATACGAGAACATTTGTGACCAGGCCGCCATTTGTTCCTGTTTGAAAATGGATAAGCCAAAACCAAGCACTGCCTAACTCATAGTATGTCACTCCACCAACTGGAACGATGTGTCCGGCCTGTCTGCACCTGCAATGGACTGGCTCCATTCAAATGAATGAGAAGGCTGAATTTTTTCACACGGGACTTTTTTCGGCCTCAGATCATAGTAGGACACAAAACTCCAACAGGTATGTTAGCAGCTTGGTAGGGGCCTGTGACTTCTTATTTTTAACACACAGATAATAAACGCAGAATGAACCAAACTGTAAGCTATGAAACGATTTAAATGCGTTTCATTAATCAACAACAAAAAACAGTTTCACAGGCTCAAAGTGATAATCTTTAGTGATATTATGACATTAGAGGAAACATTAAAACCTGTTTTTACAGTATCCAACAGTTGCATTTCCCCAAGAATCCAACTGCCATATTGTGTATCTTTGGAAACTTGTGCAGGTCCATTATAATTTATAAAGTGTGTGAACAGTGCCTGTCTGCATAACATGAGTTTATTGGTGGAGACACCAAAAGAAATGGACTGAAACATTGCATAAAATAGTAAGTGGTGTAAAATGGTTCAAAGACACATCTTCTATCATAATGTCACTGCTGCAGATGACCTGACCATTATCGTCATTATATCATTATATATCAGAGGTGAACTGGCAGATAGGCCAGTATATAGCGGTCTTACAGAGCTGGGACAGAGGGCGGGAGATGAGGGGGAGGTCCTGAGCCTGTTTTAAATGTTAATCACCACTGCCTTGCCCCGGGGCTACAGACACAGCCACAGATTCTTGTATGCTAACGTGGCCGGCCAATAACCATCTGAGGTGTTTCCAGAGCTGAGCTGGTTTCTGCTGGCTGCTCCAGTACTCGCATGTTTATTCTCCCACATTATTAAAGGCAGTCACATGTTGATTGCAGCCTTTCATTCCTCATTGTGTATGTGTTCGGGCGTTGTTTCCACCTGTTGGCTTTGATGTGGTCTGTCCTAAAGGTCAATCAGAAATGATATTTACATTTCTTCTCGTAACCCTAATTTGGTCCTTATACATTTTTAGTCAGGACTTAATAATTAATACCTTGTAGAATATTTATCATGAAGGTTAGAGTCGCCAAAGTGTTCTGTTGCTTTCATAGATGGACTTCCTGTACAAGGTACAAAGTAGATTTATTGGTCGCATTGTCAGTCAGCCTCTCATAGACGGTACTGTTGTTGTGACAGTAACCTTGATTGTATCCACTAACAAGTTCTGTGAGGGTATCACAGTCTGATTTCTATCCTTCCTCTGAGCCATAGAGCTCCATTGTTGTCCAAAACTTTTAAAACCCAACAGTGAGCCTCACTGTTGCTCTTGGTGACATGTTCCTCCATCACCATGAACATACACACTGTAGTTTATTCTGACTCAGTCCCACATACAGCGTCCTGCTGCCCCAAATACTCACTAGAGCACCACATGTGGATTCATCCCCATAAAATGCACAATTTCCTCCAGTTTGAGTGACATTTGTTAACAACTACAGTGACCAGCTGTTTACGAGAAAGTCTTTTTAAAAAAGAAACTATACTTTTGTGAGCAGATCTACATCTTCTGTAGGAACCCATGGGCTTGGAGTTGAGAGCCACAGACATGGTAGAGAAGAAAGCACTGACAGACAGACAGACAGACTGAGAGTACAGACCCAGGAACAAGCCTAATGATAATACAAATGTTGACAAGGTTCAGTGTAATTAAAGAATAAGATTGGCAATATTCTGTTTGTGTGTATTTGTCTCTGTATACATAGGACGCGTTTATAAAGTTGATTTATCCTGAACTGCACTTAACAGAAACTGCCACTAGAGGACACTAATGATGCATTCAAAGCTGCAT
The DNA here is from genome assembly GCF_014851395.1 of Micropterus salmoides. NCBI lineage: Eukaryota > Metazoa > Chordata > Actinopteri > Centrarchiformes > Centrarchidae > Micropterus > Micropterus salmoides. The sequence continues at coordinate 324,128 of NW_024041373.1, forward strand.
TTTGTCTCATGATACAGGACTAGAACAAAACAGCAGGTGGAAGTACTACATGTGTGGAAATAACTGCTCATCTTTAGAGTTCAATTCAGTTTTATTTCTATAGCGCCAATTCATAACAAAAATATTCTCATTGCACTTTTCATATAGAGCAGGAGTAGACTGTACTCTTTGTAATATTAGTTACAGAGACCCAACACTTCCCATCATGAGCGAGCACTTGGCGACCGAGGCAACCCAAGCGGTTGGGTTGAGAGAAGGTTCACTCACGCTGCTAACCTGTCCAGACCCTCAGACAGGGACGGGCTCCTGTGCAGCTTTCCTCTGTTTGATGACAACATTATTGCTCTGCAGGGTCACAACAACGTCACCCCGGCCGTCCTCCATTCACTGTCCTTTCACTGGCAAACATGGCACAGACATGTTATTGCTCTGTTCATTTACGACTCACGGAACCCCGAAAACAACAAATCACCAATACACGGCTCAATACGCAAGGTGGCCCTCAGTGTCTGTGACCTGACCGGCCCAAACCCTTCTTTTGTGCAGAGGCAGTTTACCTTGAAACCTATTTGAAGTCATTGTACCCTGCAGCAGGTCTTTGTGTACTGGGCCCTCATCTCAACAAGTAGCGACAGTTCACAACTACCTGTAATGTAGGATCCCCCAATAGCGCTCAAAAGGGAGAGTGTCGGCCTCTATGAATAACAATACAACTGTTTCCCAGTTGTGGCCCCCGTGTTTGGTCCCTGGGATCCCACAGTGGGTCTATTGGGCCCTATACAGGCTCTTTATGGTCACTAATACACGAAACACAACAAAGCAGCTTCTCCAGATGCTACTTTGATTGGCTGAGCTGTGACTTGAGCCAGGGCGTAAAAATACAATCAGCTCTTTGGGTTCTGGAAAGCTGAACGGCAGTTTGATTGCACGTTTATAATGGTTAGGCTACTGCAGCTAGTGCATGTTCGAGTTAATATTCCAGAATGGAGTAGGTTTTAACTATGCTTTGTGTTGGGTTTCTGAGTTGTTTGGATTAAAATGTGTGTTTAATGTCACACTTCTTAAAATCAGCTGCTGCTCACGTAGTTAACAGTTCCGAGACCACTTTGTTGTTTGGTGGTCAACTATTTTCATTCCTTTGGAATCTGGATGCATGATGACAACATGACAACACATGAGGACATATACATCACAGTCCAGCTCTCACAATGAAAGAGCTCCAAGCTGAAACCTGTTACCTCATTCAAAATTACATTGACATTTTTAATAACAGAAATTACCACAAACCCAGCCTGAGAATATGTTGTGGAGTTCACTTCATTTGTCTAGAGAGGGATTTTAAACACAATTTAAAACAAAAAGCAATGTGGTATTGTTGGTTTGTTTAATATTTCTGTTTTCACTATCTATTAATCAACACAGTTTCAACAGCATACATAACAACATTTTTTTGGCAGCAGCGGTTAAAGCTAAAAAGTTGGAAAGAGAACATAAAACATAGTGTGAATTGTATGGATAAGGAAGAAACAGGTACCATATACATAACAGGTACCAGACACACTGGTAAAATTTGAAATTGAAAAATTGAAAACCAACAAATTACTTGTTGTAAAAATCACAAAGGGTTCAAATATAGAATGGCTTTGTTGCTGATATTCATTTATAAAATACTCCAGAAACATGTTTCTCTTTTTCCTGAAAACAGATGAAAGAAACCCTCCATGACAGTGACTGAATTTTATTAAACAAGCTAGTGACACAGCAAATAGACAGGAAGTGACATCAAGAATCGACCTCTATACTCTCCAGGCAGAGAAAGACTCAGTAAATTCGACTGTACAGCCACAAAGACATGTTGTGTTGAGCCAGGATAGAGACAAACTGGAAACAACTAACTGGAATAGATGTAGTCCAACCCAGTTGAGGGGAAGTGGATGCACCATATCAGTTTTCTGCAGCACTTGGTCACAGCTTAACTCCTGAAACACACTCTCAAACAATCTGCTCAGTTCAACATTATTTTTAATTCATGTTCATGTTCCACAGTAACATTTGGTCTGTCGGGGAGCACAGCCAAGGTGATAACGCCTAGCTCTGACTGTGCTTGGCCAGAGGAGCTGTGGTCAGAGGTGTGTCCATCCTTGCTAGGTGGAGCTCGGTCCACGTAGAGCCCAGCACAAACTGACCATATGTAACCTGTGATTTCAGCGGCGGCCACATTCTGAACCTGGCCCGGAAGATACAGCTCTGATCTGTGAGGCTGACCTAGGTCAACTTTAAGCCCTGGAGTCTGCCTTAAACCTTTTACTGAACACTTGCGCTGCACTCTGTATGTGGTCCCATCTTATTTAGCCTGTGAAAAATGTGTAGCGTCAGATGTGCAAAGCAAACCAAGCTGTCAGAATAGCAAACAAAGCTATAAGGACAGTAGACATTTTCGTGATGACTGAGTTGTAGTATATAATGTTAACCAGCTAACTAGTTTGTGAAGCAGCACAGAAAAATGTCACTGAAGATGCAAAACTAAGTCCTGTAAATTAAAGACGAAGGGTAAAGCTAAGTGACGAAACATGCAAGACTGCAATATATGAGAAGACTTTCTTTTACCAACATTCTGATCCATGAACAGTGCAGGATCCTGCAGCCGACTGGTTGAGCCAGTATGCACCTGCTGGTGTCTTGTGTATTCACAGCTGATATGAAGTCTCACTCAAAGACTTGCAAGTCTTGTCAGCAATAAACGAAACCATAGAGGTGCTGAGTGCAGACATGCAGTTATTTCATCAATGTGGCAGGGAGGAGCCATGCCCCTTCTAATCAGTCTTAGCACCTTTTGTTTCATGGTAAGCTACTCGAGCAGATTGGATTGTAGATGTTGCCTAAATAATCAACAATAATCAACAATTTCCTGTCTAAATGAAGTGAAAATGGCAATTGGGCAGAATGAGCTAGTTAACGTTAGGAAGAGTAGAGAAATCTGTTGTTCTCACTTCTGACTGTTCACTCATTAGTCTGATATTTGTGGCAGTTAGTTAAAAAGCGAAGCAAACAGCATAGCTCCTTTTTAATAAGCGAAATAAACTGTATTAAAGTTCGTATAGGATTTTATTTAGCTATAACTGCCAGCAATGATGGTTTTGAAGCCATTTTACCACCAGTTTGTTCACAAACTTTCCAACACAGAATTACAACTAGGAAACTAGTTTTAAATTTTATTGCTCACGCGGCCTCTCCTAACTATGGTCTATATGATAAAAACATAAAAGTGGAATAACATGCAATTAGCACATTAGTCGAGCTGACTTTTTTGGCCAGGTAGGCTAGCTTGCTAGCCCACTGAACATCAAGGACTGTAGTTGTAGGCCAGACCTTGTTCTGTACAGTTAATGTTACAGCTTGCTAACTTGCATGTTAAATTTATGATTGTTTGGCAGAGGTTTGGTGTGTTTAGCTCCAAGAAAGGTCAGTCTAATCTGCAATGGAGGTGGCAGGACACACATATGCACGTTTTAAAGTAAGTTTCAGAAGCTCACATTAAACGGCAGTATGAATCATTACATTTGCGTGGCTCATGTCCACCACAAGAACCTGCGTTTAAAAAGACATCACGTTCTCCATTTCACTGACAAAGAGAATATTTCCAGTGCATTTCTTGTCCATGTTCTTTTTTCCCGATCCAACTCCATGTGTCCAAACCAGTGTTTTTCACTCTTGGAGAAGCAAAGACATCTCATCGCAATTTGTCCAAATCACAGCACAGCCCTCGTGTAATGAGCGAGCCACCACAGCTATGATGATTACAGCGTCGACAGTGGCTAGCAGGCCACAATAATAACTGGTGAGAGCTGGAAGGATGGGTAGGAAGAGAATGAGAGCAGCAGAAAGTATGAATGGGATATAAAGGAGAAAAAAAAAGAAGTACTTGTTGCTGTACTTTTTCATATTGATATTATTATCAAATCCAACATAATCTGTGATGCTTTCTTTTCTCATAATGATAATTGCAGATGTATGTTTGAAAAGTGGAGATTTATCAGTTGTATTATATTCATAATGTAATAAAGGGGCACTTCACAGATTCTACATGTAAGTCAGTTTACTTGTATTAAGGAGTACTATTTGGCATCTGAAAACATTTGGATAATGTCATCTATGGCTCTTTGTAAGGTGTGAGAAAATAGTGATTTCATCGAGGTTAGCTCATCTTGGAGAGATTAGTTAATGCAGAATAAGAATAACAGAAAGCCTGGATTACAAACTGGTTATGTGGAGTTTGATGGATCAGGCAGAGAGGGTCCAGCAAAAAGATGCTGGTTTCATTGTTTTGCTGTTTGAAATTTAGGATTCAGTGTTTTTAGAGCTTGACCCACACTGGGGACTAACTACGTCTCAGCCTCTGATGTATCGATTCATTTGCAAATCTATATCTTGTGAAGCCCCCAACGTCATGAAAGTACAGTACAATCACTAGTCCCATAATTGTAGTTAGTATTCATATTTTTATTGTACAATATGAACATTTTGATAGATAGATTGAGAAGAGCTATGAATAAGACAGTGCTTAATTTTTCTCGAAAGATATTTTTTCCTGATGCACAATGGTTGCAACTCAAATACATAGAACCAATGTTGATGTAGAGATGTGAAAAAAAAGAGCTTTGAATTGCTCAATTGTTTTTTAAGTTATTTCTGAAATATCTTTATATTTGTATTCTCTTCTTCATACATGTAAAGACTATTGTTTTAATCTTGATTTTAATATATATTGCTTCTTAATTATCTATGTTTGATACTATAAAGTACCTTTGCATTTGGATCTTTGGATCTGTAAAGCTCTTTGAATGAATGTAGTGTTTGGAAGGTGCTATGTGAATAAATTTGCCTCGCCTTGCCTCAGGAGACACTGTAAGAGAGAAGAAGGAAGAAGGGAGAGAAATGAGGATATAGAGTCTGTGACAGGGGACAGAGGAGGGTGGAGGGAAATGGAAGGATGGAGGGGCAGAGTCAACCCGGACAGAGAGGAAGGAAAATCCAGAGAGGCTGGCAGAGTTCCACAGACTGGAGACAAACAGCGCAGAGTGGCTGTACCTCAACACAAACACATGACCACACACACACATACATACATCTCTGCAGCGTTTCTGGCTCTACACAAACAAGTCAAAATCAGGTATTTCAGCTATGTATGCTATGCTCTGTGTCTCTCCTCCCTCTCACTCTCATCCACACACTTTTTCAATTCAGTTCAATTCACCGGGGCTTTTTGTGTGTATGGGAAACAGATGTTTACCCTGCCAAAGAAAGTGTGAAATAAAAACATGTACGATAAAATAAGAATAATAATAGAAAATGCAAGCTAGACTAGCTCATAAAAAATACAACTAACTGACAACTATATAAACACTGTGTGTATGCTTGTGCATGTGTGTGTGTGTGTGTGTGTGTGTGTCTGTGTGTGTGGGGAGTGTAGTGTCACGCAGGACGAGACGCATGTACACGCGCACGTGTGTCTGTGTGTGATTAGTATAACTATAACAGGTGTGACTCTAACACACAGGCGTGCTTGTGTACATACTTCTGTGTACGCATCCTGCGACTGCACACGCACACGCACACGCACACACGTGTGACTCTTCTCATTTCTTTTATGACAGCTTCGGGGATGATGTAATCAGCCCATTTTGGAGTTTGATAAAAGTGTTAACGTTGTGTTTCAATCAACAAAGTTCTGTGTTTTATTAAACAGTTTTTAAAAGTAAGCTCAGGTTTATTAAATGCAGTGACAATAATTTTGTGAAACCTTTTACGAGCTGATGATGTATTTTAGAAATTCAAACTTGTTCAAAGCTTGCAGGCTTTTTAATTGGACTGGATCCAGAATCTCCGCTGCTTTTACCTGGAGGAATCTGAAGTGAAATTATGTGTAGCCTATCCTTTTGAAATTAATATTTTATTTATTATATAGACAGGACTTGGTTTTAGGGTTAGGGTAAAGGTTATGATTAGGCATGTAGTTGTGATGGTTAAGGTTAGAGTAAGGGACTAGAGAAAGCATTATGTTAATTGCGAGTGCCTGGGTTAGGTAAAGGGGTAGGGTTAGGGGTAGGGTGTGTGTGTGTGTGTGTGTGTGTGTGTGTGTGTGTGTGTGTGTGGGTGGGTGTGTGTGTGGGTGGGTGGGTGTGGGTGTGGGTGAAACCAGTAGAGGACTATAGAAGTGAAGACCCTGGTATCTGGACACTTGTCATGAAATATTGACAAACCTTTTTAAAGCACTGAAGCTGATTTTTTAAACACGGATCACTCATCATAGAAAACTCTACAGTATTGTTGCATTGCGGCTTGTGGCATGTGGGATTTGTAGTTTATGAACCAGGTACGGATTCACTATACACTAGCAGCACCTCCACAAACCACGCCACACTTTATGTACACAAGATTACCGAACAATATTTATATTAATAACTTCAGTAAAACAGATGTGAAACAGAATAAGGAGCATGTTGCTCCACTGCAGAGGCATAATATTCATGAGGGTATTAGTAAAATATAACATTAAATAAAAAATATGATGTTCACATCATAGTATACTGTATATTAATTAATTATGTGATGTTACTATAGCTTACCACTAGTTCCTATAATATAAATTCCAGTTGGACAATAGTTCATGGTCTAAACGTTGCTTATCTTCTCCCTACAGTCTTCTGTCTCACGGCTTCAGCTGCCGACGAAGCATCTCTCCCTTGTTTTTGTATAATGAGCTGCTCAAGCGGCCACAGAGCTACCGGCCCACCGGGATTTATCTGTGCAGCTCAAAGCACTGAAAATGACACAAAAGGCAGTCCACCCCAGAGTGTGGAAGGAAGAAAAACACAGCTGCACTGGCCTCTATGGGTTGAAAGGCATAAGTCTGTTGAACCTCTGAACACACCCAGCAGCTGGGAGAGGTCAGGTGTGGGATGTTGTACTTGTGACCACACCTGACTGTGATGCAGCTTAGTACAATAGTGCCACAGGACATCACTCCTGCGCAGGATGTGGAAAAAGCAGGCTGTCACAACTGGTTGGCAGTGCAAGCCAGGTTATTAAGTTACTGCTTAAGGTTCCTCTTTCTCCTTTCCCATCACCCTGTTACTCTGGACAAACCCCGGAACACAGTGTCAATACTTTTGGAACAATTTCTTCAAGTAGATGACACTGATATCAACCTTTTTATCTGACTCTGGGTTTCACAGCACACATCATGCAATAACATTTTCATATTCTTATCCTAAACCCCTTTTTTTCTGTGAGGTTAACACAAGTGTTCCAAGTCAAATTCACCAAAACGCACAAACTTGAAAATAAACATTTTGTTTTAGGAAATGCACGTTTGAGAGATTTGATCATATGAATAATCATCGCCCCCAACATTGCCATGTTAGGCCACCTGCTCAGCTCTGGATGACAACGATGTTATCAAGGAGTAAAAAGAGGAATTTCGCAGAGACGAGCTTCAAGTCTTGTTGTCAGAAATCACCAAACAAATTTAACAGTCTCAGTATACTGGTGTTAGAGGGCCCAAAACATTTACAGTGTGGCTGTCAACTATGTGACATCAGAGCAGAGCTGGACTGTAACGGAAATAGAGACAGAATGATTTAACCATAAGTTACAGTAGATGCTAAAAATGTGTGTGTAAATCAAAGTAGTGACTAATTTGAAAGGCGGCTGTGTGACAGTCAGAGAATACAGAGTTGATTATATCACAGCCTACAGTAGGTGGTGTTACACTGTTGGATGCAATGGACAACAATTTGCAAAAAGACCCTAAGACAGTGTAGAGTGAGAGAATTTTCAACAACTACAGTAAGCGTCATGCTCTTTTGAACAACTATAACACTATAAATCAGATGTAGTAAAGAAAGGTAGAATAAATTAAGTCAGTGTGAAATATTGTTGTACGCTCACATCAGAAATCATGATGTATGTTCATTAGCTTGGTGGCCGTTTCCCAGTTATGGTCATACCAACATCGGCACAGCAGCAGCTGAAGTGTGCATTAGCAGTGATTCAGTGACTTCAGTCATTAGCATACAGCTTTAGCCATAGATGGATTGTTCTACTGCTGCTCTCATCCTACAGCTGATTGATCTGTTAACAACTATTTCCCTTACAGACCTTTGATTGAGTGCTGCTTGTCTTTGCCTGAAAGGACCACTGTGTGTGCGTGTGTGTGTGTGCGTGTGTGTGTGTGTGTGTGTGTGTGTGTGTGTGTGTGTGTGTGTGTGTGTGTGTGGCTGGAGGCCGGCCCAGAGCAGCTCAGCTGGGTGTCTTTCAGCTCTCTATTTATGAGCTCTTCTTTACATATTCATTCTGCTACTGTTAAACAAAGCCCGCAGGTTGCCTTTCTCCCTCTGTGACTGTAGTGCAGTGTGTCAGTGTGCGTCAGTGTGTGTATGATAGCAGAAAAGAATGAGGAAAGGGAAACAGGAGACCATGTTGCTCTACTTTTTTGTCTTTCCTTCCATCATTCATTTGTTGGTTAACCAGATCCAGTCAGGGTTTACTCCTGCTGTTTGTGGATCATGTTGCAGATGATATTTTGCACTAAATTTAATATAATTAATAGCAATTCTGTGTCACTTGGACCAGCATACAGTGAATGATGAGACTGTAAGGTGGGTTGTCAGCTTGTTAGGTGGGAGTCACTCTTGGTCTTGTTATATGAAGCTGTTTAAACCCCAATAACTTTACATAGTGGCAAACTGATTTATGCACTCATGTTTGTTTGGATATTTCGTTTGCTTTGGTGGAGCATAAGCTTCAATTCATTAAAGTGAGAAGCTTCACGTCTGTTTCCATTGCACATTGTCGTTTTGTTGCTACTTCTATGCACAAATTGAAAATGTGCATAAAAACTAGTGGATGGAAAGGCACCCACTGCCTCACTTCATACTGCATGCTCATGCTTGGGAGTTTCAGGTGACGTGTTTTTTTATATAACGTGAAAATAACCTTTTAATATAAATGTTTTAATATACAGTAAAAGTGAAAATGACTTTCTGTGGCATGAAGCTTCCACCTTCATGTACAGAGGGTATTTTTAGGCTTTAAATTGTTTAAATTCAGAGCATCTGGTCTCTTGGTCTGAGGAAACCCAACTTTAAAAAGGACAGAAACCATCATACACGATCCAAAGGACACACACACAAAGTATGGTGAATGTATTGACTATTTTGGCCTTTGTGCTTGTGCAAAGTGAGGTAACCACTTCATTTTGGTCCCATCCATTTTTAGTGTGCTGCATGTGTGGCTATACTTGAACAGCTCTACCCTGCTGCATCACTGACAGCATCGACCTTCATGGGAACATCTGTACAGTTAATGTCTCTTACCTCTGATTATCTATGTACAAAATTGTTGTCAATTAGTACACATTCATATGCAGCTTTGTTGGTTAATTCCCTCATTAGTCATTCTTCATTTGCTCTGACAGGCCCAGAGGGAGGCTCTCCCATCATGCTCTACATTTTGTTTCTGAAGCTTTTCTACCCATATTAGTGTGATTCTACTCTGAATCATTTTGTTATTTACACCATTCTCCTTGTTGGTTGTTTCGTCACTTTCAGAGAGAAAGAGAGACAGAAAGAGAGAGAGAGAGAGAGAGAGAGAGAGAGAGAGAGCTGACAGCTGTGTAGATAGGGCCCGGGTTGCCGTGGTGAGGGGATTTGACTGGCGGTTGGGGGGGTTGATTGATAAGGACCCCCCTGCTATTCCAGTGACAGCTCCTGTCAGAGACCCAGCTCGTCTCACATCAGATGTATCAACTGGTACAGCCCGCTCCCTCCCCCAACACACACACTGAGAGAACAACCAAAACATTTAGCTTACCAGCCCTTAACCAACCCATTTACTTCTGCTTCAGCCTGTCTCACAAGTCTCAAGAGGGGTGAGACCAATTTAAGAAATCTTATCTGCTGATGCTGAACATAACTTATTTGCTGCTTTAACAAACAGATGTACCCATGGACATCAACACTGTAATGCTTCACTTCTTCTATAATGTGTTTCCACTGGCCATCCAGGCTATTATGTTTTTTTAAATTCGAAGATGTGAGTTTTAAGTGTTAATGTAGCATTTTTAGAGCTGAAACTATTTTGTGTTAATACTCTCTATCTTTAACACGTGTTCAAAGTACTCAGTGTTTTTCCCACATATCCTATAGACCATTAAAACAAATCATTTTTTAACAGTATTAGAGCAGGGAGGGGGAAAAGAAAAAGTGCAGAATAGACTTTGTCAACCTTGACGAAGGGTATTCTGCACTTTTTTAGTCAGACACACCTGTGAACTGGGGGAAAAACTAAGCATGGAGTAGAAGAGGAAGAAGCATGTCATTAGGGGCACACCGCCTACCTACAGCTACCTCGCTGAACTGCTGAGGCTCGCACACGTGTGGTGTCCACATTGCTGCTATCTTTCTAAAACTGAGTGTGCCTGAAATGGATACAGGAAGTGTTGAGTTCAAACTTTTTTTACATATTCTACAGATATAAACATTGAAACTGTAATGATATGATGACCATAAAACGGATCATTTTCACTGTCTAATTTTTAGAGAACAACATGCATAACCTGGGAAAAATAGGTGAGACACCTACTCTCTAGATAAAGCATTGCTGCAGCCACGCGTGACCAGGGGTATAGCACAAAATTCTACACCCTGTACAGAGGCATGTACATTCTCTATGGGCCCCTCTCAGCATCCACAGCTATTCATTCTAGTGGGCCCTTCTCACATGGGGGCCCTGATAGTCAGTCCCCTTTATCCCCCCAGTCCTACATCCCTGTGCATGACATGCAAGTGAGACACGCTGCTCACACAGGCTCTGACCTGTTACCATACCTGCCGAAATGAAAAGCAAGAGACTGCTATGCTACCAATGCTCTGCTAGGATGTAGCTAACCCCATCTTACTTTAAATGGTATACGCTGTCAGAGCAGGTGACCCATCATGGTGAGCCGAACTCAACAACAGATGAAAGGATTGAACAATTCAGATTTGAACAATTCCTTTGTGATATAAATGTGCAACAAATGAAATGTTTCCCATGTTTTGCAGATGATTTTAGATCAGGGGGTTAGCTCAGTCACATCAGGGGGATGATTATACTGACTGGCTAATATGATTAATAAAATAATCAATTATCCCGAAACATTCAGAACACCAGCCTCTCATCGCCCTCGCTCTGAGGTCAGACAGGCCAGGTGTCAGACTGAGCTCCTTGTTAACTCTGGTAGCTATTTCAGTCTGCTGATAAGCACAAACACATGCAGAGGGTCCTACAACATGCTGTGGGAAGGTGAAGAGAGCTCACTGTCCAAATTAGAACACATCGGCTGGGTGAAGACAGACGCCGGCCCACGTCAGCTGTTTTAACTTACATTCCAAATCTGTTGGCCCACAATGGAGTAATAATCATTATCAGTTCCATCTTTGTATGTCCAGTACACAACAGGGATCAGGGTGTGTTTAGCTTAGTACAACAAGACTAAGAGAGACTGCAGTCAAGCTAGTGTCTCTATGAGGCTGGACTGCTCTGAGCTAAATGCTAATTTCATCATGCTAACATGCTCACACTGAAAACAAACATGATGATGTTCCATCGGTGTATGAACGTGTGTGAATGTTAGTTTCTGTTCAAGCATTTAAGCTCAGTGTCAGCCAGTAGTTATGGAGATATTTCAATCTGGACCAAATGATGGACCAACCAACAGATCGACCCAACAAAATTGCCATCTCTAGAGCCATTATCATGGCTAAAAACTGAAGGCAAGGGCAAACTGCTAGTCTAACTCTTTCAAATGAAAAATAGGCCTTCCAACACCTCCTAAGTTCAAGACTAGTGATCTCATTATAAGAACAGGACTTTAGAGATGCTCCAAAGGCGTATGCAATGCATTATAAAGGACCAAACTTTAGTTTACATTGTCTCAGTAGGCTAAGGGTGAGACAGACAAGCATCCATCTGTGACATAACAGAGCATCCTCCCCACCCCAGTAAGGCTGTATTCAGACTGACATTTGTTTTTTCAGGGAGACTATGTTAGGTGTGGAAGTCAAGGTGGTGGTTGGGTGTGTAGCATGTCCGACTGGCCTTCCTCTTATTGTGCATTAATGATTAATGATGATATTTGTCATAATCATGATCTATCTTTAACTGGTATCATACTTTAGCTGCCATGCACATGCAGTATAAAGAAATTATTTTAAAAACAACACCATTGGACCATTCCATCCAGTTTGAGCGCTCCTTCATTGAAAAGAAGAGAAAGATGAGAAGGTGTGTATGGAGGAGTGAATGTGCTGTCAGTCCGTCAAGCTGGACAGTGAGGGTCTCTGCTCTGTGGGTCCTCGGGGTTATCAGCCTTTCTCAGATATAAGCGACCTTCTTTGTCGCCACCCAAGGGTGATAGGCCCTCCAATAGGGCGGACTAGAGATAACGCATCCTATTGACAGCCCTGTCTTCCCCCACTAAACTGTAGCCATACTGCCCCGCAAACCTCACACAACACATCAGGCATGCCAGTCCCACCACAGAGCATTCCACTGTGGCTCTAATGCTGCCTAAATACGGACTGGTGATGAAAATGATCTAAAATATGCCTGTAGTGTAAAGGAAGGATGTATTTAGGACCACAGTTACACCTCACTTTCCTGTGGGTCACACCACCATACAGGGGTTAAAGGTCAAGCTTGTGCAATATATTGACCTAGGGCAATTTTTTATCATCATTATTGTCTTTTATTTTATTGTCATAATTTTTATATCATTTAAGTTGTAGTAAAATGTGCCGTAAAACACTTAGCAATCATTAAATAATTCACAGCAACAGCAAGCAGAGCTAATGTTAGCTAATGTTAGCAAACACTACATAGATACTAAATACAGCACTGATTCAGTTCACTGGCTTTACGACTATTTTCTGCTTGTGCTACAGTAAAAATATGTTTTAGCCTGTAACATATAAACATGTTTTATTAAAAAAAATTAGAAATCACAGCAGTGGACCTCATCTGGATAGGTTAAAACAGTGTGTAAACTTTGCTGTGGGGAATTTAAGCTCTGTTGCCTCCAATCCTCCAGGGATCATTTTATGGTGGGGTATGCTTTCTGGAGAAATCCAACATGACAAACACAATGATATAGAACGATCAACAGCACAACAGGTAATGTAACTAACATAAGCTAAGCTGTGGCTACATTTCCTGCCGTGAAGCTAACATGCAGAGAGGACGAGACGGTCCCAGAGCAGCACACCAGCTCCAGACAGCGAAACTCTCAAGTCATTGAACGTCACCTGACACACAAATGATGGCTGGAACGGCTGGAATCTTTGATCGTTTCTCATTTTCAGAGCCAGTGCTTTGCAACACCAGATTTTTTTTTCAGAGCACACACAGAACGGACAGCTAGCGGAACGTGAGGAGATATATGCTGAATTTGGAAAACAGTGTATTGGATTAGAATCACACACCCGACCTTAAGACAGTCTGAGCTGTGACTCACTAAGCTCTGTGGCTGCAGATATTCAAAAACCATTGTGTTACACCTTGTCCCCTCTTTCCCTCGACCCTTTCTAAAAACACACTCCATCCAGCGGAGTGGCAGTCTTTCAGTCTCTCTGCCATCAGCAGGCAGCCCATCAGGGTACTGTATATACGCAGGTTCACCTGCAGTGCCATGCTGAAGCTGCCGTCTAAGCCCCTTCAAGAGCACCACTCCCCGCCGCTCCAGTCCTGCAGGTACGGTGCAGTCCCGTGCTCCAGGTCTAACCCCCAGAGCAGCGTATGGTAAAGTCATCAGGCCAGCATCCCTTTGAAGAGTGGGACTGAAAGAAACACAGCAGCTCTGAACACGATGCCGCAGCTCCCTTTTCCACCAGCCAGTTTTTTTTTCTTTTCCTCTTCGAAGAAATTCCTGCTAGACTGCTTTTTCAATTTATTTCCCCTCCTGCTCCCTGCCTGATCTCTCCCTCCCTCTCAGTCTCTCACTCATTCCACTTAACCCTAACCTGCCTCTTGATTCAGCTCTCACTTTCTGTCTCAGCACCTTTCTATATCAACACGGGTACAGAAAGTTTTTCATCACAGGTCACACAGATCAGCTGTTTACAGATCAGAGTAAGCAGCAAAAGGCTGCACTTTTTTTCACAAGGGTATGTGCTCCAAAACAGCTGGAATGAAGCAGCCAATAGTCACTGTTTCTTTGCCTAAATTAAAAGTATTTTACATATATTATCGTTTGATCATGAACCATTTGGGTGTGTATTTCCAAACATTTATGGCTTGTGTTCCCTTAACAAGCCATTAAAAAGGTATGGACAAGAGTGAGTGATTTTCATTCTCAGCATGTTTCATTTTAAGATTTTTAGAGACCCAAAGCGCTAAAAGTCTGCAATAAAAAGAAGAATGCAGAAATTTGAGATTTTTTTTCTCTTTAACAATCTTGGGAGTGTGTGTGTGTGTGTGTGTGTGTGTGTGTGTATGTGTGTATGTGTCAGAGATGTCACACATGCTGCTCCACTCAGCATCAGGCCCATTTGGCGTTCGTCCTTTCAGGAATGTGAAGACTGCAGTCACCTGATGTTGTCCTGCGGGCTCACTAATGTCATTGTCATGGCATGCTGCCCAATTAGGTCACACTTAAATAGTATTTCAGGAAGTAGCTAATAATCAGAAGTCAGTATCAAGTGCTAAACAGGCTGCTGATTGCTTGTTTTTGTACTGGTGTATTGGAATTTGTACATTTTTAAGCCAAGAAACAGCATTCGGTCATCATTCACTGAAACATGTGTACTTGATTTTACACTTACTTTGATAATGTATTTGCAGGACACTTTTATGAACAGGTTTAGCAAGTGACGCTGATTCTGAAAAGAAAGTGTGAATGTGAGAACCACAAACTAAACTCCATTCAGCTACATTATACCGGGATGGAGGTACTAAATGACACAGGCCAAAACACCAGCAAGCAGTGTAGGAATCGGCATGCACCTGTCTACTCTTCAGGATAATGCACAGCTCTGCAGAAAAGCCCAGCCAAGTACATCTCTTTTTGTGTGAAATACACAGCCCAGTATCCCCGTGGTATTACACCCATACTGGACAACCGCACCTCAGAAGTTTCGACCAGGGCCATGGTTCAGGTCCAATGCAGGAAGTAGTGTGTCCTTTATATAGCAAAGTAAGGGTGAGGAGGTCTGCGTGGAAAATGCGGTAAGCAGGAAACACAAATTGTGGTGTCCCATCACGTTCCAACATTTGATTTTGCTTTTTCAATCACAGCCACCATTTCTTCTTAACTTGTACAGTACTGTAGTTTCCATGCACTGATATTGTAGAAAGAAAAGAAATAGCAACAATGGTACTGAACATTATAACTGATAAAGTCCATAGGCAAATCATGATGTGAAAAAACGGCCGATATGGATGTAATTCCTGGGGACACTGGCCTGTCGCAGAGGTGAAAGTGAGGCTTTGTAGGTGTATTTAAACTTCTCCTACCCATGCTGTGTGATGGGTACTGGTCCACAACTTAGGGCGGCGTGGTTGACCAGTGGATAGCACTGCTGAAAGGAGGTCCCAGGTTCAAACCCTGGTCATTCTGTGTGGAGTTTGCATGTTCTCCCCGTGTCTGTGTGGATTTCCTGTCAGTGCCATAGATCTGGAGTTGGTTCCCAGGCGCTGCACACCGTCTGCCCACTGCTTCCTTGAGGAATGGGTTAAATGCAGAGAATGAATTCCACTACATGTATGTGTATGTGACAATAAAGTACCTTTACACCTTGGCAGTTAAACTCTGTGTACTGGGAAGCATTTGTCTTTTTGCTTGTTATTAACTGTTTTTGCACTGGGGCTATGAAGGTTAGTCAGGCACCAGTTATTTTGTTTTATTATGTTGTTGTTTGAGCACCGCTTTTGCAAATACTCTTTTTCAAGGATGTCTGGTTTTCACAAAATCTTCATGTATACATTCATGTCCCTTTCAGTATCCCAGCTGACAATAGTGTCAGCGAGGCAGTTTGTTCAGGGCTACTGTAGTAAGCTCTTCTCCACATGCACAGGGTGAACAGCTTCCCAACACTGTGAATCAGACGCCCCACCACAGCCCTTTTCTCTGGTCAGAGTTAAGCAACTCTGAGATGTCACATCGCAGGCAGAGGACTCACCTGTAAACATTGATTCACCATTCTTCTTCCTCTGTGTAGGGGACACCTCACCTATGATCTTTGAGTGCTGGTTAGAATTCAAATAAAGATGTTGGTTTGTGTGACTTCAGGTGCCATATGAGGTGTAGTCTGTCTTGGGCACGCTGTAATCTGATCTCAAATGCAGAGGACAGACAGTGAGGTGTTCAGCTACAGCCGGCAAAATCCAATTATCAGTGTCCTGCTCATACAAGGACTCAATCAATCCATTCGACTCACAAAGGTGTGTCAGAAACAACACATCTATACCTCTTTCTCTCTCTGCAACACACTACACACACACATGCGTAGCGCCACGGAGGGGAAATTTAGGACCATTTGGGATTCAAATCAATTGGACACTCCCACATCACACACATACACACGCACAGTCCCCACACCATGAGTCCATCAGTGTGAACCGAGCACCTTCCGCCCTAAACCCACGCTGCTGTACTTGCCAACTGTGGGAACAGTTTCCCACGCTGGTTTAGACTTGTCTACCTCACCACCTTGCCCACGCCTGCACATGTGTGTGGGTGGGTGTGCTTAGTACTATGTGTGAGTGTTTATGTTTTTTACTTCTATACTTGATTATGTGTGTGTATTTTAAATGAATATTGAATATATGTGTGCAGATGCAGTGGTTGATTATTTCTTATTTGGGTGTTATTATGTATAAACTGTGTTTCTCTGTGCATGTGTACATGTAGATGTATGGTAGTTTATTATATAATAGGTTACGCATGTGTGTTCTTGTACATTAGAGTTTGTGTGACCGTGTATGTTGTGTTTTTGAGTGTCTTTGATCATGTATGTTCATGCAAGTTGTATGTGTGTGTGTGTGTGTGTGTGTGCATATGTGGGTGTGTATGTGCCCACAGTCTGGTCGCTGCGGTGCTCTCAGACATTCACTCAGCTCAACTAATTCTCAGCAGCGGCAGGTTGCCAGGTATTTTTATTGCCTCACCTCTGTGTGTGTGTGTGTGTGTGTGTGTGTGTGTGTGTGTGTGTGCGCGCGTGTGTGTGTGTGTGTGTGTGAGATAGGTAAGATGTGAAAAGCAGCCCAGTGACGTCCAGCAGACTGAAGTTTAGGGAGAGAACATGGCAAAGCCTGAAGCCGATCCAGAGGCAGAGGTTGTGTGTGCGGTGCGAGGCCCTGATCACTGACACGAACAGAACCCATTCTAGTTTAACTTTAATTGTGCAGCACAATTTCATAGAAATGCATTTCATTTGTGTTATAAATAAGTCCTTTAAATGGATATTAAATAGTACAAAACTCAGTTTTTTACATGTTAAAAAGGTGCATTATTACAAAAGCTAACATTAATTAATGTAACATTCAACAGGACACGAACAGGCTGTCCACCATGTAAATCTCCCTTTAGATTGTTGCTAAAGGAATATTATTACATTCATTTTATTCATTTTTCAGCTGCTCTGTCAGCTCACCTGACCGTGAGCATCAGTGGGGAGAGCACAGGTAATATTTATATAGTATATAACCGTAGTAATAATACGGTAGCAGACTGACAGAGAGTGAGTAGCTCTTTTCAAACAGCCAGAGTTTGGGACTAGCAACCATATGGTAAGGGAGTCAGTCTGCTGACTTACAGGCTGGTAAACAGGTAAACCACACATGTGTTTGTGTGTTCTTGTTTATGATTGTGAAACAGAAAAATGGACCACAGACACTGAGGTCATCTGCTTCACTGTGAGCTTTCGAAGTAACGACTCAAGTCATGAAACACATGTGAGGCTCTCTGCAGAGCTGACCTGTGCGTCAGCATGACCCTGTGCGATCAGGTCAGAGTCACAGTCCAGCTCTGGCTCTGTTAAAACTCTGTGTGTGTGTGTGTGTGTGTGGCGGGGGGGGGGCTTGTTTTACTACAATCATGGGGTACTAAAACCAGGATTCCACTATTCTTGTGGGGTCCAACAGCATTGTGGGGACCAAAATGCTCAAGCCCACAAGTTTAAAGGGCTGTTTGAGTGAAGACTTGGTTTTAGGTTAAGGGTTAAGGTTAAGCATGTAGGTGTGATGGTTAAGGTTTGGGTAAGGGGCATTGGAATGCATTGACGGGTCCATACAAAGATAGTAACACAAGGTTGTGTGTGTGTGTGTGTGTATGTGTGTGTCAAAAGACACTTTTTCCATTTGAGATCAGTGTGTAGGTCTGTGTGTGTAATTAGATGAGTGTATGTGTCAGAGAGTCACTGTGGTGGTTCTCAACCTCCCCTCCCCAAGAACTAAGTTACAATTTCAAATTTTTTTTAAGCCAATTTTATTATCTGGAGCATCAGTGGAATAAGTCTGTTTTTATTATCTTCAATAAGTTTTCGTCATCCTGATCAAGAAATGAGGATTTGTACAAACACTGGCACTGTCTGGGGAGCAGTATTCCCACCACTTTGATGAGAACTGGGCCTGTTGCACTCTGCAGCTTTCCAAACTTTCATCTCACATACTCATTTTTTAAAATCTGAATATTTAAACGTCTTGTTTCCTGTCCTGTATTTTATATATTTCTATGTTTTCTTTGTCGTGGCAGTAGCTGCTTTGTCTTCTATTCCATCCTCTGCTGATTAAAGGCTCACAATGCGTAAACAAAGGCCTCAGTATCAGCAGATCTCCAGGAATCCAGTAGCCAGTAGCATAAAGTCATTACACAAAGCTTTCTCACGTCTAGTTGTATACAAACCAATCAAAATTGATTAAACAAGTGATATCCTGCAACCCTAATCCCTCTACTACTCACTACAGGTCAGCACAGAAACAGCCTCAGACAGCTGAACAGGACAATGAAGATGCCCTGCAGAATCATTTCATGCAAACAGGGCTTCACTATTAGACTCAGTGTTGAACAGATCCAGGCGCTAGAACAGAGGCAACCAGGGGTTGCTGCTGAAGCCTCTGCGCCGGGTTTAAGTGGTCATATGGAATGGGTATTACTAGCATGTGTTCCTTGAAGGAGGGTATATTTGGTCAAACCCAGCAGGGCAATCAAAGATGCCCTGGATTTGAGACTGGAAATGTCTGTAAGTTCATAGATGCCAGGCTCTCTCTCTCCATCCAGATGGATTAATAGTTGAAGGCACACACACCTAATGACTGGGGCCTGAGAAAATGAGCGGAGGACCATATACATACTTGAGACTTTTGGCTCGGCTCTGTCTATTGTTTGGGTGGTTGTTTTTCTGACAGAACAACAGAACACAATTCACCAGGTAAAGTGAAATCACAGTAGCTGTGTATTATTAATGGGACACAAACACATACACAAATCATTCATACAGTATCTCCCAGTCTGTTCTTTTGATGTGCTTTGTGCCATTGTCATGTTCTTTGTGTGTGTGCTCTTATTCCCTTTACACTGGTTGGTAAAGGTTAAGGTCAAATGAACAACTCAGAGGGAGGATGGGAGGCGGCACAAGCCACGAAAGGCAGAGCTGAATGATGGAGTGTGAGAGAGGCGGAACCAAGGAAGAAAGGGAAGTAAAGGCCCATTTATACTCCTGCGTAGGATTTACGTGCGTAGCATGCATTTTTACTTGTGCGTAGGTCTGTCTGTCATTCTGCAATTACACCCCCAAACGCTAGTCACCAGGAGCGCTACAGCGTCCACTGTGTTGACTTCTGCCGGCCAAGCAGGCTAACTTCCAGTTTAGCGCTCCGCTAACATAAATGGGGGTAAAATTGTAAACGTGCGGCTGGTGTAGCCTTTTCAAATGTTACCGACCGAATAGATCACATTCTGAGAGCGAAACGAGTCATTGCGCTCGGGTTGCGACGGTCAAATATATTGATTCACTGTGTTACAGCCGCCGTTTTGGCTTGTAGTGTTACTTCAAAGCGCGGGGTACTTCCGTTGGCTCAGAAACATTGCGAGGCTACCCAGCCGACCAATCACAGAACTTACGGTCCGCATCGATTCGACACGTGTAGTTACATTTTGAAGGAGGTGCACGTCAGGCTACAGCGTAGCCTCTGCATAGCCCCGTAGCCTACGCCGTCGATTTGACACAGAAGTATAAATTGCACTTTAGAAGGGGAAAGCAGGATATGGAAAGCACTTCAAAACAAATTTTATTGGAACTACTTTCTACTAAAGAAATATTTTCAATGAAAATAATTTTGTCCTATAGATCTAGAGTAGAAAGAGAGGAAAGAAGGAGAGAAAGCATTAGATGTTGCTGTTGAATTTTCCAATGCTATTTTCAATAATGTAAGCACCACAAATTAAATCCATTCACCTTGATTGTACTGTGATGAGGCAGAAATCTCAAAAGTTGCTGTAATGTTTAGATCTTCAAAAAAATTCAACAAAATCTGTAAAATTGAATTGAATATGCTTTTCAACTTGCAGCTGGCATTTTCATCTCATTTCACTATGACGTGGGTCATTTTGCAGAGATGAAACTTCTGTCACACTCACTGTCTGCTGTTATTGCTAGTTACTTACATTGTTGTAAAGGTTGTGTAATATTACAAAGAGTACGGTCCAGACCTGCTCTATCCTAAAAGTGCAATTACATAACTCCTAAACTTCGAACTTCAAAAACTTCTGCATAACAAAAATTGAATTGAATTGAATTATGTAGTGAAGCGCTGACCATTCAAATCAGTCTCCACTTTGCATCGCATGAACACACAACCATAATGTAGCTTTGCTATAAAAATGACTTGAAAAACTTGAAACCGGCTTGAGATAGGCCATCCATACATTTAAAGATCATATCTGTTTTTACTGTTTTCATGTTAAAATGGATGGAAACCAATGGCTGCAAACAATCTAAAACTGAAAAATGTTAGGTAGCATAAAGCATAAGTGAGGCAAACACTGGTAGCTTAAAGGTATTATTAGCATTAATGTTGTCAAAATTTTGTTTAATTTCTATATTTAACGCCACAATGGTGGAGCTCTGGTCATGAGTGGGGGAACAGAGAAGAGTGAGGGAGAGTAGGGGCAGAGGGGGAAGGGTGTTTGCCCCCTGCAGGGCTGCTGATGGATGCAGGGCTCCTGGGGTTAAGGGGAGGGCAGTAAGGCCCTGAGCCAGGGTACATAGTGGCAGCTACCTGCCGCTCATAACACACACACACACACACACACACACACTCCAATAGTTTTCATTGCAGTTTTTAGTTAAACACCAACACTCTTTTGCACATCGTCTTACACACACTGGCCCACTTCATGTATCCCATGGGGGTTTACATGTTTAGCCTGTATCCTCACACTCTCTCTCTCAAAAACACACAGTCACAACAACACCCACACAGCACAAGAGGCTAATGGGAGAGGGGGAAACAGAAAAACAAACCAGTGGACAATATGAAGCCTGTCAGTGGAGCAGACAGAGACAGATTTATCGTGGGGGTGGGATTCACATGTCACAGCAGTGAACCACTGAACCACACTGTACAAAGAATAATGCAACAAAAACAACAAATGTCAAACATGGGTATTAACATAAAAGTGAAACGTAAGCCCTTTTAATCACGTGCATGTATACATGTGTGAATTGCTGTAAGGTGTGTAAAATGGATGAAAAGATAAGTTATAAGTTAAAAATTGTATGTATTGCACTTTGCCATGAGTTACAGAGAATGTAATAGTAAGTCCAGTCATGACCCCAGCAGCCTCCTATACCACTGAGATCCACGCTGAGACGCAGCGTAGATGAGTTACAGCAGGAATGATCTCCTGAGCTGCTCAGAGGAAAATCTTGGAGGTATAAGTCTTTGGCTGAAGACGCTCCTCTTCTCAACCAGCATTTTGTGGGGTGTGATGGGAAGGGGGGTGCTGCTGACACTAACCAACTTGGACAGCATCCTCTTCTCCATCACTGCCTCCAGAGTGTCCAGCTAACTGCTGAGCTTGTAGATAGCAGGTGAAGTGACTCCAGTACTTGAAACACACAGAGCAGCGCTCCACAATGTCTTTATTTTATGTTTCAATATTTTCAGATTACGCTATCAAGGACTCTGGGGGCACCTGACTCAGGTTGCACCTAATCATCTCCTCTGGTGCGCCCACTGGTGGCACAGTCCTGTATGACAATCTGACTGTGAAACCATCTTCTCTGATGGGAACGAGGCTTGTTGGCAGTTTGAGACATCAGTTAAGCAGCTGGAGTATGGTGAGGCTCTAATATGTCTTATTAAGACATACGTAGCCAATATTGAACATTATTCATTCATAGCCTTTTCATTCTGCAGCCTTTCAAGTTACCCTGAACTCTTGCCTCCAGGTCCTTGAGTACTGGTCTTGATTCTGCAGAATGGCCACATTTACACTATAAACGGAGCCCACTGATAGTCAATGGGCCATTTCGAGCCTTTCCAGCTAATTTAATGACACCTTAAATGATGTTTATTAATCAGACTGCTGAGTTTCTGTGTCGTTGTGGTCGATACTGAGCAGTCTAAGTAATGGCCAGAACAATCAATAAAGTCTCATTAGTAATGGTCGTCTTCAGGGGCTCTTCTGTGATAAGGGTGCGGTTTGCAGATAATTAATGTGGCACATGTCTTATGTCAAAAACAAAATGGGCCGATTTAATGTCATTGACCAGGCTGTGAGACGTGAATGTTTATACTTGCCCTGCTGTATGGGACTGCTGTCTGCTTCCTCTCAATCAGGGGGGGGGGGGGGGGGGGGTAAAAACGCTAATCGCCTGTAATCCTTTTAATGTCTCACACTTTACTCTGTCAATACACAAAGCTGAGCCGGTCCAGCTTCACTGACTGCCTCCCCAAAGCACGGCGTATTAATGAACATGAGAGGAGGGATGAGCAGGAGGGTCTGCTGGGTCATCATTCATCACCAACAGCTGATCAGCACTCAGAACTGTGTATCATCACGATGAGAAGCGGTCATATTGTGTTTTGAGAAACTTGTCGTGGCAGTGCGCGCGGGGCAGCGCAGGCTCCTCCTCGGCCCCCCCTACCGAATGTAGACCGCTCCTCAGGTAAAGGGATGTTTTAAATCAAGGGGGGAGGGAGGGGAGAGCAGGGCTGGGGCTGTCCGCTTTTGTTCGGCAGAAAAAGGGGGCTTGTTCTTAGCGAATCAGCCTGCCATTTTAACAGGGGGGGTGTGTGAGCGCAGAGCGAGACGCTTGACACGGGAGCGGTGTGGGATGGGAGCAGAGAGAGGAGAGAAGGAGCGTCCTACATGCAGTCCTGCCACAACCGAGCGGAGCAGCAGCATCGAGCCACTGCGAGAACACTGAGGAGCCCGAGCCCGTCCGAGCCTCCTCTACAGCTGGATCACACTCACCTGAAGGCCGCAGAGTACCACAGGGATTACAAACCAGGAGGAGCAGTCTGACAGCGCGGACGAACTTATTTGTGAAAGATAGGAGAACAAAACTCTTCTGCGCTTTCCCCAAAACTCCAACGCACAACTCCGCTTCTGCAAGTGCACTTAGACCTTGTGTGGCCTTATGACAGACACTTCATTTTACTGACAAATTATCACTCATCACTTCTATTCCGCTTTGTCAGCGGGGCAGGGTCGCCTGTGATGGACACTGATTTGATGAAGAATGTGTCCACTGTGCGTGCATGAGCCTCTCTGTCAGCACCTCTGATATTTTTGTGGATTTCGGGGAAATCTTTGGACTTTGATTTCTAACAACATAAGCTGAACGTTTCACCTCCATCCAACATGCGACCCATCCCATCCAAACTCAGCTATCTGTGAGTGCCTTTTCTCCCTCACTTCCACTCTTTACGCACTGTTGCAATGCTGCTCCACGCAGCTCCGAAGTAACCTAATGCATGTTGTTCTTCTTCTTCTTTTGCAGGTTTCTACACTTATTTGCATTCTGCTACTATGCTCAGGTATGTCACTGCTTTCATTTCTTTTCATATAAATGTTTTAGGATGTTCGTTTTCTTCGTTTTGGGCGCGTAAAACTAAGGATTAGCTTCAAAAATCTGTAAAGCATATGGCGGTTCAGTCTTGTGATGCGCGGAGGAAAGGTGAGGGATCATCATAACATTATGTGATACAACAATATCGGATGGCTCCCACGGTGCGCCGGGCAGCGGGGCGCGCGGCTTGCTGGCAGGTTGCAGATGAACATACCGGCCCTGGCACAGGGCGCGCGGACACAGACGGGGCATCGGGGCAGAGGGAAATGCTTGCGAGTCTTGTGAAAAATGTCGTGGGGTTCAAAGTAACCAGGGCCAATGTTTCCGTCAGCAGCAGTCATTCCATCACAGCGGAGCGCGGCGGATAGAAAGATTGAAATGAAATGAAAATAAAACTTCAGACTTAGTATAAAGTTAAGGTAGACGTTCTGTTTATCCACATAATGGAGAGGGAGAAGTCGAGCATTTATTGCGTTCATAAAGTGTTTTTGCTGTGCGCTGTGGAGCACATTCTCCTGTACGCACAACCTGTAATCACACCGTGCGTCTTTTTTGGAAGCTGTTAATTTCATTTGGCAGCATCTCTACTGGAAGTTGTTACACTTGTCACTCGGGAAAAAACAACAACAAGCTGTTGTTGCGTTAGGATATATTTTCCCTCTGTGCCTAAGTGTTTAAATCATTCCTACAGTAAACTGAAGAAAGACATTCGGGTTGATGTTTTTTCTCCCTTTGCGCAGTTTAATGTCAGTAAAAAAAATAAATCAATCAATTAAAAGACAAATGTACACATACTGATTATTGTGATGACGTCTAATTTCTGACAGGTAACCAATCAGTCCCCGCCTAATTTCACGCAGCATGTAAGCGAGCAGAGCAAAGTGACGGACCGCGTGAGCCGCAGATTGATCCGGGTCTACCAATTGTACAGCCGGACCAGCGGAAAACATGTGCAGGTCCTGCCCAACAAGAAGATCAACGCCATGGCCGAGGACGGAGACGTGCACGGTAAGAGAAGCTCAGCAAATCACTAAAGACACGAACTCCTTCTGTGCTACCCACGATCAAAAATCATCATCAGACCCTTAACATGTTAGGGGAAGGTGGATCAGTCTGAGGGTTGGTTTTTAGATTGTACGTTTTTTCTTAAAATTTTGCATCAGTGTATAGAGTAATCTGGAAATATTTCATGTTATTCTCATACGTCACTCACCTGAAGACATATTTCACTTCAGTGTCCGTTCAGTAAATACAAAAAGCGGTTTGATCATATTTGGCCTTGCAATTAGCAAATAGAAAAATTTCTCCTTGTCACATTCTATTCCAGTTGGCCATCAAATGTATACTATTTAATTTTTATTTCTAAAAATGTATTCTTATTATTGTATTTATTTTTGCGATTTATTTTCCAGGCTTAAATTTCTTTTTTGCCTGTGATTGAAATTATTCTCAAACGTGGCTCAAGGCCAATATCCAAATGTCATCACACTAGTGAAGCAGGGGCTGCCATTTCTCAGGGCCTGAAGCATTTAAAGCACAAAAAAATTGAAATATAAAAATGAACAAAAATATCTCACCTTTAAAGACAAATATTTCATTTCAATGCTTTCATTTTATTTAGTTAGTTTATCTAGTTCTGTCTTGTTTCAAGATGCTGACATTTCCAGACAAAAGTGATTATTATCAACATTTTCTTGAAACCTTTGACCCTTAACCAACCAGCTGGCTGTTGGAGGTGATCATTCTTTGCACCATTTATGATCTCTGTCCGTACGGCTGGAGGGGAAGAGGTTCAGAACTCAGAGAAACTGTCTGGTGGACTGTAGATGGTGCTGGAGGTGATCCTCCAGAGATCCTGCACGTCTGGAAGAGCCATTAGAAGTCATCTTACTTCAACCTCCTGAACATTTCCTGCATAGCTCCTTCTCCCCTCTCCACCCCCACCTTCAACCCCACTCCGTCCAGCCTCAGAACCAAACAGGCCTCTTTGAGCTTTGCTGCCACTCTGGCCTAAAGTGCTTGCTGTTTTTAGAGTAAACTGAATTCCATACAGAACAGGGACTCCATACAATAACGGTGTGTTTGCAGCTGCTGTCTGTACTGGGGCTCAGGTGTTGGTGGAAAAGGCCATGACCATCCTCAGAGGCCTCCATAACCCCGTGGCCTACGCCATGAAACCAGTTTTATCAGACAACGTGGATTAAAATGGAATTCATAAAAGGTCATCTTCTGGTTTTTAATGTTCTGGATCACAATCTATGAGAGTCTCAAATTAGTGCAGGGACTGGAAATGACCCAAAGATATATACTACCTTTCATTCTGCAAAGGTTAATTAATAAGGACACTGACATTGCCTTGTTTTTTTGTCTTGTTGATAAGCAATGCAATGATGAAGTCATGCTCTGTGAACTGTCCATTTTCTTTTTGGTAGTTCTCAGGCTAGAGAGCCCAATGTGGAGCTTTATGTGTGAGGTCAGTGCAGATCTGATGGGCCTGCCAGGATCGCCTCTTTAGCTTTCAAAGAATTAAGAGACACGTGGTTTTATCATTTTGCAAGAATTTCAGCTTGCATAAATCCCAGGAATGGTCCCACAGCTTTTGGTGTATGAAAGTGTGTGTGTGTGTGTGTGTGTGTGTGTGTGTGTGTGTGTGAGGGGAGAGAGTATTCGTGCTTGGAAAAACTCAGGAATATCTGCTTGTGTTGTCAATGCTTTTATGTCTATGCCCACATGCGTGTGCACAGACACCGTTGATTCATTCAGGTTTTAATGTTGAAAGAATATTTCAGACAGATTCCAAAAAAATACACATTTTGTTTAATCACATGAGACTCTGACCAACCCGGCTAACAAAACTCTTTCTTTTTGATTTCTTTAGCTAAACTCATTGTGGAAACGGACACATTTGGGAGCCGAGTGCGCATCAAGGGAGCTGAGACGGGCTTCTACATCTGCATGAACAAGAGGGGGAAGCTCATCGGCAAGGTGAGCGGAAAAGTTGATCTAAACCAGCCGAAGCAGGGGGATGGTTGGCCAGCTTATTGTAGCTGATGTCAAAATGTCAGTGGTTGTAGCAGCACAGCCAGAGGAGTGAAAATGAGCGTGCTTTTAAACTAGCTGGGATTATCCACAGCTGAAAGTAGTCCCCAACAAACAGTATTCCCTCCTGTTTCGTTAACGTTTATTAAATACTACAGTGAGCAGCTGTTTTAGGAAATTACTGAACCTTTGTTAAAAAAATGAAACAAAATATATAGCTGTTTTTTAAAGGTGAACATCTGCAGTAGGAACCAACAGGCTTGGTGCTGAAAGCCACAGACAGCAGTGGGGAAGTCAGGAAGTGTTGAGACTGACCAACACATTGTTGGTTTGCGTGTGTGTTTTCGGTGCTGTCATGACTTGAAGAAGATGACCAGCTACATAATTCTTGTGTTTTCCTTCCGTCTATAATCAGCGTGTACATGAAAGCTGGCCTGACATGATTTGTTGTTTTGAAGCCTTTAAGCTGGAGTTCAGCAACATTAGGCTCCAGGTTAGGGTTCAGTGTCTCAGATGTGTATCCGTTGCTGAGTGTGTAGGTGTGTGTTTCAGGCTGAGGCTGTCTCAGTGCCCCTCTCTCACTGTGACAGCTAATAAACAGAGCTGCCAGCCTCTCTGCAACCCCCCCGCACACATACACACACACACACTCCCCTCCGCCCACCCAGCACCCTGCCTCGTACGCCATCTGCCCCGAGCTACCAGCCCAGTTACAGCCCAGTTACAGCCTGCGCCGGCCCCAGTGTGATTGTGTGTGTCGAAGAGAGAAAGAATGAACAGCGAGTGTGTCTTTTGTGTGCACATGGGTGTATCAGGACTATTTTTAACTATTACTATTTTGTCCAAAAAGGTGGGAGCTTGTTACTGTAAGCAAGCCCGGTGTGTCCAAGTCCAGCTAATGCTGTTTAAGCTGACCTGACATTTTCTTACTGATAGAAATTGTATACTGTTTTGTGATATCACCAACCAGAGGCCGTACTTCACCCATCTTTTTATTCACGGGTCTCATCCCTGAGGTGTCCAAAGTCAACAACCTGAACTAACAGGACAGCAGAGGACTGCTGAGATGTATTTAAGAGATGTATTCTATAGATTGTTATTCAACTCAAGCAGACCTGTTCAGGTAAATTTAGCTACAAATGCAACAGGAGATTCAACCAGGAGTGAAAGTGACACTTGGAGGCTGATTAAGGCTTTATGGCTGGAGGATCCGTCCTGCAGCTACTGACCCACAAGGGCTGCTGGATGTTTTCTGAAGGGGGAGAAGAGTCATCGCTTACTGTCATCCCCCTCTCTCTGATCTGTAATGACTGTAGCATATGCTGCATGTATGAGGGGAGGGCTGTGTGTGTGTGTGTGTGTGTGTGTGTGTGTGCAGGGGACAAGCTGCACAGGGAAGCCTTTATACATCTGATATTTCCCATCTGTAAATCTTTATCGAGGAGTCTTCCCTGAACATCCCCACTAACTGTTTTTCTGTGTGTGTTTCCACAGACAAACGGACAAGGCCGCGACTGTATCTTCACCGAGATCGTTCTGGAGAATAACTACACTGCGCTGAGAAACGCCCGCTATGAGGGCTGGTACATGGCCTTCACCCGCCGCGGGAGGCCACGGAAAGGCTCACGGACGCGCCAGCACCAGCGCGAGGTCCATTTCATGAAGAGGCTGCCGAAGGGGCAGCAGCCCTCCCACCCAAGCCACCACGGCCCTTTCGACTTCATCCACTACCCCTTCAGTCAAAGGACTAAACGTACACGATACTCGTCAGAGCACTGAGGAGGGGGAGGGAGATAGAAAAGACAGAAAGAGAAAGAGGAGAAACTGAGAGACTGACTGAATTACCAGCAGCCGACACACTCCTCTGCTCTTCAAAAACAACCTCTAGAAGTTTTTATACTGAGCATTACTATATCTTAATATGTGGTTTCTTTTCTATTTTTCTCGAAGTAAAAAAAAAGCTGTACATAGACAAAAAAATGAGAAATCTATTTTTGTACACCAGACTTAGTACTGACCTGTGTAAAAAACAAAACAAAAAGAGAAGTTTGTCTTTAGATGCACATAACTCATTGTCTGACTTATCGGGGACATCTTAGTAGAGTGCGTTGTGTTGTTTTATTTTATTTCATTTTGACCACTGGAGTCATTTTTTGGACTCTCGCCTGCTGCTCAAGGAGACTTGAAGGGCCCTGAGTGACCGCACTGCCAGGGAACGCTGCGTTCACAGACACAAACTGTCACACACTGCGTTGGAGAGTGCCAGGGTTCAGTAAACGTTGCATAAACACGTGGCGGTAACGCTGCAGTGTTTAAGCTTTTTGCTAGATGCTGCATCCTGACTGGGATCATTCTGTATCTTTCTCACACAGCTCAAGCTAACAGAGCTTTAACAGCATCTGATGGAACAATGTGGCAGCTACATTTGATAATCACAGGTTTCCTGTTCTGACTGTAATGTTGATGTGTACAAAATGCATTGAAGTGTAAGGAACCCCTCGACACACCCATTCCCCCTCACCCTCTTGTGTTCTTGTTGCCCCCTGAATGTCTGTTTTTATACATATATAAAATATATTTTTATTTGAGGATGTGTAAAATAATTTTAAGGATGGAATATTTATTTAAAATGTGTAATAAATGTACATTAAAATACTGATATTAAACTCTTGTTTGGTACATGGTTGCTTTGGACCTGTTTGTAAAACCCTAAAAAGACACACAAGTTTGCTGACCAGTCTTATCCTCTACACGTACATACTTAGCTGTGTGTAAATACATTTTAGCTTAGTGTGAGTCTGATAGCACCTGTACCTGTAACATCCTGTGGAGGAAATAAATAAAACAACATGCACAAATGACTTATTTCATGATCATAGATTAATATTTTAAGATGTGTTTTAGGGATGTGTTTAAAGGATTACACAATGTCTGTAGCAGCAAAATCTGAAGAAAAATGGACTATATCATCGAAATGAGCCGCTTGGATTAAATACAACATGTTTAATGCCTGTGCCCTAATGTTCTGTTCATTTGTGCACAAATGATTAATTCAAAGGCACAAATTAGTAATCTGTGCACACTAATTATTAAATATTTCACAGTGCTTTTCCTTAAAGGGAAGCTAAAAATTAAAAAGGTGGAAATTCACAAAAGTAAGTGGAATGTACTTATCTATAGTATGTACTTTCGAATTACAATACCATTTCTTGACGAAAAACATCTGTCCACAAAGCACTGGTATGCTGCATCTCCAGCTACAGGGCAAGTAGCCACATTTGGCTGTGATGACCTCCAACTAAAAACATAAATTGTTGATTTAAAATTTCTGTGTACAGATTAAACACCTGCAATGGACTGGCGACCTGTCCAGGGTGTACCCCGCTTTTCCCACGATGTCAGCTGGGATTGGCTTCAGCCCCCCGCGACCCTGTACGCAGGATAAGCGGTTGACGATGGATGGATGTTAATCAGTGAGCTTTAGAGGTGTTGGTAGGTGGGTGATATGAGTGAATTCAAGAGCTCTGTGTACAAGCCAATAGCAGGTGAGTTATTAGTAATAACTATGCTAGCCTCAGCTGCTAAATACTGCAGCATGAAGGCAAACTCTGCAAATCTAACAGCCTTCAATCTATACTACAGATAATCAATTTAGTGTTTACATAATGTCAGCTTGTTTGTTCGTTAGCTGTATGTGGTCAGCTATCCATCACTGTCTTGCTGTTTTCTGTAAAGCCACTGTAGAAGTCAGTAGCCTTAACCATACACAGCCCCCCTAAACTGTATTGGACAGGGTGGCTTTGTTCAGTTAAAATATTATTTATGTATTATTAGATTTTTTTAACATTGTGACAATGTCACCAAATTGCCTCTTAAGCTTTCTAAATACCACCAACAGGTTTTTAGAAATGATTGTACCATTGTATCATAATTTTACACCTCATGATACACCATAATGGATCAAGAGATATATACTTTGCAAAAGAAAATCTGTTTTATGGGAACTGGGTAGAAGGAACATTTGGTGTGTAATGAAATTGTTAGATGCAATTGGGGATGTGTTCCCTTACAGTGATTTCTGTTGTAAATATGAATTTAATTGCAATCTGAAAGAAGTTAAATCTCTTTCCTAGCTAATTTAAATGTTTGTATTCTCAGTCCCCATCTCATCTCCCCAGACCTTTTGATAAATGGAATCTTGTAAAAAATAAAACCATATTGTGAATATTTCTGACCAACCAACAGTATTCAAACTGAGAATGAAGTTCTTCAGACACTCGCTTCCACCAAAAACAAAAGAAATTCACTGCAAAGTAATGCATGATTTCTGCTCTTCCAGTGACCTATTTTAGAAAGATTTGGTTTGACAGCAATGAATGTGCTTTCTGTGAAGGTGATACTGAAACAACACAACTTCTCTTTGTGTCATGCTCTCAAGCCCAGTTGTTCTGGAAACAATTCATGGAATGGTTACGTAGCAAAACCATTTAAATCATAATAATATTATTGTCTCTTTAGAAGACACAATATTGGACCTCATTTTCAATGTTTTGCTCATTTTAGCCAAATTCTTTATTCATAAGGTTAAATATATAAGGAATCCACCCAGTTTCAATGAAATGTCTACAAAAATTAATCGGATCAGCAGGTATCAACACTGCTTAATCTATCTGAATGTATTTTTTACATATCATATTGTACTGTCTCTGTGGAAAGGTTTGATGTCTCTTATGTAGCATCTGTTCCTTCCACATTTTAGACATTTTGTAATCATATTGCCTTAGAGTTTGTAAATTAGAATTTTCTACAGTAAAAAAAAAAAATCCTAATAGGCTAAGTTGTTTTTGTATTTTCATTTGGAATTTGGGAAAACTGCATCACATCCGATTTGCACTGAGTTGTGGGTAATTCAGTCAGTTAACTCTGGTGATGTCTGCATCCAAAGCATGAAGGGGTTCAGTCTGTGCAAAAATATAAATAGTGCAAATAACATGCACGTTAAAGTACTGTGAGCAGTGCAGTATGAGTGCAAAGGTGCTATTAGATTGAAGGAAGGCCTCAGGAAAGAAGCGATCCCTGCGCCTGCTGGTGTGACAGTGTAGGATCCTGGGAGGAGGGTGAAAAGTCCATGGTTAGGGTGGGAGGCATCACCGAGGACGTTTCTTGTCCTGCCCAGGCAGCACTTGTAATAGATGTTCTCGATGGTGGGTAACTGGGTGCGGGTTGCATTAAAGGTTAAAGGGTTGGCGGACTCTTCATGGGGTGGTGATGGCGCAATGGATAAAATACATGCCTTTGGTGTGAGAGACCCGGGTTCCATTCCCCACTGTGACCCATCCACCATTGTGTCCCTGAGCAAGACACTTAACCCCTAGTTACTCAGTGCGACCTTTGACATGTATAGCAATTGTAAGTCGCTTTGGATAAAAGCATGAATAAATGTAAATGTATACATGCTGACAAACAAGCATACACAGACACCCAATGCAGTAAAGCAGAACTGTTTCTATTCAGTGTAAAATCCAATAAAAAAGTGTTTACTATAGGTCTGTGTAACATATATATATAGTATATATTATACTTAGTTAACCCACTTTTTATTTGTAAATATATATATATATGAAGAAAACTGCACACTGAACTGCACATTTTGGATAGGCCTTTTATTGTGGCCAGCCTAAGGCCTTTTATTATGGCCAGCCTAGGGCACACCTGTGCAATCCCCATACTGTCTGATCAGCATCTTGATATGCCACACCTGTGAGGTGGATGGATTATTACAAAGGAGAAGTGCTCACTAACACAGATTTTGACAGATTTGTGAACAATATTTGAGAGAAACAGGTCTTTTGTGTACATAAAGAAAGTCTTAGATCTTTGAGTTCAGCTCATGATGAATGGGGGCAAAAACAAAAGTGTTGCGTTTATAATTTTGGACAGTGTATATACAGTATATATGTTCATGTAAAAACATATGTATATGTTTATGTTTAAGCACTCACAGCACTTGGTTAAAGTCATGGAAATAACTCGGTGAAAGACTTTATAAAACAACAGCAAAACACACAACATGTTTATTGTAGTAGCATTTGACCCAAACCTCGATCTTTCCCTAACCTTAACCAAAGTTCTTTGTTGTTTAAACTTAACCACATGCTGAAATCAGGATGAGAAATTCCAGTCTCTAGTGTCAAAGCCCTGCGCTTTGTACACCCACCTGGAGCATCTCCCTGTGACATAAATGTGTCATCAAAGACATTTACACAATGAAAAATGTTGAACATTTGAACATAATCAAAGCAGAAATGATGTTCCCATTCAAAAAGTAATGGGAAAAACAAATAGTGGTAATATATAAACATAATGTCTGGGAGACAGGTCGGCTTAGGTGAAACAAAACAAATTGGCCTTTTAACTGAAACATTTACGTCTATTGCCCACTTCATCAGCCTTATAGCTGAATTAACTAGAGTAGCATTTATATATTCACTTGCATCTGTGGCAGCGATGTCAACAAAGAGAACACAAATGTTGGTGTATAATGAAATTGTCTAGGGCTGGATTATTCCACTGAGCTCAGCAGCCTCTGGGCCAAATCAATCAGTCATCTGTTGCATTTCGCAGGTGCTGCTCATGTCAAACTCTTCACAGGTCCAGACCCAGGACCTGCAGCAGTTCGAGTCTGAAGCTGGGCCACTTTATTTAAGTGACCACCCATTGTGTATACCTAATCTATCCATTACTGATAGGATCTTTAAGACTTGAATTTTATTTTTTTGAAAGGAAGGTTTGTTGAGAAACAAACATATGCTTCTTTTCTAGTGCTGTATTAACCTCCTCACTCCAGCACCTCTTAACTGAACTGGAAGGAAATGCTGCGGCATTTGGTTTCTCCCCACATGAAACCTGACCAGGGAAAGCTAACAGGGAGGGTATTCTTAGTCTGATCTCAACAGGGATAACAAGGTCATTTGAAGTCATACCCCCCCCCCCCCCCCCCTTTTTAGCAGATAGCAGCATGTCAGTGTCAGAGCGCTTTGCTGTTGTGAGGATGATACCGTTGTGTTTGTTTTTAGGCTTTAGCTTCCTTCAGGTTCTGTAACGCTCAGTATCTCCACTGTCATTCTATCATCTCCCGCCTTTTTACACCCCGCGTTTAACCTGATTGGAGAATCCCAGCAGGTACTAATGTGTGTGTGTGTGTGTGTGTGTGTGTGTGTGTGTGTGTGTCTATGCAGATATGTTTGTGGGAAAGAGAGTTAGATCCCTGTTTGATTGATTGTCCAGTGTCTCTCCCTTTTTGTGTCAGAGGACCACCTCTGCTCTGTGGGTGTATGAATCTGTATATAGGCAAACTGTGTGGACTCTCCTTCCTTTTAGGGGACAAAACACACCCAAAAGTCCCCAAGATAAATCATAAAATTGTAGGATTTTGACTTGGTTAGGCAAATAGTGGTTAGGATAAGTCTCCGGGAAATGAATGTAAGTCAATATAATGCCCTCTGAAGTGATGGAAACACGAGTATATGTGTGTCAGAAGGAGAGGGAATAGCACTGCTGTTTGAAAGTTGGCCATAAATTTCCTTCAAGAGGACATCTGAGGATCCTTTGTCTTCTCTCTCATACTGGAGGTCTGAGGATTAATTGCATAAAGTTCCCACAATGAATCACAAAGTCTTCAGGTCAGTGTAGTCTGAAGAGAACAGTTTGTACAGTAGCAAACAGATTTAGCAGCCGACAAGAGAGTTAACGTTGGACAGGCGTCCAATGACGTTTTTAAACATACAATGCCAACGTTTTAAAAATCACTTTAAAATCCTGAGAAATTTGTTCTATGACACTACTGTATTCTGTATACTGCATTCCAGAAATATGAGCAATCCACAACAATAGTGGATAGTGAATAGTTTTGAAGAGAATGTATGAGCAAAACTTGAAACTCTCTATGAATACTTATTATTAAAGTATATTAGGGGTCTACAATGGAACAGACAATATATAGTAGTGAAGATGCTACTATTATTATAGTGCAATCAGACTGCAAATTTACGTCTTCTTTTGTTCACACAAAAATTTGCATTTTTTTTTCTTTATCTACTGTCCTACAAACATGCTCTTTTATAAAAAATATTCTTAAATTTAAAGTTGAACTTAGTTTTCAGATTATTTCCTATGGTGTGCTTATGTTCAATTCATAAAGATACTGAGCAAAAAACCTTGTTTTCACAGGTTCTAAGAAGCCAATTTGTAACTTATGCACCTGTGATCTGTAAATCCCAAATTAACTTAAAGAGGTCATATTATGCGTTTTGTTTTTTCCCTTTCCATTAGTGTCTTATATATCTTTTTTGTGCATCTAATAGGTTTGAAAAGTGAAAAATCCTAAAGTCCACCCCAAAGGAAGTTTCCATCTCCACAGAAAACACTGCTCTGAACTGCCTGAAAACAGCTCGTTTGTAGTCCTTTACTTGTAACCTATCCCGAGCATTGTGCCATGTATCATTTTGTAATACGTGGCACAATGATCGCCTAGCATCTAGTGTGGCACGCCTTTAAAAACACTGGGGGGAGAAACACACTGAGCTGCAGCACACACAGTGTAAAGATGTCCACCCGCTGCCTCCCCTCAACCCCCACCTCCCTACAGAACATTAGAGACCCTCCAAGCAGTCAGTGGACATAAAGTTGTTACTGAGATGTAGAGACCCCCCCCTAGCATAGGCAACATAGGCAGTTGCCTAAGGAGCAAAAAGTCGGTGGGGCTTTATTGGAGCTGCTGAAGTTAACGTGTGGATTTGGGAGGTGATTTCTGCCCGATCACAAGTCTTTCAGTTTGTTTCGGTTTCACATGCAGCATGCAGTCCCAAACTGTGTCTGTCAAACACAGGGGATAACGTCACAACCAGCGGAGCAATAACGTAATGCACTGCAGAGTAAAGGCCAGATAGAATTCAAAATATTATGAATTCTCATTAAATGATTTCAAATCTCACCTAAGGCTCCAACACTGCCATTAATAACTCACCACTCTGAAACTCTTACTCCAGTCCATGTTGCAATGCTGGTTCGGGAACATATACAGCTGAACCGAAGCCTGATTATTGGCTTGTCAGGACCCGCCCTACTCTGCTTCTGATTGGCTAGTAGTCCTTAACTAGGAACTGCGCATGTGCAACTCCCAACAAAGATCTTGTAGAGGTAAGATGTATCACTCCACAGCTAAAATGAAGTATTCAACACACAGGATGAAAAGAGGAGCTGCAGCAATGTGCAGTATGACAAAAATATGGTGTTTTTTTCATTAAACCATGTAAACCTGTTCTAAATAAAATTATAAACTTGAAAATGAGCTTAATATGACCACTTTAAAATACAATCTGCACTTTTCCCTTATATAATGCTAGCACAACTGAGAGTTTATTTAGGAACAGCCATGGAGAAAAACAGAAAAGCAAACTGTTTGGAAGACAAATCTAACAGAAAATTTTTTTCTTCTTTCTGGGGGACAATAGCAACAAATAAGCCCAGGATCATCGTGTGCAAAGAAGTCATTCCAGTTTCTGAAAACTCTTTTGCTTATAAAAGGTTTTCAATGTCTTCCAATAATGTAAGAACAGCCATGGTTACTTCTTTGTAATTAGACACACTATGTTTAGAACAGTACATCCTGTTTTTTATTCCTCACACCTTTTAAATTGACAATTCCATTGTTCACAAAGCTAATGCAGAGTTTACCACAGGCTTGGGTGCAAACAGCAATACCACTACAAGAGCAGCAGGAAAATCACATAGGTCAAGTCTAGACTTTGCTTTGAGAGAAAATCATTTCCACATCAAAGGAAGGATTTGTAAATAACTACTCACACATGGTTTTCTGTGTAAGTCATACTTAAGGTCAAAATTGATCAATTGTTTTATAAAACATATCAATAACGCCCATGCATTGTTTTAAAACTAACCAGGAACCCGTTTTTGCTACTGCTGTTACTGCTATTTTCTTCCAGACTCTCCATTTCCCTCTTGTGTTTATATATTCATGAAGCGTAGTCATACACTTTGGGATGAGCCATAACATTTGTGAATGTCACCTCAACTCTTCCTACCTAGAGTAAATCTCTGTGTGGGTTTACCTCATTAACTTTTCCTCTTGTGTTGAGCCTGTTGAACGCACCTCTCAATAGTCATGGGATGTCCTGAGGGAGGAACTAGAAAAAACTAGATTAAAGTCAATGGAGTTTTTTGTTAGTTTCTGTGAGATTACGAGATGGTTAACAACAGGTCAGAGGATCATCGAAATTATTAGGAATCTTTTTCTTTGATGATGAATATCTCCAAGACAGAATTTGGCAGTGTGGCCTGTAATAGTGCTATTTCACTCACGTACTTACACTGCTGTTCTGCAGCCCCATCAAAGAGGGACAAAGTCTGAATGCTGAGTTATCAGACCATTATTAGACAATAAACATTAAGCAATGTTAAAAGTTCTAGCAAGAAGCTCATCAGCAAGCAGAACAGAGGAGAGTGACAGTAGAAAAACTCTCCAATGACCCAGAAATGTGGAATATGTATGCTAAAAGTTAAAATGTTTTGATTTTCAATTGACCTCAGTATGTACAGCTGATTAGGAACTAACACGTTCTTTCATCATCAATGTCTTTAAATCTGTATTTTCTCAATTAACTGATTGGTCTGTAAAATGTCAGAAAATGGTAGTGCTGAGAAGACACAGCTGAATGGACGAGCTCCTTCACTAGTTAATCCTGACCTAATAAAGGCAATCCTAACCCAAAGCACTGAATTAAATGGTCTTGACAATACTTGACATTAATCTGCTTAACTCCTTCCACATTGGATTAACAGAGGTATCTTTCCCTTACGACTTCCCATAGAAGCTCAGACAGCAGATCTATCAATTAAAGCCACTATGTTGTGATAACTCAATGATATAACATGATAGAAATAAAGAAAATACTGATTAAATGCAGTTTTGATCGTTTTAAAGAGAGACTTTTGCAGGTGACATCATGGGTGTATGATTCTGTTTCTCAAATCCAGAATATGCGGAGCCTCTGGAAAGCCAGAAAACGTTGTGTCAATTGATTAAATTAGGTGCCTAGTCTGCCCTCTACATTACAGCCCCCACCACTTCCTCTGCTGTCTGTAAAGCCTGAGTGAACCTCAGAGAAGAACTGGCTTGTGGGAAAAATCACACCTTCTGTGTTGCCAATGCTGCCATGCAAATGTGGAGCAATTCCAGTGCAAAAAAACAGGGCTAACATCGCTTTCATCCATTTTATTGAGCCTCAGCCATCATCCTTAACCCTGGATAAACAAACAACCCCCCCTCGTGGAGGCCATAGAATAGCAGGGGTGACACAACAGAACGCGACTCTGCCTCCTTAAGAAGCTTCGAATGCCGCAAGCTGACTGCCCCCATCAAAGAGCACTTACAACATCCAGCCACTTGTATACGCTCTGAAACATTCCCAGGGAGCAAACAGCCCTTGTTGACCCTCTGGGCTGACTGCTCTGAGCTCTAGATGGGCTGGAGATACCTCCAAATGATAAGTTTTTGAGTGCATTTGGAATCAATGTTGCTCTTACAGAAATAAAGTTACTGATCAGTTGTTAGGTACACACTGACTCGGTCTTGACATATCAAGATATTAATTTCTTGAGACAAGTCAATTAAAGTCTATCAGCTGTTTCAGATTTGAATGTGACATTTACAGCTAACTATTGGTCCAAACTGCTGTCAAGGAAAATGAAAACTACACTTGCTCACAAAACCTTTTTTATTTGACTCCCTCAAAATGATTTAGTCTTTAGCTGAAAGAAATCCCCAAAACCTGGAGGTGCAGTTTGGAGGGTTATGGAAAGAAAACAGGCTGTAATTTCAATTTTAAAAGAGCGTGTAATTGTACAACAGAATCACTGTGTTCTGCGTCTTCATCTGAACCGCCTTCTTGATTTGCAGTCATTCTGAATTGCTGTAGAGTTGTACAGTGATAAACTATTCAATAGTAAACTATATAGAGTCCAGTGGTCCAGCAGAAGCAGAAGTTTTTCCTACAGATGACCCTGGGTACTGCAATGGATATTCTTACAACTCATGAGAGGCAATGTCGCTACCGCCACCTGCTGGTGTAGCTAATAAACTGCTCTCACATTTACAGATCTCTGTTTACAGATCTCTGTGGTTCAGAGTGGACAAAATTCCACAAATGCATAAAAAGGAAGTCACAAATGGATGGAGTACAAATAGATCCACAAATGCGTAAATAACAATTTGTATGTGAAATTAAAATACCTGTGTACAGAGTAAATTGTACATATTTACAAATTGCACTGTATTTTTGTGGATATGATTTTACACATCACAAATGTAAAAATACATATTTGTAGATAGTAAAATATTTGTGCATCATAGTACACATTTGTGGATTGTTTTCTGTGGGTTACATATATGAAAGTCCAATAAAAGCTTCCATATAAACATACCATAAACATACATTCATGTTGCACACAAATTACAGATGGCGTCTTTTTCATGCAAAAAGTATTTAAATGAAAAGGAATTTCTCTTTTTTCCACCAGAAATGTAATCCTGAAAGTGTGGGAAAGGCTTTGAAAGAACCATTAAACCATCATGAGAGATCAAACTTACAGGCCAGTGGCTTGTCACACTTTTCTTAAGTGCTGCAATTCTGCTGGGGGACTCCTGTCCTGAGTTCAGTAATTCTAAAATCATGGCTACACCTCTGAATAATTCAGAAACATTTCATCCTGTACTCATTAAGTACTGAGATTCCATAGCCAGCCCTATTGTTTTAAAGTGATGGTTGTAAGGTACCAGAGTTAACAAAACATATTGGTACAAACACTAAAATTGGAAAATAAAAAGAATAATCAAATTTACAAAGAATTTAACATTGGATTTAACATTAGATTTGTCTTTTTGTAACAATTTATGGAGAGGAACATAACTTTTTAAATGTGATAAAACACCTTGTCTCTGATTAGTGATAGCCAGCAGTGGTTTCATACTGTACTAAGCTGTCTAACACTGTCTAAGGGTGTTTAGATGTATGCGTACAGATGCATAAAGGTGGATGGATTCTCTATCAAAAATGACAGGCAGCTCATTAAATCCAAGCCCCCATTCAGTAGTGTTAACAAAAGCCACCAGTCTAACCAAGCTGGATAATTGAAACGCAAACAACTGATCAAAGTGAAGCTTCAGCTCGACAGTTTCATTGTTTGTGTACGGGCCTTGTGCGAGACCTGTTGACTTTTCCAATTGGAGCTGTAAACTTTTGTTTGTCCATGCATTTCCAAGACTGATTGTCAGTCTGATCTGAACAATTACCAGCTAAATGTGTTTGCCAGCTCAGGCAGAGCCCCCCTCCTTCTTTGCTGCCCTAAAAAGATCAAAAGGGAAGACCCCCCCCCCCCCCCCATAGCCCCCTTCGAAACACCCCCACCGCAACCCCCAAATGTCCCCTCCACTCCCCGTATCCCACCTCCCAACCTCTTCATTTCCTTTTAGCCATGACAGTTCAGCTGGAAAGCCAACCATAAATGATTTTTTTCGACGGCCCAGTGTTTGGGACATGGTCTTTTAGAGAAAACAGCTTTCAACCAGGGGACATGTCTCTCTAAAAAAAAGGGAAAAACGATCTGCATATTTCAATTATGTGCGGTTGCGCTCAGCTGATCAAAGAGCTGCAGGGATGCCCCTTGTAAC
Source organism: Micropterus salmoides (assembly GCF_014851395.1). NCBI lineage: Eukaryota > Metazoa > Chordata > Actinopteri > Centrarchiformes > Centrarchidae > Micropterus > Micropterus salmoides. The sequence goes on from NW_024041373.1 coordinate 365,030, forward strand.
TGAAGGCTTGAGGACCCTCATGATGTGAATGAGCACAAATTGATGCTACTGATGCTAAACGGTTAAGCGCCTCACAAAATGTCATAAGGTCAATCAACTTTTGGTAGTCATTTAACCGTGACACAACCTTGGCAGTTTTAGTGACTAAACAGGCCTCAGGGCGGTGCTGGGCTGGTTTCTACTTTCATTCTATTGCACAGTGTCTGTAAAAATAAGAGTAAGAGGTCAGGAGGGAAAGCTGATGCATGTGCTTGCCAAAACATTTTGATCAAATTGAACCTAAGGGCATTGTCCACTGAAACAATTCAATGGCTTATCATACACTGGAAACATGCTGGAATTTTAATAATTTAAAGGTCTTACTAGCTTTTTGTGGTGCTTTAAACCACATCTCATGGTCTTCTTTAGAGGGTGGGTTTTAGTCAGTTTAGTGTTTCTTTTGAGTCAGTTATTGTTACTGAGCAAGAGGACGACTGTGTGTGCAGTTTTCTTTTAGACCAATTTTAGAACTTAAAAATAATGAGTTGAACAAACGCCCAGCTGAACGCTCACTAAGCTCATTAAATTATTTGTATGTGGGTTCAAAAAGTAATGGAATCTTGCATGTCTATTTTCACCTTATAAGTCATTGTTAGCTCTGATCATTCTAAAATAAATACCAACATGTCCTACTGCATCCAGTCACATTTTGCAGGATGATTTTTTTGCTATTCTGTCCAGAGTCGCCTGCGCAGCATGAGTATGACCAAGAGGGTCAAAGTTCAAGGCGCAATGTTATAACAAAGTAGTATATCCCAATTGCATACTGCATGCAACAATACATACTTTGCAAGGGTAGCTGCAGTACATACTAAAAGAAAAATTATGCCATTTGGAATGCAGCACCGTCGTGGTTTTGATTTTAGAGTGTTGTTATTTGTTACATTTACGTTCCTCCTATTGTTTACTTCCGCTTTCCAAAACAGGAAACCGGCTAAGCCTGGCATAGCTTACTGTAAAATAAATTCATTGACGAAGTGAACAGTTTCATACTGCGTTCTACTCTGAAGGACATGCATACTGTGGTTGCCAGTAGTATGTTGTACGCAGTTCCGAATACAGCCATTATGTCTTTTATTCTGCTTTCTGTTTTTACTTTGGTATGTTTCTCTCATCTCATTTCTGGTCACCACTCTTGCTCTTGTTTTTCCCACTTGTGTGATTTTTTCACCTATTTATTGTTAATCACCTCCCTCTTGTGTATTTAAGATGGTGCCTTCCCTTTGTTTCGTATCCTTTCGATATATTGTCAAGTGTTGCTTTTTGTCTTCTGTGTTCTCTTCCCGTGTCTTTTGGGTTATGGAGTTTGGATTATTGCCGATACTTTAGTCTCGTATAACCAGATCTATTTCCTATCTCCTCTCCTATCCACATGTATTTTTAGCGCTGTGCTAGTGTTCTGTCACAATGCCTACCTCTGTTTAGTCATTTTTGCATATTTTGCCAGGTCTTAGTGTTCCAGCCTTGATTCCTGTTTTTTGCCTGTCTGTCCCTGATCACAACCTGCTCCCAGTTCTGTCTGCCTGCCCATATCTGTTACCTGTGTGTAAAACTGTTACAATTTATGAAGAAGGTGTGTCCATATCAGTCCCTAAACATTCATTCAGATTTAAAGTACTTGTCTGTGTATTAGCACTGGTACAAAATGACATGTAGTACTGCAACCATAGCAATGCAAATCGAACTGGATTATGACCTTACTCAAGATTATCTTGATCATTTGATTTTCAGACAAAGATTATACCTTTATTGTCATAGTTTTAAAATAATCACCATTCTCCATTAAGTATTTAATCATCGCAGGTTAAAGAGTTCAACAGAATCAAGTGACTGCAGAGGCGATATGAGTGGCTGTAGCTAGTCCAGTCCAAGAGCATAGAATTTAGTAGACCCTGTCCCTGTCATGCACGACACCCCGACCCCACCCCTGCTGGTAGATGTTTTTATTGTCCCCACCAACAGTGACATGAAAGGTGTGAGCATTTTGGTGTAGATGTTACAACTAAGTAGTTGAAAAGATGATATTAGAATAGATCCTGGGGTGAAGTTATGGAAATTGAAGAAGACAATTTGTTTGACATGATGTGCAGGGTCAATCTGTGTTTTCATGGGATCTCTTGAATTGTAGGTCAGTCTATGTTACACTCCAACAAGTTTTTTCCACTGGAATGGCAGCCCAGGGGGCACTGCATCACTTTTTCACCAGTGAGTTCAGTACAATGAGCATGAGGAACAGGACAATATGCCTGTATGGGCAGTCGAGGCAGTCGGCAAAGTCTAGTTTACTTTGTTTTTAATCGTTTTACTATTTTAATATTTTGCTGTGTGTTTTACTCATATCTTGTCTTGTTATTTTAGCATATTGTTTCACTTTGTCATTTCATTTATTTTTTGTTTTATTGGTACTTTGTAAATTTGCTTAGAAAAGTGCTATATGAAAAGTTATTATTATTATTATTATTATTATTGTTATTATTTTAGCTTGCTGGAGCAACTCTGAGAGAGAGAATGTTAGAAATGGTCTTTCACTGCTGAGGAAACCAAATCATCACAAAATAATAAATCCATTAAAAAGACAACCTCAGAGACCATTCTGTCATGTTTCAACATAATATTTGTCTTGGAATCATGACATCACCAATCAGAGATAGTTTTCAATGAAATCATCTTTTCCTTTCTTGTCATTAAAGGTACAAAGGGAAAAGCATTGTCACATTTCAGGCTACTAAATTAATGCAAAGTATAATCAACTTTATTGGCCACAAACAATTTCTACACAATGCAGTGCATGCAACCTTTGTTCTCTGCATTTAACCCATCCTAATTAGGAGCAGTGGGCAGCCATTGTGCAGCACCTGGGGAGCACTTAGGGGTTCAGGGCCTTGCTCAGAGGTACACTAAATCAGTGGTTCTCAAAGTGTGGAACAGGGACCCCCAGGGGTCCTTCAGGGGGATCCAGGGTGTCCGTAACAAAAAGGAGAATCATTTATTTGCACTATAATTCCATCCATAAGTAACACAATGTAAGAATGTATGACTGTTTTGGTCATGGGTTTCATACACTTTCTGTAACAAAACATCTAAAAGCAAAAATCCCATCAGATGGGTGGCTGTGGGACAAAATCTTATCAAATGGTGGTCAGTGGTCTAATTTGTGTCAATTTAGGGGTCCTTGACATGAAAAGCTTTGAGAACCACTGGGATAAATAGGAATCAAATAAATAAACTCATTTATTTCAAATAGAACACAGAATACAGATATGATTCAGGGGTATTTGGACAGCAATCATGTGATGTAATAGACAGAAGTTGGAGACACGCTCAGTTTTATCCCCAGCTTTAGACGTCATCACGTCCAGTTACGTCATCAGCTGTCAGTACAGTGCCCGAATGGCTTCCTGTTTCCTGTGTCCTACTGCTCTCTGAAAGATGGAATATAGTTTACTTTCTTTAACACCCGTTTTTACAAACTTCTACCGTGTGCGGAGCAACACACCGCAGAGACCTGGACCCGGAGTGTGCGGGCAGGGAGCAGCAGCGCTGTCAGGGGGCTCACCATGCTGTTCTCCCAGCTGCCAGAGGATGTTCTCTATCATATCTTGGCTTATTTGGACTACAGATCTCTCAGTCGCCTCTCTCAAGTTTGCAAAACGATTTACCACTTTGTAAAGCGGGACGCTGTGTGGAGGAAGATCGCTCAGGAGTTTTTAAACACTGGAATTACTCGGGATGGGACGGACATGTAAGATCGCACACTGATGACAAAGCTGCTGTGAATTGTTTAGCTTAGCGTTAGCTTAAACTGCAGTACTGGTCTTTACTGAACGTTGCTGACACCTTGTTTCACACACACTGTACGTTAGTGGCTAGTTTACATCCTGTGCTGTGCACAGCTACAGGGCAGTGGAAGAGACCTACAACTGCAGCGTGGGCCAGAACTCTGTAGGAATTGCCTCCCTGAATTTTGTCTACAGGCAGGCTGAATGTGTTGTGGTGGCAGCAGGGCAACCAGGGCACACAAGTCTCTGAAAGTGGTACCTCCTTTTACAAGAACCAGTAAATATTACACATTACTCATACTTACTTTGATTAAGAATTAGTTCATAGACCAGATTTCAACAAACTGAACAGAGTGATCATGGGTTTGCAGTTTACTGTGAACATGCACCTGTTACCTGAAAAGGACCCTAAAACGTTAGTGTCCTTTTGCACAAGCAAACTAAAGGCCACATCCATGACCCCATAGACTGCATATAAAAAGGCTGACCCCTGTTCCTCCCACTCTCTTTACAATATGTGCAGATTTCTATGCAGGAATACTAAATGACCACATATTAGATTTGTGTTAAAATAAAACATTTGTGTAGCAATATGTTAAATTTGAGTGCAAAACTAAGATTCAGAACTCAAACCTAGATTCTGACTCAGTGAGGCCCTGTCAGGAATAGGTAATAAGGAACAAATCACCTGAAGTTTCTTATCTTGTCCGTTGGTATTTTGCTTTAGGCAAACATTTTCCCAAAATATGACAAACCAGTTGACAATAGGGATGCACTGATTAGCCTATAGATTTTGATGGTACGATTATAGTCTGAAGAAAAATCCTACTTTCACGATTATAATGCATTCATTTATTTCACAACACCACAGATAGTATAAAAGCACAAGCACATTTTTAATTACAGATTTTACTTTATTATGTCCCCACACTATTTCTTTGTTGACTTTTGTTGTTGCTGCCTATCGAAACAGAAAAAATACAGTAACCAAATATAACAGTTTAAAATAAAAATAAATAAAATCTCTTGCAATTAAATATAAGCTACCCCTGTAGAGTTGTCAACCAATATGGGTTTTTCAATGGCCGAAGCCGAAATTTAGAGAGCAGGGCGGTTAATGACTGATATATAATGCTGACATCAAAACAAAGAAAAGTCATGTATAATTCCATTATTCCATGCAGAGTACAATTTACATGTTATCTCAGCCAGTAACATGTTGTTTTAGATGGAATTTTAATTAATGAATAAAATAGAAACATACATTGGGTTCTGCTGAAGATTTCAGAACGTGACTGGTGTATAAGGGAGAGTGGGGTACAGTTTGTCAGAAGTGACATCATCCAACTGCATCATTCTCTACAGTATACAGGTAACTGTATGATAGGCAGTAATGGATTTAGATTGGATTAGCTGGCATTTAGGATTGTACAATATCTCACAAAAGTGAGTACATCCCTCACATTTTCATAAATATCTTATTCTGTCTTTTCATGTGACAACACTGAAGAAATGACGCTTTGCTACAATGTAGAGTAGTGAGTGTGCAGCTTGTATAACAGTGTAAATTTGCTGTCCCCTCAAAATAACACATCACACAGCCATTAATGTCTAAACTGCTGGCAACAAAAGTGAGTACACCTCTAAGTGAAAATGTCCAAACTGGGCTCAGTTAGCCATTTTTCCCTCCCTGGTGTCATGTGACTCGTTAGTGTTACAAGGTCTCAGGTCTGAATGGGGAGCAGGTGTGTCAAATTTGGTGTCATCGCTCTCACACTCCCTCTTACTGGTCACTGGAAGTTAAACATGGCACCTCATGGCAACAGACTGAGGATCTGAAAAAAAGAATGGATGCTCTTCATAAAGATGGCCGAGGCTATAAGAAGATTGCCAAGACCCTGAAACTGAGCTGCAGCACGGTGGCCAAGACCATAAAGCAGTTAGGGGACTGAACCCTCAGAACTGGCCTCACCATGTTGACCGAAGAAGTTGAGTGCACGTGCTCAGCGTCATATCCAGAGGTTCTCTTTGGAAACTAGACGCATGAGTGCTGCCAGCATTGCTGCAGAGGTTGAAGGGGTGGGGGGTCAGCGTGTCAGTGCTCAGACCATACGCCGCACACTGCATCAAACTGTTCAGCATGGCTGTCGACCCAGAGGGAAACCTCTTCTAAAGATGATGCACAAGAAAGCCCGCAAACAGTTTGCTGAAGACCAGCAGACTAAGGACATGGATTACTGGAACCCTGTCCTGTGGTCTGACAGATGTGGTTCAGATGGTGTCAAGCGTGTGTGGCGGCAACCAGGTGAGGAGTACAAAGACAAGCGTGTCTTGCCTACAGTCCAGCATGGTGGTGGGAGTGTCCTGGTCACTGGGAACTACAGTTCATTGAGGGAAGCATGAATACCAACATGTACTGTGACACACTGAAGCAGAGCAGGACCCCCTCCCTTCAGAGACTGGGCCGCAGGGCAGTATTCCAACATGATAAACACACCTCCAAGACGACCACTCACTAAAGAAGCTGAGGGTAAAGGTGATGGACTGGCCGAGCATGTCTCCAGACCTGAACCCCATTGATCATCTGTGGGGCTTCCTCAAACGGAAGGTGGAGGAGCGCAAGGTCTCTAACATCCACCAGCTCCGTGAGGTCGTCATGGAGGAGTGGAAGAGGACTCCAGTGGCAACCTGTGAAGCTCTGGTGAACTACATGGCCAAGAGGGTTAAGGCAGTGCTGGAAAATAATGGTGGTCACACACAATTTGGACACTTTCACTTAGGGGTGTACTCTCTTTTGTTGCCAGCGGTTTAGACATTAATTTTATTGATATTGATAGCCTTATTGAGACTGCTTAACGATCTGATTCTTTATCGATACCACTATTATTTTGTTATTTGGTAAGACCAGACCTAACGGGCATGAGGTAGGCCTGCACGGTATGAGGAAAATATTCAATGTGCGATAACGTTATATATTGAGATGACGTATCACTTGCGATAAATAAACATATATTGAAGTGTGCATATTAACTGCCTGGTTGTTTTTAATTTAATATTTTAAATACAGCTAAATGTTGTTTCTAGACAACAGCAAAGTAACTCAATAACTTTATCTGACATCACAAGTAGTGAGTGGCGTTTAGAAAGAATACCATCAGTCTGGATCAGTCCCTCCTCCTCTCTTGCTGGCTGCAGGTAACGTTACCAGGTAGAAGGAGGAGCGGCTGGTTTGTCTCAGCCAGCAGCTGAGTTTTTAAGACTACAGTAACAAGCGTAGCTGTCATCAACTAACGTTACAGTAGTTTGGAGCTAACGTTAACTTAACCCTCACTGTATTCCACCGCGACGCCGCAGCCTCTCGTTCTGCTGCCAGTGTGTGTGTGTGTGTGTGTGTGTGTGTGTGTGTGTGTGTGTAGGAGCCGACAGAGAGCAGGCAGAGACTGCAACCTGATGATTTTCTTATCCATTGCGTTTCAAATTAAATCAGATTTGACTCTCGAGACTTAACGTTACATCATAGGACCCGCAAGTCTCGATAGCAGTATCGATGAGCTCGAACCTTACTGATTTGCATGTGCAGGTATCAGCCGATGCAAATGATCTGAAAATGACATATTGGCCTGAGTAATCGGCTGACCCATTAATCTATCACTAAACCCCTGTTCACATCCATGTCAGTATTTCCCTTTTGCACTTCGTCTGCACCAGGTCTCTTTTGATCAACTATAACAAAATTGTTGTCTTTGTGAATTTTTTCACAACCATAGACTGTATAAAAGAAGTGGATATAGCCACTGTGATGTTACCCACTGGTTTGTGGACTACCCTTTGAAGCCTTGAGTTTGGCGTTTTGGCTGTCGGTTTTGGCTGTCGGTTTTGGCTGTCGGTTTTTTTTTGGAACCAGAAGTGACCATATTTGGAGGAGAGGGTGGAACTGGGGAGGGATACGCATTGCTACTCCTGTCAGGTCATTGTGGTAGCAACTCGGTAATCCTAAATTTGGCACCATGAACTCTTTAGGAAAGTCTTTACTGAGGTAATAAATCAAGTGAGAAGTAGTTATTTTTATATAGACTTCTCTTAGGTAGGGGCATCTTCACTGGTCTCACCATTCGATTCGATTACAATTATCTTGTCAATGATTTGATTCAATTCGATATCTCAACGCATCACCTCCAGGGGTGGGAATCTCTAGGCACCTCATTACGATTATGAGGCTACGATGTGACTGTAAACGAACAGGATAAAGATGTATTTTTCTCACTGTGTGACTAGTTGCTACTTTTAAAGCAAAGTATTTGTAACAATCCAAAGTACTAGGTAGTAATGAAATGCAGCTATTTAATGTTACTTCATATAAATGTAGCTAACGTTACATAGCATTATTACATTATTACAGCGTTATTACTGACCTCCGATGCTGCTGTTATTGGTATAGATTCAGATACAGGTTGAACTACACACTTTACAATGCTCCAGCCAAACCACCTTCACTCCGCCTAAACATATCTGTTCCTTTTCTTGTCTCGTCTAGTGTAGTTACATGTTTGTGTCTTGTCCTGTAAGTTGATTATTGTAATCTTGTGTTGAGCACCATGGGCCTTGAGAAACTGTATTTAGTTCCTTCCTTTGAAGAATGACGAGAGGATGCTAGCTAAGTGCTACCGTGCTGCACAGTATGTGGGTGAAAAACATTAACGTTAGTCGCGTATTGATTTTATTGATCATGTGAAAGTTTAATAGCTGCCTGTCTGTGCTGAACATGAAGAACACGTCTCTATGATGTGCACACCACAGACAGTCCGGTGCTGCACCTCCCGCATTTCCAAGTTCTGCCTTTTTTGTTCCATCAACATTATGTTATCAAATAACCTCTAGATAATGATTATTGATATTTGTGAATCGATTCAGAATGTTGCAAGTCAATTATTTTCCATACCCCTACTATTAATGATGGGCATTTCAAGCAAAAATACAATTCAGAGGAGTGGCACCCGGTGTGGCCTTCTGCTGCTGTAGCCCATCTGCTTCAAGGTTCCACATGTTGTGCATTCACATTCTCTTTTTCAGACCCTTCTCTGTAAACCCTAGAGATGGTTGTGCATGAAAATCCCAGCAGATCTTCTGTTCAGTTTCTGAAATACTCAAACCAGCCCGTCTGGCACCAACAACCATACCACCTTCAAATTCACTTAAATCCCCTTTCTTCCCCATTCTGGTGCTCAGTTTGAACTTCAGCAGGTTGTCTTGACCACATCTACATGCCTTAATGCATTGAGTTGCTGCCATGTGACTGGCTGATTAGCTATTTGTGTTAACAAGCAATTGAACAGGTGTACCTAATAAAGTGGCTGGGGAGTGTATTTAAACATTTATCAGAATCAGATCATTTATATAATATATAATTTGTGATAGAAATATCCCTTTTCCCTTTGCCACTATTGCTTGGGTCAGTGAGTGCAGAGGGTGAGTTTTTTAGTATCAGTATAGTTCACTTGGTTTATTTGTCCAGGGTTTGAGATTTATGCCTCTACCCTAACACAATGGAGGAGAATCATTTAGTGTGCGCTATGGCAGCATTTAAAAGTGCCATTATTATTTTTTTTACAGCAGTGTCTTTTTCCAGAAACTGTTGGCTGTCTTCATGTATGTTTTCATGTTTTCTCTCTTAAACTTAGCTCTGATTCGTGTGTGACCACTGATTTGTTTGGGAATCATGATTGTTCTTAAATTGTATGGGAGTCATCAGACATCAAAGTCAGGTGAAAATGATATGATATCTGTGCTGGATAGCATATTTAAGAGAGTTCCAGACCACAGTTAAGAGCAAATCGGTGCGTTTGAATGTTTCTTGAGTAAGGCCCATTGTGCTGGATAATCCACAGACGTCAGGGTCAACAGTTATTATTGGGACCTTTCTTTAATAAAGACAGTTCCAAGAAAAGCTGTTCACAGGGAGGTCTGGGGATTATCCTGACTGATGGGACCAATGGTTTTGAAAGCAGATGTTACTGTTAAAGAGGTGGTATTATGCTTTTTTGCTCCTTTATTGAGTTATATCTCTTTTTTGTGCATGTAATAGGTTTGAAAAGTGAAAAAGCCCAAAGTGAGTTACCATCTCCCCATGGGTGTAAATATCATCTCACACCCTGCTCGGCCCAGGTCACTGGTCGGAGCCGAGTAAGTGAAAATAAATGGCCTATTTTAGTCCCCAGCTGATCAATCTGCGCATCTCTAGCTGTAGAAGATGAGTTCCAGTCCAATAAGCTGTTAAATAAGCTGCCAAATGGTAATGTTATAATAACAGAGTGGGCCCATGGAAAAATAATCTGTTATCATAACTTTTTGTCATGATTAATTTATTAATGACCCAGCATCATCTGTATTAAAGACAAAAGAATCAGTTCATTCAATGTTTAAAGTGCATAAAACAGCCCTGCCAGCACTGCTTAACATTACTGAGCTCCATGGATTGGAACTGGTTTTCTACCACCGGACTCCTGTGAGAGGGAAAGCAGGCAGTGGACAAAACCACTGTGAGGCAAGAGAGGGGGGACTCAAAATGTTTCTAAACTTAAAACGCACTTTTATTGCCCTGTTTGCGTTTGTATTGTTTTTCTATTTACACGATTATTTTAAGTCCATCCATCCATCCATCCATCCATCATCAACTGCTTATCCTGCGTACAGGATCACGGGGGGGCTGGAGCCAATCCCAGCTGACATCGGGCGAAAGGCGGGGTACACCCTGGACAGGTCGCCAGTCCATCGCAGGGCCACACATAGATAAACAGCCACTCACACTCACATCCACACCTCATTATTTTAAGTATATATCAATATGTTATTTGATGCCAACAATGAACAATGCATCTAGATGCATCGATAATCGTTTTATAATCGCAGCTCTCTGAATCGTAATCGAATCGTGAGGTGCCCAGAGATTCCCACTCCTATTAATAACTCACCACTCTGAAACTCCAGTCCATGTTGCTAAGCTGGTAAGGGGAACATACACACCTGAGGCCGTGTTTAACGACTTCTCACTGACCAGTCCTACTCTGCTTCTGATTGGCTAGTAGTCCTTAAAAAAGATTTGCGCATGTGCAACTCCCAACAAAGATCATGTAGAGACTAGATGTATCACTCCATAGCTAAAACAAAGCCTTCAACACGGTGAAAAGAGGAGCTGCAGAAATGTGCAGTATCACAAAAAAATATGGTGTTTTTTGAAAATTAAACCATGTAAACCTGTTCTGGTACAACCCCTAAATATGACTATGAACCTGAAAATTAGCACAATACCACCTCTTTAAATATTTTACATTTTTACAATACTGTGAGCACCGCAGATGAGATTCTATCCAGCTCCACTGCATTACAGTAGAGGAAGAAATCTCACAAGCAGATATATATAAACTTCGACGAATAAAACTAAAGTGTTGCATGTAGAGATTCATTAGAATATGTTGGCAACAAAATATGAATTTTGTTAAAAAACTTTATTTATGTGACTGGATTGTAATCATACAAAACTCTCAAATTTTACAAGGTTGATTGCATAAATTCCACAAAGTAAGGCCTACACACAACTATACACGTGTTGGTTTTCTATCATTTCATAAACATGGATTGATCTCAGGCTTTGGTGATATATCTGTCAAATAATGATACTATAAGTTATGTTCCTCCAGCACTGTCAAAAAAATCAGTTTTTCTTTAAATTTAATGCTTGAATTAGTTCCTAATATGAAAGCAGGCTTCTAGTCAAGGTCGAGATATATTTATTTGTCATTCTACAACACGCGGCTGCACATATACACAAATATTTAAAATGTATAGCATGAAACTAAAAACAATACAGTCCCCTCCAAAAGTATTGGTATGGTAAGTATGGTATTTACTTTAAGATTATTTGTTCCTTTACTTTTGCTCACCTAAGAATGTTGTGGTCTGATACAAACAGTGATATGTCCTGAGTTGTTTAACACATCTAGATGTGAATACCAGGAAATGAAAGCTGAAATTCTGAACTCTTGTCTCATACTCATCTTTTGATCTTAAACCCTAATGTCTTCAGTGGACAACAAAAACAAAGGAATTTGCCTTACCGTTCCAATACTTTTGTAGGGGACTGTATATACACTTACTTATATACATATATTTTACAAGGTAGTGGTAAGGTAATGTGCAAAAGCAGCGTAACAGAAAGATCCATGTCATTTGTTCATGGTGGAGTGCGGAGGATGAGATGGAGTTGAGGAGTCTCTCAGCCTGAGGAAAGAAGCTGCTCTGTAGTCTGTGCATTATGTCCATTGTCATTGAACAGATGGGATGGGGGATGATTTAAAAGCATCAAGTAATTTGATCATAACTAGCACCATAACGTTCAGCTATTAAAATCCACAGCAGTCAATGCATAGTAATGTTAAATTGTCACTGTTATTGCAGATATCCTCACATCCCGCTGAAGGAGAGAGTGAAGATAGCTCAAAACTGGTATGATGGGGTCTGCAAAGGGGCTGTTCCTCTCAAATGGAAAACAAAGTAAGTATTTAAAGGCTGAAATGCATTGACCATGTTTTACTCCATATCACCTCGGCAATATGCAGTATAACACCTGAGAAATGGAATAAGTATAAAATGAGAATTCAAAGCTCCTATACTGTACATGAACACTTAACACAAGGATTTGACATTGATATCCTCCGTTTTCTAAGTCTCGGAAAGAAAGCGAATAAGCGGATATCCCCATTTCCATTACCAAACATGTATTCTTCATAAACCTGAGAGACACCTCTGCATCTTTTACTGGTCTATCATGGTGACTTTTAATTCATGTTAGCTTTACCCTTATCGTTTTTAAATCACGTATCTTGTCTTCAGACTGTTGCCATGGTTGCAGCTGGATTGGGACACACTGTTTCTGTCTCAGGCTGCTGATATTGGAGCGTACCATCTGTGGCAAGACTCCGGGAGGCTCCAGCGTAAGCCATTTGAAATCTACTCGGGACACAAGGGTGATGTCTGTCGCTTTGTGTTGACGGACTCTCACCTGATCAGTGGTGGAAGGTAGCACATTCTTTATTTGTTCTTTTTGTGACTTCAGTTGACATTTACAATAACCATTAGTCATTACTAAAGTAACAATTTGTATCCTTATGACATTGATCATTTATCTGTAGCAATTTAACCTATAGAGATTTTAAAAAGCTTTCACATTTGCTGTTTTTAACACGTATACATGGGTACCTGATTACTGGAAAACATCTCATGGCACATCAGTAAGTAAAGAGCAGAAATGGTGATTTTTGTTGGAGTTGAAAAATATGTGGTTAGTTAGTATAAGCAACATAAAGGCAGGGCTATACTACTATAACTACTTTGTTCAATGTGTCGTCCAATGTGTCGTCCAAGCATAATGCTTTTAACTGTTCAAAGTGGCAACGATCAGGGGAAAATTCTGTTGTCATAGAGAGGGGTGAAATGCAATGAATCGTTTTAACGGGGATAATGGCGCATACTTGCAGGCATTTTATCCTCTAAGTCATCCACGGTATTGTACTCAGTTGTTCACACAAAAAGAAGACAGAAGTAGTTGTGTGGACAATGAAAGAAAAGAGAGCCTGCCTACTTTTACACCTGCACACAGCTGACCAGTCACTGTAAAGTGGATGTGAATGTCGGCTTGTCTGTGTCGGACATTTACAAAAATTGTTGATGTAGCCCCCACAGCTGTGACGGCAGAAAATTCTTGGGAGAGGGGTTTCAGAAGCTGTTCTGCAGTCTGACAAAACTATCTTAAAATGATAATGTAAACTTGAAAATGAAAATTTCATTCCACAATAATATAATTGTCTACATATATATACTGTATATATGTATGTGTATATGTACATATATATAAACGCAACACTTTTGTTTTTGCTCCCATTCATGAGCTGAACTCAAAGATCTAAGACTTTCTCTATGTACACAAAAGGCCTATTTCTCTCAAATATTGTTCATAAATCTGTGTTAGTGAGCACTTCTCCTTTGCCGAGATAATCCATCCACCTCACAGGTGTGGCAGATCAAGATGTTGATCAGACAGCATGGGTACTGCACAGGGGTACCTTAGCCAGAAATGAAAATGTAAAAGCTGCTTGACATTTCATTTTTAAATGCATACTCCGCTGTACAGTGCACAGTGTTCAAATATTAAATCAAATGTAAAAATTAAAATGCTATTTAAACGATCACCTGATTTTCCATTCATGCAAGCAACATTTCAGTCCAGATGAAAACAGCATTTGACATTTTATTTTAAAAAGACTTACTGTGTGTTCACACAGAAAGCGAAGCAAATTTGTTACGCGGTGCGATAACATACAAAGTCAGTGCAAAGATGAAAATACATGTAGCGCCAGGCAATGCAAATTGTACAACACAAATACGCAAAGTGTCAGCTTTTCCATTTTATTTTAATATTTTAATATTCCATTTTATTTTAATATTGTCATACAAGTTTGTGAAAATGAAAAGGCTATTTGGATTATTGCTTTTTCATTTTTGTTTTTACTGAAATACCACTTACATATGTGGAAAATTATAATGCTATTGTGGAATTTTATTTCTAACTTTACATTATCATTTTAATATAGTCCTCTATATGCTTCCATAGTTACTTTTGATGGCCTTCTTAAGTTCTTATAGAACTGGAGTTACATCCAGGTAACTTCTCCTCGACATGTTACTGATTTGGAGACCAGTGCTGTGCAATCGTTTCTGCTTTTTCATTCCCTCTGACAGAGAGCGGTAATCGTGGTGAGCAGAAGGTTTGCATTGGAGATGTCTTTGCTAGATGTGTGTTACTGACAAGGGGAAGATAAGGGAGTCCTTCAACAACCACAGGCATCATTATATTTTAGGAGTTGCCAATCACAGTTCTGGGGGTACTCGTAGTATCTCTGTAGCCACCGTTGCCCCATCATGTAGTAACATTTTTGAGGAGGCAAACATCAGCTATGGCGTAGACTACAGCATAGCTCCGGTAGCTATGTCATCGGCTCTGTAGCTACAACGCAACTCCTTAACCTACAACTGTAAATCAACCTTTTGTTTTGAAAAGAGGACTACATTTAAAACACAGCACCCTCATTCATCGCAGCGATTGCACAGAAAAACAGATTTCCAGCACAAAAGTTGAACCTGGCTCAACTTATGCCACAATGCTATGCAGCGTTTCCAGTAACACACGACATTGGCCAGTCAAATATTCTCAGGGCAATTCTACTGTTTACCTTGTTTACCGCAACATAGGATAAAATGTTTGTTGCTGTAATAACTGCAATACAAAAATTTAAAAAGATAGAGGCTTCAAGCCATATTGGACTATATCATTTGCAAATATTTGTTTGCTTTTTCTCTTTCTTTGTCAGTGATGGCAAGATCCTGGTCCACAGCAGGAGGAGTGACATGTCAATCGAGTTATCAGGTCATAACCAGGAAGTCAACTGCCTGGACTCTAAAGATGGACTCATCGTCAGTGGATCCAGAGACCAAACAGCCAGGGTCAGAACACTTTTACAGTCCTCATTTATTAATGTGATGCACAGTGCCATGGTGTTAAATGTCACATTTGTTTCACAAAGAATAAGACTGAAGAACGTAAACATCATTGTTACATTTCACTTTGATGTTTCAGCTGTATATGTCATGTACATAATATTTCTGTAACTTCTGGCACTATGCAACTTTTTAACATCTAACTCATAATTACATCCATTTTACACACCTTACTGCAATCTCCACACTATGTACACGCTTAAAAGCGAGTTATTCTTACTTTTATGTTAGTGCATGTGTTTGACATTTGTTTTTGCACTGTTGTTTGTGCCGAGTGGTTTGTTTGAGTCCTACTCCCGTGAAATGTGAATCTTTCTGGGGAAGTATCCATCCATCAATTTTATTGTGGCCAGTGTTTCCCCTATATGCATTCAATCCTGACCGCCACTACAAAAATTTTACACGCTAATTAAATTATGTGCTACAAATGTTTTCACTCGCACACTGTGGGAGCACGGCAACAATCAATGCTTGGCTAGCTTCCTCTCCTCTTCTATACAAAACATCTACATGAGGAAATTTTCTGGCAGTAAATGTAGTGACAGTGACAGTCTGACAGTGTTGGTTTCAGTGTGTCGGCTTCTCAAGTCCAAGAAAAGTCTGTTGTTTCCCACCTGCTGAAAAAGTGAAGCTTGTTAGCGCTAAGTTAGCTAACATCTCCCCTCCCCTTCAGACTGAGCTGAGCAGGAAAGCTTCTACAGCAGGTTGCGACTTTTGGCTGCTACAGTGCCTTGCGAAAGTATTTGGCCCCCTTGAACTTTTCGACCTTTTGCCACATTTCAGGCTTCAAACATAAAGATATAAAACTGTAATTTTTTGTGAAGAATAAACAACAAGTGGGACACAATTATGAAGTGGAACAAAATTTATTGGATATTTCAAACTTTTTTAACAAATAAAAAACTGAAAAATTGGGCGTGCAAAATTATTCAGCCCCTTTACTTTCAGTGCAGCAAACTCTCTCCAGAAGTTCAGTGAGGATCTCGGAATGATCCAATGTTGACCTAAATGACTAATGATGATAAATAGAATCCACCTGTGTGAAATCAAGTCTCCGTATAAATGCACCTGCTCTGTGATAGTCTCAGAGGTCCGTTTAAAGCGCAGAGAGCATCATGAAGAACAAGGAACACACCAGGCAGGTCCGAGATACTGTTGTGGAGAAGTTTAAAGCCGGATTTGGATACAAAAAGATTTCCCAAGCTTTAAACATCCCAAGGAGCACTGTGCAAGCGATAATATTGAAATGGAAGGAGTATCAGACCACTGCAAATCTACGAAGACCCGGCCGTCCCTCTAAACTTTCAGCTCATACAAGATCAGAGATGCAGCCAAGAGGCCCATGATCACTCTGGATGAACTGCAGAGATCTACAGCTGAGGTGGGAGACTCAACAATCAGTCGTATACTGCACAAATCTGGCCTTTATGGAAGAGTGGCAAGAAGAAAGCCATTTCTTAAAGATATCCATAAAAAGTCTCGTTTGAAGTTTGCCACAAGCCACCTGGGAGACACACCAAACATGTGGAAGAAGGTGCTCTGGTCAGATGAAACCAAAATCGAACTTTTTGGCAACAATGCAAACGTTATGTTTGGTGTAAAGCAACACAGCTCATCACCCTGAACACACCATCCCCACTGTCAAACATGGTGGTGGCAGCATCATGGTTTGGGCCTGCTTTTCTTCAGCAGGGACAGGGAAGATGGTTAAAATTGATGGGAAGATGGATGGAGCCAAATACAGGACCATTCTGGAAGAAAACCTGATGGAGTCTGCAAAAGACCTGAGACTGGGACGGAGATTTGTCTTCCAACAAGACAATGATCCAAAACATAAAGCAAAATCTACACTGGAATGGTTCACAAATAAACATATCCAGGTGTTAGAATGGCCAAGTCAAAGTCCAGACCTGAATCCAATCGAGAATCTGTGGAAAGAACTGAAAACTGCTGTTCACAAACGCTCTCCATCCAACCTCACTGAGCTCGAGCTGTTTTGCAAGGAGGAATCGGCAAAAATTTCAGTCTCTTGATGTGCAAAACTGATAGAGACGTACCCCAAGCGACTTACAGCTGTAATCGCAGCAAAAGGTGGCGCTACAAAGTATTAACTTAAGGGGGCTGAACAATTTTGCACGCCTAAGTTTTCAGTTTTGTTAAAAAAGTTTGAAATATCCAATAAATTTCGTTCCACTTCATAATTGTGTCCCACTTGTTGTTGGTTCTTCACAAAAAATTACAGTTTTATATCTTTATGTTTGAAGCCTGAAATGTGGCAAAAGGTCGAAAAGTTCAAGGGGGCCGAATACTTTCGCAAGGCACTGTATGTAACTTTACATTAGCTCAACAGAAAGTAACTGGTAGCTGTATTTTATTACTGCCTACTTGTCCAATGTTGACAACATCAGTTACAATCTGAGAGTAAACTGGTGTAGCCTGCAGCTCCGTCCTGTACCGACTGGGTCAGATGAAAGGGGTGGTGGCTGGAGGAGCTGAGGTTAGTAAAGCAAATAAGTGATGCTAACTAGTCCTTTTAAGCTAATGAGGAGACTTTTCTTGTGCAAATAAAATGCACCTCAGAAGGGAGGAGGTTTCTCATGTTGCACACAAAAGGCAAACATGAACAACCGTATCTGTAACGATTCTGAGGTCATATTAACAGGGTTTTAGGGGTGATGTCCAAAACATGCTGTGCAATAAATGTTAAATCACTGTAGAGAGCATTATAACCAACCAAATAACTTTCCCCAAATCTAAAGGTTGTAGTTCTTCCCCAGTAGACTGATCTTGGGCTGTTGGTTATATATTATCTGCTCCAGCTTTTCCAACTATTTGTTCAGACATATGTACATATATTCATCTAAAGCTCACATTAAACTGGGAAGACACTGAAGTTTTAAACTATTCTGATGTGCATCACATGCTCATGGACACAAGAGCAATACTGCTGAGACATGTTGTGTTGGGGTTTTATATTCAGACAAAAAATTTTGCTTCAGGAGAAACACTGGTGTCTGTTAATGCTAGCATTATAAAACATACTTACTTTACTTTTGTTTCTCCAGATTTGGACTTTGACTTCCACCTGCCCCAGAGACACAATATCCCTGTATGACAGAGTGTGGTCTGTTGCTATTAGCCCCACACTGAGGTAAGCTATTGCTCAGAATCACTCACAGTTTGCTTAACAGGAGCTACAAAGAGGTTGACAAATGTGGCTGTGATTGCTCACTCAGTTAAACGGGGTAAGCGCTGAGGAGGAGCAGACAGAGAGACAGAATGCTCTTCTTTAAAAGATCTCCTCAGTCATTGACGACTGCTCTTTTTCTATGAAGGCTGATGTTGTACTACATAGTAATATCCTCTACCATTAGTGGGTGTGTCAGTATGATTGTTTGACTGCTAAGAAATTTAACAGATAGCAAAAAACGGCAAGGTCCCTGCCAGCGCTCGACTGTGGGAATCCCTCACCTAACACAGCTCAGGCTTGTCTCCTCATTGATTCTTGCATCCGAGAGCACAACAACCATCCAGCATTTTGGCAACGCAAAAGTAACAAACTCTATCTTTTCATCTATAAACTCCATAAAATATGACACCAAAATCAGTGAATAAAGTTATAAAAGTTGTGTTTTTGTACAGTCATCAGTGAGGCCCCAAGCAGCTCTGCCAGGCCAGCACATTTGGTACCTATACCGTCTCCCAGAAACACACCGTTCATCTACCGTTGTTCCAACCAGATGTTTGTCTCATTTTGTCTCAAACTGTAAATTCGTCAAATTCAGTTCCCCATATTGCCATTTTCCAAGTTTTAGTTGTGGTTGACAGGACCCTTGTATCTTCTTCTACATGCTTTAATGCTTGATATTTTTAATTTTTCAGTTACAAATGGGACATTTCATTGATACCAACAATAGCTCTTATTTTTATACTTTATACTTAGATACTTAATATATGGTGTTCTATAGGTTAGCTTACAAGGGAAAATATCTACCGTTAAGACGAACGTTTGCTTTCATATCTAAATTTGACAATGAGCGAGGATTAGATTGATCACTTTACAACCGCCTAAGCTTTATTTTTGGGCCTTTCAGTTAAGGGTTTTTTGGATATGGTTTCATCAGGATTCTAAAATAGAATGGAGACAAATAATGGATTTCATAGTTTCCCTTGATAATCTATAGAACAAAATACTTAAAATTCAGCAGCCGTTTATTTTATCTATTTATTTTTTCCTTGTGTTTTTGTTTGTTTGGTCATAGTATTTCTCAGTATACTTCTTGCACCTTGTGCCTAAAAGACAATAAATATTTGATCACTATCCTTGAAGGTACTGACAGAAATGAGCTGAGAGCAGAACCACATTCTTTATAGTGGTGATTTAGAAGTGCCTTTGATTTCTCAGCCATGTTCACACCCAGACACTTAATAACACACAGTTACACACCCAGCATTGATGACATGCAGGCAGGCAGATGCAGAGCGCTGTAACAGTATCCTGACTTCAGCACCTGCTAGTCCAGCAGAGAGGCAGGTGATCATCCTTTGGTCTGCAGAGTGGAAACATCACAGGTCTGGGGTTTCCCATCTCGCTAAATATTGCCTGCTTTGTAAACAGCTTCAGGATTAATTAAAACTAAGTGCAGAAGTTAATTTAACCCCTGTGGTTTCTATCTGGACACGGACATTGTAATATCTTTTTAGCAGCAGGGCATCTGTTGACTAAATGAAGTAAATGACACCTTTAGATCATCTCCCAAACTGAAGAAGCAGGTTGCTCTTTTACTCTTGTCATTATCTACATTATACTGCTGCAGTACTTTGAAACCCATATCTAAAACTGAAAACAGTTTCAAAGACAACTGTATTCTCATGGAGTTAAAATTGAAATCGACACGCTACTTCCTGCACTGGCAGGGAATGTAAATTGTGCACTTCATTCATGATTTCTACAGATTGAGCTGTTTTGGAACAGGTCTACATTAGTGTTCAAGCTCATTATGTAAAATATTTACCAGCTTTCATTCTGGATATATATTTTTATATATATAATTACCTCTAACCCCGTATCTGATCTGAATCCTTAATTATAGTCCAGTCATAGCTTGGTCCTTATGCCCTGTAAATAAGTGAGGAGCAGATATGTCCTCATTTTCAATCTAAAACTGTAGCTCTTGCACACAAGGAAATAAGCAATCCAGTATATCAGCATACATGCATGGTGGCCTTGTCTGTCTGATCCAGGCCTCGGAGAGTCTCTCAGATCTGAGAGGAACAGGCAGGTTATCCACATCATTAATTCTCCAATTTGCTGGCTGAAATAGCAGACGGTACCTCAGCCCACCGCCCCCTTATAATGGAAACCTGCTCCCTACCTCTCACTGACCAATGGCCTGGTTAATTAAAACTCTTCTGGAAAGCAGGTGTCAACTCCCTGATAAACCCACTTCAGCCCCACACACCAAGTAACTCACCCCTCCAGCTAAAAGGAAAATAGTCTTTTTTCACCTCAGTTGATTAAGCATAAGGAAGATATGTAAGACCAAACCATACTAAACAGTTGAGAAAGTGCAAAGCCCTGCCCAGCGGGCTGCACAGGTAATTAGGTCTGAACTGAAAAAGTAAGGGACTTTTACCAATGTATCTGATTACCACTATTCTCTGCTATTATGCTACAGATGGATGGAGTGTCACATATGAACGCTTGGTCAAGACCCCTTGGCATCGCTTTTTAACGCCCTGGGAACACTTTAGCATCGTTTTTGCACGTGTAGGGCTCCGTGGTCAAGTTAGCAAGAATAAAAATGTAACGTCCAGTTAAGTTAGAATGAATAAATATGCAACTTTCAAAATAGTGGGTAACATTGTAAAACATCGCATTTTGGTTAGGTTTAGGCAACAAGACTACTTGTTAGGTTTAGGAAAAGACCATAGTTTGGGTTAAAATAACTATGTTACTTACGTGACTTAACTTACATAACTGAAGTCACAAAATTTACATAACTATAAACAGTCAGTGTTGATTTTTTTATTCACGTGGGAAAAACTAACTGGCTCATGAGTGAAAGCCGAGTTTTTGACCCATCTGTTCACCTGAACCACCTCCTTACTCAGGCTTTTATGTTATTTATGTCTACTTTTAGACATAGTGTTGAACAATGCTACAATGAGCGCTAAAGGGAGCCATGGGCGTTGGTACTAGACACCGAAGGATGTGACAAAGCGTAGGTATTTGAAACTCTAGGAATGAGAACGGACTGACACAACGCACGTGAACAACCCCTACAGTAGCATTGTACACAGCCAAAATCACACTATGCACACCTTAGGCAGCATTATGCCAACCCTATTACCAGTCAGAATGTTAATACTGGACAATTCTGAAAAACACAACTATGCATTGGCAATGGACGTAAATCATGTGCTGAATAACTGTCCAGCTGCATTATGTACATTGTCTGAGCTACTTGATGACATAATGATAATAGAGTACATATTAACAACAACTCTAAATCGCTTATGACTCGTCAGCTTTCATGTTGTCATGTTTTAGTCTGAAAGTGCTAAAAGAAATACTGAAACATTACATCTCAAACAACAGAGAATGAATTATGTGAAAAACACTGTCCTTGCAGGTTTGTCATTAAACTCAGAAATAAGATCTGTGTAATGTAGCTTGGATGCAACAGACTTTTCTGTGGGAATACCAAATCCACATGTTCTGTCCTGATGCAGACATAGTTTGGAAGTAGTCTCAGCCTTTGTGTGTGTAAGTTTTATTTGTTTCATTCTGGTTTCAGTGTCTAGTGGCTTAAATGCTGTTTACAGTCTCTTTATAATAACTGCTGAATTATTGTTATTTTATCACGTAATGTTATTCTAAAATCACGTTTTTAAATAACCATCGGCAGAATATAGATATAGTATTGTTTCTTACATTGCCTTCAAACATAGTTGAACCCTGGTCTCCAGCAGTCTACATGGTTTTCAGTCAGAAGGCTGATTCTCTTCCCAGATGTAAGAATCAAGACAGGCGTCGTAATTCACTCTCTTTAACAGTTTGTGGCCTTGTGTCTGTGCCATGTGCCACTTCTGCAGATTTTGTGAGATGCTTAAAGGTTATTTCAGAGTGAATGAGGTGAATGGTTGCTGCCTCCACAGGCATGTCTTTCATCACAGAACGGGAGAGAAGAGAGGGAGAGCAGCTTGTGTTAGAAATGTAACTTTCCCCGACTTCACTCAAACATGTCCTTCGATCAGTTACAGACTGAAGAGTTTAAAAAGTAGAACATTTTAACCAGGGAATTTATAGCACTATATATGCACTGACGTTCTACACAACCAACCCTAATTAAATACAACATTGATTCAAACAAATTGAGCTAGAGTCCAAGTCAAGTGTCAAGTCTCTCGTGGTTATAATGAATGTTGTATCACCTGCTGTGTTCAAACCAGGTTGCTAATAAAACTGCATAGCTATAAGGAATTCTGTAACGGTAACCTGTTTTCATTTACAGAGGCTACAACCATGTAGCCTAATGTACAATGTCTTTACAACTAATGACAGCTTATAAACTACTGTAAGTCAACACATCCCCCAGACTCTCAAACCCAGTGTAACGTTATAACTAAATAAAACTGTAGCTTTACATGATGAATAATAAACCTGTAACCTGTTTGCAGCCGACGTTATTAATTAACGTGATGGCAGCCCGCGGGACTTAAATAAGTTTGGCAAGTAAGCAAACGCTCATTCATCTTTTCATAACACAGTCAGAATTAACCTCCCGCAGGTTGTAGCTAAAGCAAGAAGCACGCTAACGTTAGGATTCTGATGTTGAGCTCAACATGTTTACTAACCTCAGGTTACTAACCTATTTTGCGTTCAGCGCTTCTTTGTTTATAGATAACGGAGGGAGGGGAATAACAGCAAGCTCATCAGACCTTTCCTAAAAATAAACATTGTTCATGAGTCCCGCACCTCGAGTCAGAGTCAAGTCTGAAGTCACTGTGTGCGACTTAAGTCAGACTCGAGTTCGAGTCTCAAACTCGAGTCCCCATCTCTGTGTGTGGGCTGTGCTGTAGCAGATGGTTGCATTTGATAATTACTAAAATGAATCGGTGCACATGGCACTGCCATTGTCTCTGACTTCTTCTTTTGTCTGTACAGTGCATCCAGCTTGTGCCGCAGGCATCAATTGATGCACTTTAAATAGCATACAGTATATTGTCAACTAACACATATCATCCCACCTCTGTTTACACCATCCCCGTGTTTCTGTTGGATACTGGATATCATTTCAAGGTCTGTTAGTGAATATTATTGTGGGTGCGGTGAAATGCCAAGGCTAGTGCAGGACAGCCGCCCCTGCTCACTGCCGCCTCGGAAAGGATATTGATCCCATCAGTGGCCATGGACCGTGGCCTTTTTTTTCTCTCTCATATTCCTTTTTCCACACCACATTGTGTGCTCACACTCTACCCTCATTGATGGAGCTCATACTGGACAGGGTCAATGAAATATGACTAGGCACTACAGGAGGTTACAGGGGTAAAATAGGGTCGGATACGTTTTTCTCACACTCTGTTTGATTGTCTGTTTTTCTCCCTGTGAGTAAATATCTACTGTACATTGTTTTCAGTGATGACAATGATGAGACTCTGACCATTCCAGAAAACACAGTGATTTCTAATTTCTAATTTGAATTATAATTTTTATTCATAAAATTACCTTGAAAGGTCCTTTCAGACTAATTTTGTTTACTTTATTACTTTACTTTATTTTTCTGTTTACCAGTATGGTATATAACTCAAATAATTAGTGTGCCACATCTGGATTGGCATTTAGGAGACAAAGACAGGCCTAAACATGTTTTGAATGAGTCAGTGGGGTCCAAGAAAGAAATGTAAATTTACACAACTATTTTATATAATTGTACTTTTTTAGGTTTTGGTTGACGATCCCGACTTTAATGCCCCCCCAATGTCATAATTTATGTGTATATTGTCCGGTGCTAAACATACATCAAAACATAACCACCTCAAACAACACTGTAGAAACAAATGCAGCAGGTATGTAAGAAATAAACAATCCTGGATGTGATTTTTCAAGATTAATCCAGAATTGTGGAATTTCCTGGTCCACTGTTCCATGGCCAGAATGGAATTGCTACTCCTGGATCTGAGGTTTGACAGATTTGAATCAGATTTGGTCAGAGTCTCCCAGGGTGATACCCAGATAATTGGAACTCACCCTCCTTTTAAAAAATGGGAACCACCAACCCAGTCTGACACTCCAAGTTTTTCCCTTGTCTTTGTTTTTATTTCACTAGGAAACTGAAGTGTTCCCAAACATGAGACCTTAACAATAACGATTCAAGCTCTGGCTTCTCTACACTGACCATGATGCTCAAGTCACTACGTAGCGAGAGGCTGGGAAAACTCGGAATTTACTTATGTTCCACACAAAACAAGGCTTATATTTGACGTTAAAGATTGCATTCGGTGCATATTTGCACCGTTCTGAAAGTCCTGTACCAAAATGGTCCAGTTAGGGGTGGGAATCACCAGAGGTGATTATTTTAAATATATTAAGATATATTGTAATTTATTACCATTTTCCAACTTCCAATTAGGTCCCTAAAG
The DNA here is from genome assembly GCF_014851395.1 of Micropterus salmoides. Classification (NCBI taxonomy): domain Eukaryota; kingdom Metazoa; phylum Chordata; class Actinopteri; order Centrarchiformes; family Centrarchidae; genus Micropterus; species Micropterus salmoides. Next base: position 390,100 of record NW_024041373.1, read on the forward strand.
TCAAACTTTGTCAACATCTGTTTATCTAAAAAGTTCATATCACTTTTTCAGTCCTCTATATGATCCTGTTAAGTTTTCTAGTGGACTAAAAAAGCTAAAGATTTTGTTATTCTAGTACCAAAAAGTTAAAACTCCCATCTGCAATTTATATAATAAAATATTGATACTTGGCGTCCATGTATCGATATAGTATTGCCATGGCATATATCACGATACTATACTGTATCGATTTTTTCCCCCACCCCTATCCAGTATAAATACATGTGCCGTTACACCACTAATATCCAGAACTTTCAGCAATGTCATCCAGACCTGGCACCTTGCCACCGGGGAGCTTCTTGATTAGCAGCTTCAGGAGACCCCTGGGCCAGACAAGCCCAAAAGGCCCCTTCTTCAGCTTTGACAGCCTCCTTAGGTTGCCACCACAACAGACATCTGATCTTTGCAGATGATGTTGTTTTGTTGGCTTCATCAGACTATGACCCTCACCTCGCACTAGGGCAGTTTGCAGCCGAGTGTTAAGCGGGATGAGATTCAGCACCTCCAAGTCTGCGGCTGTGGTTCTCTGCCAGAAAACTGTGGATTGCCGATAAAATGGAGTGTGAGATGGACAGGCGGACTGGTGCGACATCAGCAGTAATGTGGGCATTGTACCGGACTGTTGTGGTGAAGAGGGAGCTGAGTCAGATTTACCAGTCAATCTACGACTGGCTCCTCATACACCAAGAGTGGCCCCAGAATGCCATGCTGGTACAGCCATGATTTAAACTTCTGGCAGACCAGTTCACTGCTTTTAGCCAACTCTCCAAAGCAATGCAGGTGGATCACATGCTGTATCATGGTGTATCATGGATCACTTTAAGTTTTTAATCTGTGAGAAATTCTATTAGTGATGAGTCTCCTGTTTGTTTATACTTCTCTTTCTCTCCCCCTTGTCTCAATCTCCCTCTCTCTGCTGTCTCTCCCCAGCTTTGTACCTGGTGTGTGCAGGTCTAGGCAATAGGAATTGGGAGAGGTGGGTAGCTAACAGTTGACTGAGGTGTTTCCTGCAGACTTGCTCTCATTCAAACAAGATCCAACAGGTTGTGGGCTGGGCAGCTGCAGATGTATAGCAGCAGGTCAGCTCTCACACTGGGTCACGGCTGATAGGGTTTCTTGGACAAGGCTGGCTTTGACCTCAGCGCTCGGCTGGGTGCTTGTCCTGTTCATTTATCTTCTGTGGACATGAGGGTTAGAATTGGGAGATCACTCATTAGCTTTTTCTTCTGGATTGTCAGTTTGCATCCATGGTGCTGGAAGCTGCTTCTAAGAATAACAGTGGTGTGAAATAAGAAAAGGTACAATTTCTCTCATAATAATGAAGCGGGTATTTGCATGTTAATCCCTCAAGCCAAGTAACTATGGCTGTAACGGTTTTGAAACCAAGACCGAAATCATGACCCAAAAGTCCAAGGTCTCCGCTCCACGGACTGTTGAACTCTCATTAAGACAGTGCAACTGTGGCGGCAGCCAGTGGAAAGTGGGCTCGGTAGTGGTGTATATTGTAGGCCATTTGTATTAACAGTAGGTTATTGTAATTTTCCACCTTAGTTTAGTGTTTATTTACTTGAATCTGCTCCTCTGCTCTGCTCCCCACACTCACACACACCTAGCCTGCACCTCTGGTCTGTCACGGCTGTCACACGCCGGCTTGCTCTGCCTCTTTCTGTCTCTCTCTCCCCTGTATGTGTCTCAGCTGATTTTCAGCAGTACGTTTTATAAAGTAAACTGAAACTTAACGTTAGTGAGTGACATCTGCAGTGGTGCGTTCACTGACACTCTGTACAGTAACATTTCCCCCCCCCGTGTCCGTTACCGTAATACCAGATAACATCTCTCTCTGTGTTTCTCTGCAAAATGCAAGTGGTCTTCCAAATATACTTTGGCAGGTGCAACTATACCTGGCCGGCCCGCTCAAGTAAAGTATATGTTGAAAACACTTAAGTTAGTGCAAGCTGTAAGCCTCCATTCATCCATCGTCAACCGCTTATCCTGCGTACAGGGTCGCGGGGGGCTGGAGCCAATCCTAGCTGACACTGGGCGAAAGGCGGGGTACACCCTGGACAGGTCGCCAGTCCATCACAGGGGACAATTTCTACATCTACTACATAAATCCTCTTTCAGCCATGTACCCCGTGATGTAATTTTCACATTGGTATCATGTCTGAATAATTGCCAGATTATTATCCTAATTTATATCCATTTATGTAAGACACAGCAGCAACCCCGTAAAGTCAGACTTATAACGTAACTGTAACACAACTCAAGTCTGGACAGAGTGGTGTCGGATTCAATACACAGGGAGATAAAATACACGTCTTGGTGAATATTTATTCAGGCAGAAGCCTTTCTGAACATCACTGTGACTCAGTTATCTTATCTATCGTCTATGCACAATAAACAGTTTACTTTGTTTATGTAAGTAAAAATAGCTTCAGTAAAAGTAAGCAAGACAATTGAAAAAAATACTCAATTACAAGCAAAAATTCTGCATTCAAAATTACACTAAAGTCGTGAGGAAGTATTACCAGCAAAAAGTAATTGAAATGTCAAAAAGAAAAAGTACTCATTGTACAGCCAAATGGCCTCTGTCAGTCTTATGTTAATAAATGTTGCATTTTTTGATGATTTATTAGTGATTCATTAACACGTAAAACATTTTGCTTACAATGGTTAAGAGGGAGCTGATTTCATTCATTTTAATTTAGAAACATTTGGGTAGTTTAAACTATGACCATGCCACATATTTTACAAACTGGTCATATGTTTTACATATAAAATCCCAACCTGAGTAAAAAAAAATGACTATAGCTGTCAGATAAATGTAGTGGGGTAAAAAGTACTATTTTCCCTCCGGAAAGAGTAAATATGGAATCTAATAGTGATACAGACACAGGTAATGAGGTGTTACGCTCATGCTGTATGCTGCTGAATTGTAAATATAGTTTGAAGAGAAGACACTTGCAAGTATGGCTTGATCTCTTTGTGAGGAGACTCATCCGTGGTCATACTGTTTCATGATTTCTTTTTGGTCAAATATTTCATTTTATTTGGTTTATTTTATAGTATTCTATTTTGTACTTTTGTTAGTTGCTTTCTGGAGTTAGGCGCAAATGAATTTTACTACACTCAATGTAATTTGATTTGATATTAGTTACATAGTTGAAGTGATGATTAGTAACTGAATTAGTTAATAAAGATCAGTGGAGAAAGGTAAAACCTTTTAAAACTCCTTTAGGAATAAAACACATGAACATTTATGTAAAAGACACCTATGCAGGGTCTGACATGAACGTCTTTCACTGCCTGTGTGTTTCACTGTGACATCATTTGATGTAAATTACGTTGTCATTCAGTGCTCAAAAACTTACACAAAATACGATAACCTTATTACATGTGTCTTTCTGTTGTGCGTTTCCCTGGCAGCCGATGTCAGCTAATGTCAGACCCTGTCTGTTTGACCAGAAGCCATCACACACAGACAGATGAAGCTGTGTTAAAGATCCCATGTCTGAAAAGGGCATATTAAATAAAGAAAGTGAAATAACAAACACTGAAACCCTTCTCACAATAAGAAAGTAGGGATTTGTCTTTGGTGGTCACTCATGCCAAGTAGCATAGAGTCAGTAATGTCTGCTCGTTGCTCTGTGCCAATTTCCTGCCAGACTAGGTGGGTATCCTGACTTGGAGCTGGGGTGGGGTTTGGCATGGGGGTACGCTACACTGACCACTAGTGTAGAGAAGGGGGGCTGGGCAGAAGTCAGTGAAGGGAGAAGCCACCCTGAAGAGAGGTGAGAACAGGGAGGGGGTTAGAATTGTTTTGTCTAGAATTCCTCAAGCACAACTACAAAGATGCTGCAGGGGCCAGAAGCGCTTTTGAAAGTTTCCAAAAGGAGAAAATGATTGTTGGATAAACCGTCCCCAATTCGGCACTTTCTCACCACCGCCGGGGAAGGACGACCTTTGACCTCCAGTATCAAAGTACAGGGTGACGCCACAGCAGCCACCCAGCCAGCCAGAGCCGGTCCTCTCTGACTGCACCCCCACCACCACCGCCGCCACCACCACCCAACCTCACACACTCCAATTCCACCCCCACTGCTCTGCCCCACTCAACCGCAAGAAAAAGCCTGAAATTCATGTCTTTCTCTTTGGTCTCTCCCTAGCCGTCCCTGTGGCTCAGGAGTCAAGAATTCAATTAGTTAAAAAAAGAGAAGAAAAGAGCGAGGCTGCAACAATGCAGCGATAAGGGGGCAGAATGTGCGTTCCCACACGCTAAATACAGGGCGCTTTCCCTGGGGCCCACAGAGCAAGAGGACCCGCACCGCAGGAGGCGAGAATAATCACAGCTCCCTCTGAACCCCCTCATTACACACACTCTCTCACACACACACACACACACACACACACACACACACACACACACACACACACACACACCTTACATTCTTTACACACAGATAGCTTCATGCAGACACGCATTACAGGCAGGCATTCCCTTGAAGAGAGACACACCTTGCAAACTCCCCACACGCATAAACACACACTGAGAGGAACACGCACACACACACACACAGCATATAAAGACCTCTCATTACATGGCCTCATACAGGTGTTCTCAGGTCTCAGGTTTACCAGGAAAGAGTGTTTTCATGTATTCGCTTTGCAAGACACACTTGTGTTAAACATGACACAAACACAATGTAGACAAACTACTGTCCAAGTCTGTTTCCAAAGGTTCAGAACAACAGATACTTGCAGAATAATATATGATAGAGGTGTTTTTTTTCTTCCATTGTGGACTGTACATATACGGCATGTCACACAAAAATATACAGAGACCGGATCTACATGTTTTTTTAACAGCTGAGTTTTCAGCTTGTTACACTCGAGCCTGCTGTCTAGAGTGAAAACTGAAGAAAGTGCAAGTATTGTTTGTGTCTGTTCATTCAACTTAGATTACTCACTTACTGCTGCCTATTTAATACATTGAATACAACTGTGCTATCTATAACTAACTTATCACTTAATCTGTCGATTATTTATTTTTTCTGATGAATTGTTTTGTCCATAAGAAAGGCATGGGTGAATATCAATATTAGGACTGAAATGCTTAATTTGATGGTCATTGGATAGAAAATTGTCGACAACTTTAATGATAAGTTAATCATTTCAGTTAATAATCGAGCAAAAAGGCAAACATTTGCTGTGTCTTGGCTCCTGTTTTCTGTGTATTACTGTAAACTGAAAATCTTGACAAAGTCTTGGTAGGTAGGCCAGCCTGACCGTGCTTATTACTGTCCTGCGACAGCCACAGATACTGGGTGTTTCCCCCTTTTTCTGTCAAAGCATTTGATTTATTCAGTGAAGAAGAATTTTGACAAAAATAACAAAAGTGCGTCTTAATTAAATTGCCAACCCCAGATTTAATCATAAAAATTATAGAGAGATTAACTTTAACTAACAATTATTCGCTGGGGTTCTAATCACAATATTAACAAGAATGTATTTCTTCAAGAATATGTATCTCAATATGTAAATCGAGATGGTAAAAATATGTAGAATCTTAACAAAACCATCAGTACAGTGACAGATTGGGATGTAGCTGTAAGCAGATATAAGTCTTTATTAATCTATTTGACAACAACTATAACTTCCCCTTTGGACACCCTGAAGTGGAGGTTTCTGTATTAACAGAAAATTAAATGATAATATAGTTAAACAGAGCTGTAAAAATATAAATGTGTTCATTGGAGAAGTAATAATTCTTAAGAAATACTAATATTAAGTAAATGCTTAAACTACATTATATATCCTTTGTTATAAACCAGTTATTCAATGTTTATACACTGCATAAAAATGTTTAACTAAAGTGTTAACATAATTATTACAATGAACTTGAAATCATTGATTTGGATAACAGAATTTTGTAATTAATACAAAGTGTTGTTATTGAAATTTCTCAGAGCCCAGTCATGTTTAGATCATTTGTTTCTTAACACCAACAGTCCAAGACCCACAGATATTCCACTTACTATGCTCTCCTCACAGTGGTGAAGCTGGAACCAGGGAGTGTTTGGTGTTTTCACTTAATAAATTACTTCAATGATTATTGGATTATCAAATTTGTTGTAAATTTCCATTTGACTAATGCGTATGAAATGAATTGTTTCAGCCCTAGATTTTTATACAAATAAAGGTTTTGGGATGTTGAGTTTGGAGTTTGTTGAAGCAGTAGGTCCGATTGGTTACATTTTCTGTGGAACTCATTGATAGATCTCTTCCACTGGTTTAATATGTTCTTGTAGTTGAGGCCAGGTTTTATATTGTGAATTATTAACAAAGATCGCTGTACCCAAAGTGTTAAGGTATACATGTGTATCCGGGCACTGTGGAGCCCTAACAGCGTGGGAGTTTGGGATGTGTACTGGCGGCAGTGTTATTCATACACCACATTATCCTAATGAGCGTCACTCCCACCACATTTTGAGCAGGAGAAAGCTCTGTGATCACTGAAGCCCTGCTTCTAGTGGATCCCAATTTAAAAGATGTCAGTCGCGCTCCTTGCTGACCCCGACCATACAAACACTTGTCACAGAGACCTCCTTTCACTGATTCACACCAAAAATGGCACCAAATTATTGTGGATTGTTACTTTAACTCATTTTGGCTTAAAAATGTAGTTTTCAAATGGTCTTTCAACTGCGCGTTCAAAAGAAGTAAGTAAGTAAAATGTTTTGCTGTGTCTTTACAGGGATATAGCTCAGTGCAGTGAAGTGTGTTCCTCCTCATGAAGGCTTTAGGTCATTTCTAAGTGTCCATTAATTAGTATACATTATCCATCAATCAGTCAAAGTATCAATTAGGCCTAATCCATCATATAGTAAAGGACATAAGATTAAAAATGTATTGATATTTCTGTGTACAAGAATAAACAGACACAGAAAACTCACACAAGTTAGATATTCACTTCACATCAAGAAAATTACACATCGAATAGCAATTTTCTTAAGATTGTCAATCTTTCAGCTGCTCATTCCGTTTGTAGTGGAAAACAATTATTCCAAGCTCAGTTTGAACATGTATTACAGCGAATGCAACATTATAACTATCTGGGACCAGAGAGCGAAGGAACTGAGGCAGTGTTTGTAGTAGGGCCTTAGAGATGAATAACATACAGTGCAGCTCCCGCCTTTTCATGTTAGATGCACTGGCGAGTGAGGAAGTTATCAGCTGTGATGATGAGCAGTGCACCTTATTACACAGAATCAAGAGGCAAGTTTGACCTTCAGCTTGGTTGTCATGTTTTCCTTAATGGGTCCTAAAAGTGAGTATTTATAAACTGAACAGTACTGTCATCCAATACACACTTTTTTTTTGTCAAAATCAGCAGATATCTCCTCACGGCCCTCGAGCTTTCCGTTTTGTGTGTGTGCTGGAAGATAATCTGTTGTTAAACAGCTCACTCGCTCTAAATGCTTGTAGTGACAGTTTGCTAACCCACAATTTAGCTAACTTTAGGTACAGTGCTTGCTGTGTTGTTTGTTCTGTATCATGGTGTTTGTCATGGTGCTGGATTTCTGAGAATTTTGTCAGAATTTAAAACTTAAGCTTGAACTTTATGCTTAAGTGAACTTTAGATTATAATGACCAGATTAAGTGTTTTTTTCAAGAGATTAATAATAAGTTAATTCTAATTTCACATAATCAAGTAGTAATGTGAAATGTGTAATATAATTGTAGAAATGTACTAGCTGGGGAAAGTCATTTAACATAAATAGTCTCACTATCCATGTTTATAATTTGATATAATACAATGAACAAGTCATGATGCTGGGGTCACAATTAAAATGCCAGTCAGAATAATAATGCTGTAATATCATCATGCCATGTATTAGCCTGACAAACATCACAGTTATCTGTATATGTAATTCATCAAGTAATTCATGACTCCAAAGAATGAAACTCTTGTTGCCATAAATATATGTGGAGCCTCTAATTAAGATATCTACCAATAAGTTTTGACTTTTGAAATGTCAATTCCAAATATTATCACTAATGACTAGTCGTGTTTCTAATTCACCTCTGAGTAGATATCTTTGATTAAAGGTGTAACATAACGGCAATAGGAATGCCAGTCCTGATGAAGTGTGCTTATCAGTATGTGGATGTATTTGTGCTAATAAATGATCAGTCGGCTTTGTGTACCCTGCTGATCATGCAATAAAGGATTATAGCATCTGATGATATAGAGACTTTCCAAGTTTATCACAATGCCCTACAAGGTGCATTGAAAATGCCACTTAAGTGTTAAATCTATTCAGATAATTTTAAAACATCACTGTTAAAGTCTAAGTCCAAATTTAACAGTGTGAAATTACTAACTCCATTTGGAATATTACAATCAGATAATGTATCAGACAGTAGAAGCTGTTACCTCATTATTACATGACCTGTTAATGTATTACGTCTCTTATACTGCAGTTTCGCAGCCAGCAGGTGATCTTATGATGTGATGTTTTTATATTGGAGAGCAGTGTGTCACCATGACACCATGTAACATTTAAAAGAAGAAATAACGCATTCATTTTCCAAATGAAAAGTTGAATTCATATGCAATATATGTGCTCTTACTTCAGCAGATGAATAAAATATAATAGATTAATAGCTATAGATAATGGAGTTAAATTCTAGGGTTACGGTTCAACAACATTTTATTAAACCTGAATCCAGTATCCAGTCCGCTGTGAAATCTAAATCCTTTGGCATCCCTCAGCGAATCTAATTAGGTTTAGAGAGATTAGATCAGATGGTCTGAGTTTAGTCAATCCGGATTTTAAATGGCAACAGGCAACCACCTATCGGACCCCAACTCTGCCCAGTACACTTCTGCTACAGCCTGACTGACCTGTAGTTTATGCTGGCTAATGTTAGCTAATGTGAGCAAGCTTAACAGTAGACATTAATGTGTAACTGACATTACGGAGTCAGTTCACTGACTTTGTAACTCTTCTCTACCTGTGCTACTGTCACTCTATGTTTTAGCATTTACAGTGGCCGCTGTTCATCAAAACGTTGCATATTTAACAAATGTATTGTATTTAAACACCACTAACAGAGACTTTATATTCCATTTTGGCCAATTACCATTGCTGTTATAAAGGTGTGATTGAGACCAAATGTGATTCCAGAATCATCTAGCTAACATTAGCGTCTTGTTGTGTCTGGTGTGTGTGTCCGGTGTGGACGGTTATGTTGGGTCTCAGTCTGTTCCAGCCGGGTGAACAGAGCTGAGGGGCCGGCTGAGGAATGTCCTGGTGACCCTACACACAGGAGACACAAACAGAAGCCAAAAGGACCACAGGGGGGTGGGGATGGGGATGGGACAACAGGGTCTGGGTGTGTGTGTGTGTGTGTGTGTGTGTGTGTGTGTGGGTGTGTGTCCATGCATAACAGTGTGCATTTGTGTGAGAGAGAGAGAGAAAGTGCATGTTTATGTGCATGCATATGTTTTCCCATGCATATCAGTGTGGAAGAAAGGGGGAGCAGGGGAGAGGAGGCTGGGAGTGAAAGAGAGAGAGAGTGTGTGCGTGTGTGTGTCTGTGTGTCAGCGGGGGTCAGCTCTTGCACCCTTTGGCCATTGTCTCCCTCCCTGACCGATATAAAAGCATCATAACCCTTTGAGCTCAGACATATTTAGAAAGCAGATAAAAGCACTTTTTACAAACTAGATACACGTCAGGCACAAAGGCCGGGGTCAAGCGCAACAAATTAACAACCCTCTTTCTGACGGGAGGTGGGGATGGGGGGGAGGTAGGGAGGGGGACTGGGCAAAGCTAAAACCGCCCCTGGAGTCCAGAGCCAAATGCCTCCACATTCCCAGAGCGGGGATGTGGGCTGTTCTCTCGCATTCATGTGTAATTGGTCCTAGGGGCAGAGGCTGAGATAAATACTGACTTACTTTTTGTGTTTTTATTATGTCGTCTTAATAGAAGACTTGTTTGGAATTCCCTAATTCCAACAAAAGTCCTAGACGGCCATTCTGAAAGGCAAGAATTTAAGTAATTTGTCACTCAGGGTAACAGGTGCCATCCCACCCGGGTTCCACACATTGAAATCCCTACCCAGAGTTAGAGCTGTTCATGTAAGCTTTTACATTTGGAAAATATATGGCACATACTTATGTATAGTAAGATGTGACTGGGAGCACAAGCACAAAATTGTATAGCTACACAGGCACAGAACCACAGCTAGGGCCTGGTCCACAAGATGAGCCCATGAAGGCGTTAACGACTTTCTGTCTTTTCTCTCTTTAACAGGGTTCCATCTCATGGTGGCACTATTAGGTAATTAGTTTAGTTGAGTAGTCCATCAATCAACAAACCATTTATTATCATTAATTGTCAATTTTATTTAAAAGTGCCAAACCTTTGCTGCTTCAAGTTTCTCCTGTGTTGAGGATTTGCTACTTTTCTCTGTGTTACATCACGGTGAAGGAAAAGTTTTTGGGTTTTGGACTGTTGGTCACAAATCCAACATTTTATCTACTATATAATGTGTTTTCTGTGTTTTCTTGACACTAGTAGTTACAGTCCTAGTTCCATCATTTCACATCCTTTTTCTAAAGTTGTCAAACAACGTCGTGCATTACAGCCAACATCTGGCAAGATGGTGGGCTGTCACCTCCTGCTCTACAATCACTTAGAGTTTATTTGTTTCAATAGAGCCAAACACACAATTCAGTTCTCACTGATATTTTCCTGTTCTGTTGTCAAACAGCATCACTGTGGGATCGTTAAATGTCCATCAGCCAGTTATATAAGATATGAAGGCTGTTGATGATACATAAGCATTTCTCCATCTGCACTTCAAAGTGTGACCAGTGTATAAATGTTTATTTACTATAGATTTTCCAAAAGCTGATGTTGATTTAGTGTGGATGGAAAGCCAGAACGTTGAGAAGAGATACATTTACAGTTACTGTGAGGGAGAGGACAGAGATTAGGCCATTACCAAATTTTGGGAGGTGTTAAATGGCTAGTTCAAATTACAAAAAACAGACTTTAACCCTCAACCTGTGTCTAAAGGGGTTCTTTTTGCCCAGATTTCATACATATACTCTGAAACTGTCCTCCTCACCAGTGAATTGATAATAGTTCATTTGTGCTAGCCAAAGCGTTAAAAAAGTACATGTGACAAACTTAACAGCACTGTGTCTTTCCAGAAGGCGTCTTTACTCAGGATAATCCACAGAGCTCACGTTTAACAGTTTACATGGGAACTATTTCATCAGCGTAAAGTTGTTTTCATTTTTGTGTATACTGTCTTTCCTATAAATATCTTTGTTTGAATTTTTCTTTTTTGTAAATGAAGTCAGAAATGCTGCAGAAGTCAGCATCCGAGAGGGTTTAGGACCAGATACATTTGACATTATGCTTAAAATGGGCCTACAGGGAGGTCGCTCACACGTGCAGCAGAGCAGCGCTTGGTGGAAATAAAATGCTGGATGACGCAGACAACTGAAAGCTCAGTCTTGGCTTGCTGCTTTAATTACACGTGTTTGGTGCATTTAAGTTGCAGTTTAGTTTTCTAACATGATCTGCAGATTTTTTTGAACTCTTACTGAACTTCTAAGTCACCACATTCATTTGTTTATGTCCAAGTCGAATATAATAAAATATAAAATACATTAGTTATTTTTCTACTGCACACATATGGCTTTTCATGAAAAATATGTCATCCTATTTTTTGGAAGCTTAATAATGTATCAGTAATCTAAATGGTCTGTCTTGTGTCTGTGTTTATTGCCTATGAATTTCAGTGGATATTAGGGTTGGGCCATCGGCGATGGCTGACAGACATCACATTGTTGAGCCGGCATCGTGATTGTAAACTTTGTCATGGACCAAAACCGGGAAATGTTTTCTGTTGGCTGAGGGTATGCAGTACAGCGTAAGTAATATAATCATTAGGTTGTCGGGGGCTTGTGGTGCAGTAGTTAGCACTGTCAGCTCCTGGGTTTGAATCCACAGCTTGCACCACCCCTACGTTCATTTTCAAATAAACAACTCCTGTGTCACGCGTGGTTTCACGCCATCTCCTTTTCACTTCTTGTGTGTGTTTTTTTTTGACAAAACATGGTTTTGGAGACCGTTGTCAGATTGTGTAGTGTGTGAGCCCTCTGTCGACTTCAAGACTCCCGGTTACAGGACAGCGAGTCGTGTAGTCTGAAAAGCACAGTGATCTGAAGTAGGCATCACAGTCTAAAGACATGCAAGTTAGTTTAACTGGCATCTCTAGCTTGATGGTAAGAATGATTGTTGAGTCAGCCCTGGACCAAGGCATGCTCTGCCTGTCAGCCAGTGTTTGCTGTAGCCCCCTGGGTCCTTGTACATGATCATCATATATAGAAAATGGATGGATGATTTGTTTGTTGGCAAACAAATAGCACGGCCTGTCACACAGCTGAAGAAACCATGACTTTATAGTTGGTATTTTTGAGAATTTTTCTAACCAAAAGTACCAGATGGATAGATTGAAGAAGCTGCTTCATTGACCCAAAATATCTGGAGTTCTGCCCCAAACTTGCAAACAAGATGGACATGAATCATTCTGATTCAAGAACAGCCATAGTAGTTTATAAAATTGTCTATCATTTCTGTCCTGAGACTTTGGAAGGTCACCTAAGAATTCGGTGTCCAGAGTAATGTCCAGAGTAACAGCAGCTTAAAATCCTACAGGAGTTTCTGTCCTGTAGAAGATGTTGTTGTTGGTGTGTACTGAGCTGGGACCAGAGAATGGTGGACAGCCTGGACAGCAGCAGTGAGTTGGTGGTGGTCTTGGGAAAACATGGTGCTCCCTGTGCGGTCAGCGTGTTGATTTGGAACTAACAATGTTGGTACTGTTGGACTCAACTCCCAGCAGGGACTCTCGCACTTTGTATTTGTGTGTGTGTGTGTGTGTGTGTGTTATATTCCTGCTTCAGCCTGTATAAATGTGTGTTTGCATGCATGAAAATGTGTGTATATGTGTTTCTTCATATCTAAGATTTGTGCTTGTGTGTGTGTGTGTGTGTGTGTGTGTCTTGGTGCGGCTGTGTTCCCACTGAGGACTAGTTTGTGTGACCCTGCCACACAGGCCCTTAGATAATACAGCCAGCTGATGAGGTTACCCAAACGGCAGCAGAGGCCCAGCATGCTGCTAATGATGAGGAGGAGTGAAGGGGGAGGCACAGACCAGGGCAGACGAGGGTGACTCAGTTTGGTCAGAGATATGGCTGTGTGATTGTCTGTGTGTGTGTGTGCGCGCGCATATGTGTGTGTTTAGGGGGGACACCTGCCCCACATTAGGCGAGAGAGGCTCTGACCTTAGCAGCTATAATATCAGTGTAAGCTCTGACCCCAGATCAGGCCTTGTTGGTGCTTCAGAGGGGTGAGAGAGCTAGGGGAGACGAGGGGGAAGTGGTTCTTTCATTGTATGGACTGTGTCCCCTGTCCTGCCTCTGCCAGCGCCACGGCCCAGTGAGGAGTGAGTAATGTGAGTAATGGAGAGTAATAGGGTCCAGATAGTGAGTGTGACCGTAACCCTATTGTATCCTGTGTCAGCAGGGTCAGAGGTCACCCACCGTGCATACTGGTCCCGGCCCCGCCCGACCCATTTGGGCCATAAATGAGTTTACCCAACACTAATTACCGGGGGCCTGCCAATGGGCCGCACTGCTTAATGGGCCTGACAGCTGCCTCTATGCCGCACTTACACGTACCCCCAACCGTCCGCCCCCACCACCCACCCCCACACCAGCCCTGACCTGTCCTGCCAAACCTTTGGTTTGGGTCTGGCCTGGGACCATAGTTGTTTCCTTTTTCTCTCTTCCCTTGTTGCCTGTCCGCTCTCTACTGTCAACTGTCTAATAAAGGCATAAAATGTCAAACAGATAGCTTTGAAGAGACTGAAATGTATTATCTTAATCACGTGTAGCCTTTCACCAGGGCAGTAGCCTAGGGGTTTAAATAATCTGGCTCATAACGCTCTGTAAAACTGCATCTCGTTTTCACACTTTCCGTTCCGTTTTTGTACGGATTAAACGACTGAGATCTTCATTAGTGAGCTTTGGGGGGACTGATAGGCAGATTTTTAAACTTTGGCCAGAGCCAGGCTTGCTGTTTTCCAGTTTCCTGTCTGCTGAGCTTGGAACTGAGGAGAAACAGCTTTTCGATGAAAGTAGACTGCTTAGTAGCTTTCTCTCCTTTACATTCTTGATACGACTATTTGTCACTTTTCGTGTGAAAACGGGGTACAAATTTGTTTTTACACTTGGTTTTTGGACAGATTAAACAAATATATTTGGTCTGCTGGATTGCATCGTTAGCTTAAGCGTAGTTCACACTACAGGATTTTTAGCCCAATTTGCCAGTCGCCAAGCTCGCCAGTCGTTATGTGTGAACTCCTTAACTCCTTAAAACGGCTCCCTGACGCATTTCTGACACATCGCCGACGTCTGCCAGATATCTAGCATCTGGAGGAGTCGGCCGACTTGACATCCGCATTCAGCCAATGAGAGCAGGCAGCTGCTTTTTCTCCAGCTCTCTCTGTAGCTCAGACGATCCCTGCTACCTGCATGTGCTAATCCGTTCTTTCACCCAGCTTCTTTATATATGGTTCACGTCATTTCCTGTTTCACATTTCACGTGTGTTTTCTTGACCAAACGTGGTTTGGAGACCAGTGTTGGGTGACACAGCCGCTGTCACCGATCAGTCACGTAGTGTGAACGCCACAGCGACTTCAAGACTCCCATCACAAGACCGCAAGTTGTGTTGTGTGAACGGCATGGCACTCGGCTGTCGTATAGTCTGCACGAGCCTTTAGCTAAGTTTGTTTTTAGCCTTTTATTGATGATATTAAGCTTTTATCACTTTTACAGACTAACTGAAAGTGTGGTTCTGAGTGTCGATCATGACACATTACCGTTGTCACAAAACACCTCGCAGTCCTTGGCTCCTCTGGCTGTGGCAACCAGAACGTGACCACTCCATCTCCATCTCACTCCCCTGACTGCTCCACTCCAGTAATGGACAATAATCCCACTCTTCCATGGCCCGGCTTCAGCATCACAGGAATTCCAGACCTGAGGCTCAGCTTGAGGATCCATGCTTCCTCATGGGAGCAAAGCCCAACAGTCATTCGTCTGTGGGAGTAGAGTGAAGGTTCCGATGAGTTTGACTCTATGTCAACTGGAAAACAGGATAAACATGGTGCAAAGTCAAACCTGGCCATGTCCATGTGCTACCCGGTGCTAAATCTCCGACCTGGTTTGTGTCATTCCTAGCCTGAATACAGAACAGAACCTCCATTAAGAAGGTTGTTGTCTACAAAGGCACAAATGACACTGATGAAAAGGGATTTTACTGGACTTTTTTAACTTGAAAAGCCAGTGGTAAGAACATTTTCACTTCAAGCCCCATTCCAACGCTGGGTCAGTGCTCCCCACCAGCTTTCCCACATTGGCTTTCATCTGACGACGATCATCATCCTGGTACTCTGAACAAACTGCTAAGCATCAGAAACATTTTCAAGTTGAGAGTGTCTTCTTTTTCTTTCTAATTAAAAGTCATTGTCGGGGCTTAAGCTTTGTCTAAGAATCATTTCCTCACATAGACAATGAGGACGACTGGTGGGCAGAGAAAAGATACAATGTGTTGACAGGACAGCAGCACTAGTTGTCTTGTTGAATAAAGGTACAGACTCGCGTCACATTCTGACAGCGTTCCTGACCTATGCTCCACCACAGCTGGAGCTAATAGCTTCCGTCCCTTCACTGCGGTTTACAGGCAGGGAGTTAACCTTTGGGGTAACTTAAATATGGTGTGTGTGTTTCTGGTTTGAATATACATGCAGTCAATCCCTGAAACAATCTCTGGAATTTTCTTATACCCGTACACATCTTCATAAAGCAAAATGTTTATATATGATAATTCTGATAATTTATTAATAAGTCATTTATACAGTAAGTCATTTCTCAAGTAAAAATACCAAACATTTGCCGGTCTTTTACTCAAATTTCAGAGTTTCATGTCATTTTATATTGAATAGGTTTGTGTTTTTGGCCAGCTCTTTAAAAAAATCTTCACAACAAATCATTGGTTTCTAGGAACTAATATTTGGAATTTTCATTATTTATGATGTGCTCCACATTAGATAATTCATCTACAGAATAATCAATTGTGTTTCAGCTTAATTTAGAACGAAATTAGTTGCAGCCCTTTATATGTCAGTGCGTTACTTGTCTAATTTGAATTGTGTTGGTAAAGAGAAAAAGAATGGACAACGTAAGGCTGTGGCTGTTCCACAGCCTTTGTATGAATTTTAATTTTTATGTCAGTTACCTTCCGTATCCCTTTTGCACGTCGTCGTGGTACTTCTAGTTTTAGACCACTCCTTTTGGATCAGGTACTGTTGTCCAAGACGAAAACTACAACTAGCATGTTCACTGGCATCAGTGCAAAGCCTGCACTCAGAGCTGCCCAATCAACTGCAAGAATTCAACAGGTATGACTTTACGTAGGGATAATGTGAAGTGATAAGGAAGTAATTGTCTTTTTGAGGTTTTTAAGACACTGAATATCAAGACACAATATTGGACATGATCAAACTGTATTTTAGCCCATCAAGGCAAAATATATATAAATATAGATGTATATATGTGTGCGTGTGTTGCCTTGATGGGGACCCCTTCTCACCCACTTAATGATTCCACAATAATGGGCTATGTGTTTAGTATTTCTCTCTGCATCTGTCTCTGTATCTCCATCTACAGTATTTGCTTCCAGCCAACAGCATTTGTCAGTAACTATCTTTCTGTGTGTAAAAAGCAGGTCCTCCCCCTGTCCGTCAACCCTGTAGGAGGGCACTAAGCCCTGAGAATCAGGCCTGGCCCAACAGAAGCCCCCCTACCACCAGCACCCCTGGTCACCACCCCACCGTCTACATAGCTTCTAACACCCGAACACACCCCGTCAGCCCACTCCCACAGCGCTCCTCCCCTCTCCTTTCACCGCTCCCCCACTTCTCCACATGCATGGCATTCACTGTGCATACCTAGGCTGCTAATTCCAACCTGCCACTCCAATCAAAGGATCATGACTGTTTTAGTTTTCTTCTCTTTTCTTCTGCTGGGAAACAATGTGTGGTGAATGGAGGCAGGGACAAGGGTGTGTGTGTGTGTGTGTGTGTGTGTGTGTGTGTGTGTCATGCTACACAATTTCCTAAGAGAAGAACCGACTGCAGTCTCAGTTTGCTTTGGATCTACTCTCTTTGTATAATTTTTTATTTTATTTTTTATACAGTAGTTTATTCAGCTCCATCCTGTTCCCAGAGTGATAGACAAGCCAGTACGTGAGCTGTTTCCTCTGCAGGCACCATCCACAATCACTGAAGTACACATATTAATTCTGCTCTCACCTTTGCACTTTCATGGGAAGAGTTGACAACAGCAGCAGATGTGACTAAAATTGGGCGAGCTGTCCTGTCAAAGAAACTCTTACATGATCATAAAAAGATAACCTTTATCTTTTAGCTTTTGCTAAACAAAGCAATAAGTAAATGCCTGAATACTTAGCAGGGCTAGATAAATCTAAAAATGGACGAGGGGGATAATTTGAAACAATGTATGAATGAATATTTGAATACAGCAGGCAGATATATGAGGTCTAAAGCTGTTAGTGGCAGTGTCAGACTTTCAGTTATTTTAGGTCTACTATGGCAATCATTCTATTCTATGTATTTTATTATTTAAAATCAAATATTTTGTGTGTTGGACTGCTGTTCTGACTAAGCAAGCTATTTGAAAATGTCACCATGGCATTTTCCACTGTATTTGACACTAATTGACAAACAATTCAATAATGAAAATAATGGTCATTTTCAGTCCTAGATACCACTCCCAATCTCCTGGAATGTCAATTTTTTTATTTACATTTTACTTTATATACCCCAATATCAAAATTTGCCTCAGGGTCTTCAGCGTAAAGCGCCCTCTGTCCTTAGACCCCTGATTCAAATAACAGGAGCAAAAAATTGAATAAAGCTCAGGAAGAGCAGCAGGGGAGGAATCCCTCTCCCAGGACAGACAGAAATAGATGCCGCGTATACAGAATAGATCAACATTGTAAAATTGCAGTTTGGACAATCATAGTGACAGAATTATAGATGGACTGTAAACATATATGAAGACTCGGGGAGGTGTAACCAAACAGACCTTAGTCACAAAACCCCCTCCACCATGGAGTCCTGGCGACCCGAGGGAGGACAACATGCACACAAGGGAGAGAGAAAGAGAAAGCCACACAGCTGTGCTTGTGGGACACAATCCGACAGAGGGTTAGAGAGATGAAGTAGAAGGTTTACAGTATTCTCGTCAGCAGGACAAGCACAGGATGGGACCTAAGGTTCAAAGCGATCAGACAGGTATGAAGGGGCGAGCCCATTTCCAACACCTTAAATTCTGATCTGACGTGGATACGGAGCCAACAAAGGGGAACTAAAATTAGTCGTATGTTCTAGTTTTAGTTTAGATCCTAGCTGCAGCATTCTGAGCCATTTGAAGACTTATAGTACTCTCAGGCAATTGGCCTGACAACAAGACACTACAATAATCAAGTCTGGATGAAAGAAACGCGCAAATTAGGGTCTCGTCATCAGCCAGGGACAGAGAAGACCAGATTTGAACTCTGTTGTGTAGGTGGAAAAATGTGCTGATAATTAGAAAGACCAAGATTGTTTTCTGTCAAACTTTGTAAGATCACAAAGTCAAGAGTTACTGTTGCTTGATGTCGAGCAGGGCCAATGACCAGCAGCTCAGTTTTGTCAGAATTTTATCAGACCTTGGTCAGTGCAATTTCAGTACAGTAGCAGTCTGAAAGTAAGTGATACATTAAATGAGACCTATTATACTGCATTTCCAGTCCTATATTGTAGTTCTGTGACTCCTGTATGGCAGCTTTGCATGATTCAAAGTTCAAAAAAATAATTTTCTGTCTTATACTGACTTTTCATGTAGGCCTTCATTTCAGCCTCTGTCTGAAACAAGCTGTAGATGCTCCTGTCTCTTTAACCCCCCCCCCCAAAGCCCACTGTCGTCTGTCGTCAGTACAGACAGACTGAGCGTAGCTGTGCGGAGCAAATGACCATATATGGAAAACCAGCTCTGCGTAGCTCCGTGGTTCGTAGAATAAACAGTTCAAAACAACGTTCACAACAGGAGGAAATCTGGGTTTTCGCTCACAGGGAATTCTTTTAAATACTTTAACCTCATTATTTGAAGCTTTGGCCATGTTTAACATGAACATCCAACATTGTAACGTTGTAGATAAGGCATAAAATGTGGAGAAGCATAATAGGTCTCCTTTAACAATATTCAACATTGTAGGTCCCAGAGGTGGCCAGAGATCTTTTAAACATTTAGTTTACATAATATATCAAGATTGGAAATTATATTGGAAAATAGACATATAAATTAAAGAGGTGGTATTATGCTCATTTTCAGATTAAAAATCTTAATTAGGGTTTACATGGTTTCATTTTCAAAAAACACCATATTTTTCTCATACTGCACATTACTGCAGCTCCTCTTTTCACCTTGTGTGTTGTACGCTCGGCTCTTGAGCTACAGAGTGATGCATCTTACTTGTACAAAATCTTTGTTGGGAGTTGCACATGCGCAGTTCCCAGGTAAGGACTACTAGCCAATCAGAAGCAGAGAAGGGCGGGTCGTAAGAAACAAGGTAGTGTGATCCAAATCAAAGCCGCTTCAGACTGAGAGCGTAACCTAGCAGATGGTGTAAGTTACCCACAAGTCCACATCATCATTGTTCCACATCTTACCATCAGGACTAAACGCTGAACTGTTGCCGGTGTTCTGACGATCTTTGCTGCCTTGTCGAAAAATGCTACCATAGCGAAAATCGATAGACTGACTCTGCTCGGCCCTGCTCCGTTTTCAATTGCAGACAGTACCCAGAGATAGTACGTAGCTTGTTGTCATAGCGACACCACACAAAACTGCCGCGATTTAATATTCAATGCGACACACACCAGTGATCCACACAGCTTTCTGTTTTTTAAGTTAAAACGTTTCAACATTCCTCAGAATGTAAAGACAGATAAGCGGTATGAAAAGCTTCCAGCTGTGTTTTCCTCTGCCGTTGTTGCTGCAGCGGTCTGTGTGACGGCGGGAGCAGAGGGCTCTGTGAGCGGGCGGCTGGCCGGCCTCACACGCTCCTCCCGCGGATCACAGCAGCCACTTGGCAAGCTTTATGACGCGTTTTCAGTGTGATGTCACAAGTAAAGGAAGTAAAGGCTGGACTACAAACAAGCTGTTTTCAAGTGGTGCAGAGCAGAGTTTTCTGTGGGAGATGGGAACTCCCTTTGGGCTTTTTCACTTTGCAAACCTGTTACATGCACAAAAACGGTCGAGGCAGATGGTCGCCCACCCTGAGCCATGGTTCTGCTCGAGGTTTCTGCCTCTTAAAAGGAAGTTTTTCCTTGCCTCTGTCGCCTAGTGCTGCTCTTGGTGGGAACTGTTGGGCTTCTGTAAATAGTCTAGACCTGCTCTTTTATGAAAAGCGCTGTGAGATAACTGTTGTTGTGATTTGGCGCTATATAAATAAAATTGAATTGAATTGAATTGAAAAAAGACATATAACTCAGTAAAGGAGAGGGGAAAAGCCAAAAAGCAGAATACCACCTCTTTAAGGCAACACCTCCGCCTTGATGAAATGTTTAAAATGTACCACGAGAGATAGATATTATATATATATTGATATGAAGGTAGTGAAGAGATTAACAGAAATTCTAATCTAGGAGGAGAAACAGTAAACAGCTGTTTTCAATCTCACGGAAATTACGATGGGCGTCACAGGAAGCAGTGTTACAGGGTCTCTGGAGTCAATGTCAGATGTACAGTCAACAGTTGGCCAAACATAAAAACATCCAGTCAATGTGATATTGTTATTGTTGGTGATGGTTTATTTCAGGGGTCGCCAAATAAGTCTGGCATCGGGCCAGTGTTTTTTTAAGCCGTTACATGGCAGGCCAGAACATAGTCTAATTATTTCAAATTCTTACATACTTGTGTGCACATTTAGCTCAGTCTCTACTGTGCGGGGCTCCCATCAGGAAGATTGTAAGATTGATTCCAACCAACTGTGGATGTTTTTTTTCTCCCTTGTTAAACAAATTGATTATAAAGACACTTTTGTACACGCTCACAATAAAGCATGTGCTGCAGTGTGTGCGCATCCCAGTTTTTGATCGCATTCAGAAACCTATGGACACTTATTTTAATTTTCCTGAGGAAATTCAGGGGAATCCAATCACACGTTTTACTGACGGCTTTTTCAGAAGTGTGTCAAGCAGGCTAGAGTCTCTTTTGAATTGTCCTTCAGAACTCTTAGTAAAAGTAAAAGCTCTCAATAAACTCGACATTAAGCATTGTTGCAAAAAACATTCTCGCGTTCATTTTGGAGGTCCAAGCACTTACTGTAGCTGTCATGACTGAGAGGCTGTGTGGTAGTTGACTAGTTTACTTTTATACCCACTGTTTTGCCAGTATGAACATATCAAATTATAATAGTAATAATTAACTTTATTTGCCTCACAATGCATGCGAAATTTGTTCTCTGCATTTAGCCCATCCTAATTTGGAGTAGTGAGCAGCCATTCAGCAGTTCCAGGTAGCAGTTAGGGGTTCAGGCCTTGCTCAGGGGCACATTCACCAGTGTCCTACCACTATCGTTGTCTGCACCATATCATCGCCGGTGTCGGATTCATATGTGGTCATTTCCTTTGTACCAACGACCAAAGGTGAAAGTACAAAGAGGGTTTATGCAAAGCATGAAATCTCATTTGCTAGTGTGATTTGTTTAGATGCATCACGTGGCGTACCTCGTCACTTCCTGATTTAGCTCTCCACTGGTGGCTCAGGCTGTGTCTGTGAGTGTTGTGTGTGTGATGAGTTTCAGATGTTCGATTTTAGTCTAATGTGTGAACAAAACAAATACATAAATAAACCTGACTTGATCTAGTGTTCAGATTTTGGTTCTTGAAATATCCAAATTACTGCATATTTAAGTATGTAGATACTACCTCATTGGTAGTAAACATACTCAGAAACCTGTAATCCAAAAAATGATTGTCTTAATAGAAGTAATCAACTAGGAAAGTATAATGGTGATATCTTTTAGTGACATTTTTACCTTATTCACCTGCTGTGTCTCACAGTCACATATATATTTTGTTTGTGGCACAGTGTGAGTTTTAGTGCCGGCTATACTGACAACTTTGATACATTGACTGGTATATGGGGCTGGGATTGCATGGGCAGCCTGAGATATGAATGATCCGGTCCAGATGATAACATATTTATTCTGCTGCTGTTATTGTCATTAACACTTTGGGTTTCATTGGACAGTTTAGTTCAGGTATTTACATGCTTTTTGTGAGACACTTCATTCTCTCTCTCTCTTTATCCCCTTGTCTCTCTGTGTACAGGTCCTTTGTAACAGGCACTGCATGCTGCGAAAACTACTCCCCTCTTCGCATCTGGGATGTTGAACGGTAAGTCAGGAAGCTGCTCTGACAGCTGCACTAAGCTCACATGGGCATACAGTGGAAAATAAAATAAAGTTAGCAGCACCTTCCCCAAAAATGAAGGTGCTGCCTAAGCCTCTGTGAGGCATGGCATGTGATTTCTGTTGGTGCAGTAATCTGCAAGGCACCACACATTTAGCAGAAATGGTTCATGTTACCTTGTGATAACTTCAGTCTCCCCATCAACAACAACATAAAAAACCTTTGTTTGTGGCAGTAAGTAGGCTAACAGCTGACCAGTGAAACCTGGCTTCTTAAGATGTTCATCAAGCTCGGACAGACAGCTTCCTAAAAAATTCAAAACAGGTTTCAAAAAGCAACAGTTAAAAGTGGCCTAGGTTATTAAATTAACTTAATCTTGTGTCATTTTTAAACAATATGTCAAGTAAGCCTCAACCGAATTTTTTTTGGCCTCTTATTACCCTGTTATGTAATTTTTACTGTAATATTCCCTGATACCCATTGCTAATACCAAGCTATCACCTAGTTATTACCTTTTGACTGTTTCTGACTGCAGATAACTCTGCTAGTCCAGACAAAGTGTCCTCTGTTGAGGCGAAGGCTCGTTTATTATGGCGCTTTTCCATTACCAGTACCAGCTCAACTCGCCTCGACTCTGCTCGGCCCTGCTCCGCTTTCCATTGCAGACAGTACCCAGAGATAGTACGTAGCTTGTTGTCATAGCGAAGCCACACACAACTGCCGCGACGTAATGTTCAATGCGACACACACACCAGCGATCCACACAGCTTTCTGTTTTTTAAGTTAAAACGTTTCAACCTTCCTCAGAATGTAAAGACAGATAAGCGGTATGAAAAGCTTCCAGCTGTGTTTTCCTCTGCCGTTGTTGCTGCAGCGGTCTGTGTGACGGCGGGAGCAGAGGGCTCTGTGAGCGGGCGGCACATTTTTGTTCCGCCATCACGTCAATATTGGAAATCTACACAGCTGATTTCTCACCTCAAAACTTCTCAGAAGTGGATTTAGTGATGAGATTCCATATGAAAACTGTAAAACTTTCTGTTGCTGGCCTCTGTCTGGTGCAGCAATGATGATGCAGTGAATGGTGAATATTCTCTCTGACCAATCAGCAGTCTGTCGTGTTTTCACTTCACATTTTACTATCCCTCAGCTTGCTTGGAACCTCGACGGAGGTGATACAAAAAAAAGGTACCTGGAAGCAGGTACAGGTGCAACTTTTCCACAATGGAAAACCAAACAAAGGCGAGTCGAGTCGAACTGGTACTATGCAGTGGCTTTAATGAGCAACAGACTGAGGCCCCATCCACACTACTCCTTTTTTGAGTTTTAAAACCAATATGATCTCCGTCCACAGCAGCGTTTTAGCTGCGTATCAGAGTTGATCTCCGTCTATATTAAAACAACTGAAAACGCACATTGAATGGCTGTTAACGTACACTGGGCATGCGCGTGCCGTGCCATTGTAAACATGAGGCTGATGGTCTACTCCGCAGCTGCTGAAGATTTGGCAAAATAATAAACTAGGTAGTACAGACGAAGAACCACACCAGATATTTTTTTTGCATGAACCAACAATGAGCTGGAACTGTTACTGAAAGTGCGGGAGTTTAAAGCGACTGTGGCGACAGAAAACAGACTGGGAGTCGTCGCAAAGTAAATACAGCAACATGAACAGTAGCTACAAGTGTAGGGGATAAGTGTCATTTGCACAGTACAAAATATTTTAATAAAAATACCAAATCAATACTCTGTCAGTAGCATTGTGTTTTTGCTTTGCGTGACTTATGAGACCCGAACAGAGAGCGCAAAAATGAGCGTCTGCTTCATCTTTTCAAAAGTCCTCCGTTTTTGCCCGCCTGCCCACCTTTAAATGAAAAACGGGGTGTTGTCAAACTTCTCTGTTTTAGGTCTTCATTTTTGCCGTTTTAGTCTGGGCGCGAGGCGCAAACGTAGCAAAAGGTCGTTTTAAAACAAAAATGTTTTTTTTCTGCTTTCTTGCCGATCATGACCAGACAGATTAAGGGAATTGAAAGCTGGCTTAGTGCTGCAGTGCTGATGAGGGGGTGTAGTCCAGGCTGAAAACCTATGTATTTAAGTCTGTTCAACTCAAAGATGCTTATGACCGCATGGATCCCTTCATAATAGTTCAATATACTAAGTGGTTAAATAATGCAATCAAACTCAGTATGTTTAAGTAATACTGTCTTGTGAATTGAATTAGAAAAAATTGCCAGCTAACAGTACGGGAGCACTTTGTGTTACTTCCATGAGATGGTAGATCTGGATGGGAATAAATTGGAAATGGCAGGATATTCCATTGAGAATTATACATTTAATCACAATCATGTCTAATGTAAGCAGGTGAGAACAAGATTCAAGAGTCATGTTTGTGTTTCTTTTGCAATGTTGTTTTATTGTATCAACAGTTCTGCAGTCCTGAAACTAGCAGAATAAGCAACAGTTGTGTCACTGTAAGTTTAGAGGTGTGAGAGATGTGGACTCCCGGGAACAAGTGTCCTTTTGATTTTTAGGGGTGTGTAGTTCCTCTGCTGCTTCCTCATAAAATGCAGGACCAGCTCCTTTGTTGTGCTGACATTCAGTAAGAGCTTGTTGGTCTCGCCTGAATTATTCTGTTTTTCCAATTCTTGAATCTCATACTTGAATAGATACTCATATTCCCATTAACCGAAGGCCGATTACATTCAGTTTCACATTATGAGATTATTACTGATATTGGAGCCATACACAGCTAATCAGCTAAACCAAGAAGCAGAAGATTTAAGCAGTGTATCTTACAGTGGGTTCTTAAACAAATGATTCCAAAAATGACTGCGTTTGATTAACATGATTATTAGCAGTTTACTCAGTCATCATCAAAAAAAAGAATTTGTGTTCCATTTTCATTTACAAAAGATTTGTGTGAGGATAAAAGTCCACAATGATTAAATGTCACTTTTAGCAGATGCCTTTTCACAGTTACACTTTTACTGATCTCATTAAATCATTTGTAAAGTAATTTGTACTCCACACAGTGTTACTGGTAAGGTTTCTAGAGAGCTTATGACGAAGTCTGAGACAGTGGGTTACGGTGGATAGCTGGAAACCCACTGTAGTACATATTGTCAGCTAGCTGCAGCACAGACAACAGTAGTAGACTCAGTGATGGTCTAACAGCGGTTTGAAGTGGTCTCTTCAGTCTTTTCTGGATATAACTAACAACTAACAACTAACTGATATTATATTTACATTTCAGGCGTAAGGTGTCTAATTGAAGCTGTTCCACCGCTAAAATGTCTATATCTAATTTGCCAGGTTAACATTCTCACATGGCTTCTGTTTATGTGAATTTTCCATGCACGCATCCATGCATGAATGCAGCATGAACAGTGTGGCCCTTTATCAATGCAAAGAACAAGTGAAGCATAGGTTTAAGAACATGGGACACACTAGTCTTGAGCAGGGACCAATTCAAAATGAGGGGCCTCTGAAAATTCCTGTCTCTGAAAGGTGAGGCTTAAACCTGATACGTCCCTACCGAGGCTGCTGTAATTCCCAGATTTACCTGGGCCAATTAAAACAGGCCGACACAACACAACACAAAAAGCTGGTTCCTGCTCCCACATGGTCTGGAAATCTGATTAGGGGAGAAGACAGGAAGCACACAGGAGAGTGACGGAAGGGATGGGTATGCAACTTATCTGGAGGTCGCAGGTGGTGAGCAAAATTAATATGGTTACAAGGTGTAGCAGACATAGATAATGCATCTGTCCTGTAAAGTCCAAGGGATTTGTTTTCTCCTATACGTGAAAAACTATCCCGCTGACATGGGAATGTATTTATGGTGGAACCAAATGTTCACAAAACCTTCCACAAAAATATCCTATGCTATTATTACTTGATCAGTTAATACTTGGTAAGCTAAAGATAGCAGGCAAGAATATTAAAGCAATACAATCTGATTAGAATTACAATTGAAAGAGAAACCCTGGTTGTATACATGTTAAAACAAATTAGCCTAAATATTTGACTAACAGCGCTCAGTAGAATGTTCATAGGTTAGGAGCATATTTAGAGAAAACTGCATTAAATAAACAAAAGGGAAACCTGTCCTTGCTCATGTCATCTTTTGACTATTCCCCATGCTTAGGTCTTGATCTTGACATGGAACATTTCCAACATGGCAGAAGTATTAAAGGTGGGGTATGTAATTGTGACATCCAGCACCATGACCAACACCCTGATATAGAGCAAACAACAACACCGCAAGTAATGTAACTAACGTTAGCAAAGTTGTGGGTTAGCAAACTGTCACTACAGTTGCTGTGAAGCTTACATGAAGTTAACATGCAGAGAGGAATCAGACAGTACCCCACCTTTAAGGCTCCATCCACACTACTCCGTTTTTGTTTACAAACGGAGAATTAAAATGAATACGATCTCCGTCCACACCAGCGTTTCCGCTGCGTTTTGGAGTTGATCTCCGTCAACATTAAAACGACTGAAAACGCACAGCTAGGACCCGTTCAAGTGCACTCGGCATGCGCATACCAGTGTAAACATGAAGCAGATCGCCTGTTTCGAAGTTACAGAAGATTTGGCGAAAGAATAAATAAATACAGACTGAGCATCAGACCAGTTTTTTTTTTTTTTGCATGGATCAATAACGAGCTGGGACTGTTAATGAATGTAACACAGGAGTGTGGCGGCAGAAAACAGACTGGGAGTTGTTGCAAAGTAAACGGCAACATGAACAGTACAAGTGTAGGCAGATGAGGTGTTATTTGCACAGTACAGAATATTTTTATAAAAATATGATGTTAAAAACCCGGACAGCAGCATCGTGTTTCTGCTTTGCAAGACCCAATCAGAGAGCCGACTGTGAGCAGCTGCATCATCTTTCTAAAGTCCTCCGTTTTGGCCCGTCTTCACTAAAACGCCCTCCGGAGTTTTGAAACGCAAAACGGGGTCGGCAGTGTGCAAACTTCTCTGTTTTAGGTCTTCGTTTTCATTGTTGTAGTCTGGACGGGAGGTGCAAACGTAGCAAAAGGTCTCCGTTTTATTTTCGAAAACGCAGTAGTGTGGATGGGGCCTAAGAGAATGTTGTCAGATTTACATGCAGACCACAGTAGGAGAGAGTCAGATGAAATGCACGTTGCATTCTTAAGATGAATAAGAAGTAAATATGCCACTCAGTTATTATCTCTTATTGTTAAAAAGAGTCAAATCAATTTTATAAAATATTTTAAATAATCTATTTTACCGCTTTTCATACAGCATCTGAGCAAATAGTAATTAAATGAGTTCCAACTTAACATGTCAAACAATCATTCTGTGCTTGGGCACTGTCAGACATTTTAATGGCTGACCTTGATAAGAACATGTACCAGTGGGTTCACTATGAGAAGTGTGTCCCTCACACTCTGTATGGTCACCAATTCAGGCTTCAACAGCAGAGTAAGTTTTAAAATCCATCAGTGATGCAGCCTGTGAGAGAAGTGAGAACTCTTCCTTCAGATCGTTACTGTTGCACGCAGCGCTGTGCTCCAGCAGTGACAGCACTCCCTCTGTGGACCAGATACTAAATATCATGTGAGATTTGTGGGCTGATGGTCCCAAGGTATACTGATAACAGAAACACCTAGGTATGAATGCCATAAAGACATTTCTGTAACAGACAGACAACCTCAGCATATGTTACATATTCCAGTTCCTGAATCGGTTGGAACCTGCAGTGGTTTAGAAGGCCTGCCAATAATCCATTACAGCAATCTAGTCTAAGCCATGAATTAGACTTTCTGCATCATTGGAAGTCAGGAAGGACAACTTTTTAAAATTAAAGAATACATCTTAGTAGCGTTACTTATGTGTGTTTTGAAACATAAATCAGAATCCAAACTCCCCCTGACAAAAGTGTATCCTACCTGGTCTTTGGCCCAACCATAGACTGTATATAAGAAGTGGACGTAGTCATGGTGACGTCACCCGTTGGTTTGTGGACTGCTGTTTTGAAGCCTCAAGTTTTATGATTTTTTGCAACCAGTGGCACCGGACGTGACCATATCTAGTCTTTAGTCTAGACTAAATGTACTAACAGCCAACTCCTAATACACTTTTTCAACGGTGCTGGTTAAATTTACACAGTGCCGAGGGTACGATACTCTCTAGCCTGATTGACAGGTTGCCATGATAACGTTTGTCAATCACAGATAATCCGCCCTGAAGCATACTCTGCTTTCTGGTCTATTTTCCTCTAAATGGGACCATAATTTACTAAATGAACATCCTGTTGGATTGAAAACATAAAACTAGTGACTGAGACCATAAACTCATTAGGAAAGTGTTTACTGAGGTAATAAATCAGCTGAGAAGTAGCCTCATTATACCATTATTTCTAATGGAGCCAGACTTCTTTTTGCAACCAGAAGAGTCGCCCCCTGCTGGCCCTTCAATAGAATGCAGGTTTAAGGGACTTCGCATTCGCCTCAGTTTTCTGACCGGGCCCAACTAAGGGAATTTCCATTATCCATATCTTCATCTACCTTTAAAAAGCTGCTGCTCGTCTAAATATTAATGGCAGATAGGCAGGTTTATTGAGGTCAGAGCCTGAAGGTGAATTGGCTTTGTTGCTATCATCCTTATGTAAGTGGCTGAATACAGTCACCTTGAGAGTGTCTCACACAGACATACACACTATCCCCCCGCTGTGATTTTCCACCTGATAAACAGCTGAGAGCAGCATACCAGGCTGTGTGTGGGTGTACAGTCAGATGGGTGCAGGGTGAGGGTGATCAGGGTGCATTGTTCATCTTTTCTGTTTTCGTGTACATTGAAGCTTCCTGCTTTAATCTGCACTCACGCTGCTGTCAAATCTGAGCACTATAAACATGTGTGTCTTTTTACCTGTTAGCAGGAGCATGGGACGTTTAAAGTTTCAAATCACTATCCCGCCAAATCAAATTCTGTGATTGAAACTGTTAAAGGAGACCTATTGTGCTTTTCCACATTTTATGACTTATCTACAATGTTACAATGTTGGATGTTCATGTTAAACATGGTCAAAGTTTCAAAAAATGAGGTTAAAGCATTTATAAGAAATCACTGTGAGCAAAAACCTCAGATTTCCTCCTGTTCTGAACGCTCTGTTTTGAGCTGCTTTTTCTACCAAGGCTCCGTTCTATGTATTACCGAGCCAGACAGAGCCAGTGTTCCATATATGCTCATGTGCTCCCACAGTAACAGCACAGCTACGCTCAGTCTGCCTCTTCCGCCCAGCAACAACAACAGCCTGGTAACATGCTACGGGTCTTGGCCAATCAGAAGACAGTGGGCTTTGAGGGGGGGCTTAAAGAGACAGGAGCATCTACAGCTTGTTCAGACAGAGAATGAAATGAAGGCCTACATGAAGAATCAGTATAAGAAAAAAATATTTCTTTTTGATCATGCAAAGCTGCCAATGAGCAGTCACAGAACTACAATATAGGTCTGGAAAAGCAGTATAATAGGTCTCCTTTAACAAAGAAATGGTGCTGCTATAACTGATCACTGAGTCAAAATTAGTATGGAAATGGTTTTTAAAGCCACATTTCCACCAAACACACCAAGACAATACTATTATTAAATGTAGGTGGGGTTGTTACTGGATGGTAATAGTCACATCAACCATTTAAGTAATATGATTTCATATCTAAAGCGACACAGTAAAAAAAGAAAGGAGTCTCCGTCACACTCAATGGCATGTTTAAAAAGGGTTAGGGGTTTGTGCATTGAGTCTTTGTGGTGCAAGAAGCGACGATTCTGTTGACCAATGAACGGATCACAGTGTCGCCAAAAGAAACTCCAAATCATGTGTAACAAACTGAACTGGACTGCTTGGTGTACGCGTGGCTTAAGGTTGTTATGGCTGATGCGCAAGTCTGATCTGAGTAGAGCTGCCACAAATAGTTGATTAATCAATTAGTTGTTGGCGATTAAATGAATCAACTATTTAAATAATTCATTCATCACTTTGAGACAATTTTTAACAGAAACTGTACAGTATCTCACAAAAGTGGGTACATCACTCACATATTTGTAAATATCTGATTCTATCTTTTCATGTGACAACACTGAAGAAATGACACTTTGCTACAATGTAAAGCAGTGAGTGCACAGCTTGTATAAAAGTGTAAATTTGCTGTCCCCTCAAAATAACACATCACACAGCCGTTAATGTCTAAACCGCTGGCAACAAAAGTGAGAACACCCCTAAGTGATTGGTATAGTTCCTCCTCAATTACAGTAAACTGAATATCTTTGGATTGTGGACAAAACAAGATGTTTGAGGACGTCATCTTGGACTTTGGAAAACACTGATTGACATTTTTCAACATTTTATGACATTTTATGGACCAATCAACTAATCAGCTATTGGAGAAAATAATTGACAGATCAGTCAATGATGAAAGTAACCGTTAGTTACAGCCCTATCTGATAGTAAAGTTGTTTTGGTAGAGAAATAAAAAGGTAATTACAAATGAGTACATCTCGTGTAGGCTGTGTCTGCAGGTTTTATTGTGTTGTTGTGTCCAGGCCTGCTTCTCTCCCATCATACTGATGAATATAGCAGATATTTACAAAGTGTAGCATTTCTGTTGCATCATTTCACCCATGGAACAGTCAGCTTCTTGCAATATTTATTTCATGAGTGGTTCTAATGCTTCAATCCTTCTTATCATATAGGCTAGAATGTGCAACTTAACCTTAATATGCCAAATGTAGCTATACTTTCTAGCGTGTCCCAAACCTCTCCTGCACCCCCTGTCCTGTGTGTCCAGATCTCTGCCTGCTCCAACACAGCTCACATGATCAACTCATTATGAGTTCCTGAAGCTGCTTTATAACAAACTGATCTTTTAAAATCATCTGTGCTGGAGCAGGGAGACATTGAAGACATGCCTGACAAAATGTTCTGAAATATTATTTTATGGTTAAGAATTTGTTCTACAAATATTTGAATAGGTTTATTGATTTGCTAATCTTCTTTCACTTGAAATGAATGTGTTAATGTCTCAGTTGTGAGGAATAACAACATGCACGCACTTGTAAACACACTGTCTCACACTGAGTTCCTGTAATACCTTCAAACACTGCAGATAACTGACACACCACCGTCAGCCCCTACACACCCACCAGCATGAGCCTCCAACCCTGTACATTAGCACAACTGCGTGTCCCTTTGATTCATTCGATCCACCTGAGCCAAAACATAAAGAAGACACTGTTACACCTGCACCACCGAACAACGGCCAGAAAAACAGCTGCTGCCACCGCCAGATCACAGAAAAGAGACCGCAAGCTTCCAGGAAGGATTCCAGCAGTCATTTCCTGTCTCTGTGGAAAATAGTGGCAGAAGTGTTTACAGGCTGAAGAACAGACAGAATCTTGTTTGTCAAAATTCTTCATGTTAATAAGATCAGATCAAAGAATAAATATTATTTTTGACATGCTTTTTTACAAGGTGACATCAGGGCTCGTCATTTACATTCACATTGCAATTTGACAGCGAACAATTTTTAAATCCAAAGACAGTTTTAACTATGATGTCTTAACAAGCTGTAATAAGTTAACTGAAAGTTGAAACAACAACTATGGACTTCACCGGCTATGAGGAGATAATAATCAATATTTAAATGACAGTGCTGGTCAGAACAATTGTTCAGTCCTAGTAATTCTACACTTAAACCATCATTTTCTTCATGTTGGCACTAATAGGCTAAGTGCAGGTTGAAAATTGTCACATTTAAAAGGGACAGGGGGTCATAAAGTGCAGACTCATTGATCTCTTGTGGCTTCGATTTTAATTTCACTTACCGTTTTTCTTTTTCTCTCCGTTGCAATTAATTCTGAGTCTTTTTTTCATCCCATCGGCACAAAGAGGTCTTATGATCAGCCATATAGAGGGGGATCCCACACAAGTGGCGCCATTGGAGCAGCACCCCAACTTTTCACACTGTCTTCGCTCATGGCTAAACACAGAGGGGTGAAAAAAGCATCAAAGAAAACGGACCTTCCAAGATTCCCCTCTGTTCCTTCAGAAAGGGAGCCCTCCTTTTTTACAATCAAATGGCCAGGCTAGGATTCCTGACATTCCTGAAACTGAAAGAGGGAGGTGAAATGTGCACGGCGAGGTGGACACACTGTTATACAAATTGCATCAGTATTGTCTTTGCAGCGCACACATGTATGTGACATTTTGAAAGTGGTCATTGTTGATGGGTCCCAACAGCCGTGCCTCTCCTCTCCACTGTCTCTGCCAGGAAAGCTCACATTCCTGCTGCAGTGAGCTCAGAGGTGCAGGGGAACTTGGGTGGACATGCAGCAGGTTGCTTGGCTCCCCTCTGTTTGTTTTACTAAGTAAAAACCTCAGCAGGGCTTCTTTTCTCTACCTGTCTGATGGCTTTTGATGAGAGAGCCTGTTTCCCAGTGCCTCCTCAGGCCTAACTTTACAAGTTCTGTCACAAAACACACACACACTGCTTTTCTTTAGCTGTCCCCACACTGAAGGATAATGCCCTCAGCTTCTTCTGTTTTTTTTCCAACATTGTCAATTCATTAATGACTCCTTTCACAACGTGTGTGTGTGTGTGTGTGTGTGTGTGTGTGTGTGTGTGTGTGTGTGTGTGTGGCCCCTAAAGCCAACCTCACTCCTGCAGTGAGACCAGACAGGCTGAAATCAGGACTTACACTCTGTATGTCACACAGCCAGTAGCCTCTTCATAACAATCACTAAGTCTGTGCCCCCTGGGGCCACCAGTCTAACCATCTCACAAAGTCGCTGCCACACTGCAGCTCAAACCGCTTCGTTCTCAAGCAGTAAAGTCATTTCTCTCCAAAAAACGATGATTTCCATTCGAATCTTTCCCATTTTTAATGGAAATTTTTACATCAGGCTTAACGGATCATTCTCATAAGGTTTAGGGTTTAAACCTGGTTCCTATTTCTTGTAGTTTTCAGGCGTTTCTGTGTACATTGTAAGTTCATCAAAATTAAATAGGTTGCATATTTACTTTCCAGTCTATTGTGCTTGTCTCTAAATTTGTTTTCACTTTCTTAGATCGGTTAGGCGTGTGACCTATGATTGATGTTGTGTGCGCCTAGTGTTTATTGTGATTTATGTTCCATGACTAACACTCACTTCAGTAATTGAGATCTGGAAACACAGAAGGGATTCACTAACAATTTGTGAGTGTTCCTTTGGAGGTCAGATACACTTGTTGAACGTCACTCTGGACAAAAGGGTCTGCTTAATGATTGCAATAGTAATCATTTCACATGTAAAACAATGCAAGTAGAGTTGGACTAAATGTAAACGGAATATAAAAAGCTTAAACTGCACGGCAGGCTCTAACGCTCTATTTGATTTCCTGACAAACAGGCTACACCTGTCTTGATTGACAGCTTTAATTCACTTCATATTTAAGAAAATGACAAATCTGCAATCTTTTAATACCAGTGGAGGATTACTGACGTATTGACGTCAGTGTGGTGGGCGGTGGGTTAGTTTATTGACCATATGCTGATGTTTTAGCACAATAATATCTACTGTAAGAATTAGGACTAAGGAGACACCATTTAATGTATGCGTTTTTCAAAATAAATGACAGAAATGTCATCTGCTTTTTTGTTTGTGTGTTTTCTCCATACTGAAAATGTATTGATTTGATCATATTGACCCATGACCCCGAAGTTTAGGTACATAACGAGCTGCACGCCTACTTTTAACGTAATCCACATGCAGTGTGACCGTACTACATTTCCACTAATTTAGGGCTGACTGCTTTAACAGTATCTCACGCCGGCCACCCTGTGATTTTTACAACTTGCAGCCTATAATGGCGTGTTTTCCTTCTTCTAGGACAGACAGTGCACGATGGTTATGACTCAGCCAGTCAGCAATGTTTTAGAGCCCTCCATGTGACACTTTCCTGTCAGGCACGCTCGGGGCCAGACTAAGGTATTCAACATTATGACAAGCAATAGACAGGATGGTCAGATCAGAACATTGCACCGCTGCTCACTAACAGATACAGTCATTCTGACAGATTATATGCTTATGCCTCCATCCTGTAATCATGCACGGCCCATAAAAACCAGTGACCTAACAATTTGAGGATCCCTGCTGTTTTGCACTATGCACCAGCTCATCACATGGTGCTATTACTGGCTTTAAGATCCGTGCACAGATGTCAGGTAGGTTTATGGAAACCTAGCTTTTACTTTCCTCTCACATTTTGGTGTTTGTAAATGTTTTTGACCGTTTCTTCAGAGCAGCCTAAGATTGTAATCATCCTGTTTGAAGGATTCTAGAGGGTAGCGTTATGAATTGATCATCTCTGTTTAATTAGAGTGGTGGTGCTGTGATGGAGACATCATTATTTAGTTATGAATGAACTGGCTCGTATCCATTTGGCTTGAATGAGTTTCTTTTTGTGTGGCATGTGCTAAGCTCCTTGGTTTTAGTGGTAAGGGGAAAATGAGGGGTCACTACCCCACACAGACACAAACTCAGCCTCATCACAGACTCCCCATTGGCCCGGGCTTAGTCATGAGACCCTGGCAATGAGAAAGCTCTCACCCAATAAGGCGCCCTGTGGGGAAAGCCCTGGTCCAATAAGAAGGACCCCTGGGGTAAGGCTGGGGGATTACCAGCCCGAGCTTGCGGATTGAGCTCTAGGGCGAGGGAGGGGGGCACGAGTCGAAGCACAGGGCTGCTTGGTCACCAAGGCCAGCGGCCTCCTTTAAATGGTTGCTACGGGGCAGGTATCAAACGTGCAAGAGTCGCACACAGTCACGGTCATGGAGGGTATTAAATGGCAACAAAGAGACAGTTATTCTGCAATAATCCGCCCTGCTGAGTGCAAGTTATTCTCCAATAATCAAGAGGCGAGGCACAAGCGGGACAGAGCTGTGATCACAGGAGCATGCTGCTGCAAGGAGCTGACTCGCGCGCATACACACACACACACACACACACACACACAGGTCACACCACATCAACCCAGACACACAAACTTTATTTATCACTTGTACATGCACATAATTTATGTGTATGTCCCCAGTCCAGTGTTCCATAATCCAGGCTCCGTGACTCACAACACTCACTATATGATAGCATTTATATTTTGTATCAAATGTGTCCAGGCTTTTGTGCAGGCTTTCACATCTGTGTGTCTGAACAAGAAGAAGCATGTACTTATGACAAATTTAGAAATGTGGCCAATTTGACAATGGAGTTTGTAAACCCACCATGAGTATATATATATATATATATATATACACTATATACATTTGCATCAAGGTGATAAAGTTTCTTGTCAATTGTTTAATTCACTGGATTAGACAAAAGCAGATATTCCATTCCATTTTATAAATAAACAGTTTCTCATTGGATTTTCCAGACAATTTACTATATCACAATATATCGATATAAGGATATAAAATAGCACCGTGATAGAGGATTTATCCATATTGCCCAGTTCTATGTAAATATTTGTTCTAATTAGTAGTGGGTGATTAATTCACTTTTAATAATGTGAAAAATAAATTGTGGATTCAGGTTGTTAAAAGGTGCACAAACGATAGTATAAGCTGAGTTTATACTCGACACAAGGGGTTAACAGGAGTCCCATGGTGGAAACCTTAGTTATGTTTTATAGGATCAGAGTCAATTCAGTCTAGCTTTATTGGCATGAATGTGAAACAACAATGTTGCCATACTGAGAGTCAACACTTCCAAGTCTGAGGCCATGGTTATCTGCTGGAAAATGGCAAATTGCTTTCTCTGGGTTGCAAGTAAGGCTATATGATACTAATATATTTAAAAACTTTGCTATGTTTACACCTACTCCACACTACTCTAGTGTTTTTGAACCACTGAAACAGAGATTTTTGAAAATGCTGCTCATCCCCTTTCCATCTGAAGACTCCGGGGACTGAGTTTTAGTCTTGACGGGCGGAAACAGAGACTTTCATATATGATGACGCAGACACCAATGTTTGCCTCCTGAATGGGTCTTATCAGTCACGACGTGTCCTTTCCTGATTTGTAGCGCCCATGTCACATGACCCTTTTCCAGAAAAAATACCCTAACCCTCCTTAGCCTCCGCCATCTGTGTATGAATGTTTATGAATGCACTTTGAGTAGTTGGAAAGACTAAAAAGATGCTTAACAAGTACAGACCATTTACCAAGCGCAAAGTAGATGATCTGCATGCCCAGTGTACATGAATGGTCTTGTGAGGTCATTTCTAAAGTGGTGCTAAAACACACAGTTTTACATATGTTCATTTAGCTGACGCTTTTATCCAAAGCGACGTGCAATTGCTAGATAGGTCAGAGGTCGCAGGCCTCTGGAGCAACTAGGGGTTAAGTGTCTTGCTCAGGGACACATTGGAGGATGTGTCACAGTGAAAATCGAACCGAGGTCTCTCACACCAAAGGCATGTGTCGTATCCAATACGCCGTTGGCACCTCTCAGTTTTAAAACGCCACTTTAAAATGAAAACATATTAGTGTGGAAGTAGCCTGAGTCACTGCTCCAACTGTGGGAGTACAAGTATCTCAGGTCTTGTTCACAAATGAGTGTCCCTTTGACAGGTAGACTGGTGCGGCATCAGCACTAATTGAGTATCTGACCGTTGTGGTGAAGAGGGAGCTGAGCCTGAAGGCAAAGCTCTCAATTTACTAGTCCTGCTGCCACCACGACCCGGTTCCCAGATAAGATGCTGAAAATGGTGATGGATAGATGTGCAGTCGCTGGGATCATGTGCTTTCCTTCACTGTGATAAAAGAGCCAATCCGCAAAGTCTCACATTGGGGAGAAAAACACACAACACAAACTGCAGATTGATATACAGTATATATTTTATCACTTATTTATTTAATTCGTTG
The DNA here is from genome assembly GCF_014851395.1 of Micropterus salmoides. Lineage (NCBI taxonomy): Eukaryota > Metazoa > Chordata > Actinopteri > Centrarchiformes > Centrarchidae > Micropterus > Micropterus salmoides. The sequence goes on from NW_024041373.1 coordinate 427,692, forward strand.
GTTTCACTCTCCATTGATGATGAGTAAAATGAAAGTAATTTTGTCACAGTTATTCCTATAATCTCACTGGTCACGTGAATGATCTTATTTCACAAATCTCACATGTTCACTTCTTATGTCTTTTCATCCTCCTCCATCCTTCTCTCCCCACCAGGTCGGAGTGTGTGAGCAGTCTGGGCTCACAGTTTCGTCGCGGGGCTGGTGTGTTGGACATGGTGTTTGAGTCTCCATTCCAGCTCTTCACCTGCGGCTATGATACTTTCATACGCCTGTGGGACCTCCGACTCAGCCCACGGTACATCTCTCTTTTGTCGGGTTCAACTTGAACAGTTAGTGCAATAGTCAGTGCTCCTTAGAATTTTATCTTGTTGCCATAAATACACTTTACATTAAGCATTTTAACCAATGTTCCTAAAATATTTTCAGCTGCAGTGTATGTCAGTGAATGTAGGATCTGTTTAGTTGGTGACACCTGCAGTGCACCTCCTGCACTACGCTTCAGACCTTTACCACAACATGCTTGAGACCAAAGATAAGATTGAGGACACTGTCCTCAGTATTTCTTACTTCATTAAAATATCTGCTATGTTTAAATTTGGCAATTTTCATAAAAAAAACTCCTTAGTTCCCTACCTTGGGTCTTCTTGTCAGGTTGGAAAAGCTTCAACAATAACATGCAGACCATGGTGTAAAAATCATTCCAAGCCTTTTATTTCCAGCAGTGTGAGCACAGGGAGCTAACCAGCAGCACACTGCTGCGACCATATTAATGCAGCAGCCCTCACTTCAGTGTATGTCGGCAGGGTCCCTAACACGGTTGGGGAGGGCAGCATTCATTTTGGACAGCAGGGGTTAGAGGGGCTTCAGGCTGTATTTCGGGGGGATCAGTCAAGTAAGACAAATCAGATCTGATTGGCAGATCGCTCTGGGGACTTTGAAAGGGGTTGGGTTGGGGTGAAGGTTGGCAGAGGGGGGTCCCTCTTTAGATATCAATAATTCATATGGTCAAACCTAACCGGCCACAAAAGGCTCCCAGGGTCATCCTAGAGATTCTGGTTGTCTGGAAGTTTCAGCTCACCACCAAAGAGAAATGTTTGTTTTCACACATCACAACTTTTAACAAGTGGAATACTGCTCAATGAAGGAAAGAAATAACTTCAATGATTTTATACATTGGAATGAGGTTCAGTAGTATCCAGATATGGATGAGTGAGTTGTTCCAAAACCAAAAGTAATGCTTAGTAAGACTGGCCAGTGGAACACAGTTTATTATATTATATATATTGTGATATATTAAAAGAAATCCTTATAAATATCAGGACAATAATCACCCACCTAACCCTGCTTCTTAGATTGTCTTCCCATTCAGTTTATGTTTATACGCTATTATTATTCTAGTACTGTAATTTAAATCAAAACTTCACAGTGTGTGTGAGCGTGGGTGTGTGTGCATGAGAGAGAGAGAGAGAGAGAGAGAGCCTCCAGACGTTTCTGCTGCCCCATTGTCTGCCCCTGGTGTCTCTCCATCACTTATTGATGAGGCTGCACTAATGGAGGATCGATGTCTATTGGCAGAAAATACTTATCCCCAAAATACTTCCCCTCTCTTAACCACAGCCACCACCACCCTGCTTTGCTGCTCACTCAGCTGCTGCACACACACAAACACAAACTCTCACACACGCGCACACACACACACATTGACCTCCTTGTTAACGACAGTATAGGGTTTTCCTGTAAACAAGAGATGGAGTTTCAGCGTTGTCCTCCACAACACACACACAGAGATAGAAACTCGCCTGTGTTGTTGCAGTTCAGATTGTTTTAACTTTTTTTTAGTGATTTCTGTGTCTCTTACTTTCTCAGTAACCAGGTGAAGTCTAGATAGCTCCAATATTACTCAAGTTGGGGACGTGCAATAAAACCTTCTCGAGTAAAAAGCCAATACTTTATCATTACACCTGTTTGCAAGCATGAACAAAATTTTAATCTGCTCGGTTTACAACATGCTAGTTTGGCTAATAGTGAATTGTTACAAATAAGCTTATAATATTGATATTAATATTATAGCAGTAATAATAATAATAACAAGAAGAAGAAGAATACTAATAATATTAATTGTAGCTGCGGGTGTTGAGCAGGAACTTGAGGGCAACAGGAAGCCTGCAACCACAGATCCAGACCCCACTGCTCTGGAGCCAGAAACAACTGCAGAAAGAGATAGAAGGAGAGAGGAGAGGGACAAGGAAGGAGTGCAAGAATGCATACGGATGGAGAGGAAGAGGAGGAGAGAGGAGCTCAGTGCATCATGGGAAGTCCCGGCAGTCTAGGCCTATAGCAGCATAACTAAGGGATGGTTCAGGACTCACCTGAGCCAGCCCTAACTATAAGCTTTATCAAAGAGGAAAGTCTTAAGCCTACTCTTAAATGTGGAGACGGCGTCTACCTCCAGAACCCAAACTGGACCCTGGTTCCACAGGAGTCACATCAGCAGAGGGAGGAGGACAGAAAGGCAAAAGGAGGGACTGATAGTGACTGAGTTTTTCATTTTTTTCTAAACTTAACTCAGTATTTTAATCTAGTAGTATTGATATAATCCTAACAAAATTCATCCCTACTCATGACACTTTAAAAGTATGTTTGGAAGTTGAATCAGCTGGTATCACTTTTTTCATGGATCCAATATTTTCTTATTATTTTCTGAAAAGGTACTGCTCTGTAACTGTAAATTACATACATCATTGTAAAAACATATATCATTTGTTACTCATTATGGGGAAAATTGAGACGGTGTTCAGTTGTTACACCTTCACTTAATTCATTCCAGTTAATTACAGTATTAGCACAAGCTCCTCCAACAAAAGTGTAATGAATGAATATTTACTTGGGCTTAAATGGATCAGTTCATTCACCAAATTCCTCTGGAAACAAAACTAGACGCAAGTAACTGTCTCAGACCTTTGTCTATATGCTGGCCCTGTGATGAGACTTCAGACGGTCACTGACTACAAAGGATTTCAAAAATTAAACATTATGACTTTATTTAAGTTTGTATATGGCATATGATTAAGGTGCACACTAATGTTGTAATCACAAGCCCTGTTTGGAGGGAAAGAGGGAGAAGGGGATGACTCGCAACAAAGATACTTGGTGTACCTTTTGCTGCAAGTCATCCCCTTCTCCCTCTTTCCCTGATTCCTGTGTGTATCTACTGTCCATGTCAAAAAAGACCCGCTAAAGTGCCACAGCTCCTCCATTGTATATCTTTTGTGGAAGTAAAGCGGATAGTCTACACTATAACATCAAAGTCACTGATTCATTTGAAATCCAATGTCCAGGAGCACAAAACTAACATTTTTCTGTTTTAAAAATGATGGTCTCTACGCAAATAACACAATTTAAGAAGTACACAAATTAAGAAGTATAGTTTAGTCAGGTTAGTTGGGACGGAAACTGGGTTGTACTTTTGAGAAGAGCTGCTACATATAAAAGAGTGGCAACATACCTGGAAAAATGCATAAAAGACTCTGGATACAAAGATAAGAATGATAAACGGCAAACCCGCACACAGAACTGTCTCTCCTGTGCGTTTGAGATTCTTCCAAGGAGCAAGCGTGTTCAAGAAGTCCACTCGCCTTTGACTTTGACTTGCCTACATATCACTTCACTGCATTTTCAAGTTAAAAACATTCAAGAATCAGGCATTATGTGGTGCTACTAAATCAAAACACGAAAAAGGTCCTGTTCATCTCAATGCATGTACGTAAACTCCTTCCCAACAGGAAGTGTGTGATGGAGTGGGAGGAGCCTCATGACAGCGCTCTGTACTGCATCCAGACAGACGGGAATCACATGATAGCCAGCGGCTCCTCGTACTACGGTGTCGTACGACTGTGGGACAAACGACAGACTGAATGCCTGCAGGTGAGTACAGTATATCCTCAATAAAATCTGCGGTATCTACAGTGTGTACTGCATCACATGCTTTAAAGGCAAGTTTAAAACAAAATGTTAAGAGCTGAATTCCAGATATTAAACACTAAACTTGCTGTTGTAATGTGATGTCATGTTTTGTTTGTCGTGCAGTTCTTTCAGCTGAGCTCAGACCAAGTGAGCAGCCCGGTTTACTGTCTGAGGTTCACTAGCTCTCACCTGTATGCAGCCCTGGCCACCGCCCTGCACTCACTGGACTTCAGACAGAACCCCATCTACATCAGATGATACACACAGACACGCACACACACACACAAACTGATCTGTTCAATAAAGCTGTCTATTTTCACAATAAATGTCTTCACGTTCTTTTTAAAGGGACTGTTTATTCTGATCCAGCAACTTATTTACCATGAGTTAAGCTCTGTGTGGAAAGATCTCATAAATAACACAAGGGACTCAGAGTGATTTATGACCCTTGTGTGATTTATGCTCCAAAAACACTGGATCCTACATTTCCCATAATCCAACTGGATAGCATCTTTCTAGTCTCAAAGCCCAAGCTGATGTCATCAGGATTATTTAATCAGTGGCTCATAAATAAGTGTTCTAGGGTAGTAAAGTAAGCACAATAGTTTTTATACACAATTACACTGATTCAAAGATTCAAAGGGTTCAAGTGAAAATACAAGGCATTTTTATATCCAGCAGACATTTGGATTTGTCATAGTATGAAAAGGGCAGGTGTTACTAATTAACATTAATGATGGCCCCAATAAGCCATGACAGTGAGTGCATTTAATGTACATGCACTGAGGTAACAGAGTTCTAGTCGGCTTTCTCCAGTAAACTGATTTCTTAGATGTAAATGAGATTGGGGATAACAAAAACCAGACGTCCCCAGCTAGATTTCTCCTGGAGAAGGTTGATTTCACTGAATGTGACAGTGAGCCAACATGAACAATTGGGGCCTCCATGGATCGGACTTGTTTGCCCAGCACATCCCACAGATGCTCGATTGGATTGAGATCTGGAAAATTTGAAGGCCAAGTCAACACCTTTAACTCGTTGAGTTTCTCAAACCATACCTGAACCATTTTTGCTTTGTGGCAGGGCGCTTTATCGTGCTGAAAGAGGCCACTGCCATCAGGAAATACTGTATTCATGAAAGGGTGAACATGGTCTGCAATAATCCTTAGGTACAGGTGGTAAATGTCCCCATGGATGGCAGGACCCAAGGTTTTCCCAGCACAACATTGCCCAAAGCATCACACTGGCTCCACCGGCTTGCCTTCCTCCCATGGTGCATCCTGGTGCAAAGTGTTCCCCAGGTAAGCAATGCACACGCTCCCAGCCATCCGCATGATATAAAAGAAACTGTGATTCATCAGACCACACCACCTTCTTCCACAACCCATTCTCACTCCCAACTCATTACATATGTACGCATGGTCAAGACCATCAGCGTCAGTTTGTAACGCACTGGGAATGCCCATTGTGCCATAATTCAACACAGTGGGGGAAGCCCTGTAGCGGATGGTAAGGTAAGTATAGTATCTCAGAAAAGTGAGTACACCCCTCACATTTTTGTAAATATCTGATTATATGCTTTCATGTGACAACACTGAAGAAATGACACTTTGCAATGTAACGTAGTGAGTGTGCAGCTTGTATAACAGTGTAAATTTGCTGTCCCCTCAAAATAACACATCACACAGCCATTAATGTGTAAACCGCTGGCAACAAAAGTGAGGACACCCCTAAGTGAAAGTGTCCAAATTGGGTCCAATTAGGCCCAATCTCAATGTCCCCCCTAAACCCTGAGCACTGAACCCTCACAGACTTTTCTGATGTCACCTGGTAAGTTATTGAGTGTAAAAGGCTGTAAGGGCTCAAAATGCTGTAAACAGGAACAGGACAGCACTTTGCCACATTGTGTTACCTTGACAATGCTGAAACATGTGGCACTTTTTTGTTTTATTACTTTCCAACTGCCAGATTTACATGTCTTTCAGGCTCTTGTCCTGAGTGGATGAGAGGTAACCTAATTGTCAATCTACATTTGTCAATAATCAATGCACTATTGTTAGTCAAAACAGCAGTATTAAGCAAAAACTAAAATAAATAGTTGAATAAACTAAGAGTACAATAAGGTGATTGCATTCCTCTGACTTCATGTGTTCTATGTACCATCTAAAATCTATGAAAACTTTTTGTCTTACAATTTTAGCATCACCGTTGGTTTCCATGCTATTTTGTTTACCGTTCTTCTTCTTCTCTTATAAGACGGATTTACCAAATTTTTCTCTTGCTTCCGGGTTTCCCCTGGTAACCTCCGTGTTTCACATCACAACGCTATGAACTGTGGGCAATTCCCTCAGGCGAAGTCTGCAGAAATGCGGACTTACGAGAGAACCCTCGCACACCTGACGATTTGACAGTGGGACGGCCCTAAGCCCTCACGGACTTCCCAGGAATGCGTCTGTGAGTCTATGAGTGTGGACACTGGGATTGGGCCTTAGCCATTTTTCCTTCCCTGGTGTCATGTGACTCGTTGGTGTTACAAGGTCTCAGGTGTGAATGGGGAGCAGGTGTGTCAAATTTGGTGTTATCGCTCTCACACTCCCTCATACTCGTCACTGAAAGTTCAACATGGCACTTCATGGCAACAAACTCTGAGGATCTGAAAAAAAGAATTGTTGCTCGACATAGAGATGGCCTAGGCCAGGGGTCACCAACCCGTCGATCGAAATGTCGATCTTTGTGACTTTCCCTGTAGATCACAAAAATATTATTTAAAAAATGACTCAATCATCTTATTCCCGATTGAAGTTCAGTTTTGCTCATTACAAAATGTTTTGATTTTTTCCCCACTATGAACAAAATAACCTAGGCCTAATCTACATAATTCTATAATGTCAAGACAATAGGCCACATTCCTTTCTTATTTGTATTCGTATGAATTTAATGCAACTTGATGTTGTGTTGTACAGTTCACAGACCTATTTAATACACCGGTTACAGTTTGCCTAAATAAAGGCCTCAAGTTGGAGGTATTTTGGCTTTCTTTCTCTCGTTTCAGTAGGTAGATCTTGCCTTTAATCAGGGCTGATGTGAGGGATCTTGGGCTCAAAAAGGTTGGTGACCACTGGCCTTGGTTATAAGAAGACCCTGAAATGGAGCTGCAGCACGGTGGCCAAGACCATACAGCGGTTCAACAGGACAGGTTCCAATCAGAACAGGCCTCACCATGGTCAACCAAAGAAGTTGAGTGCACGTGCTCAGCGTCATATCCAGAGGTTCTCTTTGGAAAATAGACGTATGAGTGCTGCCAGTATTGCTGCAGAGGTTGAAGGGGTGGGGGGTCAGTGTGTCAGTACTCAGACCATACGCCGCACACTGCATCAAATTGTTCAGCATGGCTGTCGTCCCAGAGGGAAACCTCTTCTAAAGATGATGCACAAGAAAGCCCGCAAACAGTTTGCTGAAGACCAGCAGACTAAGGACATGGATTACTGGAACTACAGTTCATTGAGGGAAGCATGAATGCCAACATGTACTGTGACACACTGAAGCAGAGCAGGACCCCCTCCCTTCGGAGACTGGGCCGCAGGGCAGTATTCCAACATGATAAACACACCTCCAAGACGACCACTCACTAAAGAAGCTGAGGGTAAAGGTGATGGACTGGCCGAGCATGTCTCCAGACCTGAACCCCATTGATCATCTGTGGGGCTTCCTCAAACGGAAGGTGGAGGAGCGCAAGGTCTCTAACATCCACCAGCTCTGTGAGGTCGTCATGGAGGAGTGGAAGAGGACTCCAGTGGCAACCTGTGAAGCTCTGGTGAACTCCATGGCCAAGAGAGTTAAGGCAGTGCTGGAAAATAATGGTGGTCACACACAATTTGGACACTTTCACTTAGGGGTGTACTCTCTTTTGTTGCCAGCGGTTTAGACATTAATGGCTGTGTGATGTGTTATTTTGAGGGGACAGCAAATTATACACAAGCTGCACACTCTCTACTTTACATTGTAGCAAAGTGTCATTTCTTCAGTGTCGTCACATGAAAAGTTCATCACCTTTGTGAGATTAAGTATATGATATTTAACAGAAAAGACCAAGTAAGGAGGTGGTTGGGGTGGATGGAGGGCCAGAGATCAGACTTTCCAGAGACTGGTGTTCATTTCCTATGTGAAACAAAATGTCAACATTAAATATTTTTATTTAGTCTACGTAAATTACATCATCCACCATTGTGTCCCTGAGCAACACACTTAACCCCTAGTTACTCCAGAGGCGTGCGACCTCTGACATATATAACAATTGTAAGTTGCTTTGGATGAAAGCGTCAGCTAAATGAATACATTTAATGTAAATGTACGCAAGTAATGTTACTTAACTGACGTACGTATAGTTATTTTAACCCAAACCATGATCTTTTCCTAACCCTAACCAAGTACTTTTGGAGGCTAACTCTAGCCAAACTGCAACGTTTAACAACGTGTCGTTTCAAAATGGTGATGTTTCACAATGTTAACATTTTGTTTTGAAAGTCTAACCAGACGTTGCATATTTATTGTTGCTAACTTCACTGGATGTTGAATATCATTGCTAACTTGACAGCGGAGCCCTAAACGTTAAAAAACAACACCAAAGGAGTACCCAGGGCATTAAAAAGCGACACCAAGGGGTCCATATGTGACGAGTCAGGAGTGAGAATGTGTTGTCTTACATTGCTCCGTGATCCAGTTCTGATTCCTCACACTGTAGGAGCTTTCAGCTGTAGAGAGAGGTCAGCATAGGCACTCTAATGGTCCCGACACGGCTTTGCAGCACTAAATGCAACAAACTGCAATTCATTGTATGTTCTGACACCTTTCTCACTTTTTCAGCAATTTGACCTTCAGTAGCTCATCTGTTGGATTACATGGGCAAGCCATCGCTCCCCGCACGCATCAATGAGCCTTGGCCGCTATGACACAGTAGCTGGTTCACTGTTTTTCCTTCCTTGCACCACTTCTGATAGGTACTGACCTCTGCATACCGGGAACACCCTGCAAGAGCTGCAGTTTTTGGCAATGCTCTTGCCCTTGTCAAAGTCACTCAAAATCTCATACTTGCATCTTCATTCTGAACTCCACTGATGGTCAGAGTGAAGTCAGAGTTTGATCCACTGCCTGTATGATGACCTGCAATCCCTGACACTCGAGTGCTAGCATAGAACAGTTTAGGAGATTCTCCATCTCTCTTTTGGTATTAGGCTAAGTGGTGGAAGTTGCTCCAAACATATACATTCTGACTAACTTACATCTGATGGAGTCCCCCCCCCGAGCAGAGCTCACTGCTCCAGGCTGAGTCACTGTGACCTGGCCTCTGGACTCTGTGAAGCAGCATTTATTCCTGCTTTAAACACATCAACTTTGAGGACGAAAGGTTCACTTGCTGCCTAATTTATCCAACCCACTGACAGGTGCCATGGCAATGAGAAAATCTGTGTTGTTCACTTCACCTGTCAGTGCTCATAATAGTCGTGTTTATTTTCGAGAAACATTTTAAAATGCTATAGTATAGAGTTGTTGTCTTTATCGAACCGGACCGTCACATCCATGCTAGCTTGGATAACTTCAAGCCCTCATTAAGAGTTCCTTTAGTTAACTATTCATATTCAAGATAAATGATTGTAATATATTGTATTAGAGTTTGAAGCCTTTGTGATCTTTACAAAGTTAAACAATAAATCATTTGTTAGTATTCAGAAACTGTAGCTTCCATTAGCATCATTACAAGTATCAATGTTTGTACAAGTTTCTGGGATGGTGATGATTGTGGTCAGAGAGAAACTGTAACACCTCATGCAGATAAACCAAAACAATGAAAGCGAGCCCGACATAGCTCTTTCGTTGAACATGAGAAGCATGCTAGAGCCTGCCGGTAAAGGGCTAATCCATTAGCTTGAGGCGTTGTGAGCACAAATGCTCAACACATAAAAATCATGTGCACACACTGTCTGTTGAGCCAGGGAATAAATCCCAGCGAAGAAAACACAGCTCGGCCTTTTCTCCCCAACACTTTGGAGTGGCTGCCTGGATTCAGCCGAAGCCTTTGAAGGGATTAAGGCACCTTAGCCTCTTGACAAACCCATCTCATCACTGTGGAAACACACTATTTGGGTTTACATACATTTGACCCTTGCACCTGAGATCACACACCGGAGGGGATTGGAGTGTTTGACCCCCCAAATCCACTACATACAATGTGAGGATCCGTTTGATGGACAGAGATCAAATCTACGTGATCACACATCTGGATTATCAAACCACACATACAGTGCACCTGGTGTTTCACACCCAGGAACAGAACAGCTGGAGTTTTGTTCTAGTAGTCCTAGTAAGGTATGGAGTGTGTATATGTGTGTTAGGGTGAGTGGCCAGTTAAAGGAGTCAGAAACAAGTAGGGAACGCAACATTGACATACAATCTAAAATCATTCTAAAGTGATGTTGAACTTGTTAGTAAACTGTTGCTTATTTCCACATCTAGCAGTTACAGAACAACATAATCATTTGTGTGGAGTGGTGTTTGTGTCATTTGATGAATGTGAGTCCAATATTCTCTTTTAGCTTGTCTGTTCATTTCATAATTTTATTTATGTAGCGCTAATTCCTAACAGAAGATGCAGTATCTCATTGCACTTTTCATTTAGAGCAAGTCTAGACCATACTCTTTGTAATATTAGTTACAGAGAGCCAACAATTCCCACCAAGAGCAAGCACTTGGTGACTGTGGCAATGAAAAACCCCTTTTAGCAGGTAGAAACCTTGAGCAGAACCTAGACTCCGGATGGGCGTCCATCAAAGATCTTGCTCTATAGCTGCTAAGGCTCTGCTATGTTCACCAGCTAGTCTCTAACTCTGTCTGCTGTTTGCTGCTGAGCAGATCTTCTGCGTTACTCTTCACCACCAGTGTCTAGACTCCATCGGGGAAATTCCCGTCCTGCTCATGGCATCACTACCCCCTTCTAATAATGACATCACTATGGGGTTTAATTGTCAAACAGGCTTCAAATATTTCTTCAACTTCTTATGGTGCACACTGACAAATAAATTAATTGAATTACGCTTTAAGCCTCAGTGCTGCAGACACATTTAGGTACAAAATGTATTGCCAAGCCCTACGGAAAATATAATAATATAGAAATGTGTTGCATTTGTGGACACAAGGTTTGGAAATAATAATGTGTTTATTACAGCTTTTTTTTTTATTTTAAGTTTGTCCATAATAATATTGTACTGGATAATAACATTGCTAGCTAATAGCTGATATCTGGAAACAGATCAGTTTACATTTCAGGTGCTCTCACTGTCAGTTTGACCTTCAGATAAAGTGGATAATCTGGATAAACTGTTGGTTTGCTTCCATTCTGTCTGGTCATCTGACCCACTGGACTTCTTTGCAGCGAGGCTCCTGTGTTCCCAAACCTCAAGAATTGCTTTGGTGCATAAAGTGTTATCATAATAGAAATGATGGACAAAACTATGAAAATAAGGCTGAAGTTGTAATAAACTAGATCTACCCTTTAAGTTGTTGTGTGATTAATGCATTTATGTTGAAAATGTGTGTTTAAGTAGGAGTGACATACAGTAAAACTATTATAAGGCTGTGTGCGAGTTTGTGCTGGTGTGATGCTCTCCCAGCCCCACATGTCCCAGAGTGTCCATCGTGAGTCTGGGCAGTGACCCTCCCTGCTGGCCATTAATGGCATATATTAGATCATATGCTATCCATTAGCTAATATGCCAGGGCCACTTAAGAGGAGTGGCCAGGGTGCGTACAGACATTGCACACCCATGCAGGAGATGTGACCCCAAGGGACTCCTGACAGTTGAATTAATCATAGCTGCTGAGGATGGGGGCAGTCTCCACAACAACACAATTGGTGGTTAGTTCTTTAGCCAGCAATTTGAGGAAAAGAATCTTCAGTGAATAACAATGCCCCAGGTTTGAGTCCAAGCTACTGTCTACTGTCTAATAAAGCTTGCAGTAATAGCATTAGTAGTTATAGCAGCAGTAATGGTAGTGGTGTGGTTCGTAAAATGTGATACAGGAAAGAATTTAAATCCAGCTGTGTACTGGTAGACCTAGTGGTTAAGACGCCTTCCCAGTGACCTGTCTCACCTCATTTCCTTTCACCTCTTTATTTTACACTTACAACTAAAGGTGCCAAGTAGTGTTCCTTAAGTCTCCTGAAGAGAAGGGTCTCTTAGGTCGGTACAAAATCAAAGATAACGCAGGGCTGCTATCTCACTCACCGCCTGCAATAGATTTCTATTCCAAAAGTAAGAAAACCTTGTTTAAAATCCCATTGATATTTGTAATCTTGCGGCTAAAACCTTTTGACTAGAACTTAAAATTTTTGTTTATTTATATCCTTGTTAGCAGCCTTTAACAAACAACATTTACCTTTAAGTTCTAGATGACTGTGGGGTAAACATCACGACTTGACAGAAGAGGCAAGTCCATTAGCAAGTCGAAGGGCTGCAGCTAGCTCAGACATGTCTGTAATAACAGCAGGGCAGACAGGACTGAATGGTCTAAAAGTCTTTAGACAGCACAGATTAGACTGTTGGAAACTATAAATACAATGTCTTAATCTATGAATTTCAAGTCTATGGATGAAATTAGTTACAATGAAGCAAGTACCCACACTGCCACGCTGGTCAATTTTGATGAGAGTTGTAGTTTTTTGTATGCTAAAAAACTGATCATAATCATTGTTTGACGTTGTCACAGTCACAAAGTTTTCAACTTATAAATGCAAGTGCTTTAGTGGATGCTGCTTGCTGATTTGTCCTAGAATAAATAATACATTTAATTGTTCATTTTCATCTGACATCTGATTGATCTGAAAATGTCTCGTTTTTTAACTTTGGCAGTTTGCTTTTGTATCACTGGATTTGAACTATTTATATTTACATACAAACTAGAAACACGGGGGTGTTCTAAAACTTTTGACCAGTAGTGTAATAGAGGTTGATTGTTTTACAATATTATAGGCTACTATCATCCTAATACCTCACATAAAATCACATAAATATTCCTGGAAATCCAAATTGGTAGTTACCATATTATAACATTGATATTCATCCTTATGTTCCAAACATTCAATTTTTTCAGGGTAATACTGTAGGCTACAAATGATACGTTTAATGCTGTGACTTGGATACCTGTGGTAGTTTCTGTGTACTAGTCACAAATCGCGGCCCAAATGCTCAACGGTTTCTGTTTAATTTCAGGCATTATGGTTACATGCAACCTGTTTTGACTACATTAATGTCCTCAAATTGAAAGTGGAGAGAGTTCTTGCCCATTTGTTACAAAGTCAAAGGTAACTTGATGATGATGGGATTTTTTTGTTTGTTTTATCTTTTTGAGAAAATCATTGTAATTTTAATTTAAATGCCGTGCCAAAACTCAGATGTCTGTTTTGGAAAACACACGGTAGATCGGCTTTAATCTTGAGAAGCTGCAGAGCTGCAGTCGCTATTCATTCAACTTACACTGTAACTTTCCAGCTAAACTGAGGCTTTTTGAAGTCCCCTTTCTCTCTCTCTCTTGCCTGTCATTCACCGGTCTTGTGTGAGTTTTGCGTGCATGCCGACAACTACATGCACGTGGCGGTTCCTCGCAGGTCTATTTCAAGTAGCCAACTATTTAAAAACGAGAAAATATCAAGGTGCAGACAACTCGGCACAACACCAGTGAAGCCAGGTCTCAGCCTCTTCAGCAAGTGTTCCTCTTCCGCCACCACACACACACACACACACACACACGCACTGACGACCCAGGGTTAGGGTTACACAATTTTGGATTTATTTACGCACTTTTAAAAACATTTATTGAAAGTTTTTTTCTTTTTACATGTTTAGTTACAGCATTACACATTGAAATGTATATTGTAATAGGCTGTATATTAACTTATTGGGAGAAAACTGGTAGTTCTGTGTAAAATGAGAAGTTGAGCACCCCCATATCGCCAAAATGGCATGATCCTCGTTTCGCTGCGAAGCTTCGACTGTGAGATTGACAGTCGAATCAGGCCCCGCCCATCGAAGCATCGAATATTCCACTATTGGGGGTTAGCCCTAAACGGTTTGTTTGTATCCAAATAATCAATTCATGTTATGGACGGTGAACAATGATGAGCATACCAAAAAAAATGCATGTTTATCTTTATGTTCTTCTGCAAAATAGGTTAAAAACATTATAGAGGGCCCCCTGAGAGTCCCTCAATCCTACCTTGGTCACCATTTGGTTAACCAAGTTCGCCTAGGAGGGTGTGCCTTCAGCGGGATTTTCCACAGTATCAGTGATGCTCCAGCTAGCCTAAACAAACACAGAGTAACCACGGCAGGCACCTGTCACACATGGAAATCCACCATCCTGTGACTCATTCCCTTTCACACAATGGCTAACCTGTAATTTACCCCCAGCACTTAACAAGACCGTCACCGTAACATGAGGAGATGTGAAGAATCAACCGCTGTTTTCTTTGGCCAAGTTCACTGGAGCTGAATGGAACGGACGGCTTCTCTTTTCACTGGATGTGAGGCTTGTTTCCTTCAGCTCTGGGGCCTGGGGCCGGCTCCTGGCTGCAGCCGAGGCAGAGACAGGGGATTGGATATCAAAAGCACCTCGCTGCTTGAGGTTTGCGTTGTTTCTGGACAGACTGTTGTTCTCAAAGTGGTGGTCCAATGAGCAGTCTGTCTTTTCTCTGAGCAGAGGGGCTTCTGTCTGGCTTCAGAGGACTCTCTGCCTGTGAGAGTCCTGCTGAGGATATATTTGTACAAATGGGTCCATCTTGTGTTCATAACGTGAAACTTCTCTTGCTCATCCTCTATTAAAATAGAGGCTTGGCTGTTGAAAGTGGTAGACATGAATACCCTCTTAACCTTGAGAATACAATTGTTTTTATTTGTGCATGGATCGTATCATTTTGAGATAAATCATTTCCATTTCTTGGTTGTTTTTTCTTTGCTTTATCTTATTATTTGTTGCCACAACAAGCCTCTTTGCCATTTAGGTAATTGAATCTAGAATAATAACACTAATGTTGTGGTGAGAAACCCCTACAAGAGAGCACATATGAAATCCATACTTTCACATAAACCAGTACATCTGAATTATTTATATGTGCTTGTGAAGATATATTTAATGTTTGAAATGGTTTTGTTCCCACTTGCAATCACAGGTTCAAATGTGAAATTGATGTTCATACTTGATGCATTCTTACATTTTCAGGTGTTTCACATGATGTGAAAGAGCACCAAATGGGCCTTCTTTTATGAAACTATACATTTGTGAGGTGTTTATTGAGCTTGTCAGTATTTCTTATTTTACAGTGGATCAAATGACTATGTGCAATGTGAATGTGTGACTGTCTGATTGCCATGTCTGTCCTATGCATTCATGCCAGCCTTATCCTTTATAGGGAAATAAGAAAAAAAAACTTTATCTATACAACTACCTACAAAGTGGAATATGAACAAACTACTATGAATAGCCAGGCAAGGCTGTGTGTCCCTACATCTTTCGTCCAATTAAGAATGCACACACTCATATCCCCTAATACATCACTGAGAAATATGAGGAGAAATCAACTGTATCTCAGCCACCCCCGAGCCAACACCGCATGAGACAAATTTCCCAGCCTCCCATACCAAACCCTCCCAGCTCTTACCCCTCACCTGTCAGTCATTCCTGGGTCCCTGGTGTTCAGGGGACCACAGGCCTGTCAGACCTCCAGCAGCCCCTCAAAGAAATATCCTTCCTCCCGTCACAACTCACCCGTCCCTCCCTTACCTCACCCCCATCCCTCTCGGGCCCGCCAAACAAAAATAAAGTCACACTGAAGAGAGAGCGGCCGGGGCTACTGCTTTGCAGATCAGTCAGTGGATACCTGATTGTCACTCATGGGGTTGGGCCCTTAATCCTATTGTTTCTCCGACAGGATTACTCTCTGTGGTCCCTCTCTCCCTGTGGCTGCGTGCGGGAGAAAGGCCAGATTAAGGGGATTAGCGTGTATCCTCCTGACTTGTCAAACTGGGATATAAGGAACCATTGACTTTCTTGGGGACCCTGAATGAGGAGAGGCAGAGAGGTGCCTAAAGAAGAGGTCATAAAAGGCAGCGAACAAGCTAAAATTCCTGAAAGGACAATGTGATTTGTTTGCTTTTGTTCCCTCAAACTGGGCTGAAAGGTTCAAAGGGCCAGCCCTGAGGAGAGGAGAACGCCAAGCCAAAAGAGAGTGGAGGGAAGTTAACATGATTGGCAGACCGATTTCATATCACTACGAAGAAATTCACAACATGGTAACTAGTTTCAGACAGGGTTACCAAAACTCAAATAGTCAAAACTCCAGCAACACTTGCAGTATAAAGAACTGTATCATAAGGGCGATGTGTTTCGGCTTGGGCCTTCATCAGGTCATACAACACGTTGCAAAGAAAATGTAAAAGTTCTTTGTAACGTATGCACAAAAAACAGTAGCCTATAAACTGAAATGATTGTGGCCTGAAGGTAACACCTGCATTATTACAGGCCCCACCTTGAAGAGAGGCCCTGAGTTGTAATCTAATGTTAAAGCCCTTTTTTCTTTCAGTGTATCGTACGTTTACATGTTGGATATTCCTAAATACACTCATTTTTAACCAGTTACCACAAACTCATCACAAATGACTTACTTATACATGCACAATGCACTGAGAGTGAGAGAAATGTGGGAGGTTAAGAGGGGCCCACAGCTCACTTTTTCCCAGTGGCTCCCTAGGGGGTTAATACAGCCCTGCCATGGACAGGTTAGAGTCTCTGACAGATAAAACAACAGTTTCTTTGTCACATTTCTTTTGAATAACAAAGATTTAAATGAGTTCAGGAATATTCATTCTGGGGACTCAAAAGTCAGATGGAAGCTTGTTTTCATCTGTGGTCATGGCTGTATTGTGAATGACATCTGGAGGCTCCTGGGAGCAGCTAAACCTGGTGTGTCCCAAACAACCCGGTGCACCCACAGACCTAGCAGACAACTGACAGGATCCACCACCTTAGTCAGGACTCCCACATCCTCAAGCTCCTCTCTGGGATGGAATTTTAGCATTACACACATCACCATAGTGGTCACTGCTGTGTCCCTCAACAGGAAGTGACATGGCACATGAGCCAAGTTGTGAAGCATTTGAACAGCTTCTGTCTGTTTTCACAAATCACAGTTCACAGAGACTAGGGTTTTCTGTGGCTTCTGACAGACGGACATACAGGCCAGAAAGGATGTGGACTTGGCAACCAATGACGTCCTGTAGTCTAAACCAAGAAGATAGCCTACCAATATTTAACACAGCTAACAGAGATTGGAGATTATTTGAAGACCAGTGAATGCATCCTTGTTAAAGCTGAGGTTTTCATCTGTTGTCCCCCTTATAGTAAATTAGAACAAAGAACAAGGCTCCTGAAAGCCTGCTATTGCCGGATTATCTGAATAACTGAAAAAAATAACTATTGTTTGTGGTGATTATATTTGTAATGACAATGTTTCCTTCTCAATCTACCCACTGCATTCCATTGAAATGATTAGGTACTGGTGTGTTTTGAGCTGCAAACTAGGCTCAGTTATATTATTGTACAGTGATGAAACCAAGCGGGAACCTCCGGGTCTGAAAAGGGAGGCGTCCCTTAAACCTGCATTCTATCGAACAACCAGCAGGGGGAGACTCCTCTGGTTGCAAAAAGAAGTCCTGCTCCTTTAGAAATAATGGCAAAATGACCGTATTTGTCACCTGATTTATTACCTCAGTAAACACTTTCCTAATAAGTTTATGGTCTCAATCACTAATTTCATGTCTTCTTCAATGCAACATGATGTTCATTTAGTAAATTATGGTCCCATTTAGAGGAAAAGTATGCTTCAGGGCGCGACTATCTTGAGATTGACAAGTCGTTACCATGGTGATCTGTCAATCAGGTCAAGGTGACTCGTACCCACGGTACTGTGTAAATTTAATCAGTACCGTTGAAAGAGCAGTTGGCTCCATCATCTTGTCCAAATATGGTCACAGCCGCAAAAAATCAACATGGCGGCGCCAAACGGCCAAACTCAAGGCAGTCCAGAGTGACGTCACGATGACTACGTGCGCTTCTTTTATACAGTCTATGGATGAAACACAGCATTGCTGTCATTGATATTTCTTACCAAATTTATTGAGATCGGCGTTAGCAACATTATTAGAAGCAACGTTACATAGATATTTTATCTTAAAATAACAGCTTCAAAATCATTTTGATGGTACACTGACTTGTGACGGGGGAATGACATCTCCATCATTATGTAACATTGGAATCCTGGGCAGGAAATCTATTGTGACAACAGCATAATGCTTTACAGCACACATCACACAATCAAGACTCTTAAGCAAGTAAGCTATAAGAAAAAGCAAAAAGTATATAAAAAAAACAACAGAGGTTGCGAAGAGACTGAAGAAGACGTCGGAGGAAGCAAGTAAGAGAAAAAGAGAAAGAAGAATAACGACACACGCAGCACACTGTCATACGGAAGTAAACCTAGGGATTAGCTCCAGTTAGCTCATACTTGTCACGATCGTGGTGTGGAGGCAGGTTGGAGGACCCAAACGCAGGACACAGAGTGGAGCAGGTATAGTTCAACAAGGGGTTTTAATAAACAAACAAAAGCGAGCACACTTACAGGTGAGTGGCTGAATAACAGAAATCCAAAATCCAAAAGTACAGGGAGACGAGACGAGACGAGACAAGCAAGGCTGGTTACAGGCAGAGAGTACACACACGACAGACTGGGGGTAACATGAACAATGACCGGACAAGGACAAGACAGAAACACCAGGTATATATACACAGGGACTAACGAGCAGGGCGGGAGCAACACAGGTGAAAGACATGAGACTAACGAGGCAGAGAGAGCAGAGGAAAACAGAGAGACTAGACATGAAAAGCAGACTATATAACAGATACTGGACACAAGACAGGACAGAACCCAAAACTCAACATACCAAGGCAGATACCAAACTCAAAAGTAAACACAAAGGATGGCCAACCGGCAGAGCGTGACAGTACTTGCTAACCTTCCCGATTTTTACAGGAAACTCCCGTTTTTCATTGCCATCCCCCGTTTTTTTCCCGGGGTCACAAGTACTCGTATTTATGACAAATGTTCACAACTTTGTGTCCTTTTCATTGCATTTATTGTACTTTATTATTAACGGTTACCGACCGGAAAAGTAGCAGCAATCAGGAGGCGCTGTTGGCCCCCAGCTGTAATTATGTACCAATTACAAGTTACAATGGCCACTGTAAATTTCCCTTATGTCACACAATCCCAGAGTGTGCCAGTTAATGTCAAAGATGCATTGTTACTGTATAATGAACTCCGAGTAGAAACACCACCTGGGGATGGATTCACAATGTTTGCAGACAGTGAAACTGACAAAAGAAGTTTGAAGAGGCTTACTGGTAAATTTTTAATAAAGTGAATAAAAAGAATTGTTTAATGTAATTCTTATTCTCACATTGCCAATTTCATTTTTTGAGTTTTTTTGCTTGCAATGTCTAGTCCATGAAATATTTGGTGCAATATGGGTCATTAATTTTTTTTAATGTTATAAGTACTTTATTTATTTCATTAAGCATATATACAGTTACTACCCATTCAGACTCATAATGCCGTTTACTTGTCTCATTAGAATGGAGACAGACTATACCATATGATAAGGTTTATCTATAGGCATACTGATAGGCTGAATGTGCTTTGTCCCTTAAGTTATAGCAAGTCAGGGGCTTCTCGGGTGAGCGGACAACAGCAGCTCAGCAGCCTCTGTGGATAACGTTAGTTAATGGCAGAAGCGAAGAGACCAAAGAGGACGTTGACGGAGGGAGCTAGGAAGAGAAAAAGAGACCAAGCCAGAGGCCACTAGATGTTGGTGAGAGCTTTGTGAAATAAAAGGCTGCAAGACAGCCGCCAAGCTGCCCTTCTTTCTGTTGGACTAGTCAGTAATATTGCTATGTCTTGTGATGTTGCAGTTGCTTGATGTTTGGCTGTGACTATTCTTGCACTCAGTCGCTTAACAGGTGACATCAGTTAAGTCTGTAAGGGTTCAGGGTTTAGGATTTAGGGGGACATTGAGATTGGGCTACAGTCAGTGGGTTGGAGCTGCGGCTTTTAGCAATCATCAAGGTATCAAGGTCTGTTTTTTTATTTTTAGGCTATACGACATATACAAGGTTGTACACAGTTTTCAGTCCCTTCATGCTACACACACAGAACTTCGCAAAATAAATGAAACTATATGGCGCTATACAGTTCATTTGTTAAATTTGTGTCTTGGAGAAAGTAACAGCACTAACAAGATGGTGATGATGGTTTTCATCTTCACATAAAAATTTGAGCACCAAGCATCACATAATTGAGTTACAATTATTCTGAAAAGAGAATAAACAGAGAAGTACACTTAATCTACTCTCTCTAGCTAGTCTGTACTCGGGTCCACAGCAATCTTTGGGTCCACTGAAACTCCCAAAACCCTTGGACACTACAGAGAAACCAGGACATGTCTGTCCGCAGCCCACTTTGATCCATTTATACTCTGGACCCACCTGCACGTTTACAGGTGGACAGAGATTCCTGCAAATCACTCAGGCGCGAGATTTAAGACCAATTCGTTCACTCTGTTCAATCTCACTCTCATTATCTTTTCACTCAGTTACCTACTCATTTCTCACCGTGTAAATATTTAATTAAAAGCAATGGTAAAAAGCTAAAAACAAAGAAAAGAAAAACAGGACAGTAAAAGTTACAGTGCAGTGTAAGTTATCAATCTACTAGTTAAAGGCAGTGGTAAAAAGAAAAATCTTAAATATTTAATTAAAAGCTTAATGTTTGCTTTAAGCTTAAGATTAAAGTCTTACGTCTTAATTTAAAAAATCTGACAGTTTCAGCAGACATGTAGCATCAAATAACAAATTAAAACCAAACTTATCAGAAAAATGAACACTTACATAAATCAGCGTGGTAAGATGACAGAAAACACCTTTGGGAAACATATAGGCCAATTTGACGAGTAGACTTTTAGGATTTATTTTTTTTTGGTATGACCCATCCGCTGACCTACACTGCACCCAGCCACCAGGGGGCGATCAAGAGGTTTTGGCTTCACTTTCGGGGGCTGGCTGGTGACATGGTGACAGCCATCCGCACCATTTTAGAATGACAACAGAAAGAGCCAATCGCTGTCCGAGAAACAACAACGTTCACGAATGGACCAATGGTAGAGCGTAAGAGCGATCTGAGGAAACAGTTGCTGTTTAGTTAAGTTTAGGTGGGCTTATTTTGTTTTGGTTAGCTACCGGGTCTGGTCTTTTGTTAACAATGCGACAGTTAATGAGCAGTTTAGCAGGAAAGAAATATTAGTCTGTAACAGTTTTGGCTATGGGGTCACTGAAGTTCTTCGTTGGACAAGAAAATTCAGCGACGGCAGCCACAGTCGCAGAGGTAACAAGCCGAAGTCCTTTAACAGTTAGGAAGTTAGTTAAGCTAACGTTAGCAGGCTATGAATTGTCGGTCGATTTTTGAAAGCAACCTTCCACGTAGGCCAGTTTTCGTATTTTCCCCAACAGTCACTAACGTTAACTAAAGTTAGCAGTGCTGTTAAAATACCAAGGTACACAAGGCTAACATAGGTAACGTTAACGTTAGCAGGGATGGGCAATAGTACAGGTTTTAATTTCGGTTTAACAGCAAATGTTACGGAAGATAAACTGATATCCTAACGTAACTCCTGTCTGTGAACGGTATGAATGGCTGAACTATTACTCACGTTAAGCCAAAGACGTAACCTAAAGTAGCTAGTTACATGGAGCGTTTCGCACAAAGGTTTCAAACTATTACCCAGATTTTCAAGATTAATTGGATTAAGCAGTGTTTGTCTAAAGGCAATTGTCAATGGTTTTACATTCCTGTTTTGTTATTTGATAAGTGTGGTGGTCTAAAAGTTCTATTATCTTGTAATTATAAATGTACTAAACTGCCCTTCAAGCTCTCTAACGTCCATAGACAAGCTCTTGAAGCATGGAGAATAACGTTAGCTTTTAAACACAATAGCTTTCCACATTCATGCATATTATGCAACAACCAACGTGTGTTATTTAGAAACAAGTCCGGCTACATAAAAGAGTGGATCGATAAGGGTGTGACATTTATTCTAGACATGCTTAATGGTAGAGGCAAATTTTGTGAATATGAGGATTAATATGAGGTCCTTTGAATGATCTTTTTAATCGTATGTCTAAAAGTGACTTTCCCAAATCAGTTCCTATGAAAGTTAAACTTCCCGGAACCCTTGGCAGAGGATATCTGCTCAGACTCTAATAAATTCCTCATTCCAAATAAAATGAAATAAGTCCATATGAAAATTTTACATACTATCCCTGTAATAAATGGTTAAACAAGATTAAAACAGATTTTTCGCCTTTATGTTCTTTCTGTAAACTAGAAGTTGAATCTGTTAGTCATCCTTTCTTTAATTCTGGATAGAAGTTGCTTTATTAATTTTTCAGCGCATTAACACATTAATACCCATATAGAAGACAAGGTCCTGTTTCTAAATTGTAAAACTGACTCACAACCCATTAATAACTCTATAAAACTATCATGTCTTGTTGGTAAATTTCACATCAATAAGGCTCAAAACATCTGTCTTTCCATCTGTTCTGGATTGAATTACAATTCCTCTTTGATTCAGTCTCTAAATTATTATCAAACAAAAAAGACACAAACAAAAACACTTTATCACAATAATATTCACTAATAATTAGCAAATTACTTAATGAAAAAACTATTAATATATAAGCTCTAAATTACTTTATATGTCCCTAATACACTATGTTTTTTGTATTTTCTTTAATTTATTTTTTATTCATTGTGTTTTTCTTGTTGTTTATGTTTTACTGGTCTATACTTGTGTTTTATTTGTCCCTGTCTCCTTAGTCTTTATATTTTCTGTATTGCCTTGTCTATTAGTGTATATAATTTTCTTGTGATGTTGTTTATATTCACTGCTTGTTCATCTGATTGTGGTTAATAAAGTTTAAAAAAATAAAAAAATTTCGCCCAGAGGCCAGCGGTGAATATACCAGATATATGAGATATACATTTTAATGAAATGTTAGTGACAACTGTAGTCACTGGTGATATTTCTTTCGTATTTGGACTATGGAATAAAGGCTAAAGCGTTAAAGAAGTCTTGGCACGTGAGCTGTTCAGGGCAATATAAACAGACCTACTGCATCTGCTGTCACAGTATCAGAATTTGTGACCATAGCTAAATATATTTGGTTGCAAATGTATTAAAAAGAAAAGATAGATATCTATCTGACATCTGTAAATACAGTATGTGACCCTGGTGAATACGTGTGTACTGGCAATATAGCTGGCATTCTTAATCAGGTCACAGGTTATAGTGTAAAAAAACAGTAAATACCAGGATTTATTCCTTGTGGTGGTAGCATTAGTTGGGTCAAACCCATGCTGATGGTTCTGGTTGTGAAATGGGACAAGTAGGTCTGTAAGCACTAGCTGCAAATCTGGAAAAGTGACACACTGGAATCTGATCACACTGACTGGTTAGCTGTATTACATGTGAAAAAGACAGGGATCTAACAAAGTGTGTCATTGCTTGTAGAGTATTCGAGCTGCTGCAGATAGAAATGGCAGTTTAACGTGTCAGCACACCAACAGTAGCTGCTGGCTGTGTTCCGTAGTTCCCGCAAGGTCACTGTGATATCTGATTCCAGAGGCTCTGCTCATTTGGATCCAGACTGTTTCTTGACCGCTTAAGTCAAGTTTGTTTTCTTCAGCAAGAGAAGTAACAATATGGAAAACAAAGACATTAGTTTAGAGCTGAAGAGTTAATTGATTAGTTGATCCACAGAAAATTAGTAAACTACTATTTAGTAAACCAGTTAATAATCCCGTAGGAGAGACTACATTTTATATATACCTTGTCCTTGATATTTAACAGCTTATAGTAAAGGTAAATGTAGTAAAATGTGATGCAGGATCATGTTGGGGTTAGCCTTTTTAAGCCCAGCACTATGTGTGTGACAGAAGGCCTTTCTCATTTCTCAGTCTGCAACTCCTCGCCTCTCGTCTTAGTCTCTCCCACCCAAGATGCCTTGGCCTCAGGATTTCATTTTAAAGCGACGTCAATTAAATATGACGTCTGTCATCATCTGTTCATTGCTCTGTTATTCTGGCTGCGCACTAGAGGATCACTGGGCTGATTTGGGGTCCGATTCGCCTCTCTCAACAATTGCCGGGGCGTTCCCAAGCCGAAACAACATGTTGTGAACTTCCGCTCATGCTATAAAATGTATAAACCATCTTCTCAGCCATGAGCCCAGTGTAGGTATCTCACGGTATCTACTTCTGTTGGATGATATATTGTCCCATAAATAATTATGATAAACAATATTATTGTTATTTTAGGACCATTTTATGCCACTTAATGATAATATAATAGCATAATAATGCAAGTACACCCTTTCAAAGAGCAACAGACTTTTTTTATTCTGAAGAATAAAACAACAATAAGACATTTTAATTGAAATGTCCAAAAAAAAATAATATCCCAAATAAATTAAACAAAAAAAAATAAAACCTCACCACCAAAACATAACTAATAGTGACTCTCAGGCTCTATTAACAAAAACACAGGGGTCCATTGTATGGAAACATTGCCACTATTTGTTGCCACTGTTTTCAAACAAAGTTGACAGACTGGCTCGTTGACATTAATTGGCTCTCTTCTCTCATTCGGCTTAAAGCCAGAATGTTTCCACACCTGAGCTGTGGAATGTGGCTTGGAAACAAAGTCCATTTGGACTCAGCCTAATCTTACAAACTTTCTGGCTGGAGTTATACAGTGTTCGGGGGGGGGAAAAGAAGCAATTAATACACCTAATGACCTCGAGTAACACGTTGTCTTCACCTGTCGCTGTCTGCTCTCTGTGTGGCCTCCGAAACAGAGAGCAGACGAGAGGACAGAAGCAGCACGATAACAAACACACATGTAAACACTAGGTGTGTGGAAAATAATTGATTTTTAGATGCATCGCGATGCAGACTCGGACGATTCAAAATCAATTCACAAATGTCAAAAATGGATTATCTCGTGGCTAATTGATAACGTAATGTTGATTGAACGAAAAAGGCTGAACTCGGAAAGTAATAACGCTGTAATAATGCTATGTAACGTTAGCTACATTTATATGAAGTAACATTAAATAGCTGCATTTCATTACTACCTACTTACTTGGATTGTTACAAATACGTTGCTTTGAAAGTAGCAACTAGTCACACAGTGAGAAAAATACATCTTTATCCTGTTCGTCACATCGTAGCCTCATAATCGTAATGAGGTGCCTGGAGATTCCCACCCCTAGAGGTGATGCATCGAGATATCATTGACCTGATAATCGTAATCGAATCGTGAGACCCGTGAAGATGCACACCCGTAGTAAACACAATGGGCGATATCGAGGTCAGCAAATGTGATCGAGGTCATGTCCATAAATCGTACGATTAGTTGATAATGACGTTATTGTGACAGGCATAGCTCATCAGTTCATCCACAGTTTCTGTGCAAAACACAGCACACAGAAGTGCTACTACCTGCCGACGACAGTCCGCCTCCATGTTTGCTTTGTCTGAAGCTTGATCAGCAAGTTTCTGTGAGATCCCAAGTCCCTAAAAACGGCACTCTGAAATTATTCAGTATAAACACAAAGTGTTTTGTTCTGCATCTTGACTGAATCGTCTCGTGTCTGCGTTCTGAAGATTAAAATAGAAAAAATCTGTAGGTATTCTGTGATATGCCATGTTTTAAAGTGGAACTAAAAAATCTTTTAGTGTACTCCAGGCATTACAGCCTGCCACTATGATCTCTGTCAGATGAGCAGATCAACAGTCAGCACCAATACATAAAGGCTACAGATCAGATCTTTTTTTTTTCATTTATTTATTTAGAGAAACAGGGACAACGTACAATAAACATTAACCTCAAAGGGGAAGATGCATTGTACCGGGTTTTAGCTCAAGAGCTAATTTTCACCCGTATTCCCTGGGCAGGCTGATGTTAAGTTAAGATACATAAAAAACATACATGAATAATAAGATTTACAATGACAAAATAAAAATGTACAATCAACAATTGACAATCTTCACAATCCACACACATTGCACTGTTCTTAAAAAAAACAAACATTACCTCCGCTCCTCTTGTCAGCACATGTCACGTAGATGTCCTTTGATGGTTGAGAAAAGGAAGGTAGCAAAGCGTTGAGTGTTACCGTGCTCGCACAGTGTGCACGTGAAAATGATTGACGTTAGTGATATTAATAATTGTGTGAAATCTTAGTAACAGTGGTCATAATTCAGCAGCGGCGATGCGCCAAATTTGGGGAACCATATCTCTGGTATGTGCATGTCAACATTACCTCAATGAACATTTAGATAATCTATTTTTTTTACATCTGTTAATTTAAAAAAGTGAACCCAGCTTTAACAGTTGAGCATATTTACAATAAAAACCTTGTTAGTGAACTATGAGGGCAAAAAAACCCACAAAAAAACCAAACAACAACCTAAAACAAAATAATTGTTCATTAATCATAATCGAGGTAAAATGTTCAATTAATTGTGATTATGATTTTAGGCCAAATCGTCCAGCCATAATTTCACCCACACCCTCATCCCTTATTCACAGTGTTTATTGTTATGACCCAGCCTGCCCATCCACACACCACATTCAACAATAAAAACATCAGTAAGTTAAATGTCATTCAGGAATGCGGTTAGAACTGTGCCTTATAAGGCGCTACACAAACAATGAAGGGCAGTGTTTTTTTGCCCAGCAGCCTGGTATAGAGTATAATGACCTGGATACCATATTGTGCCAGACAGATTTTCCTTTAACAAGAGAGTATTAATATACTCCTTTGTCTGTTTTATTATTTATTTAATTATGTATTGATTTGTCACCGGGCCGGACAGGGGGGCAGACACGGGGATGGGGGGGCACAAACAGACAGCACAGAGAAAGACAAGACCTGCAAGAGAAGGGGGATGGAAGGTGGGGACAACAGGAAAAAGCTGTGGGAAACACCAATTGCAGAAAGCAACGAAACCTGCAATAGAACAGAGAGGGGGGCTTGGGGAGGAGAAAAACAACAACAAACAATAATAATAATAGTAAAAGACAACCAGCCGAACAGCAGCAATAAACAGCTGACATAGTAAGACAACTAAGAGAAAAATGAAAACAAGAAACAGTCAAACACACTAAATAAGCAACACAACACAGCCACAGAGCTGGAATAATAATTAATTTAAATAAGTAACTGAAAGAAAGGCATCAGGAATAATTCTACCAGGGACAACCTAAATTTGTTTGTGTCTATGTGTGAGACTGTGTGTGTCTGTGTGCGTGTGGGTGAATGTGTCTGTATGTGTGTGTGTGTACATGTGTGCGCGCATAAGCCTGTTAAAGAATGTAGGTGTTAGTGAGAGTCGGATGCCACGACTGTGCCACACCTACCCCAGCAACAGGCAGGCAAGAACCCCAGTAGCCAATAGGGGTGGGAGAAAGAAAAAATAAATAAATAAGGCAGAGTTCAGAAGGGCACACATTTGTCTTGCTTCCGCCATGGGCTGAATATTCCAGCTGCATTGGTGTGCTGAGATCGATTTCTGGGTCACAGGCACAAGGAGGGAGTAGCAAGGAGATGAAGAGGCACCTAATAGAGGAATAAGAAGAGCCCGGGATTGTATGTTTGTGTTTTTACAGGCCAAGTTGGTGTGCCAGGGAGTAAACAACCAGAGCTACATCTGTGAGTCGGGTCACTGCTGTGGAGAGACACAGTGCTGCAGCTACTACTATGAACTGTGGTGTGAGTAACCCACCTCTTCTTTATTCACATCTATTCTTTATTGTTTGAATGGTTCCTCTTCATCTACAACATATATGATAATTAATTACACTTCCAGTATTTAGAGTTTCAACAGCTTGTTGCACTGACCAACGTGCAACAAGCACGATGTAGCTTCATTTTTCAGCCCCGGAGTTTGCTGCTTGCCCCAAAGGACACAGGTGTGTGGTTGAGCGAGCGAGAGAGGCAGAGTGATGGTGAATGCAAGCAGTGAATAAAGGCTGCGGCCTAAGACCAAAGGAAAACGCCTGCATGTTTTTACCCAAGCGGGAACCTCTGGGTCTGAAAAGGGAGGAGAATGCGGAAAGCCCTAAACCTGTATTCTATCGAAGGGCCGGCAAGGGGCGTCCTGTGGTCTGGTTCAATTAGAAATAATGGCAAAATGACCCTTCTTCTCACTGATGTAACACTTTCATATTGAGTTTATGGTCTCAGTTGCTTCTTTAATACAGCAGGAGGTTCATTTAGTAAATTATGGCCCAATTTAGAGGAAAATAGACCATTTATAAAGCAGAGTATACTTTTGGGCGGAACTCTCTTGTGATTGATAAGTCAACCATGGCAACCTGTCAATCAGGCTTGAGTGACTCGTACCCATAGCACTGTGTAAATTTAACCAGCGCCGTTGAAAAAGCTTATTAGGAGTTGGCTGTTGACTTTCTCTGGTGAGTACATTTAGTTTTAAACCTCTTGTTCGCTAGACAAAGTTATCAGCGCTGTTAAAATGACAGTTAATGTGAATTACAGACGCACCTTGTTAAGCAAGCTAGCCAGCTCCACACACGGCCGTTGGCTCCACAGTCTCATCCAAATATGGTCACGTCCGGTGCCGCAGATTGCAAAAAATCAATATTGTGGCGGCCAAACTGCCAAACTCGAGGCTGTCCACAAACCAGCGGGTGACGTCACGATGACTACGTTAACTTCTTTAATACAGTCTGTGTTTTTACCCAACTGCTGTACAAGTGTTGCAATGACAATCAGCTTCACCTACATTGAGGGGAAAGGCCTACTATACCTGTAGTGGTAATACGCCAACGCCGTTGTGTCTGCTTCCAGAAAGCCTGCGTGCGGTCTAGCACCACACACTGGGGCAGCAATATGCTGGCAGTGTGTGGTAAAGTGTAAAAAGGCAAAGTCTGCATATTGACGGCTCTACTTTACTGCTCTTCTTGACGGCAGTATTGCAGGATCTTTGTGTGAAAGGGTTGGTGTTTGATAAAGGTCAGGAGTGGTACCAGTTAGGCGAGTGGTGTCTAATCTCTCACTCACCATCTGCACTTTTTGCACTGTTTGTGCTCCTGCTTGGCTGCCTTTTAGTGTTTTTCGCTGATATTTAATGTGAAGTTTGGCTTATTTTGTCAATGAAACATATTTAAAATTTTAAAAAGTGTTCATACTCATCAGAAAATATAATTTTATTTGCCAGTACAGAAACTCAAAATTTGACAGTGACATTAAAAATACTTTGCCCCATTTTTTTCAGCATATATATTAAGTGTGTTTTGATACATGTACTATGGGCTCCCTGCAGGGTTCTGGTTGGTGTGGACTCTGATCATTATCCTGACATGCGGCTGTATTTGTCACCACTGGCGCTCCAAGCAGCGATTCCAGCAGCAGCGCCGGCAGAACGAGATCAACCTCATCGCCTACAGAGAGGCTCACAACAACTTTCACCTACCACTCTATCTCAGTAAGGAATCCCAACATGTACCTGTCTGACATTCTGCCGCCTCTGCACAATTCACACAGTTAGTCTCCATCTCTCAGACACATCTGCACATCATAAATGTTTGTAAATAGAAAGGGAAGTAAAAGATTCTAGCTGTCTGAGCAACACATTGTCAATCTGAACTGCCATCCACTGAGCTGCTGACAAGTGGAACTCATAGAACCAGTAGAATGTGCACTATTAAGATTG
The DNA here is from genome assembly GCF_014851395.1 of Micropterus salmoides. Lineage (NCBI taxonomy): Eukaryota > Metazoa > Chordata > Actinopteri > Centrarchiformes > Centrarchidae > Micropterus > Micropterus salmoides. The sequence goes on from NW_024041373.1 coordinate 457,612, forward strand.
ACGCTGATCCAGTATGGGAGTAAATCCATGAATGATATCAATATCATTGTAAATACACAGACTACAAGTCAGAAATATATAATACACTTTGTAAACACACAAAGATCTACAAATACAGAAGATTCAAAATCCACAAACACATCATGATCCACAAATTTGTGTCAATACTCTGAAAACACATGCAAAACAATCTACAAATAGAATGTGACCCACACACGCAGACAATTTTCTATTTATTCAGATTTTCATTTCATTATGTGTATGTGCATTTTTCACTGTTTCAACAATCACAAAGTCTGGTTTGGTCGAAATAAACCCTTAATTAGTTAGATGTGAAAAGGCAGCAACGTTATCCTTCAGGATAAATGCACCCGTCAAAGTAGCTTACGTCACTAACAGCCCAACATGACAACATTATGGAAAGGATCCTTTTCCACTGTTCCAACAATGACAACTCTGGTTTAGTAGAAATAAATCCTTAATTAATGATGTTAGATGAGAAATAAACAGCCGTTGTATTGCTCTCCTCAAAGCCAGTGGCTTCACAGCGAGGGACTCACATACACTAACATGTACACGTAAGCCAGACTGGCTACCAAAACAAAGCACAGAGAAACTCAGACGACAAGACACACAGAAGGAGTGTGACGTTACTCTCTGTTTAGGACTCCACTATATCTTTACAGGGCAACTAGTTGTTTGCTGCTAAATTAATGTTCAGAATGATCTCGTATACAGAACCTTTAAGGCCCTGTTTGGTTTGGCATCGCTTAATATGTCAGAGCTGCTCTCCTCTAATGACCAAACATGCTGTCTGAGGTCCTCAGGCAAAACTGTGCTCCAAAGTCATGGCTAAAAAAGGTGCATTTGCTGTAAGAGCCCCCTGCTCGGGGAGATCAGGCGTGCTGATTGCTGCCACATTTTAAATCACTCCTCAAAACACACTTGTATAAAGCTGCTTCCAAGTCTCGATTCTGATGCTTTATCTTGCTGTTTTGGTTTTTCCCTATTTATTCGTTCATTTTCCAGGGTCCAGGCTGGCTGTGATGTTGTTCTTTATGTGCTGAAGGACCAGTTTGTCACTTCAGCAGAATGGGGGTGAATCGCTCCGCATTTGCTTTTTACCGTTACATGCTTTCTTCCAGGCTAAATCAACACTTTGTCATAACACCGGTGGTACACAGGATAGTTTACCACCACATGACTTTTTATGTTGACTGTTTTCACTCGACATCATCTGATTCTCTTTGGCCTGACAGGCTTCATCACATAAACCATTATTGTTGTTTTTATCCTTACGTGGAGTTTATGTACGAGTCTATGTTGTGCTGTTGAGCTGGCCGTTTTATGGTGTTAGTGGACTGCATTTAGTTAGCTGCGTTGTTGTCGCTGTAGTCTCAAAGAGACTCGTTAGCACGCACAGGGCTACATCCTGACTCGGTAGCTGTTCCACGCAACAGAGAAAACAGGCGTGTGCTTCATTTCTGAGTGAAGTTAGAGCCTATTGACAAAAAGGCAGCAAAAATTTGATTTGAGTGAAGTAAAGTGATTTCATTGAAATACTACATGTAGCCCCTTAAGATATGTTATGTTAGATAGCAGATATGTTAGCTAACAGTTGCTTGTACACATCTAGCAGACACAGAGCAACATCATCATTAATTTGGAGTCGTGTTGGTCTCCACCAAGTCCTGAAGAAAATATCTCCCTCTTTAGCTGCCAAATGCTCCACTATGTTCACCAGCTCCTTCACCAGGTTGATGAGTTTGCTTGCTGGAAAACCAAAACAATGAGCTAAAAGAGATCAGTGTGCCTGACTGGGAATGACTGACATACTCTGTATTGTGTTATTCTCCAGGATTCTTACCCACCTATCTGCTACCGGCCTACGATGAAGTAGCTGACCGCCCAGTCACGCCTCCTCCCCCCTACACCCCTCTTCAGTCAGCACCTCCCCCCACAGACCCCCCTGAGGAATCTCCATGCCCCAACTCGGCTGTTTCCGTCCCTAGTGATGTTGATGCAGCGCTCCATGCTACTCCAGAGGTCATGCAGACCCACCTTGAAAGCGCTTACAACCCCAACAAGGACTCAACGCCGGGCAGGTACCGGCGCTTCACAGGAGATTCTGGGATTGAAGTGTGTGATTGCCAGGAGCTGTGGGATCAACACGGCTTTTTAGAAAGAGAAGAAGAGGAAGCGGGAGCGGAGCAAATGGAGGAGCCATGTGAGCCCTGTGTTCCCCAGACCTTTGATCACAGTCATATTAGTGATGCAGTCATTCATGAAAACACAGATGGACAACAGAGTGGATACAGAGGCAAAGTCTCGTAGGTAATCCAGAATAATGTCTTAATATCTGCAGTCCTGGAAAAAAAACTGCGGCAAATGCAATTTTATACCTTTGGAGCTCAGGGTTTTGGTCTGTTTGTACATGTGTAACTGTGTGTGACAGGCCTGGAGACAAATGAAAGGTATGACTAAATACTTCAACAATGTACAAAAATTGAAAGCTACTATTATGAAGAGAAAGTATGTTTTTAGCCAAATTCCTCGCCTCGTCATTTTCAAGTTAAAATTTAGACAGTTGCTACTCATGTTGATGAGCTGTCTGCTTTGAAAATTTCTCCTGTCATGAGGCAGCACTGATATTTGTGTTTTTTCATGTTTACTTACACCGTGTCCTAACTGAATATGACACGAGCGAGTTTGATTGCACTGTTGGAAAGCCCTAACTGGACGCGAGAGACGTGGTGTGCCTTTGTATTTCTTCCTGTCGCTCGCGTTCCCGTCGCGCTGCATGGGCGAGAAATGGTTGCTCAATGAAGTTGAAATGAGTTATCTATGCAGTGGTGGCAGCTGGCTGGAGGGTGATTGCCATGAATCTGAAGGAACGCAGCATGTTCAATGTGTCACGCTCTCCCAGCGACAATGACACCCCCAGATACAGCTGGTAGCAACGTCTCACACTCAGGTACAAAACACAGGTGAGCTGGCATTCACCTTTTATAGTGAAGTGAAATTAATGTCACAGAGCGGTGACAAGATTTGTGGCAAAGGGGTTGGAATCAGAACCCAAATTCGATATGAACCGGATTTGATAAATAGAATCGGATTCAGAATCAGAATTGATCCAACTGAATTTAGATACCAACCCCAAATAGAGACACTGTTTCTAAACAACGTCATTTGTTCTTGGTTCGTTCTTATATGCTGATATTGATAAACTGCATCAGTAATGAGCTTAAATCAGCCTGCTGAGCTAGTGGTAGCTATCTCTTTAATATCTCAGGTTGTAGTTGTCCATGTAGGGCTTTGTAGAAAACTCTGAACTGCAGCTGAGCTGATGACAGAGCCATTGCAAAGATGCATTTTGTAACCTTTAAGGACAATTGTCTTATGATTGGAAGTTATTATCATATTGATTCTGACCATTTAAACATGCTTGCTCTGATCAAAAGTATTTAAAATCAAGTCAATTCAAGAAATGCACTGGGTGTGAACTTACAGGGCTGTCACTTTGTCTGAGTGACAAACTACAGGATCACTCGGAGTGCAAACCAAAGCCAAAGCCTTCCAGCAGCTAGCTGGAAGCAGTCTGTGCAATAAAGCAGATTACACTGTTTAACCCTATTGCAGTAAGGCATTCCCCTTCTATTCTGAGAATAACTCATATCAGGGTTGATATATCCATCTAGAAAAACAGTGAAACAGGTGAAATAGGGAACTTACTGAATTTTGACAAGAGCTAATTGAAAAAGATGTCGGAACAACAAAGGCGGTGTCATCTCTGTGGAGGGTTGTTTTCCAAATTTTAGAAAAAGCACCAGTTAGTCAAGTGTGACACTACAGGGCTTCCTGCCCTTCCAGAGCACCGGCTTTGTTCTTAACAGCCTTTTGGTATCGTCAACCAGGACAGGTGTGAACTGACGAGCCAATCAACATTTTTGAAAAACAAAGTATGAAGACAGTAAATGTGCCTACATTTCTAGTGAGGGAAAACGAGTACATGCAGAATGTTGCAAGAAAACTCCTATTGTGCTGAAATGTTCTTTATAAAGTCTTTAAAAACCACGAGCATGTTTGTACACTGCTCCAGTTCTTTAGTAAATGATGAGTTTTCAGCGCCCTGTTGATGATCATTAGACCTTGCTTGAGTCTTCAGTCACCTGTCACACTGATGTTACATGAGGCATTCTTTTCTGATACCATAGTGCCATAATGTGTAGCCTTTGAGTAGAGAATATTTAGGTGAACTTAATTAAAGCTGTGGAGTCTCTTTGTCTAAGAGTTGATATCTGAGTAACCCTTCAGTGTACTCAATGATACATTCTTTGTCATTTAATTAATGCCATATTATGCAGAATTTGTGTTCCTTGTAGTTTGCCAAAAGGTTCTGCACACACCTACACACATCTTAAAATCTTACCATCCGTGTGTTTATTCTTCTAGGACACACTACAGGTTTGTGTTGGATGTAATCCATAAGTGTGTGTATACACAGGGAATGAGTGACCGTGGTGCAGCCCTTTATACACTCCGTGTAGACATGTCTGGCTGTTGGGAGGCTGACAATAAAACCCAAACCTTACACTGCACTGGGGGAACTTTCTCCAGTTGAGTCAGTCGAGAACTTTTCCACATATGTAGCATTGAATTGTGGTGTGCAGCACCAGGTGCTTCACTATATGTAGATTTGTATGCTCTTTATTAAATATTTTTCTGTCCATTTTGTATAAATATGGTTATTAAAAGTTATGGAGAACACATGGCCACATTGTCTTTTTTCTGTGAGACTTAAAATGATGAAATATGATGATTTAATACAAATGTAATTTTTGAAAATGATATATCATTACTATACACTACATTTGTGGCTTTCCTGATGAAGACCCTGCAGGTCGAAACGTTGCACTAATAAAAACTAAATAAAAGGAGCTTTGAAACTGTGTGTGTGGACAGCCTCTGCTTTTCCTTTGTTGTTTTTTTGTCCTATACCCATCTAGGCCTGGATTTGCATTCTATTGATTTGTAGTTTTTTTTGCTTTACCTGGAACATCACAGCCAACTGCTTCAACCAGATTGTGACTTGGGTATAGGTGCTCAGCACAGTCCACCACCACATTCGGACAGGTTCTCAACCTGAATCACTGGCAGAGTGGAATAGGTTTAACACTCAGTATTTGTGTCAAATCTTCTGTCAAGAGATCTCTTTTATTCATTTCCTCATGGACCCATTGTTAGTCAGACATGTTCCTAGATACAGTATCTCACAAAAGTGAGTACACCCCTCGTATTTTTGTAAATATTTGATTATATCTTTTAAGCATTTAATTACTGAATCGTTACAGGGATTAGAATAGACTATAGATTTTTACTGATGGATCAAAGTTTCCACAAACAGATGCAACAGGGTCTGCGGTTATGGTTCTCAGTTACCAGGTGGAAATTGCCAAAAGAACATCAAATTATTTGAATGTATAGACTGATGAGCTGTTTGCTCTGCTGATGGCATTAAAGTGGGCTGAACAGGTGAGATCAACCAAATGTCTGTATCAGCACTCACAAGCAAGGGAGAAATATCACACTCATGTGGGTCCCAGCACATTCAGGTATCTCAGGAAATGAAGAAGCGATCAAAAAAGGAATTGTGGAAATTGATATTAGACTTTCAAAATTAGAGGAGAAACCCACTGTGGAGGAAAAATACACTGGCAACAGCATTGGCATGCATGACACAGCAAAAGGAGGACATCTAGTCTCAACCCCAAAATATTGAGACCATGGTAAGAAGCAGGGGACCTAACAGGAAAGAACACGTAAAAATAAGCAAACTGAGACACAGCAACCTAAACAGTACCCTTTTCATTATGGGAAACATCCAGCACGTCGTCAGATCAGTGTTATGACAAAGAGACAGCAGAGCTATAAGATACAGAACAGAGGCAGAGTAACGTTAGGAGCTGAACAGTGCCTGTGTGGTTGAGCTGCAGGACTAATTGTAAAACACTGAGGGAGAATATATCCAGGAGGAGGCAGTAATGTCACGTTAAGGGTGCTAACTAGTGTAAAACCAAAGAAGAAGAAGAAGAAGAAGAAGCAGAAGAAGGGGACACTTAAAGACGGTGAGTGGTGTTGTGTCTTTTTCAAGTGTCAGTGTTATTTATTTTATTTTTTTACGAGTGCTGTAAAGCGTGTTTTAACTCAAATATATAGCTGCCTGTCAGCGCGTTGTTCTCAGACAGTTTATCAGGGTGCATCACTTTAATCCTGTAATGTCCAGTGTTGGAAACCACACGGTAACAATATCAACATCTCTGGGATGTTAACTTAGCCGTTAAGTTAGCTGGTTAAGTTAACATCCGGGCTGTCTGAGAGAGGTCGCCTAGCCAGATGATGGAGCAGTTACTGTTACCTTTCCAGTCCACAGAGCTAACTTTAGCTTTAGACTCGACGATTCTTTTCTTGTTGGCCTTGTGTCAAAGTCTGTTTGCAAATCTGGCCTGAGTTTGATATGGCCCAGCTGAGACGAAGAGCATTGTTAACCCGTCTGAGTTCATTAGTAACTTCGCTTTAAAGTCTAACGTTAATAAGTAACGTTATTCTCACCAAAGCGTAGTTTTACATTAATTTCTGCTGGCTGTAAATGCTGTAGCTGTATTTACCCAAGAAGCCTCATAAACAAAGAGTAAATAACAGAGTGGCACCCGCTGTCTGTGTGAGTGTGTGTTGTGGCTTTAATAACAGGGTGCCCTTTTCTCACCAGCGACACTTTTAACGGTTCGAGATGACGACTTCATGGAGCGACCGTCTGCAGAACTATGCCGACCTACCAGCCAACATGGACGGCGTGGCCATGAAGAAGTACCGACGTGAAGCTCACCACAGGTACGTGTCTGTCACACCGCAGCAGAAAGCGCCGCTGGAGTCCTCCACAGGGACCAGACCTGTTAGTCGGGTGTGTGTTTGTTTGTTCACTGTTGGGCATTTGCACAGCATCGGTAAATGCTGCTGACCTGTGATTAAAAACATGTTCACACATTTCAGCAGCTTTTAAATGCAGATGTTTATTTGTGTACAGAAATGCGTTGAGTTTTAGAGACATGGACTCAGGCTTTGTTCATGGATAAATGAGTAACTAACTGTTGGCTGGCTGTTGACATCTGACATTAACCTGGATTTTATATAAACAAACAAACAAACCCTCAAAATTAATCAAATCTATCAGCTTCTAAAAGTTTACCCCTGCCATGAACCCATTTTTAGACATGGCTGCTGCTTTCCTTTCAGGCAACAACAGAGCAGCGTTCTTCTCATGGGTTTCCTAACTTGCAACGCTTGGTAACAACGTACAAGTTTAGTTGAATACCATTTAAATTTTTACTATAAAAAGTTACAAAATATGCAAGATAAAATGCACAACTAACATTTCCTGACTCCTGGATATGTGAAAAATACCTCTACCCCAAACTAATTCTCCCAACAGTTTTAATATCCATAAGCCGTCCTTCCCAGCCGTCCTTAAAGAGTAACTTAACACCAGGCTAGAAAGCAGTGTGGACTGCCCTCTGCTTGGGGGGGGGGCTTACCAGAATTCTATAGATTGGCCATTGTAACATTATTTGCATATAATTTCAATAATCAGTATAAAATCTAAGAATGAATGGATCAAAATGTTAGGATAGGTAATAATAAACATCAGGACACGATACATTAACTTGTAAAAATATCACTAATATGCACTTCAGTGCATAGTAAAAACCTTTATGGACACACATGAAATGCATAAATATCCCAAAATGGCCAGAACAGTCAATATGACTGTCACAAGAAAAGAAAATGAAAATTTGCTAAACTGCAAGAACTGATTTTGGGGGCAAACACCACGCATCATTGACACTTGTGGATCAATTAGGCACAGTCAACACAGGTAATCTACCTTCCACGTGCTGCTCCCACACTCTACCTTGTGACATTGATCACAAAAGTCCTGTTTGGTTTTAGACTGAAAGCTTTCTTTTCTCCTTGGATTTAGTCGAACCTAAAGCTAGGTATTCTCTTTAAAATAGCAAAGAGTTGGTAGGAAACAGTGACACATCTTCAAGAGCGGGATAAAGGAGTAATATATGATATGATACACCGTCTATAATGCATACGATCAATATGACTTCAAGGTAGAAATACTCGGCACTCTTTTGTGTTTTGTAATTTTAATAATAATAGGTTTTAATAGCCTGCTTGGAATAACGGGCTTGACGTGACAAAATGCAGCTTCTATTTTTAGGCTCTCTGCTCTGCAGGCAGCTGTGCGCTAGAACAGGAAGGATTTACACCATTGCAACAGGAAACAGAACTAGGACTCAGTGCCTGACTGAAGGCTACAAAGAAGTACAAATTATTATTGTCAAATAAAAGAGAATTAGTTTGAAGTAATTACAATTATCGATTTCCTTTTTAAAACATGTTTATCTTTAAGCTGCTATTTGGTTGAGCGTCTTCTGAGAAAAGTATGTTGAGCATATTAGTACTAGGAGTATTGGGCATGGAACTTCAATACTATTTTGTACCAACCGCACTGTGTCCATAGCACCGGCTATGAAAGTCAAGTAGTTGTGGCTGATCAAATGTCTGGTCAAATTCCTAATCTTCTTGGCGTAATCTTCACTTGGAACTTGGAACTGTAGATGTTAGACATATTTACGAGCACTTTTAGGACCACTTGCCCACATAGAGCTTGACACTTGAAGAACAGAACAAGCGAATAAGTGGACTTTGAGTGGAGACAGTTTTGTTGAGTGCTGTTTCCCAGCAGAAGTTTAAAAGCAACTTCAGCTTGAATTCAAATGTACAGAGCGCAGTAGCTTCTTCCTTGTGTTCCCTTTTTTTTCCCACAGTTCCCCTTTTTCAGGATTTGACCAATCCTCAGTTTCACTTCAAAGAACCTGGGAAGCTGAATGAGAAGTGTGATATCATATTAGCCTGGCTTAGTTACATTGCACACAAAGAATGGAGCCCTGGTCCCATGAAATCTATTGAAAAGTGCGCTGTAATGTCTCATGGGTCAATGTTGACTTTTGAATGTGTGAGACAATATAATATAGATGGCAGGTACTGGAGATAGATGTTGGGTATGGTTTGGATATTGTTTTTATTATTAATTTTATGCATTCTGCTTGCTATTCTACTTCTCAAAACCGGTTCTTATCAAATCTCAGTTTTGATTCTAAACCCTTCCCCAGAAATGGGATTGGCACTGCTCAGTGAAATTCATCCTTTCCTCCTCGCTCATCATCCCCTTCATGGCTAAAGCGAAAGGAGTCTCTGTACTAGAGGGGCAGCTCTGGGGAAGCATATCTAAGAAAAATATGTAGACTAGGGCTTTATAATAGTTTCTGTGTTGCACGCTTTGTTGAAGTACTGTGTCAGAAATGACGTGACGTTAGATCGGCGTGGCAGGTCCTGGCAGATAAGTAACACTTTTATAGACTGTAAAATGCTCGCTGCAGTTCAGTCTGGAGCGCCACTGAAATATACAGAAAGTTTGGAACCGATGAGCAGAATGAAAATGTGTCTTATCAAATCCATGGTTCTTGGAAATTTGGTAACGGGGTCCTCAGTTTCCATAGAATGTAGGTTATTCACTGACAAAGACCTGAGCCATGTAGCATGATATCAGAGGTAAAACCAGCAGCCATGAGTTCAGTGGTAATACTACATGTATTCTTTATTACAAAGCTTTCCAAGGGATCTGGCTCAAAACCATCCTGCAATGAGGTATGCCGTCCTTTTATTGTTGAAACAAACTGCAACTACTGACTAAATCACAGTTTTGATGTCCATGATGTGAACTGATTCTCCATCCAGTGCTCATGGAACTCCATCCATACTGACACTGATTGTGAGTTGGGTTTCTCGGTGTGGAGACGGCAGGTGGTGGTCATTGTGATTTCTCAGTGTGAGCTCCTTCTTTTGCATTTCTCCCGTTCCCGCATCTTTCCTTTAATCCTCATCCGTGACAGTCAACCTGATATCATCTCTCACACCATCTGAATAGAAACCCAAGGCCAGTGTGCAGTCTGAGCGGAGTCACAGATGATGTGTTTGCATTGTACGGTCTGTATTTCTGCAGAGAAGCAAGAATGTGCCATTCAGCAAACATTTGTGTACAAGTCTGTTTTTTCTGTGAGCTGTTGATGTGAGTCACTGCTGGGCAGCACTTCATGAAATGGACAGATGAAGATTAAAACAGGGACTGGAAAACGCACGTACAGGGAGTGCTGCCTGTTGTTATTGCAGGTTGTCTGAAAGGCTTACAATCTATACAATGATAGTCACGGTCAGGAGGCCTGTTATCAGAACTGGACTTTGTCTAGAACTGAAACAGTTAATTGATTTTTAGATCAGTCGATCAGCAGACAACTAACTGTCAGCTATTTTAATAAGCCAGGCCAAACATTCTTCTCCATTGTGAGGCTGTTTTATATCATTGTAACCTCTGACAATTGATTAAGCAATGAATCTGCAGATTGGGTCTTTAGTTGCACCCCTTGTCAACAACTATGATGATTGTTGTTTGCTTTAATTCTGTCTTTGTAGTTTATCATGTCCACCTTGCGAAAACTAATGCAATCTAATTCAATTGTCCTGTAGCGAAGGTCAGAATCACTGAAGGATATCTTGACTGTGGTATTTAGATGACATTTGTTGTTTGTTGCTAGCTGTACCTAATAAACTGGCAGCTGTGTGTGTATTTCCTAATTTGAATGAAATCATTTTGTAGACTTTACACTGTGTGTCTGGTCTTATTTTGATGCGGATGTATAGAATGAGAACGACTACTGCTGGTGTAAAAACACAGACACAGCAATGAATGTGGGGCTACACAGAAAGCTACAGTGATACCGTTCCTGTCTCGGTGTAGCACAAATGAGAACCTAATGTTGAGGTCAGACATGCAGCATCCTGATTTTGTGTAATAGATGGCTTGTTGAAATTTTCAGAGAAATTTCTTGGGACAATTCTTGAAACGTGTTCAAATAGCATCGGTCAACATGTAATCGCAAGAAATCAGATAAGCTCACCATTTGAGGGGAAACGGCAGGCTGTGGGCAAGGCTAAGAGGTTTTTATCTCAGATGCACTGGTCACTGTGTAAATAACCAGTAGGACTGCATGTCTGTTGTGCTTGTTAAGTTTTATTTAAATGACTCATGGCAGTTCCCTCAAACACAGCCTGCAATGCATCACCACCTGACCTCCAGGAAGTGTTGCTCAGTCAGTGCTGCTCTGTAGTTGTTCCTCCTCATCTCTACACTGTGAATTAGAAGAGTGTTGTAAGAAGTCTAAGATGTGCAGCATTTAATTTGAACTGCCAGCTGCCATGCATTGATTAACCATACATTGTCCTCCCCTTCCAGAGTGTTTGTCAACCGAAGCTTGGCCATGGAGAAGATCAAGTGTTTTGGTTTTGATATGGATTACACTCTGGCAGGTAAGTGCAGTTTGAGCCTTGCGGCATCAGCCTTAAAAAAAGACAGAGGTCAAACTGTAGTGGCTAGAGCCTACACCATCTGCACGTAGACATCTGAATGTCCTGGCACTGGCTGTCTCACTGATGCATAAAGTGGGATCTGAAATGGCAGTGAGTGAATTAGGACACACTCCATATCCCACCTTTCCCGTCCTGCTTGATTCTTTTTTGTCGCGCACGAGTCCTCACTTACTGATCACACGTTGGCTACTGGATATTTGTGAATTAAAGCAGAAATACCTGATGTGGCGACATTTTCTAAAACTTTCAGTTTTTTCACACAGTTGTTTTAAAAGACGATGACAGTGGCATGGCACTTGCCAGTTTGACCAACAGCCACTGTTTTCTGCATCATAATCAAATTTGGACACTGTAACCCAAGCCACTGCCACCCAGCTGTGAGTGGGGATATTCCTGGCCTGCGGGCAGTCAAGACAGTAATTCCACACACCGTGATAGGAGGAGGGGGCCCCAGGGTGTGAACGAGGTTTAGAGCCGTGCTGGGTTTTTAACAGCTGATACTAGGATTTGCCAATATCCATCATCTGTAAATCAAAGATTTTACGTCTCATAAACCAAGAACTAGTTTTCAGTGGTCACGTGCTTGTGGACAGCTGCATCCATGAGCTAACAGATGATTACAGAACCAGTTTTTGCAATTTTAATGTGCAATTAAAGGATCTGCTTTTACAGTTGCATTTCCAAGCAGACCTGAAAGTTATGAATAATTAAGATTGTTTTAGGGGTGGGTGTGTTTGGGTAGTTGCCCTAGGAAGTGCTGTGTATGGAAGACATTGCTGCAGGTAATATTATTTCAGGTAAACTCTGTATAGCGGTGGATCAGTGTTTCTTGGTGCACTGCCTTCATCAGGGTGATCTGTGCAAGCCTATCTTCCTGTCCGTCTGTCTAGTGTATAAGTCCCCTGAGTATGAGTCGCTGGGCTTCGACTTGACAGTGGAGCGTCTGGTGTCCATCGGATATCCACAAGAGCTGCTAAACTTTGTCTACGACCCCTCCTTCCCCACCAGGTTCACAAAACCCTGTGTTCTTTAAATCTATTTGAATGCTGACTTGATATTTGAATACCACTGCAACAAATTCTCTAACTCAAGTGTGCTTTCTCACTGATTTTTCTGTCCTCACTCCGTCTCCACTGTTATCAGAGGTCTGGTGTTTGACACAATGTATGGCAACCTGCTCAAAGTGGATGCTTATGGGAACATTCTGGTGTGTGTGCACGGATTCAACTTCTTGAGGGGGTGAGGTCCACCTACACTGCTCCCACTGAGCTGTCAACACAATCCACCACATCTGTAACATCAGTTGTCCGCATTGTTAGAGCCGCCCTCCATCCCACGTACAACACCATCATTTAAATGAATCATAAACAAGACAGCGTGCTAGCGGCTGTATTTTGAGCTAAATGCTAACGTCAACATGCTAACATGCTCACAATGACAGTGCTTTACATGCTGATGTTAAACAGGTGTAACATTTATACCATGTTCACCATCTTAGTTTAGCATGCTAACATTAGCTAAAAGCAATAAACACAAAGTACAGCTAAGGCTGATGGGATAGTTATTCGTTTTGCAGGTGTTTGGTCATAAAGAAGGTTTGGACACAGAATCAAAATTGACAGTGGAGCTACAGGTGCTGGAAATATAATTAGAATATCATCAAAAAGTTGATTTATTTCAGTAAGTCCATTAAAAAAGTGAAACTTGTATAATGTATACATTCATTCCACACAGACTGATATATTTCAAGTGTTCATTCCTTTTAATTTTGATGATTATAACTGACAACTAATGAAAACTCCAAAATCAGTATCTCAGAAAATTAGAATATTGTGAAAAGGTTCAGTATTGAAGACACCTGGTGCCACACTCTAATCAGCTAATTAACTCAAAACACCTGCAAAGGCCTTTAAATGGTCTCGCAGTCTAGTTCTGTAGGCTACACAATCATGGGGAAGACTGCTGACTTGACAGCTGTCCAAAAGACGACCATTGACACCTTGCACAAGGAGGGCAAGACACAAAAGGTCATTGCTAAAGAGGCTGGCTGTTCACAGAGCTCTGTGTCCAAGCACATTAATAGAGAGGCGAAGGGAAGGAAAAGATGTGGTAGAAGAAAGTGTACAAGCAATAGGGATAACTGCACCCTGGAGAGGATTGTGAAACAAAACCCATTCAAAAATGTGGGGGAGATTCACAAAGAGTGGACTGCAGCTGGAGTCAGTGCTTCAAGAACCACCACGCACAGACGTATGCAAGACATGGGTTTCAGCTGTCGCATTCCTTGTGTCAAGCCACTCTTGAACAAGACACAGCGTCAGAAGCGTCTCGCCTGGGCTAAAGACAAAAAGGACTGGACTGCTGCTGAGTGGTCCAAAGTTATGTTCTCTGATGAAAGTAAATTTTGCATTTCCTTTGGAAATCAAGGTCCCAGAGTCTGGAGGAAGAGAGGAGAGGCACAGAATCCACGTTGCTTGAAGTCCAGTATAAAGTTTCCACAGTCAGTGATGGTTTGGGGTGCCATGTCATCTGCTGGTGTTGGTCCACTGTGTTTTCTGAGGTCCAAGGTCAACGCAGCCGTCTACCAGGAAGTTTTAGAGCACTTCATGCTTCCTGCTGCTGACCAACTTTATGGAGATGCAGATTTCATTTTCCAACAGGACTTGGCACCTGCGCACAGTGCCAAAGCTACCAGTACCTGGTTTAAGGACCATGGTATCCCTGTTCTTAATTAGCCAGCAAACTGGCCTGACCTTAACCCTATAGAAAATCTATGGGGTATTGTGAAGAGGAAGATGCGATACGCCAGACCCAACAACGCAGAAGAGCTGAAGGCCACTATCAGAGCAACCTGGGCTCTCATAACACCTGAGCAGTGCCACAGACTGATGGACTCCATGCCACGCAGCATTGCTGCAGTAATTCAGGCAAAAGGAGCCCCAACTAAGTATTGAGTGCTGTACATGCTCATACTTTTCATGTTCATACTTTTCAGTTGGCCAACATTTCTAAAAATCCTTTTTTTTATATTGGTCTTAAGTAATATTCTAATTTTCTGAGATACTGAATTTGGGATTTTCATTAGTTTCAGTTTTAATCATCACAATTAAATGAAATAAACATTTGAAATATGTCAGTCTGTGTTTAATGAATGAATATAATATCCAAGTTTCACTTTTTGAATGGAATTACTGAAATAAATCAACTTTTTGATGATATTCTAATTATATGACTAGCACCTGTAGATGAAAAACAGGATCACCAGAGCCTTTACAATTCATCTTGAGGGGAACTTTAATGTGTATAGCACATTTAATGGCAATCCATCCAATACTTGTTGAGACTGAATGTAAACTTACTGTTTAGTTGTTGATACTTGTTAGTATCTCATGTTGCACAAAACACACACCACTGCAGAAATGTAATGTAACGCAAACAACCGACTGTGTGTGTACTATGTATACTGCAGACCTGACATCAGAGAGATGTACCCCAACAAATTTATTCAGCGTGGAGACACAGACCGCTTCTACATCCTCAACACACTCTTCAACCTGCCTGGTAAGAAAACGAATAAAAACCGCTAGTCTACAGTGCTGAAACCCAATATAATCATCCATTTAAGATGATTTAAGAATTAGCTGAGCATGTTTAGCCATTTTTACCATCAATAATGCACTGATACCAATAATTAGTGCATCATCTAGTCTATAAAATAATAGATTTAAATAAAAAATAAAATGACCCATGTTTTAACGGAGACCAAAGTGATTAAAATAAATTATTTTATCTAAATACCTTACACACCTACACTAACACACAATGCATACTTCACATCTTAATAGTGAATCTACCAAAATAGTAGCCTGCATGTGTGGGTCTATACTTTATGTAGAAAAAGATAGAGCAGCTGAGCGTGCTCACTGGATGTGCCTGTACCACTCCAGCTGGCATGAAGAGGAAGAGAAGGTGGACTATAGCACACAGTGTTCCTGGAACTTAATAACTTTCTCTGTCACTTTTTGACCCACCCACCCGAACCTGTGATATTTTCTAGTAAGCTCACCCGAACCCGCCTGAAACATGGGACCCACACATCACTACAGGGCACGGTTCAGCCTTCAACAATCATAGGCATAGACAGAATATTAAGTCATCTTTGGAAAATACACTTTTACTTTATTTTCTTTCTCAGAAAAAAGATTTCACAGAAACACAGTTCATCAAATATATCTCAATTCAAAAACAACAAGATGTAGTTCCTTATTCACGGTGTGAGGAACACCACATTAATAGAGCCATTTAGTGAGTCAGTCAATCTATCCTCCAGCGCTCCGGGACTTGTCCATCCATAGTGCTGTCCATAAGCTTGTACCAGTTGCTGGGTTGCTGGCATATACAGTATGTGTTTTAAAAGGAAACCCAAATTTAAAGGATACACTGTCATTTCTTTCAATTAACGATATTTTAATCCTCACATGACCAACACAACTATAAACCCTCAGCACAGAGATCACATGACTACCTGTGAGTTTGGACAGTCTGGTCATCCCCACAACTGGACCATTGAAAGTCAGGCAGCAAACTCACTGGGCTTCACACAGTTTTCTTTACATTTTTGATTTGTCATGTTTGTATTCAGGTCTGTCGTCCGTCTCACTGATTCTGGTCTTATTTCTTCTTCAGAAACTTACCTCTTTGCTTGCCTGGTTGATTTCTTCAGTAACTGCTCCAGATATACAAGGTACTGCATACTCACTGTTACATACAGTACACTGGCTGTCTGAGGGAAGTGAAGCTGGTTGGAATGTAAAGTGACAATCTGGAAAAGAGCCTGTTTAACGACAATAATCAGAATTTCAGTGGAATTATAGTATCACTTCATTCTGATTTAAGGAGTATGATCAGTTCCCAGTGTTCTTTGGTGCACTTGATCAGTTTATCAAACAACCAAAGCACCTACCACCACCTGACAATGAGTCCGCCCATTTTGGTTGTTTGAAAAACGGTCTCCATTTTAAAATGAAAACGCAGTAGTGTGGATGGGGCTATTACTATTCACCAATCACCTTTGAGCTAAGTTTTGTTGCATTCAGGTAAATGATCCATGTGGAGAGCCAAAGGGCCCGAAATGCAATCTTGGAACAATTTAGCTTTTGGTCAATCTTGGAACCCTAGAGAAGAGCTTTTTATTGGCTTTTTTTCAAACATAACTTCATTTAGTTTTTGCAATTTTAGTTTTTTCCAGTACTTTGCAGCCCTAGTCTAATTGCTCTTTCAGAATCTTTTCTGTCTGGACAACAACACGTTTCTGGGGGGGAACACTGAGTCATTGTCATTTTTGAGCCTCAGAAATCCGTGTTGTGCAGCACACCAATGTTAACATGATTGTTTCTGTAGCTGTGAGACTGGCTTCAAAGATGGCGACCTTTTCATGTCCTACAAGAGCATGTTCCAGGACGTCCGAGACGGCGTGGACTGGGTTCATTTCAAGGTAGAACATTTTCCTTTATCACATTAAACCTGTTTCCATGCCGCTGTATGCCGTCTTCTGCAGTCCGCTCATCCACAGCCCTCAGTCCAGTTTATTTTTCACAGGGGTCCTTAAAAGAGAAAACGGTTGAAAACCTGGAGAAGTATGTGGTGAAGGATGTAAGTACACCTGTTTATACATACACACCAACTATCTACCAACCTGGACTTTAAAGTTGGGGTTACAAAACAACACTTTTTAGCTCAGTCTCATTTTTTTGCTGTTCAGTTTTTCTATGTTGTTGATGTTTGTTCTGTTTTTCTTCCGCCTAGCCGAAGCTTCCTCTCCTCCTCAGTCGCATGAATGAAGTAGCAAAAGTATTTCTGGCCACCAACAGTGATTACAAATACACAGAGGTGAGAAGAAAGTTTACAGTCGTCTGTCTGTAGTAATGAATGCTTAAAGCCAACCAGAACCTCCTGCTTTATGTTTTTACTTGGAATTTACAGATTGATTTTCACAGTTGTATGAATGGTGGCACTTGATGGAGCCAGGACAGTGAAATCTGGCACTGAAAACTAAAACACAGGCATTAAAATGTTTTAGTGTCGCTGGTTTTCAGTTTCAAATTTCTGTCACTGTTCACATAAAGCATAACATTAGCTAGCGGTCACGTAGGCTTCAGCGCGGACAAAAGAACAGCTGGGTCCGGAAGGGTGACGTTCTCTCATTAGTATGCAGATTATATGTAACTCACGCTCTCCATGGCCCGCCAAATTTTCCGTGTCAATGTTACCTTTTTCAGTTCAGGTTTTGTTTTTAATGCCAAATTGTAAAGTTGCTGTCCTGGCTCTATAGAGCTTTGTCATATTGCCAGGTGATGTTAATGATCCTTATTCTATGTTATGGACCAGGATGCTAAACTCTCCTGTCTTCTTACAGAAAATTATGACCTACCTGTTTGACTTTCCTCACGGCCCAAAGGTAACACTTATGATTTGATAACATTTGTATTTTCAGGTCTCAGTAGATTTAAACTGAACTACTGTGCTTACTAATGATGGTGTCCAAAGAGAAAAATGAGAAATGAGTTCTCAGTTATCATGAATGGGATGGACTTGAGGGGGGCAATATGAGCCTCCAGTTAAACCCTGAACCCACAAAGGGCCAATGGAGGACCATGATGTCACCATTGGATCTAGGTCAAAGTTCATTAGAAAAGAAGAACGCATTTTATATTGCAATCTGCCAAAAACACAAAGATGATTCTTCATTAGTCTCTGCTTACTGTGGATGTATTATTAGAACTCAAATTCTCTTACTGTACATCCATGCTGCTTACTATGACAACATGGTAAGGCTGTCCCTGATTTACATAGCTGAGCCAGATTTGTCAAGGATGGCCACTGATAGTCGAATCGTGTGCCGAGTTGGGCATGCCCGCCAACAATTGCATGCACTTCTCGGGTCTATTCCAAGTACTGTTTAAAAAAGATTTAATATTCTTTGTGTGGGTCATCAGTGGTGATAAATGATTCAAACGTCCTGCGAGCTTCAAACACAATTCAGTACAACACCGGCACGGGTGGTGCTCCATCACATGCTACGCCTACACATGCGCACTGCTGCCCCCTACCTTAAGGGTTAGTTACAGTTTTGGATTTATTCCCGCACTTAATTATTTATTAACATTTATTAAAACCTTCTTTTTTTCACATGTTTATTTACAGCATTATATGTTGATATTCATACTAGGACTTCAGCTAACGATGATTTTAGTATTCAAAGCTTTGATAGATTTCAACTATTCATCAATGCGTCGTTTAAGAAGTACTTTTACTTGGTGGCGGTGACAGGGACGCACACACACTACAGGAGCTGACAGCGGCTCTGTCACCCGATGCTGGTCTCCAAACCACTTTTATCAAGAAAACACGTGAAATGTGAAACGGGAAATGAGCGATCCTGCACAGGAAACAGCTGTTTGTTATAAAGATGGCGATAATAAAGACAAAGAATCTGGGTAAAGGATGGATTAGCACACGCAGGTAGCAGAGATTGTCTGAGCTACAGAGAGAGCTGGAGGGGAGTTAAAAGGTGCAGCTCCTCGACACCCAGTTAACTCCTGACTGTGAGGTTACAACTCACGGCCCACAAAGGAGAACAACAAACACACGTGCACATTTTCAGCTGAGGACTGCAGCTTACTTCAACTCAACAATCAATCATGATTTCAGCTAAATGCTAAAGTTGCTGTTACTGTTACCTTGTCTGTGGTCCGCTGGCAGAACACCTTTTTGTTCAGCTGCCGTCGTGCTGCAAACAGCTCCATCATAATCACGCTGTGCGACAGTAATAAATGTCCCTTTGAAACACTGTGCTGTATAGTTACATGGATTAAACGAAGCATCGATGCAAAGAATTTGTCGATGGATTTTATTAATCAGTGAATCGTTTCAGCCCTAATTCATATCCTAATAAACAGTATATTAACTTAAAATCAGACGTCGAGCACCCCCATACAGCCAGCAGGCATGATCCTCATTTCATAACGCCTCTGCGAAGATTTGTACCAATGAAGATTGGTTAAGTTTATTAATGTTTCCAGACCTTCGTGACAGCATGATGTTTAATAATGGCATTATATCTTTTCATCATACTATTCCAGATCCCTTTAACATTTAGCTTGTGGAAACGAGAACAAATTTAATTTCATTTTTGGATGGATCCCTGTATTGTTATTTATATATATTTATATATTTGTTTTGCAGTGTATTGGTATAATGTGTTAATAATAAAGTTTTTAGAACTCACTGGCTGAGGTGCTACAGGCCACAGCCAGATCTTATTTATGAGACACGAATACTGTACAACCAGAATTTACTTTTACTATTGACATCATAAATGACGTGCTGTGTGTTTTGGGGGGTTTTTTGCAGCCGGGTACACCCCACCGGCCCTGGCAGTCCTACTTTGACCTGATTCTGGTGGACGCCCGTAAGCCCATGTTCTTTGGAGAGGGAACTGTGCTGCGGCAGGTCGACACTGTGAGTGTGTACTAGCACGGACAAAATACCATACGCACTTATTTAAAATATAATTTTAGAAAGAGTTTTTGCTGTGTACAGATAAATAAATATAATATTGTATTAGTGTGTGACTCAGTCTTGGTTTCATTCAGGCCACAGGTCGGCTGAAGATCGGCACGTACACTGGACCTCTCCAGCATGGTATTGTTTACTCTGGAGGTAAATGAGAAACCTTCTTCACACAAGATGAAATATTCACACAAACCACCATCTAGGCATGTCTTGAAGTGATATCTGCTCATCTCTCACTGCACAGTAATGTACCAGATTGTGACTTTACCTTGTTTAACTGATTCATTACATCACATGGTTTTAAATGCACAGTATGTCATTTCTACGGCTAGGAGTCTCTCACATCATAACGTTAACAAAATGCGTAGTTTGACATTGTGAAGTAGCATGGGATCATGGGAATTGTCTTCACTGTTAAACAGCCACCATTGCAAAGAAAATCTGACGTGACCCAGGGAGAAATCACAGACAAGTTAAAGTTTTATTCACCTTCCTCACTCTCTGACATATTGCAAGTTTCCCCAGAACTTATAGCATCTAGAGGGGAGAAAGGGTTTATGACGCCAGTGACAGGTGACAAAATGAAATGCACCTTCAGTAGGGTTTGGTCGGTCTCCAGCCAGTGCGGTGCAGTATACAGGTGTACTTACTTAAACCAGCTCGATGTTACCCCAACTGACAAGGGCTCATTTTTCATTATGAGATGTTCTGGCCAATTTAAAAAAGACGAGAAGCAGCTCTGGGTGATATCAGGTTTTTAAAGCCTCTCCACTGCACCTCCGGAGTCTCATCCCTCCGGCATCGGCGTAGATTCAGTCCTACAAATGCAAAGAGACTCATTTAGCAAGGTTGCCAAGAAATATAACTTGTGTTATGTGACATGAGCTGTACATTCAAAAATCTGCTTAATAAAGGGCAACAAACGTGATAACATGTGAAACTATGCACTCATCTGCTCGACTGAGGCCTCAAAGACGACATAAATCAGTTTAAATGTAGTTTGTTCTTTTGTTTACCTTATTTATGAGAATCAGTGTCACAGCATGCAAGTATTCATTTCAGATCAAATTAAATGTAATATCTGATTAAACATACTTGAGGCATTCTTTTGCGAGAACAGATATCTCCGTTAGGGCTTATCATAAATCCTGGTTCTTTTAGTGCGCACTTCAGGGAATATCAATCAAATGGCTGTTTTATTTAAAATGGCTTTTATCTTTTTGCAAATTAACTCAGAATATATTATAAGGTAAAAATTCAGTTTATTTTACACAATGGTATCCTTTTGCAGTTGCAGTTTCTCGATTCTCCAGTTTATGTGTCAATCAGCGGCCATGGTTACCGTGGGGAAGTCAAGTTAGTTTAAAAAAGATAAAAACAAAGTTTGCTTAGAAAGTGGCGTACGCTGTCTTTTGTGCGTACACAGCGTTTATAAATGAGGCCCCTGTTGTTTAGAATAGCAAATGCAACAGAAACCTGGTAGAGGTTGAGTCTCAGCTATAATTGCGACATCATAGAAAGCAATCATGGATCACATTTCATAGGTTTTGATAGGACGGGATGATATGAAAAATGCCATATTTGTACTCCCAGGTTCTTCGGACATCGTGTGTGACCTGCTTGGTGCGAAAGGAAAGGACATCGTCTACATCGGAGACCACATTTTCGGTGACATTCTCAAATCCAAGAAGCGTCAGGGCTGGAGGACTTTCCTGGTGATACCTGAGCTGGCCCAAGAGTTGCATGTCTGGACTGACAAGAGCTGTGAGACTGGATGCATACACACTCATACAAACAAGCAGCTTCAGAACTCCACTGTTTCCAAGTGTTGTTCATCTGGAACAAAACCTCAGAGCTGATCTGGCTTAATTAGAAGTCCAGCTAATAGTAGTATAGTTAATAAATAGGTTTTAATAGAGGGTTAAGAAAAAAAATACTCTTTTCTTTTGACAGAAAATGTGACTGGGCTTCTACACTCCACAAGGTGTTAACAAACCATTATAAATGTGATGTACTAATGCCAGATGTTGTTTTTCAGCCATATTTGAGGAGCTTCAGTCTCTGGAGTGCTTCCTCGCAGAGCTTTACAAGTGAGTTCCTCATTGTTAAGGTAGCTGTTTGTTGTGTGTTGAAATAAATGCTGGTACAGGAAGAATTTACAGCAGTTGGTTCCTGACACTCACTGGGTCAACACTGAAAAATCTTTTCTCTGCTGCTCTGAAAGTTGATTTGATTTTAGTCACCCAGTGCAGTGGGGTTGCCTGTGTTGTCCAGCTCCTGTTTGTTGTGTCCCTGCTGAGAGGTGTGGGTAGAAATAATGTCTGGAGATTAAATTTGCTTCACGTATTAAGTATTTCCTCTTACTGACAGAATTGCCAAATTACCAGAGTGACTTGTAGTTGTGAGACATCTGTTCTCAACGTTTAAGACCCAGTTTCCACCAAAATACCAACTACTTTCTTTGCACTTCCTCATTTGAATAATCCATCCAAGTGCGGTGGCAATAACATTGTCCTGACTGGGTGACCGACTACAACACTTTTACTGTCTCTACTCCGAGCTCCTTCCTGATGTCTGGGCTTCTTACCCTGTCTCTAAGCGGGAGCCCAGACACAATCTCATTCTTTTGGTCACTATCCAAAGCCTGTAGATCGAAAGCTTTGCCTTCCAGCTCAGCGCTCTCTCCACCACAACCCCCGCATTACTGCTGATTCCATCCCAGTCTGCCTGCCTTTACCTCATTCATGAACAAGTGCCAGAGATTAGTGCGTGCTTCCAAGCAATTTGAGCACATGCAAAAGAGTTTAACAAATGCACACATCACAACCTGAAAAAAAATCTTTTAGCTTCAGTTTCACAGATCTGACACTGTGTTTTGTCCTCAGGCACCTGGACAGCAGCAGCAATGAGAGACCCGACATCAGCTCACTGCAGAGACGGATTAAGGTACACCTTCCTCTGTCACACACGTCCTGTATTTCACTTCAAAAAGAGCTGCACTAAACAGAGAAGTCAAGCAGTATGAGGTTTTGAAGAGTGTAAACCTTGAAGTTGCTGATATTACTACTACTGTTGAACACCTTGTATGTTGATTTCCACGGGTAATAAACAGCAAGACATCAAATCAAATATAACAACTGTTTTCATGTATAGTTCAGGGCCCTTTTGCAGTGTAGCTGAAGTGAATTCCTGGATAATAAATATTCATCTCTAATTTTCTGTAGTGTCCCAGTAGTATTTGTTGTTACTAAGGCATGTCACATGACCTGGTTAAGCTCCGATTGAGACTGAGAACATGACCAAAATACTGACATACTGAATATCTTGTAAAAGTTCTTGGTTCTGCTGGCAAAATAGATTAATTCAAATTAATATTTTAATCATTTCTATCATTTTTTGTGGGTTCATTTTGGAGCCATTGCTTGCAGCACAGTAGACACACACACCCAGGGGTTTCTGAAACGGCATATGGTCCATTTTAGGGCTGGGCGATATGGCCAAAATGTTATCACGATAAAAACATTTCAAACCCTTCAATATCGATAATTGTCTTGATAAATATCAAGTCATTATTTCTTTCACTCAGGAGCAAAAATCTGCCTATAAACTTGAAAGTTGAAGAAACCAGATGGTTAACTGTGTGGTTAAACAGTGGATCACTTCACAAATCTGAGGTGGAACATTCAAAACAATTGTGATAAAATCTTTTTTTCAACAAATATGATCAGTAAATATTTTTTCAGTCCCTTTTCTTCAACATAATTAAGATCTTAATAGAAAAATAAAGTGCTAATTTGTTCATGATTCAAACAAATTCAATCAAACAGTTATTGGGGATATATTGAACATGTGTTATATTGTTATTGAGGACAATTATATTGCGATAATTATCATTATTGTTTTATTGCCCAGCCCTAGTCCATTTGACACTAAAACTGTGACTACAGTTCAGTCTACATACAAATAATCCCTGTAAGGGCAGTTGCATGCCCATAGCGCCACTCCCTGTTAATAAGACGTTCCTTGCATAGAGGTCTGCAGCAAAAAGACATTTCTGTCAAAATCTTTAAGAATAAAGTCAGTAACATGTCAGTAAATTAAATGTTGTCCTGCATGTCTCTGTGTCCTTTCCAGAAAGTGACCCATGACATGGACATGTGCTACGGCATGATGGGAAGTCTGTTTCGCAGTGGATCCCGACAGACACTGTTTGCCTCCCAAGTGATGCGCTACGCTGACCTGTACGCCGCCTCCTTCATCAACCTGCTCTACTACCCCTTCAGCTATCTGTTCAGAGCTGCACACGTGCTGGTAAGGTTCGCTCATCGCTCTCACTCAGGGTAAAGTTTACACAGCCTTAATGTTTGTGTCGGTCATCTGCACCTCGTATATTTTTGATTGATGGCATTACGTTAAAAACTCTCAGATGCCTCACGAGTCGACGGTGGAGCATACCCACGTCAGCGTCATCGACACAGAGTCACCCCTGGCCACACGAAACCGCCACGAGCTCGACCTCAAGGAGATGGAGTGCAAACGGCACCAGCTGACACGATCCATCAGCGAGATCCAGCCCCCCCACTTCTTCCCTCAGGCTCCACAGGAGATCACCCACTGCCATGATGAAGATGATGACGAGGAGGAGGAGGAGGAGGAGGAGGAGGAGTAGAGAAGTCTGTAGATGAGTCTTGGAGCTTTTCTTTGATTTATAACTACCGGGCTGTAACTGCTGCCTGGTTGTCAGATCCATTTTTTTTATTTTCTTTTTTCATTTAGTAGGACCTGGACCTGGTCGTTTACATGATATTGACTGTCGATCCAGGTGGTCTTGCTACGAAGAGAGAGAATTAGAGAGAATTATCCAGCATGTTCAGATTTATGTTTGTAGTCTATGATTCAGGCAGTGGGATTTTGAAATTGAAAATGACAAGAAAGTGAAGACGTGTCTCCAAAGTGAAAGAGAAGAACTTCCATACTCAGGTAGAGCATGTGTTCATTGTTAGATCCTCGTGGCTCCGCTGGGTTTGTTTGAGGAGGAATTTTCTGCTTTTGGATGGGGATCATTCAGCTTATCAGGAGCCAGTGTGAATTTACTCATGTGTACTGTGAACGGTTCACTGCCATGCTTCGTTCTCCTGCACCATGCCTCTCCCTTTATCATGTGCAGAACTCTGAGGTGAAGGGGTTGACTTTAACTTTGCATAAAGGAACAATCTATCTTAAAACTGGAGGCAGCCACATGTGTCACATACTTTGCATTTTTGGGACCATAATGTTTTGTGAGGTGTCTTTTTTTTCACACTTCCAAAGAATACTGGTCAAATGTAGAGCTGTGATATTTTGAGGTATTTCGGCACCGCTAGAATTCAAGCTGTTTTATACATTTGAGTTATTTAAAACATCCACAGTAAATGTCTTATTGCTGTGAGATGGATGTTCCTGCAACTACAGCTGCATCACCGAAAGGAACTCTGGGAAATGTAGGAACATCTGAGTGTGGATTCCTCCTGGATTTATTTACTGTAGTTGGTGTATTGAACACAGCTGTTGAAACTAGACTCAGTCATAAAACATTTCCCTCTAGATGAATATTTCCTGATAAGCAGAGTGTGTAATGCCTGCTGTGGTGAGATGAAGTCAACAGGAAATGGCTTACACTATATGCTAACAGTTCATGATACCAGCGTAAAGAAACGTTGCCTACTTGTTTTACCCAGTAACTCTCCTCACTGTGTTGTAAAATCAGACCGACTGTCCCATACCCCACAGAATCAAAACAACACCTCAGCCTGAGCTCCTCAGTGTTGTACAGGCTGGCTGCATTATGTGTTTTTAAAATGACTGTAGATATTTAACCTTGCACAAGGTTCACAAGGCACTGTGAAACGGTTACTGCCGTATTCATCTCACTTTGAGTTGATCCAGTGAGTGTGAATCAGACTTACTGTTTGAAGTACATTTAAGTTAAATAGTTTTCATCTGAGGAATGACGTGAAAGGTATGAAAGCCCATTCCTGCCAGGAAAAACAAAATAATTGTGACATTTTGGACTATATCATTTTTTTTTTTTAATCTAAAAACTTGATTTCTGTTTATAATTTTGAATCAGTTTGCCAGACTGACGTATTTTCGTATCATTTTTATGTGTAAATTTAGTGAGAAGTTAAATGTTTCATCACCAGCCAAGTGAACATTTTGTTTTGCCTACTATCCAAGTATACTGTACTATAATTTAGTCTTACCATGAGTGTTTTGCTTTGTCATTTGGAAAGCTTCCAGTGTGTATTGCACCTGGTGGTAGTGGTCTTCCATAGTGACCCTGCTGCTGTTCCCTGACTGTAGTTTAAACATGATCAGAACTATCACCAGTTCTGTCTGTAAACCTGCTGTTACTGTAATGTGAGATATGGACAGTGGTGCCGCTGAGCACTGTGGGCCTGTTTCTGTGTGCACTGTCACCACAGATACTGTCAACATGAAGAGGATGCAATAAGTATTTTAGTTTATTTTTAGTGCTGATACGGTTGTTTTCCTTTTAACATTATCACGTTTTTACGTTACTGCCTTGATTTGAAAACAGGAGGACCTGTTTGCCAGAAAAGTTCGATCTGATGAACTGATCACACACAGTATGGACCCTTAGATTTCAATGAATGCAATTGTACCGTTTGTGTGTTTATAGCCTCACACAAAGTTACTCATTAAATTTGTTGAAGCTGCCTCATCCTGTTTGGACAGAAGAGACCTGTTTTTACTGTCCTCGTTGTGGGTCAAAGCTTGATTAAATGACCTGTCATTGAGATCTGTGCTCAAATGGACAGTTTGACCTTTTTCAGCCCTGTTGCACCTTGGGATATTTATCCTGTTATTCGAGTATGGGAGCAATAAGTCGAATTTGTCACTCTGATGCTGTTGAAACAGAGGCCCAGAGGTTTCAGAGTGTGCAAGTAGTACCAATGATGAAACATTTTCAATTTCATATTCAAATCATTTCAGAACTGTTGTGCATGCCTGTTTTAATGACAGCGATAGCTAGCTTAGGCTTTGACGATCAGTCGTACTCAAGTGTACAGTGAACCAAATGAATGTTTATTTTTACCAGCAACAGTTGATGCATGTTGTATTTTTTGCTGTTTTTATTTGAAATGTTGCCTTTGTTTGGAATGTTTGTAATAAATTTTCTGATCTGATATTTCAGAGTTTTGATTTATTTTTTTGTCAGTTTACTCTTATGAAAATAAAATTCTAATATTCTGCCATTTTACAGGACTGTGCAGAGGTTTTAGGCAGGTGTGGGAAATAAGCTGTAAAGTAAGTAATGTAGTGCTTTCAAAAATCACCATAAAACAGAAAAACAACATAGGGAAATAAGATATGTAAGTGCTTTTTTTTTTTTTTTTTTTAAGTTAAACAGAACATAAACAAGATAAACAGGACAGTAAAAGTTACAGTGCAGTGAAAGATATTAATCAAAATTCATTTGAATTATTGAAAGGCAGCGGTAAAAAGTCTTCAGACTTGATTTAAAAGAACGGATGGTTCATAGTGTTGTGAAGATAAGAAAGGTATATTCATAAACCAACAGCATTATTTTAAAATTAGGAAGCCAGTGTAGACCTCAGAACTGGAGTGATTGGTCTTAGCGAGGACTCGAGCAGCTGCATTCTGAATCAGCTGCAGCTGTCTGATGGACTTTTCAGGGAGACCTTTTAAAGGCATCGTTATAGTGGTTGAGTCTCACTTACTCAGTACTTGTATGGAATTATAGTCATTGTTGATAGGGTTATGTAAATTTGTGTGTTGTCTACATAGTTATGGTAACATTTTATTGTTTTTCATAATCTGAGCGAGTGAAATCATGGAATAGATGTTGAGCAGAAGAGGCCCCAGAATGGAGCCTTGGGGAACTCCGCAAGTCATTTTTGTCAGCTCAGATGTGTGATTACCTACACACACAATGTAGTCCCTGTTTTTTAAGTAGGATTCAAACCAGTTTAGTACTCTGCCAGGAAGTCCCACACAGTTTTCTAGTAATATCCAGTGTTTAATGCAGCACTGAGATCCAGGGCTGAAACTCAAAATCAATTACATTCATTTTAGCTGATGCTTTTTTCCAAAGCGACTTGTAATTGCTAAATGTCAGAGGTTGCACGCCTCGATCCCTGGACTCTCACACCAAAGGCATGTGTCTTATGCACTGTACCATCACCAGCCCGTAACAGCTGCTTAGTGATAAGACTTTGTTCAGCTGTAAAGAGAGCTATTTCAGTGATACTTAAAAATAGGAGATTTTATAGGGGCCTATAATTGTTTATTACTGACGTGTCTAGATTATTCTTTTTTAAGAGTGGCTTGATGACTGCAGTTTTCAGGGCCTGTGGGAAGAAACCTGAGATAAGAGACCTTTGTAGAAGATCTGAGGCCAAGCAGTTGGAAACGTTTTTGCAGGAGCAGCAGGAAGATTTCAGATGTTGTATTATGTCCTCCAGGCTTTTATGGTTGAAAGAATCAAATTGTGTCATGCTATACGAATTGTTTTTAAGTGGACACAGGGACAGGACATATCCTGTACCTGACATGGAGGCACTGATTGCTTTTCTAATTGTTTTGTCTGTGAAGAAGGAGGCAAATTCATTGCAGGCCCTGGTGGACAGAAGTTCAGAGGCTACAGCCACAGGAGGGTTGGTTAGCCTGTCGACAGCAGCAAACAGGGCGCGTGCATTATTAGTGTTTTTGGTGATGATGGCAGGAAATGCAAGGACCGCCTTGCTTTTCTCAAGTTATCAGTGCGAAGTCTCTCTTTATAGATGTCATAATGAACCTGGAGATTTGTTTTCCGCCACCTGCGTTCAGCTTTTCGACACTCTTTTTCTATTCTTATCAGCGTGGCATTTCTCCATGGAGATCTTCTCTTACCAGAGACCACCTTCACCTTGGCTGGTGCAATGGCATCAATAACATTTGTCATTTTAGAATTGAAGTTATCTACAAGGTCATTGGCTGAGACCCACGAGAGGGCGGGTGGAGGAGAAAGCCTCAATAAATATTATTTATTTTCAGTGATATGCCGTCTTATGATTACCTCTGAACATTTGTGTGCAGATAGCACTCTCAAAGAAAACACAGGAATGATCAGAGAGAGCAACATCAGTCACCACAACCTTGGAAATGTTCAGACCCTTGGAGATGACTAAGTCCAAAGTGTGCCTGTGCGTGGGCTCCGTCACGTTGAGTCAGTCCATAATTATCAAGAACACAACACAGTTCTTTAGTCCCTCTGTCCTGAGGATTTGTTAGTCAAGGTCCATACAGATTATAGACAGTAGGTCAGCAAGTCATCAAAAAGGTTGCACAGTATTTAGGGGGCCTGTAGATATTTAGAAAGATAGATCGAGAAGAGCAATTCAGCTGAAGAGCCACATATTCAGAAGAACTGATCCAGTTTTAAAAGGCAAAGGGTGGTGACATCAGATATCGATTTAAGAGTTTTCATCGGTCACTCACTTTGCATTTTGATTGTTGATAATATAATCTCTTAACACTCGTCCTTGCATCCTAACTTTATAGCAGTTTTTCCCACACGTGCCACACAGAACCGCGTGCACACACATGAAACATGGAATATGTTGATGGTACAGTCATTAACAACAAACTCCCAGCAGAGGGAGCCAAATGCTTGTAAAAACTAAACTTTTTGTCCAGGATTTAAGATAGGTCTCTAAACAAAACTCAACAGTAATGGGTCTCGGTGCCTTCACAGCTCCGGATAATCACGGTGGACAGTTTCAATTGGGACTATTTGTTCAGTGGAAAACAGCAAGTGACAAATAAAAGGCAAAACCAGAATGTGTGCAGAAATCCTGATGCAGATGCTTTTACACAGGACAGGGGATGGTTTGATGAGTATGAGAGATTTTGGAGTGACGTGTTGACAGCACACAGACATCATCAAAACACCAAATTAAGGATACATGCTCTTTATCCCCCCAGCACAGTTCCACACACTGACAAGGAGCACTGGAGCTTTTGTGGAGGCTCGAGGTGGGACTGCACCTTACTGACACACTTTATGGTGGGTTTTCGTACCTCACCTCTCTGTAGATGAGTTTTCATTTGGAGATTTAAATGAAATGTTGTCTCAAGCATCAGCAGATGTATGGACTGAAACACGAAAAAGCTGTTTCACAGTTTGCTCATGCCTGTGGATTCTGCATAAATAAGAGACTACTTGCATGTTTTAGAAATACTTACTATAACCAGAATCACAGTGTTTAGTCTCGATGTACTGAGGTGAAAAGATTCCCGAGAGGCAGAAAATGTGATGAGCTACTGTCCCTGGACCTGCATCCTCGCAGACCTCAGGGCTCTGATAAGACGACGTGCTGTCACAGAGGAAGAACATTTAGACTCAAGGTTTAAGTAAGGAACTGAAAATGGCCTGCGGGACAGGGTCAGCTCTGTGCCTGAGATATTGACTGAAGGCAAATACTTTATTAGTTAGTTAATCCTTTGCGTAAACAGGTCGTTTCACAGAGATCAAGATCTGCTTTTCAAGAGAGACCAGTGGACAAGAATAAAGCGACAGTGTAGATACACACACACACACACACGTTTACATACCAGCTTTTAAGGGTCATTTAAAAAATAAATGAAAAAAAACTGGACCCCATTTTCACATATTTTGGTGTTGAAATGACAATTTGGAGTCTGGATAGAGCTGCAGGCTGCAGTGTATTCCTTCAGGGCAAATGCGCCCATCAAAATTATGTCCACAAAAAGAATATTTTTGCCACTAACAGACAGTGGAAACACAAGTCAGTCAGAGTTGGAAAGCAGAGTAAAGTTATAGTAAAAAAGTTAAAGTTAGTAAAGCTAGCAGTTCATCTGTGTTATAACAAACTCCTCCCCTGTTGTTTTTGTTCAGTGTGTATATTTGTGTTGTTTACACTGAAGTCTGTCTGATTTTTTATTGTTATTTTTTTTGATTTTGTATTAGTAAATACATCGTGAGCAATGTACAATCCATGTGTACACATACCTGGCAATAAGCTGATTCTGATTCTACAGTAGCTGCTCTGTTGGACCGGACCACGCGGGCCAGCCTTCGCTCACCACATGCATCAGTGTGCCTTGGCCGCCATGACCCTCTCGCTGCTTCTCGCTTTTCCTTCCTTGGACCACCACTGCAGACCAGGAACACCCCATAAAGAGACACAGCTTTAGAGGTGCTCTGACCCAGTTGTCTAACTATCACAATTTGGCCCTTGTCAAAGTCACTCAAATTCATAAACTGGCCCATTTTTTCCTGCTTCTAACACATCAACTATGAAGACAGAATGTTCACCTGCTGCCTGATATCTCCCACCCACTGACAGGTGCCACGCTAACAAGATAATCAGTGTTATTCACTTCACCTGTCGGTGCTCATAATGTTCAGGCTCATCGTATGGTAGTAAATTAGACCATGGTAAAAAAACACTGCCAAACATCTCGAATCGAATAAGTTTTTTACTGCTGCTGCTTCCACTGTTTCTCTCAGCATCCTTAAGTAGTTTAATATCCATGCCTATGATTCTATAATGATCTACACCTGCTGGCTTGTTATTGAAGGCCAGTTAGCAGCAAAACTCTCAATATACTGGCGGGGAACACGTGCAGCTTGGGCCTCAGGGACGCTGTCAGGGCCAAGCAGCTGTTTAGCCTTCAGGCTGCTGATAGGTTTGTCCCTTCGCTCCTTATCATGAGTCTGAGCTGATGATGCAGGCTCTCTGTTACAATTTCTCAGTTTATAGAGGACTGTTCTTTTAATATAGTTTGCACAACTCTTAGTTTCCTGTTCACTGGCAGCTGTAAGACTGTGGAGTCTACCACTACAACAGTTAAATTCTCACCCTTCAATTGTAATTAATTAATAAAAGGATATGTTTCAAACAGAGCTCTTGCTGCTCTGTGGGTAGGGCCTCATTTTATTTTTTGGTGGCATACAGCTTACATATCTTTGTTTCAAGTCACAGCTGTTAAAATTAAAGCAGTTACCAAATGGAAAGTGTGCATGTTAATGCATGTTCTTTTTTTACACATCGTGAGCAGATACATTTCTGCACTGCTAAACTTTTCCCAATTAATCATTTTTCATCTTATTCAGGAGTTGTTTAATTACCGTCTTCTCAAATCCTAGATGGCAAATATGACGATACACACAATGAAATCCCAAACCACTCTTTTCAATGCATGGAGTGTATAGGTGGTAATTTATATACATATCTATATAGATAAACATATTCATTGAATGCAGAGGGTAATCCAATAATGTTAAAGGATAACCTATTTCATGTGCAGGGCCCCAAGGATTTGTGTGGTGGTCATACCAAGGAAATAAAGTTAGAATACACATTCTAACATTGCACTTACACATGTCAGCATCTGTACCATCAAGGCTTTGGTTCCACAGGGATCTAGCACTCATTACAACGTGCTGCTTGATTTGATTCACATGGTGGTATTATGAGGAGCCAAAACGACACAGACAAGGTTCATGTAATGCAATTGATCAAAACATTTTACATTGCTCAAGAAGAAATATTCTACGGTCCTTGCTTTGCTTAGCAATTCTTCAGCACAGGCACTGTGTTTGTGTTTGACACACAGCAGCACATCACTTCCAAAACGTGAAATGACAGTCCCAACTGTACCGGCCAGCGAGGCCTTATGTGCTTGATTATCCGATGTGGCCAAACGCTGCACCCTATTGACACAGTTGGTTACCACAGGATCCTCCTGGGGGGGGCTCTTCTGCTCCCTCACTTCAGCAAGTGTCTCAGCTGGTCCTGCAGGTTTTTGGAGTGCTCCACACTGGAGGAGGGAAACGAGCAAACACTGAGAGTCAGTGCACGTCATCAGATTGTGTTATGGCTCACTGCTGAGACCGTGATGTCAGCGGGTTCTACTGAAGCACAAACAGGGTGTAGTGTTTAGACTTACTTCTTCTGGATGGCCTCCTGCCTGAGTGACAGACAGACAGACAGACAGACTCTTTCAGTATTCACTTCCAGGCTGAATATAAATGAATGAGTTTCACATGTTTGCTACCCTTACAGTAGACTGATACTCACTGGTATTGTAGATGTGTGGTGATTATGGACATTTTCCTCAGACTCTGAAAGACAGATGATAAAGATATAATCTTGTCAAACCGTTTCCTCGGCACAGAATAGCGTTTTAACTATTTTACCTCTACATGCATATGATCAGGGGTGTGTCTTCACAGACTGTATATTTGGATACTTACGTCCTCAGAGTGCAGGATGGCGTCCTCCTGCATCACCATGTTTCTTGCTGCTTGACCCAGAAGCTAGAAGAGACATTAGCAACACTGTGGCGTTTAGGGCTGCAGCTGATGGTTTTCATTACAAGTTCATCTGCCAGTAATTTGTAGTCATTAGTCAGTTAAGTAGTATTATTAGTCATGTGATCATTTGGTCTGAAAACAGTCAAAAGAAACAAAAATACACGCCTTCAAAGTGCTTTTGTACGACAAGAAAGTTCTAAAGTTCCAGATATTGAGCTTAATATCACACCAGACAAAGAAAAGCAGTCAATTCTGACAACTCAGTGGATGGAAGGAGTGAACTTTGCTTTTTTGGGGCTTGAAAATCAATTAACAAAACATCTTCTTAGCTCTAATGTTAGTTTCACTGCACAGTCCATCATTAGAAATATTAAGCAGATGTTAATCAAGCGTTTAACGCCTTCACGTTAAAGGTACAGAACTGAATCCTGCTAGCCTGTTAGCTTGCATTGGCAGTATCAAGAGATAAAATAAAAGCTGACGCTCAGATTTCAAAATGAAAATGACGTGCTAACAGTTAGCTGCTGGTCGTGTCTGAGTGAAGCTGTTAGCGACGACTCGTCATTTTTTAACTAAATCTCTGCTCGCGTTTTACCTCCTGACTGCGGGATCCCTTCAGCACCTGGCGGGTCAGTGCGATCACGTCCCCGCTGCAGGAGCCCACTTTATCGGACAGTAACCCTTTGACAGACTGGCCAAACCGCGGCTGGGACTCTGCAGCCATTTTCTGTTATTGCTGGCGATGGCGCCCGAACAGGGTCAAAATAGACAGCTGCGCGTCCACTAGACTGACAAATCACTGACTAAGTCTCACTTCAGAATTCATCACCTTCCAAATAAATACAGTGAAATCGACCTTCCTTTGTTTTACATTATCCCACATATTCCTATAAACCAACTGTCAGAGTTTGGATCGGCCCCAGAGCTCTGCAGGCTCAGGCACCTGCTTACATGAGAGATCTGCTGCAGCCCCACATCACCAGCAGGCCTTGCTGGTTGGTCCTCGGTCCAGGATTAAATCTTCTTATTTTATGGTGTTTTAAGTCTGTACTTGCACCTGCACTTGCCTCTGCTCTTGAAAGGTACTATATAAATAAAGTTACTTAATTAGTAGTTTGTAAATGACATCAATGCCATCCAATTCTGTTTTACAGGCTTATTATTTCCTTTTAGACTCACATTAGGACAGGCTTTAGGATTAGGCTTCAGCCCTGTATAAGATTTTTGTAAATTGAATATTCACACAAATTGTCATTCTTTGTACATTATAATATAAACCGAAATTCACTCATTCATTCACATAAAATGTTTTGAATTTCTGTTGCAGTTTAACCCCTATACAAATTATGCACACTATTTTAAAATACTGTTTTGCAAATTATGTTGTGCTACTATAGAGTGTATAGTAAATATAGAGAGAGTATATGAAAGCAGTAGAACAGTGGTGAAAGATGTATTCTTTACTTACTAGTAGAAATACCACTGTGTAACAAAAACTCCACTCCAAGTAAAAGTCCTGAATTCAACATTTTACTGGACACTGTGCTTTAATTAAAAGTACAAAGGTATTATCAGCTAAACAAAACTAAAGCACTCATCCAGCATTATTGTATATCATGTTGTAGTGCTGTATTCTAAGCAGCTGTTCTGGGTGGAGTTTTATATACTGTGGGGAAGATTATCATGTTTTATAGACTAATCATATGTTTTATACTCAAGGAAAGTACAAATAATACCTCAAAACTGTACTTCAATACAGAGATGTTTATTATTTAGTTATTTTCCACCACAGTATCTGTGCTTCGTCATGGTTTCTGCAAGGATTCAATGAATCAAGTGTCATCTTATCTTGTTGAGATTGGACCAGCCTTAAATATTCCAGTCAAGGATTTGGCATTGAAGGAGCTGCATAAAAGCGTGGCCCTGCAGCTGCTCAGGGCCACCCTGCAGAGCTCCTCTCTGTGATGCTTGGCCTGCGCTGAACCAAACCCCTCCGTCAGGGCCCTCTGCTACAGATATGGCTTGGTTTCTCTGTCTGTGTGTGCTTTTTGCCGTGCTGCTGGCTCTGTTAGCGCTGCAGTTGAAGCTCAGGATGTCTGCACGTCACCCCCAGGAGCTCCCCCGTCTCCCAGCGCTGCCTCTGATCGGCAGTCTGCTGAGTCTGCGAAGCCCGCACCCTCCCCATGTGCTTTTTAAAGAACTGCAGGAGAAATACGGACAGACGTACTCTCTGATGATGGGCTCCCACTGTGTCATCATTGTCAACCAGCACACACATGCCAAAGAAGTCCTGCTGAAGAAGGGAAAGATATTTGCAGGAAGACCCAGAACTGTGGGTATGCCTCATTTTCGTTGTCTTCTTCTCAGCAGCAGCTGTAGTCATTGATGTTTTTTTTCCTTTTCCATCCCTGTCCTATGTGTGATGAAGGTAACCACAGATGTTCTGACCAGAGATGGGAAAGACATTGCATTTGGAGACTACAGCGCTACCTGGAGATTCCACAGGAAAATAGTCCACGGAGCTCTGTGCATGTTTGGAGAGGGCTCTGCCTCTATAGAGAAGATCAGTGAGTACAGCTCCCCTCTACGATTCCTCTCACTTAACACGAGGGTTATAAACTGTATACACTTTTCAGGTTGCAGCCCTGACACTTCTGACTTATGGTACAGGTTGTAAGATATATGTCTCTTAGATGTCTGCCTCCAAACCAATACAATAGAGGTGTATGGAATTTAGTTCATACCGCATTAAAAAAATACAGATCATTTCCTCTGAATCTCTAGCAGTCCACATACTCACTGCAAACAGTTTATATTTGAATTACTTTCTACCACAAGTCCCAGTGACAAGTGACTGCAGTCGATTTTAATGTAACTCTTTAACATTTGACGCTGTCATCTGCATTTTAAATTTGCACATACTGCATTAGTTCACCACTATGTAAAGTATTCTACACATGCCTTTTAGAATAATCTAAACAAGAAATAAATAAAGAGAAATAAATACAGTGAATTTGACTGCCCTTTAATTATAATTTAATGTAACAAATCCCTTTAATAAGCTGAGATCACTGAGGAAGATGCTTTATCTTTCTGTCTATCTGTTACTAATCATCTAGTATGAAAGTGTAAAAGCAAGGAAGAATGCAACGTGAAAGTGAGTCTGTGAGGCAGACACAGTGAGATTCCTCCAGAAGGAGCAGATCAGATCATTATCGAGCCATCTGACAATTATTTTCTCAATGAATTAATTTGGTCGATCAGTCAGTAATAAGGGAAAATGCCCATTACAGTCCCTCACAAAGCCCAAGGCGACATATTCAAATTGTGTGCATGGATCAATAAAGTTGTCTGAATTGAATCACACTGCTTCTTCTGTCCCAGTAACACTCTGTTTGATGTCATAGATGTCTAAGGAAACCAAAGCATTCACTCCATCTACCAACAGATTAATCGAAGAATCGTTTCTGTTTGTCTTGAATATTTGGGTTGGATGGCATGACGCTGTATGATTAGGATTATGGATAGAGTTTCCATTTGTTAGTACATCAATGCTCACATGCCAGTGAGTGTTTCAGTGGGTGAAGAACATGTTAAAGATGAAAGTCCCTGCACCATCTCAGATCCATTTTGATAGCCAGTGGTGGAAAGTAACTAAGTACATTTACTCAAGTAAAGTTTGACATATACTTTACTTGAGTAAATGTACGTTCTATTACTTTATGCGTCTACTCTGCCACATTTCAGTGGAATAAAAGTACTTTTTACTTTACTACATTTATTTGACAGCTATAGTTAGAGGTTACTTTTAAGATCAAGGTTTTACATGTTAACTAAATGATCAGTTTTTTAAAATATGATGCATTGTTTTACAGTACATTAAACTACCCAAGAGTATATAAAGTAGTTTTACTACTTTATCCAGTTGCAACATAAAATATACCAAATGCAGTAATAATAATCACACTGACAAGTGTCACTCTGTATAATTAGTACTTTTACTTAAGAACATGTTGCTGCAAATACTTTTTCTATTGTTACTTTTATTAAAGAAAAATATCTGAATACGTCTTTATCCATGGTTGATAGCATTGGAGGGTGGCTGCAGGAAAATTAGGCAACTAAAATGTAAATTGCTCAGTTTGCTCAAGGTGAAGTGTGTGGTGGAGTGTGAATCCACATGTGATGTTCTAGTGAGTATTTGGGGCAGCAGGACAGTGTATGTGGGACTGAGTCTAAATAAACTCCAGTGTGTGTGTTCGTGGTGATGAAGGAACATGTCGAGAGCTCTCCAGAGAGTAAGCATTGTAAACATGTCACTAAGCGGAGATGGTCTGTTGCCTGTGTCCTGCTCAGTCTGTGCAGAGGCCCAGTCTCTCTGCTCCGTCCTGTCTGAGGCAGCAGTTGCTGGACTGGCCCTGGATCTGTCTCCTGAGCTGACTCGGGCCGTCACCAATGTCATCTGTTCGCTCTGCTTCAACTCCTCATACCGCAGAGGAGACCCAGAGTTTGAGGCCATGCTTCGCTACAGCCAGGGCATCGTAGACACTGTGGCAAAGGACAGCCTGGTGGACATCTTCCCCTGGTTACAGGTAGACAACACCAACGCTCTGAAGACAAAACATAGAGCAGAATTGGAATATGGAAGAAATAGGACATAGGAACATACAGGAGATATACAGGAACACCATTAAAAGTGTATCTTGGGTGTTTTTAAACATCAGTGTGTTTTATTAGTGTAATGAACACTACACATTAGTATTGGCATTTGCTTTGTCCCAGTATAAACAACTATATAAATCACATCTCTATTTCTTTGTCACAGATTTTTCCTAATGCAGACCTGTGTCTTCTAAAGCAGTGTGTTGCAATCCGAGACAAACTTCTACAGAAGGAATATGATAAACACAAGGTAAGGTTGGCCTCTTACTAACAGTATGCCCTGTGCTGTCTATAATGAGGTAAAGATTTGATGGTTAATGATTAATGCTGGTTGAGATTTAAGGGCGGTATATACTACAGCTGCTGTAACTATAATATTTTACGTCAGCAGTTATAGGGAAAATTGAGACACTGTTTAAATGGCGAACTTTCAATTAATTCCAATGAATTGGTAATGCAAGCTTCTTTTACCTAAATGAATAGCTGCACTAGTTTAATTACCAAAACTTTGGCAACGTCAGTCTACACCAAGTTAGCTGACATGCAACTTCTGTGCAGACAAGCACACAATTCAACAAATATGGGTGA
Source organism: Micropterus salmoides (assembly GCF_014851395.1). Taxonomy (NCBI): domain Eukaryota; kingdom Metazoa; phylum Chordata; class Actinopteri; order Centrarchiformes; family Centrarchidae; genus Micropterus; species Micropterus salmoides. The sequence goes on from NW_024041373.1 coordinate 496,334, forward strand.
GGTTTCCAATAAGAAAGCAATATTTACTTTAGTTTAGAGAGGTCTGTTTGTGATTACAGTTTTAACACTTTTTTTAAGGGTGTCCACCCAGCCACGTTACTGCTTTTGTATATCATGACCTGGTTCCTTTCTTAAAAACTCAGATCATTGAGTGGATGCTATATCAGAACTTTGCTTGACTTACAGTTCGTACTAAATAACACAGTGGTCCAGGAAACATACTAGAAAATTATTAAGATTTGAGACCTGTAAATAAAGTGTTACCATCCGTTCTTTGCTGCACAACGTTTTGTACAAATCACTTAAAAAACAGTTAAGACAATATGCTAACAAGCAATCAGACAGAAGGACGGTCCAGCTCCAATCCTGGAGCTCTATCCAAATTTTAAGCAGAAAAACACTGGATAGGAAATATGTGATATTATATATATGGACAATATTGGCCATCATGATCAGCAACCCTGTCAACCAATCCGTCTCAACATACTAATTCCTACGTGTTTGCTTGAAATGATTATGATTGTGATCCTGACATGAATGAAAACGCCATGAGCCACAGTAAACTGTATCCTATGAATTTGCTTGTACTGTTCTTTGAAATCGACCCCCCCAGGCAGACTACAGTGACCATGTGCAGAGAGACCTGCTGGACGCTCTGCTGAGAGCCAAGCGCAGTGCTGAGAACAACAACACTGCAGAGATCAGCGCAGAGTCTGTGGGCCTCAGTGACGACCACCTCCTCATGACTGTAGGTGACATCTTTGGGGCCGGCGTGGAAACCACCACCACCGTGCTCAAGTGGGCCGTCACCTACCTCATCCACAATCCACAGGTAAGGCTGGAGCAGCAGCGTCCAAATGGCCAATCAAAAGTTTCATACACTGTCTCTGGGTGATGGGATGCGTTTGTTTGGCCATCCAGACATTTTGATTGATAATCTGTCTGAATTCAGTTAGAGTTTGGCTTTGTGGCAGGCTTTGTGTAGAGAAGCCAATCATCAATCAAATGCCTACAGCTGCAGTTCCTCTGGGGTCCACTAGATGCTACTCTGACTCTGTTGAAGTGAAGAGTAATTTTATTTCCAGAACAGAAGTTGTGGCTCAGCAGTTGATGTCACTTCTCTTAGTGAGTCTTGGTTATGTTTTTTTAAAGTCATTGTTTCCTTTAAGAGACAATAAAGCTTAAAGAAAGAACCCAAGTGCCTCACTTGGATTTTCAGGCCCAAGTGACTGATGAAAATCACGACGTACGATAATCCGGACTTCCCCACAGAAACCTGTGGATGATGACACAGATCCTCACAATGTCTGTGGCGATATATCTGTACTGCAAAAGACTAGTCGTCATCTACAGTGAGAAATGCCCTCAATGTCTCACTGATAAAATCAAAAGAACCCAAAATCTACTGTACAAAAACAACAACCGCACAAAACTGCTCCAAACTAACTTATAAGGGAAACACATCTGTGGGGAAGGCTCACTTTGTGTATACAAATTGAGATATTCATAGTGCGTCCTGAGAGCTGAATTATTAAGGTGCATCCCACAACATTAGGTGAACATCTGTTGCATGTCATACCCCTCTGTCTTGACCCCTTGGTGCAGAAGATGCATATTTCTGACTGTGTCTGTGTTCAGGTGCAGAGGCGTATCCAGGAGGAGCTGGACATTAAGGTGGGGGGGGACCGGTCTCCCCAGCTCAGTGACAGAGGCAGTCTGCCCTACCTCGAGGCCACCATCAGGGAGGTGTTACGGATCCGCCCCGTGGCCCCTCTGCTCATCCCCCATGTGGCCCTCAGCGACACCAGGTACACTCAACTTCTTGACACTCATTTAGGGCCATTCATTCACCTCTGACAGGATGCAACTGATCAATTAATACAGCGGCAGTTTTGTTATACTGACAAACTGGACGGATTCCAGAGGATTTTGCTCATGATTTAATCTTTACAAAGTTATTTGTTTCATGCACAGAAAATGAAAACGTCACATCGCTGTTCTGTCTCTCTGCTTCTCTGTAGCATCGGGGACTTCACCGTGAGGAAAGGTACTCGAGTCATCATCAACCTGTGGTCTCTGCACCATGATAAGAAGGAATGGAAAAACCCTGAGCTCTTTGACCCTGGTGAGAGGAAGCTTCTGCAAATGTGCCATATTTTAGCCTGGAGTGTCATTGATGGAGCCAATAGGGCTTCTTCTCATGCTGGCTAGGGACAAGGCCAGCTGTGGCCTCGTGCAGATAACTGAAGTAAATGTTTTACTGAGCTCGGTAAAAAACTAGATAATGATGATACAAAGCAATAAGCCACATCTGGCCTCTGTTACTGAGAACATAAGTTGTAGAATGGGAACATGAACTTTTCATTAGCCATCACCAATACTGTTATACTAAGATTAATGGTCTAAATGCAGTAAAATTATGAAACTCAGAGAAAAGTGTCTAGAGATGAGAAGGGTGCTCAGAACGTTTAGCAGCAATTTGTCTTTCCAGAAAAGAAAGTCCTGACTGTTCAAGATAACGCGCATTGTTTCTGGAAAGTTGTTGTATTGAGGTGAAGACAGATATCCCAGATGCTGGACCGATAAAACCAAATGAATAGCTAGATTCCAGTTAGTAGAAAACTAAGTTTCTACTTGATGAATTGATGCTTTAAGATAAAACTGCTGCATGATTCTGGAATGGAAAATTGAACTTGTTTTTTTTTTTTTTACATGTGGACCAAACACAAGCTAGCATCAGCTAGTGAGCCATTAGCACCAGTGTTGGGTTTCCCCCCGTGAAACCCTGAATGTGAGGCTTGTGGTTTTGCTTGTGTGAGCTGATTCTGATTCCCGTGTTCTCCCTCTGCAGGTCGGTTCTTGAACAGTGAAGGCACAGGTCCGATCATCCCGTCGCCCAGCTACCTGCCGTTCGGCGCCGGGATCAGGGTGTGTCTCGGCGAGGCCTTGGCCAAGATGGAGCTCTTCCTCTTCCTGTCGTGGATCCTACAGCGCTTCACCCTCTCTGTCCCACTAGGCCACCCTCTGCCCAGTCTGGAGGGCAAGTTTGGTGTGGTCCTTCAGCCGGCCAAGTACAAGGTGAACGCCATGCCCAGACCAGGCTGGGAGAGAAACAAGTGGCGTGCATGTTGAGATCCGCCCTGCGTTCTCGACAGCAGTGGCTCTCATTTGTGACCTGGGAGGCTTTTTTTTCAAACCAAACACAAAACAGGCAGATGATCAAGCGTGCAGTAGTGAACTGGACATATAACATTTCTTTGTATTTCTTGACAGTATAAAGCAATCTCAACTAACAGTTCCAAACATTATTTATAAATAAAACTTTGGGTCTAATATACAGTATTTGAACAAGTTCTCCTTATTGCCATGAAATACAAAATCTCAGGCTAGAGGATGGCCTACGTACCAGTAGTTCTATATTTAATAGGAAACAAACTACAACATAACTCTGATCCCTGTAGATGCCAGAATCTTTGGGGTAAAGACTAAATACATATATTCTGCAGTTAAGCATCATTTAACGTGTGTCCATTGAGCTGCAGTAAAAAACAACAATACATTATAGAGCACACTGACATTAGTAACTCCACCTTCCACTACAGGAAGGCAGCATATCTGTAGCTTACCTAATTTAAAATGTATTTATAATCTATGACCAGGACATTCTAAGATTATATGATAAAAGAGCCTGTTGCACAATAATAAAATTCTAATAATACTAATAATTTTATTTAGATGGTACCTTCCAAAAACAAAGTACAAATAACGAAACAAAAAAAACAAACTTCAGTTTTTTAAGATAACATTACTTAAGGTAGAACAAAGCACAATCATGCTTTTTTCATAACTTTAATATTCCTAGTTTTTTAAATGAATAGTTGTAGAAAAATATTTTATGGTAAAATTTGTTTATTTGGTTAATGATCCTCCACAAAACCAAAGATGTAGACTTCTTGAAAAGCCACAGCGTCTGCCTTATCACACGTAGCTCTAGAAATAAAGACTGTCACCAAATCTGAACTGGATGTTCACAGAGAGGTTTTGCATTCAAGCCTTTAAAAAGCAGTGACATCTTAATATCAGTTTTAAAACTCACAGGTTACCAGTGGAGGGCAGCAAGGATTGGTTCTCTGAGAAGGTGTTAGAGGTCCAGCAGCAACATTTTGTACAAGTTGCAGTCTTTGGATGGTCGGGTGGATTTGGAGAACCTTGCTGTACCAGCACACACTCCCAGGGAGGAAACTCCTCACTACAATAGATCAAGGAGACACAAACTAGCTGAATGAAACGTGTTCTCCGGACTAACAAAAACAGTTGACGTTCACAGGCAAGTCTCTTCCTTTCTATGGCGCCATTTGTTTTTTAGATCTCACCAAACCTTCAACCTACGGTAATACAGTATTTAAGTAATTTATATAAAAGTACAGAGGTATTGTCAGTGAAAATGAAAAGTACTCATTCTACAGAAAATTGTCCTCTGTGACTGATGCATTATTGTTAATACTGATGCATCAATGTTAGAGCAGCATTTTAGTTGTAGGTAGAGGTGGAGCTAGTTTTAACTACTTTATATACACTTAGCTAGTTTAGTCCAGTGGTTACCAACCTATGGGTTGGGCCCCTACACATTGTCACAAGATAAGTGGGAGAGGTTGTGTAATGATGAATGGGGAGTAATCTGTTACACATTTATATCCATTTTTGGCCTTTGCTTTTTTTCTGAAAGACCCTCATTCAGTTTTTTAAGTGAAAACCATGTGAGAGGTTTAGAGGGAGGATATGTCTTTCGTGGAACTGTGTACAGCTCATAGACATCCGAAACATGACAAGGGGCCACAACTAGACAACGTTTGTAAAGGCTCACAAGCCAAAAGAGCTGGGAACCTCTTCATTGTAATCTTTAACAATGTATCTTATAAGCTAAGCTTTATAAGTGTGTGTGTGTGTGTGTGTGTGTGTGTGTGTGTGTGTGTGTGTGTGTGTGTGTGTGTGTTTGAACATGTAACTTGTAACTATAACTGTCAAATAAAAGCATTGCAGTAAAATGTACAATATATCCCTGTATGAAATGGAGTTAAGTATAAAGTAAGTTAAAGTAGAATTTCTCAAGTACCTCAACATTGTCACACTCAGTATAATGTCAATTTTCCCTGCACAGTCACTCACCACCACTCACAGCTGATCAGAGTTAGTGAATTTTCATTCAGTGTTCAGCTACCATCTATAAACCTAAACATACCCCCAGCATGTTTTGTTAAGAAGACAAACTTAAAACAACTGAGTGGTGAGTACTGTGCCAGCAGGTGGAATTAGACAACAGGTTAACATGGGTTGGATTTGCATTAACAGCCGATTCAAACAGGAGCAGATCAAAAAACAGGGGCGTATGATCAAATACACTGCTCTCATTCATATAAAAGGCAGAAATGCTAAATAATCTTTGGTGATTGACTGTTGAGTTTTACATTGCACATAAATCCATTAGTCCCACATTAACCCTTAAAAAGTGCAAACTGCAATCCTAGGGTGCTCATGTCTCTTAGATACTCATTCATCTGTGGCCCTGATGTGGGCCTGTTAAGGCTTTGGGTATGTACCAGGCTTATCAGCTGCTGCTGCTGTGTGTATATTCTGTCAACGCGTTTTCATGTATTGTAAAGACAAGGGGTGGGCGCCTGAAGCTCGAGCAGTGCGCAGCAGTTTGAAGTGTTTCCGTGCCTCTGCAGTGAGCGACCACCACCATTCATACACCTGTTTTGTTGGGGTATGCTGAGTGACACACGGAGCCCGCCCCCTGCGCTTGTCCTTTCATTATAATTGGCTCGACACTGGCGTGTATGGAAATTTCCCCGCGCGACCCTTGGCTCGCACTTGACCGTCGCCAGTCCGCGGCAGAATGCGCGAGGCCACAGGCGGACAGAGGCTCAGCCGGCAGCACGGACGACAGCTGCTTCCGTGAAGCGGCGGCCGTAGACCCACGTCACTCACCAGCACCTCCCGGGCAGAGGGCGACAACATGCCGCGGTCTTTCCTGGTAAAGAAACATCCCTGCACCAAGAAACCCAACTATGGAAGACTGAACTCCCAGCCTGAGGGTAAGACTCTCTGCTGGCCTCAGCTGGACTCTTTTATTTGATAAAGAGTAACCGTAACGGTCAGAGGAGGAAGGTAACGCTACTCCAGTGATCCTGGAAGTGCAGTTTTGAGGTATAGACTATTTACTTTTCTTTTTTGACTGTTGTTCCAAAATTGGAAAAAATCAAATAGTCTAAAATATTCAAACACTCACATAAACTAACAGAAATTGATACATGCTGTTGTGCTACATGTGCTATGTGCATGTAAATACACATTGAACATGCAGGAGTAACATCTTGAAACAAAGAATGCAGGACTTTGACTTAACATGTAAGTACTCTCACTTCCGAGATGTTCAATAGCAGACGGTCATTAGAGAATATATTTTAGTAGAGATTTAAAAGCTTTTTGACCGAACTGTTTCAGGTTAGAAGTTATTAGACTTTGGAGAAGGCCTATATTTATTCAACTACATGTTTTAAACTCGCACAACTTTCAGAGTTGATATGGTCTGCTTTTGTCTTTGGCTGTTTGCAAAACGATTTAAGGAAAATAAGGCTGCTTAAAGAGAAATGTCACATTTGTCTGGCCACAAACAAAAAATGCAGTATTGTATTTAGCAGGTGCAAAATCCTTACCCAGAGCGTTACAGCATTGTCCCCAGGTCCTTGAGAGACCAGAAGGGCCCCATTAAGCAGCCTCAAGAGCCTATATAGCGGCCTTCCAGGCTCCTCCTGACAAATCCCTCCTTCAACCTTTGTATTTGTTCCAATACAGCCCTTAAAGCGAGCTCAAGCCTTCCCCCTCCCCGTCCCACTGTATTGATGAACTTCCATTACCATCAGAATAGGGCCAAAGAATAAGAGCTGGTAATAAGACTGAAATTATAGGAAAATAAACAGTAAAACAAGTTGTACAAACCTGATGCATGTCCTGCATATTTTAAAACATTGTATCACAGTATTAATATATTGTGTGTGTGTGTGTGTGTGTGTGTGTGTGTGTGTGTGTGTTCTTAAACTCCAATCTTTATCAAAAATAGTTTGAGTTTTGGATCTTTTAAATGAAGACTAGGATTGGAAGTTAAATGCCCTGAAGGTTTCTCCTTAACATTAAATATTAATGACTAAATAAGCAACAGTCATGGTAAGGTTTGGAAAAGAACTCGGGGTGGGCATATAGATACCTAAAGTTTTGTCACTGGCTTGCATAAGTCTTGTTTTGCGTTTGAGATATTAGCATCAAGAGTTTAATTCACCGCTGTCGACAACTTTGCTAAAACAGCCAGTCAAGAAAGTGTGACAACACAAGACTAGACTATTACTGACTAGCCCAACAGAATGAAGGGCAGCCCAGCGGCAGTCTTTCAGTCTTTTATTTCTCAAAGCCAACGTCCAGCAGCCTCTTTCTTGGTCACTCTCTTTTTCTCTTCTTAGTTTCCTCCATCAACGTCCTCTTCAGTCTTTTCGCCTAGTATTAGCTAACGTTATGTCCACAGAGGCTGCTGAGCCCGGGTATGTTTCCCGCTCTCCAGCAACAGCAGCATAAGTTGCTTGAAACTTTGGTGGAAAGCTAGCCAACATAGCTAGCCAACATAGCTAGCCAACATAGCTAGCCAATAACCGACATAAGAGCACAACAACACAAGACACAACAAGCCAGCTAATAGGTTTTTAATGACTAGTCCAACAGCAAGAAGGCCAGCTCAGCATCTGTCCTGCATCCTTTCAGCTCTTTGAGCTCACGCCAAAGAATAAAAGCCAGTCTGATATTTATTCTCTTGTAAATTTACTCTTGACTCTCTCTTTTTCTCTTCCTTGGTTCCTCCAACAACACTTGTCTGCGTCTTCTCAGTTCTTGCAATAGATTCCCTGCCCAGGATGCCATTGCTACAAAGACGCCATTCACCCTATTGCAATTCAGTGCACCATCAAAATGATTTTGAAGCTGTAATGTTAAAAATGTCGCTTTAACATGTATTAGCGTTAAAACACTTGTGCTTTAACATGCATGTGATTAAGTAATTAACAGAAAATATTTTTTTAAATGGCTATTATTTGGCAAATTATTTGGTGGTGATGGAAATATATTTAGACGTAGCTTATTAATGATACATTCACCTCATAAATGACACTTTGTGTACATGAAAGTACATTAGCTGCTTTAAAGTATTATTTAAAATATTGAATCCATGTTTAGACATACTGTATATTCAAAAAAGTGGCCAAAATATTTTAAGTGTAGTTGCTCTACAAAGAGTTCTCTTCATGGCTAGTATACAGAGGAGGAATGATCAAAGCAACCCATAACCTCCACCGACTACTTTAAAGTAGTTATCTCACAACTGTAATAAGCCAAATGTGTGTGTATATTCCACAGAGGCCCCCTGTTGCACCCATGAAGACTCTCTTCTATACAGTGAGATCCTCCCTCACCATCATTGTCCAGCCCAGAGCCCATGGCTAGAGCAGAAAGGCCAGTCTCCCTCCTCCTCCTCCTGTCCTCTTTCTCACAGAGAAGACCGACTGCATCTTCCATCTTCTCCAAACACCTCACCTCTCTCCTTTTCAGGCCACTCTTCAGAGGCGTACAGTAGCATCCCTGTAGAGGCCTACAAACCAGCTGAATCCTGTACCAAAGTGAACCTGGAAATCCAGCGTGCCGCAGGAGACCACAGGAGGAGAGAGAGCCTCCTCCCTTCTTCCCTCCCTCTCCTGGCTCTCTTTCCAGCCATGACTCCTGGCAGCAGCAGCCAGGAGAGCTTGGAGTGTTTGGACTGTCGTAAGGACCTCTTGAGCTTCTCGGGCCTGGCCAAACGCAAGCAGCTCCAGTGTGAGTGGAGCAGTAAGAAGGACTTCAGCTGTAAGTACTGTGAGAAGGAGTACGTCAGCCTGGGAGCGCTCAAGATGCACATCAGGACACACACACTGCCCTGTGTGTGCAAACTCTGCGGCAAGGCATTCTCCAGACCCTGGCTGCTCCAGGGACATATAAGAACACACACAGGTCAGTGAAACACTCACACATTTAAGGATGTCTATTTCTTAAAGGAGCGCTCCACCAATTTGACACATGAATGTCAGTTTTGTGGTCACGGTGATTACTACTCAGTCTGTGAAAACACTTGTTTTCTATCTTCTTTGGCTCTGGGGGAGGTGAGGCAAGTCTGGAGGAAACAACCCTGATGATGCCATAGTGACGTCATCAGGGGCTTGTAGACTTTTTATTACAGATAGCTGTGTTACCAAACACAGGCGTGACACTTGAAAGCGGTGTGTACCTTTTTATATACAGTCTGTGGTCTATACGACTAAGGGAGGGTCTAACGAGGAGATGTAATTGGTTGCATTATGAGGAATGTAGGACCGAGGGTTTTTGAATCATGCGCAAGACTAAAAGTCTGGATATCTCTGCTGCTTTCATTTGTGACATTTAAAACAATCTGTCTGTTTTGAACCCCCTAACTTTATGGTAGTGCGATACCAAATCAGTGGAGTATTGGAAAGCTTTCTCCCCTTCTGTTAACTTGTGCTTATGCAGTCAGAAATAGTATAGTATAAAAATAATATAAATTACAAATACCAACCTGTCCAAGAGCAGTATCCCAACATCATGTCTGCCCTCAGCGTTCTCCAACAAGGAAAAGCTCCTCCAATGGTTATCCGTGTTTGTCCTCGCTGTCGATCGCTGTCTTTTTCGCCGTAATTTTACAAGCAAGGACCACGCCACAACAATATGGAATTTAGAGGTTTACGGAAAACTTGGAATGTATATATGATAGAGGACGCATTAATCCATGTGGAAGCGGAAGGGTGATGGTGGAAGAAAGATGTCGTCTGATAGGCAGGTCTGGGAAGGTGGACAGAAGACAGGGCGGAGGAGACCCAGTGTGGGGGTCCCTTCTTGGAAGTGTTTTCGCCCGCTTATAGCGGGCCCCCCAGACAGTACCGAATGAGAAATGAGAGAGATGTGTACCAGAGTGAATAGGAAGGGATGAGGGGATGGAGGGAGGGATGCGGGGGACTGTGAATGTATGAAGGGAAGGGACAGGGAGGGCGGGTCTGGAGTAGTCTGAGACAAACAGGGCAATTTTCTTCATTTCTTTTTTATATGGAGACAGAGAAACTTTTCTTGGAGATTTCTTTTTTGTTTCCGCCCCAGGCTCTACTATAATCCTAGTTGCTGTAGCTACTCCAGCGCTACGGTTGCTCCAGAGGCTGGAATATGGTTGTGGTTCTGTGGATTACTACAACCCCCTGTCACTATGACTGACATGAATCTCTATGGTCCTTTCCGCAGGAGAGAAACCGTTCTCGTGCCTCCACTGCAGTCGAGCTTTTGCAGACCGATCCAACTTGCGAGCTCACGTCCAAACCCACTCTGAGGTGAAAAAGTACCAGTGTGCAAGCTGCTTCAAGACCTTCTCCAGGATCTCGCTGTTGGCCAAGCACCAAGAAGCAGGCTGCCCGCTGTCCTGACTGCCTGCGGACGTCAACCTGCTCCAGAATACCCTTTTGTAGAGTCTGAACAACAGTGTTTTTGGGACAGTGTCAAAAGACCCGCTAGGATCTTTGCATAACTGTGTGTGGCTCATGAAACCACATGCCTGAGCTGAGTAAAAAAGCTGCGTTATGTGATGACACTTTGATGACAGCGTTGTTTTTTTTTTCCGAAGACATCATTTTCTATTATCTCTAATGTCCCATCAGAGACCACATCCTTAGTTACCTAAGTGTATATGACAAACAAACGATTTTTTTATTAGGCTAGGTTTCCAGTGAGTCAGTAGAAATGGAACAGCCACACGGGTATGTTGATGTTTTGCTCCTTTTTCCTGGTAACAGTGACGTTGGCTGACTGACTAGCACTAGTACTTTCAGTTAGGCCAAGGGCCCACTACACTGTCTCAGTCATTATAGAGTGTTGTCCAGAGATACAGTGTATTTTACAAAAAAAGTGATTTAATGCCAAATTCCAGCGGTAGACGTGCTACAGGTATTCAGAACGCGTCAGGCTTCTGTCTCATCAGCTGGAGTAGCAAGTACCAGACTCAGTATTCAGTTACATTAAGTTAGTATTGAATCACATCAAGATTATGATATACTTTATATAGTTAAACAAAACTGCATTTTGTTTGAAATAATCCTAAGGTGTCTGGTTGAAGTACTGAAAAAACTTCAAGTTAGCTGTTAAAACACTGCAATGTTAAATTGTATATTTTTGTATTGAAAATGCTTGTTCAATTGATTAAAAAAATCCTGACCTTTTCTTTACTTGTTTCAGTGTGTAATAACAGACAGATAATGTTGGTGTTAGTAAGGTCACAGACAGAAAGGCATTTTTACACCAGAGGTGATAAATCCAAACTTCATTTTGGTGTAAACAAATACAATTTCACATTCATTCTAACCACAGTTCATTTTGTGTCTCTTTAATGAGAGACATTTAGAATGCATTTCATATAAAACACCTGCTCAACTTTTTTGCTCGCTCATGCATGTGTGTGCGATGTGTTGTGAGCCTGTAGAGCATGAACACTGCTTTGCAGCACCACAAGTGGTCAAACAAAGACTCCTATCCTTACAAAAGGTCAGTTTAGAACCTCATTAAAAGTTATTCCACTATCTGATTTCTGTGGCAGCTGTTGACAGGGTGGATATGAAAGTTGTATGTAGTTATTTAGAACTTAAAAAAAATTAAATGGTAATCTAATATATTTTAAATAAAGATGATGGGAACGCAGTCTGCCACTTCAATGCATACAGGTAAGGTGGGCCTGTGAGACTATAATATACCAATATAAACTAAAGATGGACTCAAGTGGTTTTTCATGACTATCAATAAGTCATTTGGTAGGGCTACTAATGAATCCTGTGAGCTTTATAGAATACCTTGTGGAAGCCAGTGATGTCATACTGTCATCAGGGTTAGCTCAGCTTGGCCTTGGTCTCCAGGAGAGGAGGATCTAAAGAAAATATGCTGTTGGTTGCTTTGTGGGAAATGTAAGATCCAGAGTCTTGACCCATAAAGTCATTGCAGCAAACGGTGAGCCTAAGCCTCTGCGGCTTTGAGTTTAACAATTCTTTTTCTCATGAGTCCCCCAACTTCATGGAAGTGAAATATTCTATATACATCTCCTAAAACCTTCATGTTCAGTACCCCTTTAATAGCTAGTAGTGTGTTGACTCGTTTACAGTCATTTGATCCAGTATCAACATCAAATATATTGTGACAAAATCTCACTAGATTGTCCCCGATGGATCTCACAGCCAATAAAATCCGAGCATCCCTGTGGAGTTTGCTCAGTTGTCATGGAGATGGCTCAGTCACATGATGAACGGGGAGGAGGCACATCTGATGTGGTCGGTTATTTTGTCATACTGCTTCTTCCAAGGTCAAGAAATGAATATCCTACTCAAATGAAACACATTGCTTAAGTAGTAAATCCATCCATCCATCCATCCCTCTTCATCCACTTATCCGGGGTCGGGTCGTGGGGGCAGCAGCTCCAACAGGGGACCCCAAACTTCTCTTTCCCGAGCCACATTAACCAGCTCTGACTGGGGGATCCCGAGGCGTTCCCAGGCCAGTGTGGAGATATAATCTCTCCACCTAGTCCTGGGTCTTCCCCAAGGCCTCCTCCCAGCTGGACGTGCCTGGAACACCTCCCTAGGGAGGCGTCCAGGAGGCCCAAACCACCTCAACTGGCTACTTTCAACGCAAATGAGCAGCGATTCAACTCTGAGCTCCTCGCGGATGGCCGAGCTTCTCACCCTATCTCAAAGGGAGACACCAGCCACTTGCTTGAGGAAACTCATTTCGGCCGCTTGTACCCACAAGCTCGTTCTTTCGGTCATGACCCAGCCTTCATAACCATAGGTAAAGTTAGGAACGAAATAGGTGAGGGTAGGAACGAAAATTGACCGGTAGATCGAGAGCTTTGCCTTACGGCTCAGCTCTCTTTTCGTCATAACGGTGCGGTAAAGCGAGTGCAACACTGCCCCCGCTGCTCCAATTCTCCGGCCAATCTCCTGCTCCAATCTCCCCTCACTCGTGAACAAGACCCCGAAGTACTGGAACTCCTTCACTTGGGGTAAGGACTCATTCCCTACCTGGAGTTGGCACTCCTTTCCAGGTTCCAGTCAGGTTTCCTTTGATTTGAGGTTCAACTATCGGCCGAATTCTCTCCGTTCCAGCACCTTGGTATAGACTTTACCAGGGAGGCTGAGAAGTGTGATACCCCTGTAATTGGCACACACTCTCTCTCTTTTTGAACAGGGGAAACACCACCCCAGTCTGCCACTCCTTGGGCACTGTACCTGACTCCCATGCAATGTTAAAGAGACGTGTCATCCAAGACAGCCCCTCCACACCCAAAGCTTTTAGCATTTCTGGGCGGATCTCATCAATCCCTGGGGCTTTGCCACTGTGGAGTTGTTTGACTACTTTAGTAACTTCCACCAGGGAAATTGACCAGAAACCCCCATCAGCCTCCAGCTCTGCCACCACTAGAGAGGGCGTGTCAGTCGGATTTAGGAGTTCCTCAAAGTGTTCCTTCCACTTCTCCCACACCCGCTGCTTTGCATCTGCCACAGCAGAGGCTGCAGCTCTTCGGGCCTGTCGGTACCTTGCAACCACCTCCGGAGTCCTCCGAGACAACAAATCTCGGAAAGCCTCCTTCAGTTGGACAGCTTCCCTGACCACCGGTGTCCACCACGGTGTTCAAGGGTTACCGCCCCTTGAGGCACCTAAGACCTTGCGACCACAGCTTCCCACTGCGGATGCTGGAATGGAAGCTTTGAACATTGCCCACTCATGTTCAATGTCCCCAACCTACACAGGGATCGCAGAAAAGTTGCTCAGTGGGGCCGTTCCTCCTGATCACGCCTTTCCAGGTATTTCCATCATTGCCCACATGCGTATTGAACTCTCCCAGCAGAACTATGGAGTCCCCTACTGGAGCCCCATACAGAACTACATTCATGGTCTCCAAGAAGGTAGAATACTCTGAACTGCTGTTTGGTGCATATGCACAAACAACGGTCTGAGTTTCCCCCCCCACTACCCGAAGGCATAGAGAGGCGACCAACTCGTTCACCGAGTAAATTCCAACGTAGCGGCACTCAGCCGGGGGCTTGTGAGTATCCCCACACCCGCCCAACGCCTCACACCTTGAGCAACTCCGGAGAAGAATAGGGTCCATCCCCTATGAAGGAGTACGGTTCCAGAACCGAGACTGTGCGTGGAGGTCAGCCCCACCAGATCTAACTGGTAGCGCTCCATCGACCACACAAGTTCCGGCTCCTTCCCCCACAGAGAGGTGACGTTCGACGTCCCCAGAGCCAGCCTCTGCTGCCCAGGTCTGGTCCTTTGAGGCCCCTGACCTTCACCGCCACCCATGTGGCAGCACAGCCGACTCCTGTTGATCTTCCTATGGATGATGGACCTGGGCCTCTGCTGCCCAGGTCTGGTCCGTTGAGGCCCCTGACCTTCACCGCCACCCATGTGGCAGCACAGCCGACTCCTGTGGATCTTCCTATGGATGATGGGTCCAAAGGATGGAGATGGGGGTGCCACGTTGCTTTTTCAGGCTGTACCCAGCTGGACTCAAGCCCTCCCTCTGGGCCTGGCTCCAGACCGGGGGCCCCGGGCTTCCTCCGGGCAGGGTCTCTCCTCCTGTTCCTCGTATTTTCATCAGGCATCTTTATGAACCATTCTCAGTCTGGCCCCTCACCTGGAACCACTTTCCCTTGGGAGACCCTACCAGGAGCACTAGGCTCCAGACAACACAGCCTCCAGGCTCACTGGGGCACACAAACCTCTCCACCACGATAAGGTGATGGTTCCCGGAGAGGTAGTAAATACAACAATTATTAAAAATGTCAAGCCATTCAGTATAAATGTACAATATATATAGATATTCAGTTCAATTAATTAAATCTTATTTTTATAGCATTAATATATATCATAAGTTATCTCATTGCACTTTTCATAGACCAGGTCTAGACTGTACTCTGTGTAGTATTATTTACGGACAGGGATGGCCATTATTAATTACTTGTGATGACATCATAAAAATGCTGCACCTGATTGGTGCCTACTCAGTAATTTGCCCAGACCAGATGGTCATGGTGATAAACGTGTAGGTTTCCAGTTTTAGCATAAATTGCTACAATTCTTATGGTTCATTTGGTGTTAATTTTAGTAGCATTTATTGGCATTATTTAGGATAAATTGTTTACCAATTTATGTCATGTTCTTGCTAACTATTTGAAATAATAGCAGCTCTCATACTAAGCTATAGCTTGTTGCTTTCAGCTATTGTTAAGTTTTTGTCGGTTTGCACAAAAATAGCATTTACAATGCCACTGGATGGTGTAACTTGTTATATTGCACACCTTATTGCCAATAACAATATTGTGCTGCAATGCCATTAAATAGCAGGTTGTTAACCAATTCACCACTGGTGTTTGTTGCAGCTCAGATGATGCAAAGCAGGCCCTTCATTACAAAACATCAACTAACTTCTGTAAATTAGGATACAATTATGAGTCTTTAGAAAAACTGTTGTTCTCAAACATTGGTCACTTAATCAGCTTAGTCAGTGTACTGGTGAAGAGAGAGATCACATAGGCCAATAGATAAAACGTTTGTAAAGTGATTTCCTGGCACCTTGAAAGAGTATTTTTGAAATTTTAAACAAAAATTTTGTTTATTTCGATACATGGCTGGTTGCTACATTTTGTAGTTTATTTTGATACACTTAGGGTACTCGGTATCTTTTTAAAATATATATATATTTTGATGTATCTTTGCCCATTCCTGTTTACAGAGACCCAACAATTCCCACCATTAGCAAGCATATTGACAGTGGCTAGGAAAAAATTCCTTTTAGCAGGTAGAAACCTCGAGCAAAACCTAGACTTAGGGTGGGCAGCCGTCTGCCTAGATCGGTATACATATGGTATACATAAATACATAAATAAACAAACAAAAGTACACAGGTTAGGACCAACATCAATGTTGTTATTGTTACTTGTCACCAAAACCATCACAGAAAAATAATGAACAAATAAAGAAAAGATTGGGCAGGGTATCACGTCCACAGCTAGTCACAGGCCTAATGACATTTTGTTTCTAAAAGCCAATTGCTGATGGAATGTACAGTTAAATAAAAAGATGATCTAAGTGTTTCCACCAGCAGCAAAGACACTTGACTTGCTGTCACAATGCTGCACAAACTTGCCCTGCCCTACACCTGTAGTATAAGTCTGAGCACCTGTTGTTTGTCCACCAGAATGGCTCTGTTGTGATGTAATGGAATGCTATGAATAGTAACTGTCTGTGGAACAAGGTCTAAATATTCCCAACCAGTCAGCCACGTTCAGTTTCAATACACACAGATGCTATTCTGACTCCCTGCAGGCCTATAAATACATGGAAAGCTGTTATATTAGGCACGAGGGCAGCTCTCCATCTTACTCTGAGTCAGTAATACAAGACAGCGCTGCCGGATTTAGCTGCTGTCAAGGCATGAGGCCTATTATTAGGCTACAGTATTAGGCCAGCAGATACAGTAAAAAATATGTGTGTGTGCATGCGTGATAGGTGGGGGTAGTAATAGACACAATGGCAGATTATGTTGGTATTTTCCACAGTGCATGTGTGTATTTCCATAAAGACTCTGATGCCCTGCAAATGACACTGGGTTATGCTTGTTACCAAGACATTTGCCACATGTAGAATAGGGTGTGTACAAGTTCTTTTACAATGTATGTCTATAAAAAAGTATTTTGTGGCCAGTGCGCATCACATGAGGGACCCGGAAGTTGTAATTCCATGGGGACTTGATGTCACCACCCCTGCATAGGTCAGAAACAGTCCAGACATGCCACTGTTGCTGCAAGCAGATATTGTAGGAATCAAGATGTCAGTGCAGTTCGGCTCATTGTGGACATTTTGCAACGTTTCAGATACGTTCATTGAAAATTTACCTCGTTCTGTTGATTAAAAATGTAATCCAGGTGGCACTATTTCAAATAATGCTCCCATGCTTACCTAACCAAGTGATTATTCAGTATATCTGAATGTGTACAACCTGAATGTGCACTCGTGTGTGGTCCTGATATTGCAATCTTGGGATTCATTTGAAATGAAACTCGAACTCTTGTGCGGGCCAAACAACCTCTCTCCGCCGTGTAGTGGTGTGTATAAAATAGTCAGCGATAAAATGGCAGAGAATGGATTCCAGTGATCTGTTGAGCAGTGTCATGTCAAAGTTAAAAAACGGAGTCAACAGTACATTAAAGTACGGTTCTGTAAGTATTTCGGAAAATAATCGAACGCCATTTCCGCCCAGAGATGCTCACAAGTCTTTGAGCTAGAGTCCAAGTCAAGTCTCAAGTCACTGAGCTAGAGTCCAAGTCAAGTCTCTGAGCAAGAGTGCAAGTTCAAGTCTCAAGTCTCTGAGCAAGAGTCCAAGTCAAGTCTCAAGTCTCTGAGCAGGAGTCCAAGTCAAGTCTCTGAGCAAGAGTCCAAGTCAAGTCTCAAGTCTATGAGCTAGAGTCCAAGTCAAGTCTCTGAGCGAGAGGGCAAGTCAAGTCTCTGAGCGAGAGTCCAAGTCAAGTCTCTGAGCGAGAGGGCAAGTCAAGTCTCTGAGCAGGAGTCCAAGTCAAGTCTCAAGTCTCTGAGCATGAGTCCAAGTCAAGTCTCTGAGCGAGAGGGCAAGTCAAGTCTCTGAGCAGGAGTCCAAGTCAAGTCTCAAGTCTCTGAGCATGAGTCCAAGTCAAGTCTCTGAGCAACTGTCCAAGTCAAGTCTCAAGTCTCTGAGCAAGAGTCCAAGTCAAGTCTCTGAGTGAGAGGGCAAGTCAAGTCTCTGAGCAACAGTCCAAGTCAAGTCTCAAGTCTCTGAGCAACAGTCCAAGTCAAGTCTCTGAGCGAGAGGGCAAGTCAAGTCTCTGAGCAACAGTCCAAGTCAAGTCTCTGAGTGAGAGGGCAAGTCAAGTCTCTGAGCAACAGTCCAAGTCAAGTCTCAAGTCTCTGAGCAACAGTCCAAGTCAAGTCTCTGAGCGAGAGGGCAAGTCAAGTCTCTGAGCAACAGTCCAAGTCAAGTCTCTGAGCAACAGTCCAAGTCAAGTCTCTGAGCGAGAGGGCAAGTCAAGTCTCTGAGCAAGAGTCCAAGTCAAGTCTCAAGTCTCTGAGCAACAGTCCAAGTCAAGTCTCTGAGCAACAGTCCAAGTCAAGTCTCTGAGCGAGAGGGCAAGTCAAGTCTCTGAGCAAGAGTCCAAGTCAAGTCTCAAGTCTCTGAGCAACAGTCCAAGTCAAGTCTCAAGTCTCTGAGCAACAGTCCAAGTCAAGTCTCAAGTCTCTGAGCAACAGTCCAAGTCAAGTCTCTGAGTGAGAGGGCAAGTCAAGTCTCTGAGCAACAGTCCAAGTCAAGTCTCTGAGTGAGAGGGCAAGTCAAGTCTCTGAGCAACAGTCCAAGTCAAGTCTCTGAGCAACAGTCCAAGTCAAGTCTCAAGTCTCTGAGCAACAGTCCAAGTCAAGTCTCTGAGCAAGAGTCCAAGTCAAGTCTCAAGTCACTGAGCTAGAGTCCAAGTCAAGTCTCAAGTCTCTGAGTAGGAGTCCAAGTCAAGTCTCAAGTCTCTCAGCAAGAGTCCAAGTCAAGTCTCAAGTCACTGAGCTAGAGTCCAAGTCAAGTCTCAAGTCTCTGAGTAGGAGTCCAAGTCAAGTCTCAAGTCTCTCAGCAAGAGTCCAAGTCAAGTCTCTGAGCGAGAGGGCAAGTCAAGTCTCTGAAAAAGAGTCCAAGTTTCAAGTCACTCATGGTTATAATGAATGTTGTATCAGCTGGCTTTCACATCACATGGCTTTTGTTTAGAATTGATTGTTTGTTTTGCCTTTGTGAACGCAAATTAGATCAACTAGAAATCGAAAACAATTTATCATCCTCACATTGGTTTGATTCAGGAACCGGACCTTTGTGCATCATGAGTGTATGAGGTAATGTTGGTATAGGTGAACTGAGAAAAGAAGGGTGTTCTTTTTTTCTGGAGAGGGAAGGGTGGGGGTGTTGTGGTGGTGTAGAGACAGACAGGAGTGTTGGACCTGGAAACGTCTGTGCACTCGCTGTGGAAAAGCAGCTCAGGGAGGCGCTAACATTTCCATCTATGCCAAACCAAGCATTAGACTCCACCTCTTTTTCCACCGTGACTGAAAGAGTGTATATGTGTGTGTCTTTGCAGTAATTTCTGTGCATATATTTTTAACTCATCTATTAAAGGGTTGGGTCACCCAAATTACGAAAGACATATTTTCTCACGTCCCCTCTAATGGCATGTCTCCATGCATATGGGAATGAAACAAACTCATCAAAGCTGCATTATCTGATTTTGTTTTGACCACATGGAGGAAGCTGAACAAGCTTAAAACACAAATTAATTGACATGTTATCAGTTTACAGAATCATTATGACACAGGAAAGTCTTGTACAGTACAATAATACTAAATTATTAATAATGGATAATATAAAAAATATTCTAAAAATGAATGATTGGTTCATTATCTTGCTCCCCGTCCCTTACTTTGAAAATGCTGTTTTCAGTTTTATAACCTTATCTTATCTGTTCAACAGTTTCCTGTTGGCTTAATTCTTCTCACACATTTACTCCACAACCACAATTTTGACAAAACCACTTGACACAGTGACTCAGGCATACTGTTTAAGTATATATTCAGTGTTTTGCGTTTTATTTAATGGGAAAAGGACAAAATTTGCTACAAAACATCCTAATAGTGCTTTGATAAAACCCCAAGCAGTGCAACAGCACCAAAACCCAGACATCATTACAATGATCATCCTCATTGCCAGCAGCAGTGTCACTGCAAACACTTGTTATTATTACCATGTTTATAAAGAATGCATATTAAATCATACCGAAGGCTGACTGAATTTACATGTCTGCACTTTACACATTTATCTGAAAACATCTCTTTCCACACAAACACTCCCTCAGTGAAATTCAACTGGTGTTAAGTGTCGTTATGGAGTGTTTTGCTGGTTGGTCATCTCTTTCTCAGATCCTTCTTGTCTGGTAATCTTTGTAAAAACAAATTGGAAATGTCCCAGCTGATGTCACCCTGATTACATCACTATGGCATCATCAGGGTTATATTTTCTAAGACTGGACAATGCTCCTCCAGAGCCAGAGAAGACAGAATTGTTTTCAGACTGAGTTGGACTAACTAGTAAACTGACCTTTCTGTGTAAAAATCTGTGGAGTGCCCCTTTAAAGCAGCTGGTAGGGCAAGATATGGCTGTCAAAGACCAGCTGAGACCGTTCAGGTTTCATCAGGGATCTAAATACCAAAGGTTAAAATAACCTACTGAATATCACTTCAGCTCAAAAGTAGGCTTTATCGGGCCATCTTACAATAAACTCACAGTCCCTGACAACCTATTAGCCAGTTGGCTAAGGTTCTACTAGTGAAGTTGGAGGTCTTTGAGTAATGAGCAGTGGTTTTGTTAATGTAATTAGCAGGCTAAACAGTACCTGCTGTGCAAGTAGAAAGCAGCATTAGCATGCTGGTGCTAAATGAGCCTACTGGCTAATTAGATAGCTAACTAGCAGCATGTATATCATTATATTTAAAGGATGTTAGGATTTTTCCTGCCTATCATACGTACAATACTCACATTATATGTACTTTGAAAGAGCCATAGTCCCTGTTATCGTCCCTCCGCTCCACACTAGCCATGTAGCATGCCCTTTGTAGCTACGCTGTAAGAAATGCGGACAATATGCACAGACCTTCCAAAGTGTTTTTAGTAAAAAATTCCCTTTTGTGTTTCCTCTCAATGTTCTATTTCTACTTTTGCTGTCTAAAAACATATACAGCATTCAGTCCTGTCTGCCTAGTGTTATTACACCTCAACTTGCCCAGGGACTTGCCTTTTCTAAGACGTAATATTTAGCCCCCGAATGTCTAGGGCTCATAGAAAATGGTGTTTGTTAGAGGCAGCTAAAAATACTTAATAAATGATAAATAAATTTTCTTTTAACTACAGTCCTCTTCATACGAACAAGCCATACTGGTGAGAAAGGCACTGTTCCAAGACAGGATTATTAGTTATAAGCGTAGTTAGAAATGTCAGTGGTATTCTGAATGATGCTTTCTTTCAGAACCCAGAAGTTCTGGTTTTCTTTGGCTCTTTATACTCACTTGATTAAGTGAATGCACACCCCTAGAGCCTCACATTAGCTTGCATGACATAAAATAGACACAGTATAGCTGCTGTTTTGTGTGTTTTAATGAGCCTTGTTGAAGGAGAATTTCTATCACTGCTTTGGAACAGACAATAAAGTTATCTATCCATCTATCTATGTTTGCTGTGTAGTGAATTGCTATAGGCAAGCATGAAGAGGAGGAATCATTATACTGTAGCAACTGCTAACTCTTTCAACGTACATATAACATGTGACAATTGTTTTTAGATAGTCTTAAAAAAAATCTGAACCAATCCTTTAACCCTTACAAGCCAGACCGTTTTCATGCATCTCCATGTTTGCATCAATGGTGGTTAAGAAAGTCTTTGTTATCTATGTACAAAGCCTCTACAGTATTCTTCAGTCCAACACACTTTGCTGTTGACCTTCATATTTCTCTGTGTATGTGACTGTTGAGCTACTATAATCTGTACGGCTGATCAGTGACAAGTAACAGTTTCACAAAATATTAAATGCAACAACGCAAAAACAAGGATTAAACACAGATTATTTACATTTCTTTGGGAAATGTGTTCAACTGAAGAGTTCAGAAAGAAGCAGATAAATAGTAGTACACAAACAACAAAAAAGAAGTCTGCTACAGAGGTAAGAAGGTAACAAACATTTATAAAGAGCGCTAATATAAATATAAAAAACTACAAACAGAAAAAATAGTTGTGTTTGTGTGAGGCAAGGGCGTTGAAACCTACTCAAAAATGTAAATGGCTTTAATTTATGTGAAAACCTTTTTTTATATTTTAAGCAAGATATGCATTTTATTTTATTAAGTGGAATAATGACATGACTTTAGAGATTAATCTTTTCACTGTTCATACGCACCGTCATACGTTTGAAGAAGAAAATTCTCAATTAGGAGTTTCAAAAACATCTGAATCCTGAAATTAAAGACAAAATCCTTCTAAAGGTGTATTCAGACTGGACCTGAAGCCAAGTTTACAGCTGCTTTTTAAGTCAATGCAAAGATGTGAGAGCACAGATTTGCCCTGGCAGCGCAGATTAAGCTGAAAAAACATCTGTGTGGATTCAAAACATGAGCGAAAGATTTGGGCTTATCGC
This sequence comes from Micropterus salmoides, assembly GCF_014851395.1. NCBI lineage: Eukaryota > Metazoa > Chordata > Actinopteri > Centrarchiformes > Centrarchidae > Micropterus > Micropterus salmoides. Next base: position 518,752 of record NW_024041373.1, read on the forward strand.
CATGACTTTAATCCATGAATGTGCAGAGAAAAGAAAAATGAATAGCAGTGTGGTAGAAAATAACAAAGAATGGAATTCTGGTGCATTTTGACATCAGACAGAGGCTCAACTGTCACACAAACACAGGACACTGATTTGCTTTGCTAGCTCGGTTGTCACCTGTTTGGGGCAAAATAGAAGACACTCCAGCAGCCAATTAATGCAAAGAACAACATCAGCCCCATGTCCAGTCTGAGCACACCTTTAATCCTACTTTCATCTTTGAATTCAGACCAAATTTTGAACCCATAAGAACCAGTTGCAGACATAACGTTCACAAACAAACATGGACACTCACATCAGCCAAAGTCTGTTGTTCAAGATAACTAAACCCAGTTTTAAAGAATCTAATTGTCGATGAAAGGTGTTTTAACCCTCACACGACCAACTCTGCACTCGAAAAAGCTGCCTTAAAGCATCAGCTGATGTGATACTCGCTCCCACATTTACCATTCATCCCACAATGACACAAACACAGGATGTTTTTCTGCACATGGCCTCAACCCTCTGTAGAATTAGTCATTTACAAGTGACCTGTTTTTACTGTGGGTGCATGTCAGTTCTGGTGCTGCATAAAGAGCATTCAATTCAAATGATTATGACCACCAAAACATAATTGGAAGAGAAAAATGGCTCGTGCTGCCCATTTAAATTAAGTACAAATATTTGAATGCTCTGTCACATGAACAAAACAAATGGCACATTTTCTATTAAATAACGTCTAACCTAAGACACCTTTTTACAATTTACAAGGTCAACTTTTTTTTAATAAAACACTCATTCTGCAATGAAATGTAACTGCAAAATCATTAAACATATTAGACAAATTGGATTTCAACTATTATTAAAAAAACTGAATGAATTAAAGTGCAATGCATTACCCAGGTTACTGGTTCTATTTCCACAACCTGCCTCCACAGAAAGCATGATTTCTATGTGTGTGTTGGTTTCAGTATGGCTCAGTGTGTCTGGGGAAGGACTGCCATCTATTGGTTAAACTATAAAAAAACATGTGCATTACACCTGTCCCATCTAGTCCTAGGTAAGTGTGTTGTGTGTGTGTGTGTGTGTGGATGTGTGTTAACAGCAATTCAACTACAGTGTCCCAAAAAGGTTGCACGCCCATTTTTCATATTAGTCCAGAGGTTTGAAACAGAAATATTTTCCAAAAATATACTTTTTATATTCATCTATCTTGCAGATGGATCATAAAAATATTCCTTGTAGTAAGAGCTTAAGAAGGAGATAACAGTAAAATGGAGGTTAGACCTCGATCCAGCACTTCCGTCCTATCTGATGTTTTCCAAACTAATACTGACAGATCAATCTGGTTAAAAATAAATGGTGAAAAGTGCAAATATTCACATGAATAAAAACAGGAACTGGCCAACTTTGCTTTTAGGGGTGATAGTGAATGGGGTTCTGATGTCTGTTGTTGTAAATGTTAACATCCTGTGGAGTTCATGATGGCATTCTGAGCTGCTCCGACAAATGATCCTTTCTTCACTGGTGCAGTTTGATCTGTCCAAGCTGCCCATGAAGCTCTGAAGTCTGTCGTCTCTTTAGGTCTCTTCTGTCGTCTTCAGTGAAGCTGGGATGGACAGTAATGGATAAGCTACAGCTGAGCTTCTGGCATTTGTATCCGATGTCGGTTGAATTCATCTTTCACAACAGTGATGAGTTATTTATAGAAAACCTGATTATTCTGAGAATGCTGTTTCCTTTAATGTACATTTTATATTGCCAAGTCCGACAACCTGCTGTTAGCATCTGACATCAAGACTGACCATCATATCTCAGTGCCTGCCCTGTCCCGTCTGTGCCAAGGTGAAGCTTCCACGACACTCCATACTGATTTTAAGCTTTTGTGTCTATAGTTTGTGCGTGAGCCTTCGGGCAAAGAACCAGGGCAGTATGTTTGAGTTAGGGTTATAGACAGCCCTTGTAAGAATCTAGGGCAGAATAAAGTGTCTATTTAAACTACATGGGGTGTCTGCATACACAGATGTCTATGTCTGTCGGCGCAAACCCTCACGGACGTGGGCAGAAGACAAAATTTATACTCCAGCACGTGGAAGCGTTAAGTCAAAGACAGAGGCCTTTAGTTCCACAGTGGTGTGGTGCAGTAGAATGTGCAAAACTGGTAATGGGGCTGAAAAGGTGGCACTCAATAAAAAAACTAAGGTTTTTAATCTGTAACATTCCAGTTCACCACTAAATCCATCAGCCTCCAGACAAACTGATATTTACCCCCAGCTGCTGACACAAATCTGAGGAGAATCATTTCAGTCCATCATCTCAAAAATGTGTTAAGTTTATTAAGTGGTTTATTAACCACTTAAATTTTTATGTTTATAGCCAAAAAAAATTTTAATAAGATGAAATCAATAAAATATAAACTCATAGGATTTTAAAGCCCTGTATCATTTCCTCCTATTGATTCTTACATCATATGTGGTACGGTTTAATGACTTAACAGTGAGCTTATTTTAGATTTTAATCATTCAAATTACTCCTATGATGTCAGTGTTGTATTTATACCTCATGACTTTATCCACATTGATCACATAGTAATATACGTTCTGTTGTAGCTACTCAACACCGTATTTATGGTATTTTTCTCAAAATAATATTACAGGGACAACTGTCCAGAGTCTCTCTAAATAATGCAGAATGTCTGCCAGTTGTCTGTGCAGGCAGAATATTCATAACACATGCACATCAGGATTGACACATCCAGTGTGGCAGTGTGGGCCAGAACAAATGTTTTGGGGGTTTCCACCAGGTCACCACAGTGAAACAATAAGGTCAGATATTGGAGAGCATTCAGCCTCATTTGGTTACATTTTAGCCTCTCCGTGCATGATGTTCTGGCGCCATTGGGGGGAGGGGCTTACTTTTAACCCATTCACCATGACCATTAGAAGATGTCATGGCCAGAACCACTGTAGGTGTTACGATGCAGCCACACAACGAGCAGCTCAGTCAACGACTCTTCTGAAAGCCTTTCATTTCCTACAGAGAGTTCAGCAACAGGAGAAACTCTTCTGTTGTGTTTGTCAACAAGCCCGCCAGTGCTGCTTTACTGACTACAGAACTTTGTGTTGTCTGGTAAGAGCAAAATACAACATACCAGCTCTGGAGCAGTTGCATCCATTTGTGGAGATGAATATTTTCTGTTTACCTTTGCACACTGTGTCCTAATTAGCTCTTGTGGGCAAGCTACTTTATGTTAACTCATCAAACTTGATCACTGCAGACTAGAGTTGTAGAAGTAACTGGAGCATGTGACCATCACCAAAGTTACTCACAGTAAGTTCCAGCAGTCAGGACTTCCTAGTAAGAGACTAGTGGTCAGAGACCACTGTCAGGTGAACTGAAACTGAGTGGATGGACTGTTTCCAAGCTGTAGGTTGGGATATTTAAAGTCAATGTGTGATGGCTTTTGTTTGGTTATCTTGATGTGGTCAATGGATCCATTCCAAAGCCACATGATCTTTTGCATCTAAACCACCAAATCCAAATGAAGCAGTGAATGAAGATACATCCGAAATACTTTAGTCTAGCAATCTGGCCAGACTGCTACACCAGAAACAAATCCTTGGCATGAAAAGGAAACAGGGTTATGACCAAATCTTAAGCTGCTCGACTTCTCTGTGATGCGGATCTCTGTGATGTCACCGCGGGAGCCAGTGGGCTGGATGATACCGTCTGAGCCCTGGAGGAACAGCAGCAGAGTAGTAATTGTGGAGCTGGTGCTAACGGTGAGATGATGGTGGTGGTGGTGGTGTGACTGTTGTCAGTTTTCAGCCAGTGACAGTGCCAGAGCTGCCTGCAGTGCTGCCTCTTCATCAATGCTGTAGTCCTGACAAAACACAACAAAAGAACAAAAACTGCAAGTGACTACAACCGCACAATGCAAACCTAATCTAAAACAACGCATACAGTATATAGGCCATCCATTATTTAAGGAGGCTGATCCACGGGAAGTTAGTATTTACTGTATATGTGCAAGATAAAAGTCATTTTATGTGACTATATGTACTAAACACCGTGGACAATGTGAGCATTTTTTACTATAGTCTGTGAAATGCAGATCAAACCAGGGGCCCCTGAGCCAAGATTAGCCTCCTGCTTAAATACTACCTGGCCACTGTGGGATGATTTTAATAAACTCATTTAAAATAAGTTTAAGAAATAAGAAATAAGCAACATACAGTATCTCACAAAAATGAGTACAGCCCTCATATTTTTGTAAATATCTTATTCTATCTTTTCATGTGACAACACTGAAGCAATGACACTTTGCTACAACGTAAAGTAGTGAGTGTGCAGTTTGTATAACAGTGTAAATTTGCTGCTTGTACACCTTTAATTCCTTTCACACAAGACTCTTGCTCAGCAAAGATGTGAAATAGGCTACTACTGTTTATATCAACCAGTATGAATATTACTTATATAAAAAGTATTATATCAAATAACATATCGATTACAAATCATATCATTTATTTTGAAGGCAGCAGGTAATGAAAACGAGCATACGCAACAACAGGTGCAGGATGCAGAGAAAAGTGTAGCAGAAGTTAGCAGACAGTGAGTGATGGACTTCACATGACAGTATTCACCACTTAGACTCATTTTTATGAATATAATTAATCCAGGAACGTACACATTCGGCTGGTAAAGCTGGGTGAATTAGACTTTGGTGCTCATTGTTTCCGTTAAATGAACCCAACGATTGAATTGCGGAGAATCTAACGATGTGTAGAAGAAGTGAGAGAATATGTTTTCTTTTAGCATTGTTAAAATTTCATTTCCTTTCAGTAGAAGATACAAATAATGTTTGAAAGGACAAAAAAAACTGTGACAGCACTGGACTTACAACAAAGGTGTCATAAGAGAACTTGTGTCTGTGGAGGAGATGCTGGAGGAAGTTGGAGCTCTTATAGCTGGGGTCTCCCCACGGCATGGCTGAACACACCGGACACACCTGCAGATGCAAACACAGCTCATTTGGTCCATGCTCCACATGGATCTATAAAAATCTGGGCCTGCAAAGTATAAGTAGTATCTGTAAAGCACGCTGCTGCTTTAGTTCACATGCACTTTACTTCACACCGTCACTGGCTCGAGAGAACTGAACTGCAGCCACAGAATGAGGGGGTTAAAGTGTGCAGTGAGTAAGAAGATCAGGGTAGTTATCAGTCAACACACTGAACTGACTTGTGAAATAAGTCATTTTTCTGCTCTCTGTCCTTTTTCCTCGTCACATTTAAAAGTACATGTTTGGTCATGTATGCATTTGTTAGAGAGCAGACAGGAGAAAGCAGTCTGCTCAGCACCTCAAACCTCTTCACCTTTTTCCAGATGATCTAGGCTAACTGTTGTTTAAATAACAATAACTTTAGATTATATATTAAAGTTCCTGATAACTGCAGTGCCTTGTTGCTAAATGTTACAGCGCATCCCGACAGCAAGGTCACCAGTTCAATTCCAGCCGGGGATCTTTGTTTTGTATCATGCCCCCTCGTTCTCCCCCTGTTTCCTGTCATCCTCTTCACTGTCAACTGTCCAATAAAGGTGAACATGCCCAAAACAAACACCTTCCTAAGAACCTCAAATGGTTCCCAGAAGTCCTAAAATGTTCATGCACTGACTGGAAGCACTTCCTATGATGTAGGATCACCTGAGTTGGTCTAGATAATGTCATCTAGCGTCTGACATAGTCGTCTCTTACCACTTTATTAGGGTCATTGCGGTGGTTGTCCATACAGTGCTTCACCAGTTCCTGCTGGTCCAGGTTTCTGGCCCCACAGAACGGACACACAAATGTTGACCGGTTTGGAATATTGCTACATATGGGAGGACACACATACACAAACTGAAGACATGAATTACCTCCATCCATCCATCATCAACAGCTGAATTACTGATAGCAGCTAATTCAATCCTGCTAACTGGTCTTGGCATTTTATAGGTGCTGGCCTCTAATGACTCACAATGTTCACTTTGTGTACATGTACAACTTATCACATATTTTCTGATTTGCCTAGGAGTTTATTTCACAAGGTGAGTCAGACTATATATGGAATGGAATGTCTGCAGTCTGCTGGAGCTATAGAGAGTTACAGAGAGACAGCCCTGCTTCCACACTAGCTTCTGTATTTCATAGAGGGTTGGTCAGGTCAGAGAGTGCGTACCTTGGTATAGGTTGGGAGGTGGGTACCACAGGGACAAACTTGGGACAGTTGGCTATCTGCTCCTGTACTTTACAACAGGAGGCAATGTGAGACCTCATCTTTACCAGAGCCACCTGAGAACAGACATGTGCACACTATTAGGACTGTATATCAATAACAATTATCCAAGAATAGCGGCTCCCCTGCAAGGCGTGACTTCATCAGCTTTATCAGTGTCACTTGCTTCACATCTTCACAGAGGACTCAGACTGCTCAGCTGTTCTGTCCTTACATCCACATCGCCAACAGTTTACATCACAATCATGATATCAGGTTATTTATGTCAATCAATGATATGTGTTTTGGTTTTGTTAGTAATTATATTATATGTTGAAAATTTCTTATTATATTTATTGTTGTTCATTTCTTTTCTAAAATGTCTTGCACCTGAAAGGTTTTCACAGTAGCAGTAAATAAATAAATGCTTTTTATCAATGGAGAGTTGCACCTGTGACTGTTTTGCCATGGGGAATGAAGGGTCAGTATCTACCTTCTTGCTACAGCCCCTGCAGGGTGCTTTGTAAGAAGCCAGCTGCTTCTCCACGCTGGAGGAGCGCTCCACTTTCTTGGGGTCAAAGGGCACGCGACAGAGAGGGCAGAGGGGCGAGGTCACCTGAAGACATGGCTGCAGACACTCTGCGCAGAACCTGGAACAGCAGACAACAGCAAAAGGTTACATTCTTGCTCACGGGAACTGCAGTGATGGTAACAAAGGAGAGGCCGGCACTGCTTCCTGTCTTTCCTGCCCCACGTGTCCTGCTGCTGCAGGGAGCACCACTCTAACCTTTAGGTCACCTCTGCCCCACAGTTCCACTGATGCACAACAAAAGTACATCACAGAGAGCTAGGTGGGCTGCAGGATCCATCACTATGGTAGTATGGAAGTTGCATTTGCATAATAAGACTGTTGTTCCACAAGACAGAAACTTGAGACTCCTGGATATTTCAATAATAATAGAGAAGAAACTAAAAATTATTTCTATAATCAAATAATTTATTGTTTATTATTCTGCATAAATCAGTTAGTCTATGGAAAGTCAAAATAAACCAGTCTTCAAAAGGCTTTTTCCCAAGACACTGAATTTATAACTACATTAAACAAAATACAAAGTTGCAAACCTATGCATAACCCTCTTCTATAAAGAAGACACCATCCACTTGTGTGAAATTACAATTACCACCATATTCAGAATTCTTCAATCGAAGAAATCCGAAAGAACACTGCCCTGTTGTTGCTCAATTTATCCAAATTTGCTTCACATTGAAGAAGTGATGGACGTACACTAAGACACACAGAACCTGTCTCTGCAAGGAACGCTCGGGCCATGACTCATTCTGAGGGAAAATGATCTGTTCAAGGCAGATTCACTCATTCAACAAGTATACGGCAGATGAAAGCTTCAACTGGAGACGCCAGCAGTTTCCCTGTACAGCTGTATGTGTGTGCACGGGCCAGTGAGAAGCAAGCATTAGTGTCAGTGTTTCATCCATCCTCATCAGCAGCAGAGGAGTAAAAATAGCTGCATTCTTCCTCGGACTAGAAATAGAACTGAGGCGACCTGAGGTCTGGGCTGCTCTTTGTTGTTCTTTTCAGCTCCAGACTGAGATAGATTAGAAATGCACATCTCTGGCTAACGCCTCTCTAATTACATATAATGTAAGACGCATGTGATGGATCACCTTGGTTTTAAAATTCCTCTTTACCCCACAGCAACCGCTCATTCAGGTGTAAATCATTATGAAAACAAAGCAAAATACAAAGTGGAGCTCTCAAACACGTACAAGCGTCTAGCTTTCTGTTGGTGTTTTATCCCAATGTCTGCCATAACCTTTCATACAACATGCAGAGTGACAAACTTTTTAGTCAGTGTGATGACTGACAGCTTGCTTAATTTCATTTTTTGCAGGATTTTGGCCTGGTTTTCTCCCCCATGTGCTGCAGTCAACTGAGGAGGCCTGTGGAGTGCTGCAGACAGCCAGGTGCCTTCTCTGTGTCACATGAGGTCACCTCTCAGTGAGGAGCTTCCCACTAGTGTTCACTGGGACACACTACCACTCCTGAGACACCACTGCAGGGAATCAAGGCCCGGTCTCTGCAGAGTTAGGTGGCAACGGTACTCCTGCACCCTACCACATCTGTTTGACTAAAGGTGTGATAAAGCACATGCAAACAAATACACTTCAGCTGTGCTCATCCCCAGAACATGACACAACTGCCTATTTTGAGTTGGTTGTGTTTTCTGCTGATTAATTAAATAACTTGATAATAAATGCCATACTTGTATATTACACTTAACTATCCACATCTGAGTATGGTGAAATTTTTGTTTCATTACAAAACTCTGCATTTGGACTTAATGTCGATAAAATAAGACATACATGTATTTTATTATGCCTTACTTTTAAAAATACAAGCATAATAAAACGGACTGACATTTCTTTTCCAGCCCTGTCAGTGTGTTGCAAACCTGTGAAATAGTGAGACTCACCACTGCCACAGTCTTATCACACAAGATCAAATCAGTTCAGAAAAGCTGCAGTGGATGGTGCATGTGTGGAGAGTGAACAGTGCTGAAAGATAATGCCCAGAGGAAGCAGGAACAAGTAAATGGGACACCTCACATGCCAGGTGATGTGTAAATCTAAACCCATCTGTGTAAATGTATAGCTCGACTTATACTGCATTGTTGAGGTAGGTACTGATAAGGGACACAAATGAACACTGTTGGTGTGAATCCATTTCATTTGCATATCAACGAATCGTGAGCAAGATATGTACAGAACAGGACATTTCACAGAGCCGTCTGTCAGCACCCATCAACCTGTCTTGTGTATACTGTAAATCACAGTAACTTGATGACATTACGATCCAACAATAGGGCTGAACTATTTTGAAAAAATTGTGATTATTTTGACTGATATTGCAATTGCGATATGATTTTCCGATACTGGAGGGAATGATCTTTTTTACATTATTATTATCATTTCATTGAAAAACATTAAATGGTTATAGTGTGATGTTTGCAGGGAGATGTTTGTAGAATATGGTGTGTATGCCAGGATATCTCTGCAGCATGAAAATATTTAATTTAAAAGGTATTCTGACACACATTTTTCAATTGGAAAATTGTAGTAGGTCATATTGCGATTTGCAGAAGATTTCGATTAATTGTTCAGCCCTATCAAACAACATCCTGGCCTCTGTTTGTAAACCTATTATGTTGCTGGAAAAATCCCAAAACACAGATGCATCTCATTTAAAGCTGGTTTGGCAAAGAATTATTTTCATTTGTAGCACAAAACAACAAAAACAACTATGTGGTTTGAATTCATTATTAGAAAATAATGCTAAATAACCCCATCCACCATCTCCTGCTGTTTAGGATCTAGTCTCAGGTGGATCAGTACCTGCTGAGGCTGCAGACAGGGTTAGCTGTTAACTTACACACACGCGCACAAAGACAAACGAAGCTGCCTGCTTCAATAAACACAACAACACACATCAAAACAAGAAGTAGCTGCTTTACGTGTGAGCGCAGCTGGCGATGCTGACGGGTTTGTGGTAGACCTCCAGGCAGATGGGACAGGAGAACTGGCTCTCGATGCCCTCCGCCGGGGCTGCCAGCGAGCCTGAGCCGCTGCCGGGCTGCTGCTGCTGCGGCTGCTGCTGGCGGAGCTGAGCGCTCGCCGAGACAAAGCTCCGGAACATCGCCATCATGCAGCCGGAGAGGATGTGCAGTTGTCGACAACAGCTCGCTGTCCAGCTGCTGTTAGCTAGTGCATTATCCGTACAGCAACTTCAGTGTATGCCGACACAAACATGGTGGCGTTTCAATTTAGCTACGTATCATAAAATAATGTACAACCGACCAAAACATTCCTTTCCCCTGGCTGGAGGAGACACGCCGGAGAAGTAAACATTGGGCTCCGGGCTCGTTGGCGGGTGTCGGCGCGCTGCTCCGAGGGTGACCTGAATAAAAACACAAATCTATAAACCCGCGGAGCGCGTCTCACGCTACATCCACTTGGTTGTCACATTAGCGCTTCTGGAAACGGGCCAGTGAGCGCTCGCGAGCAGCACGAGAAGCTCCAACAACAGCCCTCCACGCGCTTTGCCTGATGGAGCCTGAAGTCCTGCTGCTGACTCACTGACAGCACTGGACTTTTCTTCAGAACTGCAATCCCAGAGGCCACTTCGGAGGCGGAGAATCACCGGGCCTGAATAAAAACAGCCTCGCATTGTTTATTATCACGATTTATTGGTGACTGAAACTGATGCAAAACATTTAGTCACATTGCTTTGTCATGTAATAGCCTACTAGTACTAGAGGGAATAACTTGACATTAGTCATTCATAAGAGTCAACGTGTAAAAATGGCAACTTTATAGGCCTACATATAGGCTAACCATATAATAAATATTTCAGTCGATTATTTCATGACCCCTGCCTTCTATATTTGTCTTCCGTGGTTTCTCTTTTTTTGTAGGGTAGGCTACATGTGCATGTCTACCAGATTATCTAACAGTGCGTTCTTTGGCAAACATCACTGACAGACACGTTTTGTGAAAGCACTGTCCTTGGTTGGACTTATCACAGAAAATAATGCTACATTTGAGGAAGCTTACTTTCCAGGTCACTTTACTGCAGGACATGGTGACTACTAATTAGGAAATGAACGTGCCAAAACGAGGGGCCAGTAACATTACCCCTGTTAACAACCCGTCTGTGGATGCAGTGGAACATTCCTACCTGGTCACAATCACTAATCACACTTTAAGTTTTAATGAAAACTTCAAGCCAACCAGCGAGTGTTTTTAATTCTAAAGCTGAGGAAGAGCTTGTCCCAAGGGCATTAAATCTGCACTGAGCCTGAGCTGCTGACTGCACTGCTCAGAAGCACTTTATGATGGCGATGCTACCATTTCAATTCTTTCAGTACTTTTTAACAAACATGCTGTACGCTGTAACGGTTGGGATTAATGCCCATGTCTCTATCAATGTTAGTTTGTTTTCTGTTTTTATTTAGTCTTTTTTAGCCCTCTACTGTAAATCAAATTTCCCCTTGAGGGACAATAATGTTTGAACCTGAACTTGCCTATTTCCCATTTTCTGTTAAAGCAGTCATTTACTTTATGGAGGCGCAGTAGGCCTACTGCACCTCCATAAAGTTGGGGGACTGAAAAAAAGAAGGTGAAAAGGTACAAAATCAGTTCAGCAAAAACCAAGATATTCGAGCTTTAGTCCGGTATGGGTCAGGCTATCAATACAGTGCATCTTACATTTCCCACAATGCAGGGAACTTGATAACCTCTGGTAAATGCTCACATCTCTGAAACTCTACGCCCCCAGTTTATATAAATCTGTTGTTTCCATGTGGAGCCAAGGTAACCTTGATGACATCACTATGACATTTTCAGATTTTGGAAAGCCCCTGATAAACAGAAGACATTATTTAGCTGTTTCCACCGGCTGAGGACTCTCTGTGATGAGGAAACTGAACTTTCTGTGCATATGTGACTTACAATGTGTCTGTGCAGGGCAATAGAATGTGCTGGGAGGAGAGGCACTAACACTGCCTGTCATTATAATTCTTGCTAAATCTCTGAGCCAGATTTCTCAAATGCTTCAAGGCTAAGACACTAAACTCTCCACTATCAATCCTGTCTTAATATAATATTTCTGAACAATCCTGAACATATATATGGATCCAGAAACTGGTAGGATGAGTATCAAATCCTGCAGGGCAGCAGGGGAAGTGTCAGTTTTCAACATCAATCTCCTGGCTATGTCCTGGCCTCATGTTAGCTTCTGCTAATCTAAGGATGCATTTTTTTGCACAGAATGAGGACTGTGGATTTTGTAGTAGCGCGTCATGTATATGGACATGAAGAATGATTACAGCAACCTACAACTGTGTCAATGAATGCGTAGGCTGTATGAACCTGTGATTGTATGAAAATATACTCCTTTATGCAAAGACAGTCAGAGAGACAGAAATGAAGACTCAGTATAGATCGAAGTAAAAGCAGTGTGGATAAAGAGACCAGGGGGAAGAGACCATTTTTGTTCCTCTACGTACAATACTGCACTTTGTAGAGATGGGTGACAAAACGTCAAACATCTTAAGATTGGACACTAGGCATCATAAAATAGAAAACCATAATACAAGGAGCAGGGATTGTAAATAACAGACTTTAAATGAATGAATAAAATGCACTGATTCAGTGTCATGCAGTGAGAAGGATCTGTTAATTTAAGATTTAAAAGTTTGCAGAGAGGTTCAGGAGATAAATGTATAAATGTTACGTCAGATAATTCAAGTTGGTTGGCAATGTGAAAAGTGCACGAGTAATGAGAAATGGAGCACTGATGGTTTTTTGCAGGGACACTGATCAGCAAGGGAAGGCTGTTCGGCTTAACAAAATTGAAGGTAAGGGAGTGCAAGGATCATTGATCAACAATAATACAAAGAAGGTTCGAGGGGTCATTTCGGGAATACCCACAAATATGTCAGTAGAACAAGTCAAGGAAAATGTGGAAGGAGCACGGGTAGCCGAGGCAAAACGCTTGAAAACAACACGTAATGGTGAAAGATGTGACAGCTTGTCTGTTATGATTGTTTTTGATGAGGAAAGTCTACCATCTAAGGTAAATATAGGTTATATGTGCTACGATGTCAAACATTATGTTCCCCCACCTCTGAGGTGCTTTAAGTGTCAAAAATATGGACATGTAGCAGCTGTATGTAAGGGCAAACAAAGGTGTGGAAGATGCGGTGGTGAAAATGAGTATGGGAAATGCGTAAATGGAGCTAAGCTAAAATGCTGTAACTGTGGAGGAGAACACAGCTCGGCCTACAGGGGATGTGAGGCTAGTAAGAGAGCTGTAGAAATACAGAGACTTAAAACATCAGAAGGGATAACATACGCTGAAGCAACCAAGAGAGTAGGTTGGCAACCAGACAGACCAAACAATAAACAAGCTAGTGCAGAATGTCAAAAGTCAAGAACATGTGAGGGATGTGACAAAATCAAGGAAGACACTATGATTGTGGGGAAAAATGAGTTTGTTTTGTTTATGGTTGAAGTGGTAAATCAAGACAATCAAGGGGTTAGTGTGGGAGGAGGTTGAGGAACAACTTAAGTGGAGGAACACCAAGCTCACAAGCACTGTCATGGGGTGGTGGATCTTCATGATCCTAACTATACTGCAATGGAATGCAAGAAGTCTAATAGCTAATGGACAGGAATTTAAGCATTTTATCTCAAACCTCCAAGATAAACCCAATATTATATGCATACAGGAAACATGGCTAAAACCACAATGGGACTTTGTAATTCAGGGTTACACAGCAATTAGGAATGATAGGGTGAATGGAAAAGGTGGTTTGATGAGTGTAGGAAAAGAGCATGAAGCAATAGTAGTCAAAAGCTGGACAGGAAGAGATGAACTAACAATAATTAATTATTATAACCCTTGCAATAGATTAAATATAGACACATTGAATACTGTGGGTGGGCAAACACGGGATAAAGTGGTCTGGTGCGGTGATTTTAATGCACATAGTTCACTGTGGGGAAGTAAAAAGACAGATACTAATGGATTAATCATAGAGGAATTAATTGTGGATAAGGGATTAGTTTGCATGAATGATGGAAGTGGCACCCGATATAACAGTGTTCAAAATACAGAAAGTGCAAGTGACTTAACATTAGTATCGCAGGGAGTAGCAGGCATTTCCACATGGGAGGTGTTAAATACATCATCAGGAGCTAATGATCACTACCCTATAACAGTTAAGATCGGAGTAGAGATACATCATGAGGAAAACTCAAGAATAAAAAGGTGGAAACTAGATGGAGCAGATTGGGACACATTTCAAAAATTATGTAAAAATAAGTGTGAGAGTTTAATCAGAGAAGATTTATCAGATGGGGACCAATGTAATAAAAAGTTGGTGGGATTCATTATAAATGCAGCAGAGGAAACGATACCAAGAAGTACAGGGAGCACAGTGAAAAAGAACGTACCATGGTGGGATGTAAATTGTAGCAAAGCTATTAAAAGAAGAAACAAGGCATTTAGGCAGTTAAAAAACATCATTCACTAGCGACATTAATTAATTACAAAAGATCACAGGCCATAGTCCAGAAGACTATAAGAGCAACAAAACGTGCATACTGGAGGGATTACTGCAATAAGATTGGAAGAGAGACATCACTGGCTGATATATGGGGAATGGCTAGAAAAATGAGTGGAATCAGAAGGAGTTATATAATACCAGTCTTAGTGGCAATAAAACAGCAATCAGTAATGTGGAGAAGGTAGAAATGTTGGCAGAAACATTAAAGTACACAGTTAAGATCATTTATTAGTCGAAGCCAGAAAGTGCAGAGATAACACTCTTGCCATGAACCCAGGTGTCAATATACAGAAGAGCACAACAACTGATGATTTAGATGTACCATTTAGCTTATTTGAGATAAGGAGGGCTATCTCAAAGACAAGACAATCATCTCCAGGGAAGGACAACATCTGTTATAGCATGTTAGCTCACTTGGAAGATAGTGCACTTCCTGTAGTTTTAAGATTATTTAACCAGATTTGGGAAACAGGCAAAATACCAATAGCATGGAAACAATCAATCATAGTACCAATAGTAAAACCTGGGAAAGATCCATCAGACCCCTCAAGTTATAGACCAATAGCACTCACATCACATTTGGGGAAAACCATGGAACATATGATAACAGACAGATTAACATTCTTTCTAGAAAGCTGAGATCTGTACTCACCATACCAAAGTGGGTTTCGGAAAATGGAGAAATACAATGGACTCTATTTTATGTTTGGAATCTGAAATCAAAAAAGCTCAGACAAATGTGGAGATTGTGGTAGCTGTCTTTTTTGATATTGAAAAAGCATATGATATGTTATGGAAGGAAGGGTTACTTATCAAATTAAATAAATTAGGTATAGGTGGTAGACTGTACAACTGGGTGTTGGACTTTTTATTTGGCAGGGCAATAGAGGTCAGGGTGGGCACAGAATATTCAAGACTCAAGACTAAAGTTGAAAATGGTACTCCACAAGGCAGTGTGTGTAGTCCAGTACTATTTAACATCATGATCAATGATATTTTTTTGAAAAAGTGGAAAGAAGTATTGTATGTATACCTTGTATACAGACGATGGGGCCCTATGGGTAAGAGGACGGAATTTGAAATTTATTCAGAAAAAATTACAGGCAGCAATTGTGGAGGTGGCACAGTGGGCAAATAACTGGGGTTTTAAGGTGTCGGGTGCAAATACACAAGTGATATGTTTTTCCAGGAGACATAAAGAAGTGTCCTTAAAATTATATGATCAAACCCTTGAACAAGTAAAAGTTATCAGACTGTTGGGAGTGTTGTTTGATGAAATTTGACCTGGAAACAGCGCACTGATAAGGTCAAAGACAAATGCAAACAAAATCAATAACCTTTTAAGATGTCTGTCAGGAAGGGACTGGGGTGGCCACTACAACATCATTGCTTAAAATATTCCAGACCTTGATGAGATCTACACTAGATTATGGATGTATAGCATATATCTCAGCAGCAGAATGCCATCTTAAAAAACTAGATGTGAAACAGGCACAAGCATTAAGGACATGCAGTAGAGCATTTAAGACCTCTCCAGTGGCTGCCATGCAAGTAGAAATGGGGGAACAGCCACTAGAATAAGAAGAACAAGAATTATGCTAACATACTGGACTAATCTTCAGGGACACTGTAGCTCTCACCCGCTAAACGCATCCTAGAAGAATGTTGGGAACACAAAAAGAGCAGCTGTTTCAGTTTTGGATGGGTGGGAAATGCGAAAGCAGAAAGCCTTGGCCTGTGCAGTATAAAATATATCCCAGTAGTCCCATATCCAGATCTTCCTCCGTGGTTTTTTGTAAACCTGCATATACAGCAAATAATCAAAAAGAAATCCAAGCAAGCACACGCGGGAAGAATAGCAGAAAGTTACATAGAGCAGCACTATAGAGATAACCGCATGGTCTTTACTGATGGCTCTAAAGATCCAGAGACGGGACGGACAGGAGCTGCCATATACATCCCAGCATACAAAATAGGCATTAAAAAGAGAACAGATCATCTATCAGTATATACAGTTGAGCTTATGGCCATTTTGATGGCATTACAGTGGATAAAAGAAAATAAGGAAAGCAAGGTGGTCATTGCATCAGATAGATGGGCAGTGCTCACCAGTATTAAATCTGTTAAGTCCTGTAGGCTGGATCTGGTATTTAGTATTCATAGCTCTCTATGTAGATTATATCATAAGGGCTGGACTGTCTGCTTTGTTTGGGTTCCTGCCCATGTAGGGGTAGAAGGAAATGAAGATGCTGATATTCTGGCAAAACAAGCACTTAAATCAAAGTCAGTTGATATACAAGTTCCGCTAAGTAAATCTGAAGCTAAAACAATCATTAAAGAGAAAATGCAAAAAATATGGCAAGAATACTGGGAACTAAATGAAACTGGAAGACATCTTTACAGTATACAGAATCATGTTGGTCTGGGAAGAAAACTGGGTGGGTGCCGGAAGACAGAGACCCGTCTATTACCCGTCTAAGAATAGGACACACAGGGCTTAACCATTCACTTTATAAAATAGGTAAACACCCAACTGGACACTGTGTAAAATGTAATAGTATAGAGACCATTCAACATGTGCTGGTTGAGTGTAGAGGCTATGTAGAGGCGAGGAGGAAAATAGCAGCAGTTATAGAGAAAGCTGATCTTAGGTTCACTGTCGAGAACCTCCTTGGGGATAAAGCATGGGGAATATCAAAGCATCTCATTAAATATCTGAAAGAAACGGGATTAATGGAAAGGATATAGCTTTTCAATTTTTATTTATTTAATTTTTTCGTTTGTTTGTTTTTTGTTCTATTTGTTTATTTGGTTTTTATGTTAGTCTGCACATAATCTGTTCCACACTCCAGTCCGGTAGGTGGCGGTAATGCTCCTAAATGCTGGCTGCCAACCTCCAATCAAATCAAAGGAAGAAGAAGAAGAAGAAGAAGAAGAAGAAGAAGAAATCAGATTATTTGGTTGACAGGATATTATTATTATAACAACATAATAATCTTTTAATTGTCATCATGTTATTTAGTAGCCTCCCTATTATTTAGAGGCTTGGATGTTGACTCCATGCCAGCTGGTGGCGGCAAAGCAGCTTTATTATGATTCTTTACGTCATCAGTAAGCGCCGGGATTAGACCCATGTTTGGACGAGACGCACGGCGCTGTCCTGGACATGTCTGTTTCTGAAGTGAAGTTTGTAAAGTGAATATTTAACGGCAGTGCAGGCTCACACAGAGCAGAACGCTGCTTCAGGTGAGCGAGCGGGACCTGCAGTCGTCAGAAACAAATCTTGCTGAGAGCTCTTATTCAGACCCGTTTTCTGCTAAACTACAAACAGCGATCAGACATCTCCCCAATGTGCCAGGTGGAGGAAGACTACCACGAGCAGCTGGAGCGCGCGGAGGTGCCCGGGTAGGTGATCACATGAGCGTGCGTCTCGAGACCGCCGGTTTTATTTATCAGCTGGGTTTTACATGGTGTGGTGTTCGCTGGATTAAAGAACGGACATGAAGATGTGTGCTAACTGTCGAGTCATCATTTCAGCAGAGCAGTACTGCTTTGCCTCTGGGCGCAGATTGAAGCTGGATGCCGTGTGCTCTGGATTTATTGGGAACTTTGATGCAACAGGTTACATACAGAATGTACAGAGGGTGCCAGTGGGGGTTCAATAGGGGCCCCAGCAAATCCTGACCCCGCTGCCCACTTCAGGTTAATCTGGCTATGACTGAACTTGGGAGTCACTTTCTGTTTAAGACAGATTGAACAAATAATGGAAAATGCAACATGCTCCTCACTAAAAAGGCTTGTGGAATTCAAAAATGCATTTAAAAGCATGAAAGATGGAACGTAGACCCTCTCCATTACTCCACACTGCAGTGTAGCTATTGTGGCTTTCTCGTAGAGCTGACAGCATACAGTGGGGAGAACAAGTATTTGATACACTGCTGATTTAGCAGGTTATTGAAAAATCATACAATGTGATTTTCTGGATTTTTCTTTTAGATTCTGTCTCTCACAGTTGAAGTGTACCTATGATAAACATTACAGACCTCTACATGCTTTGTAAGTAGGAAAACCTGCAAAATCAGCGGTGTATCAAATACTTGTTCTCCCAACTATATATGTGTCATAAAACCATGCACAGGGGTTTAAGATGTATTTTCTTCCTCCATTTACTAGTGTTTCCAAGAAATGTGTCAAATGCAAAGAGGCGACTGCAGCCGTGGTCATCAGAGCAGGAGATGCATACTGCAGGTAAGACATGCAGCACTGTTCTACTGGTGTCCACTGCACACCTGTTAGATACCGATCTACCACAGACTTATACTTTATTTGTAGTGATTGAACACAATAAGTTTTGTAGACTGCAAGGTAGATTAATCGGGCTAATATCTGGCATATTGATATCATCAGCATCAGCCGATGCCTGCACTCACGAGGCCAATAAATAAGCAGTGTCTGCAGATACATCTGCAGCAGCCTGGTCAGCTTTTCTAAATGTTAACACGTTTCTCCTAAATGACAGCAGCACTGATCTAAAACCATTACTGGCTACTATTAAATATATATAGTTACACTGTAGAGAATAATGCAGCTGAATGACCTCACTTCTGGAACTAATGAAAGCTGGGCAAATTACACCTGCGCTATAATGGACCACATACATTCTGTACAATGTTCAGTTCCACAGCAATAATCCGTCAACAGCAGAGTCCTGTCACCCACTGCTTTTCTCGATTGTGTGAGCTACTGCTAATTAAGTGAAGTATCCCTGCAGGGGTTTCACATTCAAGGCCCTGCTGTTAAAGAGAGGAAGTATGCATCTTGAGCTACTGGAAGGCTTTCAGTGTGAAGCATCTGTGCAGGAAGTGTTGAGTTTCACTGACGGTAGCTACATGGAGTACAGCAAAGTAAAACTGGCTAATAACTAAAATATCATTATATAAATTAGGAATACTGGCCCGTCTCTATTAAAAACCTGGTACTCTGTAGTTGAGGTAAATAAAGTATTTGAGAATTTACAGTTGAAATATACTTTGCTGTTGTCTGTATTTAACTTGACAACCAGTGTCCACAATAGAAGGGGCTGTGAAAATGTGTGTGTGTGTGTGGGGGGGGGGTTGCAATATTTTAAACTCATTGAAACTTGTTAGAATTCAAGGTTCTCTTGCTGTGGTGATCGAGCTGGAGGTGTTCCTAGAAGAGAGTTTCCTGACTTTGTCCAGCTAACGTGTGTGTGTGTGTGTGTGTGTGTGTCTGTGTGTGTGTGTCAGGGGCTGTTTCAAGGAATACTTCATTCATAAGTTCCGAGCCATGCTGGGCAAAAACAGGATAATTTTCCCTGGAGAGAAGGTAAGTTGTGTGCTTCATTTTCTCTCTAAATAATAACTTCTCCTCTGATACAACGTGATGCAGTTCACTTTACTGCACTTCATTTTCTGGATTTGTTATACACTAGGAATCATTTGCATAAAGTACAAAAGAAAAAGCTCCATATCTGTGGGTGTCTTCTCTGGTTGTAGGTGCTGCTGGCTGTATCTGGAGGTCCTTCTTCGTGCTCAATGCTCAGTCAAGTCCAAGAGGTTTACCTGTTTGTCTCTCAGTCCACCTGTCTCTATGTAGTCACCATGAAAGCTTAGGGGATCATAGAAACCACAATCACCTGCTTGTCTCTGGTGTATTGTTGGCTCTGGTGCTGCATTATTTCACTGCACAGTGCACATGCTTCTTGTTGAATAAAAACTGTGTCCATGCTAACATGTACAGTATGTGCTATGCTTACTGAGAAGCAGGCTCCATAAATGTAAGGCTGTTAGTTTGACCCTGCTTGCTGTCTGTCAGCAAGATGGGCAACAAGCCACTGGTGCCTCTTTCCTGATGCATTTTGTTGTTGGGTGCTGTGTGGGGTTTTTCAGATAACTGGTCAACAGATGACCAGGTTCTGTTACTGCCACTGTATTTCCAGTGCAGACACAAGGATTTAATACACGATGAAATGCTACTTAATGCCACTTTCTGTTCCTAATCTATGGAGATTTTGTATGATGTAGATACAATATAATCAATATTATATATGTAATACAATATATTTCCTTTGTTCTAAGATTATCACTGCAACTGAACAGCTTTTCGTCCTCACAGGGTTTGAGTCAGAATGCTCACAAGAAGTTGAGATTCGTACCTGGCATTGTCTACATTGATGGTAAATAAAGAGTATGACTCTTTTACTTGGTCATTTTCGTATATCTCCGAGGAATTTTGTCATTTCAGAAATGATTCTGGCCCAAAACATTTTACACTGATGGCGTGTGTCTTCGTTCCCAGAGGGTGGTGCTGTAGGTCAGTCTGTGGAGGAGAGACGGAGGGTGGTGGCTGAGCTGCAGGCTGTGCTCAAAGCTACTGGCTTCCCCTTCCACATCGTGCCTCTGGAACAGGTCAGTGCGCACGCAAGCGGGGTCCGCTAAACCTCAGCCCCTTTCAAACGTGCACTTGTTTGGTTTGGCAGTCTGCTGAGGCTGAACTTGTCACACTTCACAGTCTGAATGGAATGCTGCCACATTAACAGAAAGACTGCCACACATTTATTATTGAATGTGGCCCCCAATGTCCTCTCAGGTTCTGGATCTTCCCAGTTCAGTTGTGGTGGCGGCCCCATCACCTTCAGCGCGACCAGCCAGCGCCTACAAAGCAGCTGTGGATCACTTCATTCAGATCGACAGCAGCAGCAGTGTGACCCCGCAGGAAAAGGAGGAAACGCCACTGCCTGACGTTCAGGAGTCCCACACACATTTACTGCAGCAGCTGATTGGCTCTGCTAAGACACTGACGGCCAGAGAAGACCTGCTGAACACGTTAAGGTCAGACAGAACCTGACTCCCATCTGTTTTCACGGTGTAGTATTTAGTTTCAGGTTTAATCAGAGATGTTTTTCTGGGATAATGCACCTCTCTCTCTCCTCCGTTTTGCTTTACCACTGAGGATTATGCTGATGATAAAAAAATCATGTTGAGAAAGTACAGTCTGTATCTTTAGACCTGCTCGCCCTGACCACACTGTGTGTTCTCCTCAAAGGCAGCATCTGCTGGTGCACACTGCTCGTACTGAAGGCTACAGTAAACTGATGCTGGGAGACAACTGCACCAGACTGGCTGTTAAACTGCTCACCAGCATATCACTGGGCAGAGGCGCACAGCTGGCTCAGGACACGGTGCGTAGAGATGATGAACAGAGGGAGAGGGAACAACATTGCATTTACTGTAAAGCTGGGTGGGAAGAGAGACACGCCACATCCAGCCTAGACCTCCAGAACGCTCTGTTTCCCTTTCTTTTTTCTTTTATAGGGCATCAGATGATGATAAAGTTGTGATGGAAGACTCTCTGTGGAGCAAATCTGACTTAAACATATTTTGTGTGTTTGTGCTAACAGGGGTTCTCAGACTCCAGGTATGGTGACATAATACTAGTGAGGCCAATGAGGGACTACTCGGCTAAAGAAATAGCTTTCTACAACCGGATGTTCAGCGTTCCGTCTGTTTTCATACCAAGCCTGGACACCAAGGTGAGATCAACCGACAGCAGTGGAGAGAGAGTCGCAGCGTGAGGGGACAGTAGTTTTTATAGACTGATCTGAGAAGAATCTCCTTAACAACTTGTCTCTTTCCCAGTGTTCAGAGATTTTTATAATATCTCTGTGCAGAAGAATATGACATGCATTATCCATAATCCTACAGACACAGTATGTCCCTGTTACTGCATGAACGAGCCTACTTGTCACCACATGTACCTCCCCAGAGCGTTCAGTTTGTTTGTGTCTGTCCCATAGACAACAGACAAGGCCAGTATCCAGCGTCTGACGGAGAGCTTTGTCACTAAACTGCAGGCAGACTTCCCCTCGACCGTCAGCACCATCTACAGGTCAGTGGGAATCACACCACAAACGTACACTGTGCAGAAAGTACTGCGTGTGAGGGGTTTGACGCACGATCATTGGATAATGAATGCTGGACATTTTGGAACAAGTACGCGTCCCACAGCCTGCTTTTTCTAATTATTAGCAAGGCACAACCACTCGAGCGTTTTCTACACACAGAACAGTTTTGGAAACGCGACACTAAGCTCATTTAAAAGCTTACTGTGTGTCCTGTAGGACCAGTGAGAAGCTGCAGACAGCATGTAAGAGCTCCACCACAGCCGACCACTGTGACAGATGTCTGCTCTGCATGTGCGCCCTGGATACTGCTGTTGGTGAGTGTTGTCTGAACGGCTAGCTCATAGACTGGAACTACCTTTAGAGGAAGCACGTGGACATGCAAGCCTTCTGAACTAGGAGTTGAGTAGCTTCTTTCTTTTTTTATTGTAAAAAATATGTTTCATGTTATCAGACCTACTGAGTACTCACGCCACCTCCCAGCACAGTTCACCTCCCAAATCCTCCCAAAAGACCTTAACACTTGTCACTTAACAGAATCAAAGATCTGCAGACACCAAAGATCTCTGAGTAATGGTACTGAATGCCATATTTTCAGATCAGAAAAGTAAAAGTAATACGGAGAAACAAATCTGATTTCTTCCCCTTCAAACCTCTGCACATTTCTAGTGGACGCTCTTTGCAGTGATCACCTTCTAGGCGGCTGGAACAGATAGAAGCATTCTTTACCCCACATCTCCTGCTTTTTCTTTTTTCTTTCAGAGAATGCATCAGCCTTCAAGGCCACACTGATCTCAGAGCAGCTTTCCCAGACTAAATCTCCAGGAGCTACCAGTGCTGATGTCCCAGGACAAAACCCAGGTACAGCATACTCTCAGTCAGTGAATACATTCTCCAATCTCCACTGATGCCTTCAGTATTTCTTGTAGTGGTTGTTTCTCTATGGTATTGTCATTTTAACTTCCGCGTGTTCATTTGGAGTCCTTTTCCAACAGGATATAGAGCATTAAAGCTTTTAAGCTTAACTCATCAGTTAGGTAATGAATTGGACGTAGATACTTGTGTTGTATTTCTGTGCTGTGTTTATAATGGCACAGTTAAAAAGTTGGTACATGATGTGCCACAGCACTTTTCTCTGTGTTTAGTAGAGCAGATTGTTCCGGGGTGTTAATAAAATCTGTTTCTTGTGGTTCTGTTAAAGCTCCAGTGGAGTCAGAATCCACTGCTCCCACTGGGCAGTGCTGTCCCTCTGGTGGAGGAGAGGATTGTGGGACAGCAGCAGGGGGTAGAGGCTGCTGTTCTTCTGCCAAGTAAGTGTTCCATATTTTATTCCTCTTAATTTGATTAATCTCTTTTTCTCATCTGATCAGGGACTCACACTGACACTTAACATGCAAAGTGATGATTCCAAACACATCATTCTAAACAGGACTCAAACTTTTCTGTCTTTGTCAATACAATTTCCATCTCTGGAGAATGAAACAGTATTCCTCTCTGCATGCATAACATGTTAGCATGTTAAATTTCCAACCTCCTTCAACTTCACGAGAAGCAGCTGTTTGACATCACACAACAATAGCAGCATCCTTGGAAGCACATGTTGTAAATGGTAAACTATCAGCTGAAAGGCAACATAAAGTATATTTGCCTGTATTAAATTAAAATAATACATACTATTATATAGTAAAACCTGTTCCCTATGCAAATTGATGTCAGCAATGTTATTAGGTAGCTGGTTATGGTAAATAATTCATGAAAGTCATCTCTGCACAAAAGTTATTCAGAAAAATGTGAAAACATTAGGAAATATACAACATTTACTGACTTTTACAGTTTACCAACTGATGTAGCTAGATGGGAAAACGGTTAACAAGTAGTGTATATTTATGTCAGGTGTTTTCATTAAAACAGCCATGTTTTTTTCACACCATGGGCCACTGAGGGTTCAGTTGTGCTCATTAGCATTCATTTAGCAGGTTCAGACCCGCAGGCTGTCATCATCTTCCAAGTCCAGCGTTCTGTGTTTTATGTTGCAGGGGACCAGAGACGGCTGATCTGAAGAGCCTGCTGTGTTACAGCTGTCAGCTGACCATCAAAGACATGGTGCGTGAACACACAGGGACATACTGAGCAGGTTTCATGATTTCCAAAAACAATCTAAACCTCGTGCTTGATGTTAACTACTTAATCCAAAATCTGAATAAATCATGACCTTTTAAAATGGAGATTTTGTATTTTAAAAAATTGCATAAAATGTGTGTAACTGGTAAAGTAAGAACATACATGAAGGTGTTTCCCTGCCCCTGTCTTCTCTGTTTTACTCCTACTGTACTACTGATTTTCCTCCTCTGTCCTCATGGCCTGTCCCTTTTGTCTTCATCTGTTATCCTTCCAGTCGTCATTGGAACGTCTCCCGCAGTACATCCTCTCAGAGGCTCAGAGGCGGCAGAGGAGGTGAGGAGAATATTTGGCACATTTATAAACATCATAACTGCTGATCAGTTGGAAAGCATAAAGTAGTGCTGTTCGCATTGTAATGCATTTTCAGACCTTTTCTGGTCATGTCATCCCAGTGTGAATACTTAGACTCTGTGCCAAACCAACTATTGTATTGGAACAACCAAATCAATACCGTTAGTTTTTTCTGATTGTCCTCAAATGCCAAAATGAACTAGCTATCGTCTGGCAAATATAATTGAGCTGAATCATACAGCTTCACCAGTACAGCCCTTTAATAATTGGAAAAGTCAATGAGGGGAAAAAGAGTGAATGGTAAGACTGTAAAAAATGTGTGGGGATTTCACTATTGAGTCATTTATTATTTCAGGGTAGTTGCACATGCAGTATATGCGCAAAGCTTAAACAAATATCACAGTATCGCTGTATTTGGACCTGTGTTGTGTTTTGTAGGTCTCAGATGAGAGAGGAGATCGGCGAGTTCCTGCTGGATGATGGTGATGAAGGCGATTAGAGGGAGGAGGCAAAGCTGATGAAACAGAAGTGAAGCTGAATGTTCACTCAGAAAGAATTTACTTGGCCATTTTTACTTGTTTCATCCTGCAGGGAGTGGAGATATTTCATATAAATGCTTAAGAAATATATTAACATGTATAGAATTTCTTCAATTCTACTTCCTGTTATTCTGTGTGGGGTCACAGGGGCTAGAGCCTATCCCTGCCTGCAGGGAGTGAGATGTGGTAGGTCCCAGGTACACTACAGAGCTGTGCAGGTGCCAGCCTGAAAACAGCCCTGCGTTGGTGTGGGTGTGTGATACCAGTGAGACAGGAAATCTATCCAGGAAGTCCAGTTTGATTAACAGATCCATGAGTTTGAAGATTTAGCATCAAAACACTGTATAGATGTTTATAATACACTCACACAGGATTTTACAACTATTTTATCTTCTGTCGTCTCAATCACAAGGTAAATTGTAGGAATACAGTGTTGACATTACAAAGTAATCCACCATGAATCTGCACTCGCATGATTGGTCACCACAGCGCATTGTTGATGACAACATGTTAAGTTGCAGCAAAAGTTCAGCCTAGTTCTGATCTGAGAACAGATCAGTTTGAGATTTTATATTTGTTATTGCTGCTATAATAAACTTTTGAGTCTTTATTTAAAGCTGTTTTCAAGCCATTCAAATGGATTCTTTCTGTGCTGCTGACCCGCTAAAAACAATCTGCCACATCATCAGTCCCTGTTAACAGTGTAACCCATCAATGCAGCTTTTTTCGTGCAGTGCTGGGTGCCTCCATACTTCATGCCTCAGAAAATCTTTATGTATTGAGGCTGACTTTTATAGACTCCTTTAACACAAAATACTGAAGAGTGCCAATGCAATATCTTTTGGATACACTGTGGATGTAACCTGGCCACCAGTTTATTACACAGTCGCAGGAAAAAGTATGTTAAACCTTTGGAATTACCTGGATTTCTGCATATATTGGACATAAAATGTGATCTGATCTTCATCTAAGTCACAACAATAGACAAACGGTCTGCTTAAGTTAATACTGCACAAACAATTTTATTTTTTTGTTTTTATTGAACACACTTTGTAAACATTCACAGTGCAGGGTGGAAAAAGTATGTGAACGTCTAGGCTAATGACTTAACAAAAGATAATTGGAGTCAGGAGTCAGCCAACCTGGAGTCCAATCAATGAGACAAGATTGGAGGTGTTGGTTAGAGCTGTTTTAAATTTTAATTTTGCTATTCTCATGAAGCATTGCCTGATGTGAACCATGCCTCAACCAAAAGAGCTCTCAGAAGACCTAAGATTAACAATTGTTGACATGGATGAAGCTGGAAAGGATTACAAAAGTATCTCTAAAAGCCTTGATGTTCATCAGCCCAAGACAAATTGTCTATAAATGGAGAATGTTCAGCACTGTTGCTACTCTCAATAGGAGCATATTTGGACCTCCTTAATTATATGTAGGCTAAAGCATATCAATAAAAGAATTCGAAAAAAAACATTGATAACATACAATCAACTTAAATGAAGGCTTTAGGACCATGCGGGCGCAGCTGATTATACCGGCGCAACCCTCATTTCAACTTGAAACACTGTTTCCCCTTCAGTGTTCATACTTGATGAAGCATATGAAAACGTGTGCGCAATAACTGGCTGTAATATTGACCAGAGCATCCTCTGAATTCAGCACTAACCTGGTGTATTTTATGTTGCTGTATAGTAACAATAGTGCCCATTATGTAGTCTGCAAGTCTGCATTAGTTTGTATGACTGTAGTGTAGCCTATAACTTTGGTTGGGTTTAGGTATAATTTGAATTACCGTAAATAAGCTCTGTTAAACAAAAAATCTGGACCTCACTCATTTCTAAACCATGGTTACAGCCCTGCAATGGAATAGCTGTCCTGCAAAAGTGCAGAATGCTCAATGAGGTTAGAAAAAACCTAGTGTCAGCTGAAGACAAATCTCTGGAACATGCTAATGTCTGTTGATGACTACGAGACGTCAAACACTGAACAAGAATGGAAGTCACAGCACACCAACATCAAAACCTCATCCCAACTGTCAAGTATGGTGGAGGGGGAATCATGGTTTGGCGCTGCTTCTGGGCCTGGAATGGTTATAATCGACGGAAAAATGTCTGCCAATTGAAGCTCAACAGAAGATGGGTGGACTGGGAAGACTGTCTAGATATCCTTCTTGTCAGAGTAAAGAGTAAGAAAAGAGTAGGAGCAAAAGATACATTCTTAGTGTTGGCTTCTTGTCCCTCTCCATATAAAGAGCCTTTTTGTGGATTGGTTCTTCGCTTACGGCCATACCACCCTGAACACGCCCGATCTCGTCCGATCTCGGAAGCTAAGCAGGGTCGGGCCTGGTTAGTACTTGGATGGGAGACCGCCTGGGAATACCAGGTGCTGTAAGCTTTTTCATGTAGGAAGATTTATTTTGTCACAATATAACAGGTTATAGAGTAAAATTGACTTTGTAACTCCCTTCTGCTACATAGCAGACAATATATATTACAATAGAAGCAATTATAAAAAATGGTAAACAGAAATAAACTGCCATCACTGGAGCAGTGCTGAGGATGAACTAGAGTTTAAGAGTCTGATTGCTTGGGGGGAAAAGCTGCTCTGCAGTCTGGTGGTGCGGCAGCTGAAACTTCTATATATCTTCCCAGAAGGCAGCAGGGTGAACAGGCTGTGGCTGGCTGGGTACCGTCCTTTAGTCGAGAAGCCGTCATTGAACAGGGGAGGGGGTCTACGCCACCACTTATCCCCCACTTACAATGCTGTCCTTTCATCACTTCCCAGGAAACTCAACAAACGTAACCTATTGGCCTCAGGTGAAGATACCAACGATGGTCGTTCAGTCTTGGCCACAGGTAGTCTTAACGACTGTAACGACTGTCGTCACAGCAACAAGGAACACTAACGAACCAGCAGTATCGACGATCCTGGCAAACGACCCCACTGAGGTTAAATAGCTGAGTTTCCCTGCCAGTCAGTCAGAACTGAAGAAGTCCTTTGGATGAGGGACGAAACGTCTTCCAGTCTCTTCAACCAAGTCCAGTTGCCCTTGACTTTAACCTTCGTTGGATAACTATGACCTGGATGACTGAGAATCTTCACAGACGTACTGTCCTTTAGTATCCTTTGGGCTCTGCAGGCACCTCACCTCACTGATATCACTGATGTTCAGGAGATGGGTACCAATGATCTTCTGAGCAGTTTGAATCCCCTGCTGCAGAGCCCTCCGGTCCTGGGCCGTGCACATCCCATGCCAGCTTGCGACTTTCCCAGTCAGGATGCTTTCTATTGCTCCTCTGTAAACGCTGACAAGAACTAGGTAAGGGAATTTGGCCTTCTTAAGCTTCCTCAAGAATTTTTTTTTTTTTTTTCTGAGCTTTCTTCACCAGCATGGAGATGTGAGGTGACCATGTCAGGTTCTCTGTGATGCTGATTCTCAATTAAGCCTATTATTGGAGCATTATTACTGATTTTCATTATGTAAGCACATAAATTATTACATTTTTTTTCATATACTTTATTGATGCCCAAGGGGAAAGTTTTTGTTCTCTGCATTTAAAACATCCTAGCGGATAGGGAGCAGTTACGGGTTCAGGTCATGTCAGTTAAGTTGCTCAGGGGCAGCTTTGGCAATGGCCCATGTTGTACTAGATATGGTGACCCTCCAAATCCCAAAACAAGTCCCCACGGGCTGCCGCCCTTTTTATTGATTATATTGAATGATATTATAATTATTATTATACAATAATAATTTTTAATTCAAAGTCCAGGGACAAGCTGCTTCAGTGAAGAGGCAGCAGCCCCCTCTGATTTTTATAAAGAGAAGAGGAAAAGCTTACAGTCACAGCACACCAACATCAAAACCTCATCCCAACTGTCAAGTATGGTGGAGGGGGAATCATGGTTTGGCGCTGCTTCTGGGCCTGGAATGGTTATAATCGACGGAAAAATGTCTGCCAATTGAAGCTCAACAGAAGATGGGTGGACTGGGAAGACTGTCTAGATATCCTTCTTGTCAGAGTAAAGAGTAAGAAAAGAGTAGGAGCAAAAGATACATTCTTAGTGTTGGCTTCTTGTCCCTCTCCATATAAAGAGCCTTTTTGTGGATTGGTTCTTCGCTTACGGCCATACCACCCTGAACACCCCTACAGTGTGTGAGAAAGTGGACTGGTCTCTTTTGAAGGGCGTGGCAGAGGAGGACTTTGTTTGTTTGACTGTGTGCTTTTTCTTTGATGTAAGTTTCTGTGGAGATTTTTCTTTTGTTTTCTCCTTTTTTGGTTTGCGGTGTGTCCCCCAGCAGTGCTTCACTGTTTGGGGGAACATAAATTGTTTTTCTTCCTGAGTTTTGTGAACTTTAAAAGCTAAGGCGGATAGACAAAATGGCGGATACAGCAAGTGTAAAAGTGACAAACATACAGAAGAATGGCCATGGTAAACTGGTCAACAGCAAGGACATTAATCAAGTGAACAACGAAATGGTGGAAAGAAATATGAGAAGGAACTGACCGTCTGTGTGGAGCTACAGGGCAGCGACAAGGTCTCCACGTCTGAACTGATGAGAACGGTGAGACTTCTGTGCGGTGGGCTGATGGCATGCAGAGCGACGGGGGAAGGAAAATATGAGATGACCATGAACCATCCGGAAGGGAAGAAACGACTGCTGGAGGGTCTGAAAATCGGGGATGTCAACGTCTTTGCAAAGGAGCTGAGCAACAACGAGCTGGTGGTGTCTTTTCTAAATCTGCCAGCCTACGTCACGGATGAGGACATCTTGGAGAAACTCAAAGGCTGGGGAGTCTCGGCCACCTCTCCCATAAAGCGTAGGATGTGGCCAGGGACTACGATTGCTGATGGGACTCGCTTCATGAGAGTAAAATTCAACAAACAGGTACAATCACTGCCATATTCGGCTAAGTTTGAGACTGTCTCAGGAACAGAGTTTTTTCGGGTAATACATGACAGACAGGTTAAGGTGTGTAGACTTTGCATTCAGCCGGGCCACATCCTGCGGGAGTGTCCGGAATTCTATTGCCATAAGTGCGGCGAGCAGGGGCATTACGCCAGAGAGTGTCACGGTAAGACTGCACAAAAGTGCTCTTTATGCCACAATTTAATGACAGAGTGCATCTGTAATCAGAGTGATGAGGAGGGTGGTGTTCTTTCTGAGCTGGGGCACGTATCTCTTCCCTGTACTGTGATGGGAGCTGAGAGAGGAGAGGGTGAAATGAGTGCATCAGAGGTGGAAGAGGTGGCTCATCAGAATAAGTGGGCAGACCTGGGTGCAGAGGCTGAAAGTCAGCCCGCTGCAGGGGAAGCTCTGGTTGGCAAAGGCAAAGTGATCCCACAGCTGGAGTCCAGTTGGGAGGGTGTAACTCTGGATAGACACGCAGTGAGCCCAGAAAGAGAGAGTGGACAGGCTGTGTTTGTAAAAGAGTCTGCTCTGGAAAACAATGTAAGTCCTGTGGTCATCCCAGAAGATGCAAGTACACCAGATGAGGCACAATCCTCCGGGTTACCGTGCGCTCAGCCGGAGCCTTCTCAGTCTGACTCCTCTCAGCTGGAGCCTTCTCAGTCTGACTCCTCTCAGCTAAAACCCTCAAATCAGCAGCGCACAGTTTTCATATTCCCTGGAATAGATGATGATGATTCGGGCACCAGCTCAGAAATGGAGGTTACCCAAATTACCAATGTAAGGAAAAGGCACAATGAAAGGAAAAGTAGAATAAGAAATAAAAGAAACAAAGAAAAAAATAGTAAGCAATAAATGACAGTCCAAATCACACTAATCTTTACTCTGCTCATGCTGCACGTGACATCTCTTAATGTCAATGGTCTCCGCACTAAAGCCAAAATAGATTCCGTCTTAACAACTTTAAAGGTAGATATTGTCTACTGGAAACTTGGTGGGATCAAGACAGTCTTTATTATGCAACCAAATGCTGGGATGGTCCGATTTATTCAAATTTTGGCTCAGATAAATCTTGTGGGGTGGCCATCCTTTTTAAAGAAAATACTGTTGCAAATATAAATGAAATATATAAAGATGATCAAGGTAGAGTTCTAATTATAGACTTCTCTACAAATAGTGAGGAGTACAGAATTATAAATGTATATGCAGCAAACAGTGAGGGTGATAGAAAACATTTTTATCAGCTTAAAGAGATGGGTTTGTAAAAATGTGATGATTACGGGTGATTTCAATGTGGCATTGACAAAATGCGATGTCTATAAACAACACATTTAAAAATGATTGTAGTAGAGCAGCATTAAGGAATTTAATAGATGACACAACCTAGTGGAAGTATGGAGAGTGTTAAATCCTGCAGAGAGGGCATTCTCCAGAAGGCAGGTAGTAATGGGAGTCATGAGACAGTCCAGAGTTGATCTCTGTTTGGCCTCCTCTGGTGCAGTTAAAACTATGAATAATCTACGGTATGTGTTCAACAAGTGGAGTGACCATGCATATTTATGCTGGCAATTGGGATATGCCAGAGGAGCTAAAGGTGGGGGCACCTGGTGCTTCAACACCAGCCTCTTGGAAGACTCTTCGTTTAGGGAGAAGATTAAGAATTGTTATGTAATATAACTGAAGAATTAGATGTAGAAGAAATCATATTGAAAGATGGGATGGCATAAAGAAACGAGTTAAAAGGTCCTGCATTAACTATAGTAAAGAAGAGGTGGGTGGAAGACACGGAAGAGAGATCTTTAAGAGATCTCCTTTCAAAAGAATTGTTTTTATTGGATCAACACCCAAAGAGAAATTGTGAAAAGTATGAGATGTATAAAGCAAAACTCGATGACATTGAACAAAAAAGATGTAGAGGTGCTGCCATCAGAAGCAGAGTTAAAAATATTTTGGAGGGGGAGAAGTGTACTGCCTTCTTCCTTGGACTAGAAAAGAAAAAACAAAATAAAGCAGTCTTTGAACAACTTAAAAACAATGCAGGTGAGGTAACTACTGAGCAAGAAGGCATCCTAGATATAGTGCATACATTTTATGAAAAATTATTTACAAATGATGTTGTAATGAACAACATTCCCGAGACATATTAAGATGTGTAGAAAAACAACTGGTACCTGAAGATAGAGAATGGTGCGATGGCCCTATCTCAATAGGAGAAGTGGAGATGGCGATCGGTAGCTTAAATAAAAACAAAAGCCCAGGAGAAGATGGCCTCTCAGCTGAATTTTATCTTGCTTTTAAAGATCAACTTGCCCCCCTGTTGTTTAAATTGTATAATAGCATTGAACTTAGCCAGTTAACTCCAAAGTCACTCACAAAAGGTATAATAACTTTGGTATTCAAAAACAAGGGTGATAAGGACAAACTTGAAAATTACAGACCAATCAGTTTACTCAATACGGACTACAAAATTTTAACCAAAATCTAGCAAATAGAATTAAAACAGTGATTGGCTCGATCGTAGGACCCACTCAAGCCTATAGTATACCGGGAAGAGACATTGCAGATACTATAGGGACCATCAGGGACACAGTCAGAATTATGTCAGCACAGGGGGGCATATTGCTGGGAGTTGACTTAGAGAAAGCTTTTGACAAAGTGAGCATCCTTTTCTCTGGATGACGCTTGAGAAATTTGGTTTTGGACCAAAGATTATTCGGTGGATCAGACTTCTGTATAAAAATGCATACAGCTGTGTAAAGTGCAATGGGCTCCTCACCAAAGACTTCCAACTCAGAAGGTCGGTGAGACAGGGGTGCCCGCTCTCCTCTTACTGTACAGTTTGGTAGTAGAGCCCCTGGCTTTAAAGATACAGCAGACAAGAACATCAAAGGAGTTTTTACATCAATGGGTACAGAGATCAAATAATGCAATATGCAGATGACATAAACATTATGGTTACCAGCGAGGACAGCATAGATAAAGTACTGCAGCATTTAAAAACCTATGAAACTGCCTCTGGAGCCAAAATAAACAAAGCAAATCAGAGATAATGTTTTGTGGGCGGAACACGGGGGGTAAATAAATGGGGATTTACTGAAACAGAAGATTCTAGAGAAATATTGGGTGTGTTTATTGGTAAAAATGAAGGGCAAGCCAGGGACAGAACATGGGAGAAAGTGTTAAAAAAAGTGGATGGAGTGTTAAATCTGTGGAGAGGGAGGGGGCTTAATCTGAGAGATAAGGTTATTGTAACTAATGCTCTGATACTGTCAAAAATTAATCATGTTTTGGGAAGCTGTGAGCTGCCGAGTTGGGCACTGAATGCGCTAAACAAGGCCATCTCCTCATTTCTCTGGAGGGGCAAGGGAAATCTGATCGCTCACAGGGTGTTAATTGCAAATAAAAGGGAGGGGGGATTAGGACTAATTGACATAAGTGCCAAAAAAGATGCACTGAGGGTAAAACTGATTAGCAAGTTCTTGGATTCGACCAGGCAGCACCCATGGGAAGACTCACTGGCTGGTTGTCTGGCAGAGTATGGGGAAAAGGACGCATACAACCTGTGTACCTTCTTCCCCGGGAAAACCCATGGTGCCTTGCCGGGATTCTACCGTGAGGTGCTAGAGGCATGGGGCAAGTTTCTGCCCCACCTTAAGCCAGAGTGCAGTGAGAAAGAGCATGTGTTGCAGTTACCTTTCCTTTCAAACCCCTGCTTTACTCATCATGGGAAGTGTCTGGTCAGCAGACACTTGGTGGCTGCTGGTCTGACAAGGGTGGGTCAGGTTGTAGATAGTAAAGGGAACTTTGACCTTGAGAAAGTGTTGGAGAGAATGAGATTCCTCAAGGTCAAATATAGAAAACAACAAATTGCAACACTGGGTGACAGGTTTGAGCAGAGTCTCCTGCCTGAGTGGAGGGCCTGCTCCAAAAGAGTAACTGTAAGAAGCAGGACAATGCCTTGAGTTTCCTCCTGTGCCTCGGAGACAGGACCATGAACACTGTAACTGTTAAGACAAAGATCTGGTATATGCTCGCTATTTCCAAAATTGTGAAGAGACCAGCCTCAGAAGAGTCTGGAAAGGGATTTTTCCCACTATGAAATCAGCACCATCTGGAAAAAATAAACATTTCCTATATGACATCAAACATTTTTCATTTGGATTTCAGAATAAGGCACAGAAGGATTTTCACTGGCATTGTCCTGCATCAAATCCACAAGAAGTGTATCAGAGACAATGTGCGTGTGTAGATTAGAAGATGAGGATATTGAGCACCTGCTTCTTAGGTGCACATCCCTCACTGCACACAGGGAAAGGGTCAAGACTCTCCTCACTGACCACTGTGGCCTGGATGAACTACAGAGGCCCAATGGGACTGGACTTATCTGTTTGGACTTCAGGGGAAGGCTCAAAAGAGAAACAATTTATTAATAACACGGTCCTGGCTTTTGCAAGGAATGCAGCCTGGATGAGGAGGAATTTTGCTCTCTATGAGAACAAGGACATAAGTACTGAAAGACTTTTTGCGAACATCTTAAAGGCACACTTGAGGCTGCTGTATGCCGCAGATAATGAACTCTTCAAGAGCTGTTTCATGACACATACAACCTTGCTGCATGAAGTGAATGGAAGACATTAGCCTTTGCCTTCTAAGGGTAAGGAGGAAAGAAGGGTGTTTTGTGCAATTTGAATGATGTGGAATTTATCATCATGAGCACCAATGGTTTTGGGGTGCTTTGATAATATGATGCATACAGAGGTGCTTACTCATTTTTAATGTTTGGTAGATTAAGTGACTATTACATTAAGATAGATTCTCTGGGTGTGTCTAAGCTTTGCACTTTAACTACTGGGTTCCTGTTATTGTGAACAATTTTGCCTAAGAGTAAGGGTAAGTCAGACAAAATTTTGTCCGCTCTTTGGTGTTTGGTCCCTAAGTATGTTTTGTTGTTTTAGAGTCAAGTCCCAATTTTTTGAAAATCTTTTTGTCTTACACAATCCTTTTTTCAGTGTTTTTTTTTCAGTGTTTTTGACTAATATGTTGTAAATAATGTAAAGATGCTTTGAAAATGATATTTTGATAATAAAAGATAAAAAAAAAAAAAAAACACGCCCGATCTCGTCCGATCTCGGAAGCTAAGCAGGGTCGGGCCTGGTTAGTACTTGGATGGGAGACCGCCTGGGAATACCAGGTGCTGTAAGCTTTTTCATGTAGGAAGATTTATTTTGTCACAATATAACAGGTTATAGAGTAAAATTGACTTTGTAACTCCCTTCTGCTACATAGCAGACAAATATATTACAATAGAAGCAATTATAAAAAATGGTAAACAGAAATAAACTGCCATCACTGGAGCAGTGCTGAGGATGAACTAGAGTTTAAGAGTCTGATTGCTTGGGGGGAAAAGCTGCTCTGCAGTCTGGTGGTGCGGCAGCTGAAACTTCTATATATCTTCCCAGAAGGCAGCAGGGTGAACAGGCTGTGGCTGGCTGGGTACCGTCCTTTAGTCGAGAAGCCGTCATTGAACAGGGGAGGGGGTCTACGCCACCACTTATCCCCCACTTACAATGCTGTCCTTTCATCACTTCCCAGGAAACTCAACAAACGTAACCTATTGGCCTCAGGTGAAGATACCAACGATGGTCGTTCAGTCTTGGCCACAGGTAGTCTTAACGACTGTAACGACTGTCGTCACAGCAACAAGGAACACTAACGAACCAGCAGTATCGACGATCCTGGCAAACGACCCCACTGAGGTTAAATAGCTGAGTTTCCCTGCCAGTCAGTCAGAACTGAAGAAGTCCTTTGGATGAGGGACGAAACGTCTTCCAGTCTCTTCAACCAAGTCCAGTTGCCCTTGACTTTAACCTTCGTTGGATAACTATGACCTGGATGACTGAGAATCTTCACAGACGTACTGTCCTTTAGTATCCTTTGGGCTCTGCAGGCACCTCACCTCACTGATATCACTGATGTTCAGGAGATGGGTACCAATGATCTTCTGAGCAGTTTGAATCCCCTGCTGCAGAGCCCTCCGGTCCTGGGCCGTGCACATCCCATGCCAGCTTGCGACTTTCCCAGTCAGGATGCTTTCTATTGCTCCTCTGTAAACGCTGACAAGAACTAGGTAAGGGAATTTGGCCTTCTTAAGCTTCCTCAAGAATTTTATTTTTTTTTCTGAGCTTTCTTCACCAGCATGGAGATGTGAGGTGACCATGTCAGGTTCTCTGTGATGCTGATTCTCAATTAAGCCTATTATTGGATCATTATTACTGATTTTCATTATGTAAGCACATAAATTATTACATTTTTTTTCATATACTTTATTGATGCCCAAGGGGAAAGTTTTTGTTCTCTGCATTTAAAACATCCTAGCGGATAGGGAGCAGTTACGGGTTCAGGTCATGTCAGTTACGTTGCTCAGGGGCAGCTTTGGCAATGGCCCATGTTGTACTAGATATGGTGACCCTCCAAATCCCAAAACAAGTCCCCACGGGCTGCCGCCCTTTTTATTGATTATATTGAATGATATTATAATTATTATTATACAATAATAATTTTTAATTCAAAGTCCAGGGACAAGCTGCTTCAGTGAAGAGGCAGCAGCCCCCTCTGATTTTTATAAAGAGAAGAGGAAAAGCTTACAGTCACAGCACACCAACATCAAAACCTCATCCCAACTGTCAAGTATGGTGGAGGGGGAATCATGGTTTGGCGCTGCTTCTGGGCCTGGAATGGTTATAATCGACGGAAAAATGTCTGCCAATTGAAGCTCAACAGAAGATGGGTGGACTGGGAAGACTGTCTAGATATCCTTCTTGTCAGAGTAAAGAGTAAGAAAAGAGTAGGAGCAAAAGATACATTCTTAGTGTTGGCTTCTTGTCCCTCTCCATATAAAGAGCCTTTTTGTGGGTTGGTTCTTCGCTTACGGCCATACCACCCTGAACACGTCCGATCTCGGAAGCTAAGCAGGGTCGGGCCTGGTTAGTACTTGGATGGGAGACCGCCTGGGAATACCAGGTGCTGTAAGCTTTTTCATGTAGGAAGATTTATTTTGTCACAATATAACAGGTTATAGAGTAAAATTGACTTTGTAACTCCCTTCTGCTACATAGCAGACAATATATATTACAATAGAAGCAATTATAAAAAATGGTAAACAGAAATAAACTGCCATCACTGGAGCAGTGCTGAGGATGAACTAGAGTTTAAGAGTCTGATTGCTTGGGGGGAAAAGCTGCTCTGCAGTCTGGTGGTGCGGCAGCTGAAACTTCTATATATCTTCCCAGAAGGCAGCAGGGTGAACAGGCTGTGGCTGGCTGGGTACGTCCTTTAGTCGAGAAGCCGTCATTGAACAGGGGAGGGGGTCTACGCCACCACTTATCCCCCACTTACAATGCTGTCCTTTCATCACTTCCCAGGAAACTCAACAAACGTAACCTATTGGCCTCAGGTGAAGATACCAACGATGGTCGTTCAGTCTTGGCCACAGGTAGTCTTAACGACTGTAACGACTGTCGTCACAGCAACAAGGAACACTAACGAACCAGCAGTATCGACGATCCTGGCAAACGACCCCACTGAGGTTAAATAGCTGAGTTTCCCTGCCAGTCAGTCAGAACTGAAGAAGTCCTTTGGATGAGGGACGAAACGTCTTCCAGTCTCTTCAACCAAGTCCAGTTGCCCTTGACTTTAACCTTCGTTGGATAACTATGACCTGGATGACTGAGAATCTTCACAGACGTACTGTCCTTTAGTATCCTTTGGGCTCTGCAGGCACCTCACCTCACTGATATCACTGATGTTCAGGAGATGGGTACCAATGATCTTCTGAGCAGTTTGAATCCCCTGCTGCAGAGCCCTCCGGTCCTGGGCCGTGCACATCCCATGCCAGCTTGCGACTTTCCCAGTCAGGATGCTTTCTATTGCTCCTCTGTAAACGCTGACAAGAACTAGGTAAGGGAATTTGGCCTTCTTAAGCTTCCTCAAGAATTTTTTTTTTTTTCTGAGCTTTCTTCACCAGCATGGAGATGTGAGGTGACCATGTCAGGTTCTCTGTGATGCTGATTCTCAATTAAGCCTATTATTGGATCATTATTACTGATTTTCATTATGTAAGCACATAAATTATTACATTTTTTTCATATACTTTATTGATGCCCAAGGGGAAAGTTTTTGTTCTCTGCATTTAAAACATCCTAGCGGATAGGAGCAGTTACGGGTTCAGGTCATGTCAGTTACGTTGCTCAGGGGCAGCTTTGGCAATGGCCCATGTTGTACTAGATATGGTGACCCTCCAAATCCCAAAACAAGTCCCCACGGGCTGCCGCCCTTTTTATTGATTATATTGAATGATATTATAATTATTATTATACAATAATAATTTTTAATTCAAAGTCCAGGGACAAGCTGCTTCAGTGAAGAGGCAGCAGCCCCCTCTGATTTTTATAAAGAGAAGAGGAAAAGCTTACAGTCACAGCACACCAACATCAAAACCTCATCCCAACTGTCAAGTATGGTGGAGGGGGAATCATGGTTTGGCGCTGCTTCTGGGCCTGGAATGGTTATAATCGACGGAAAAATGTCTGCCAATTGAAGCTCAACAGAAGATGGGTGGACTGGGAAGACTGTCTAGATATCCTTCTTGTCAGAGTAAAGAGTAAGAAAAGAGTAGGAGCAAAAGATACATTCTTAGTGTTGGCTTCTTGTCCCTCTCCATATAAAGAGCCTTTTTGTGGGTTGGTTCTTCGCTTACGGCCATACCACCCTGAACACGTCCGATCTCGGAAGCTAAGCAGGGTCGGGCCTGGTTAGTACTTGGATGGGAGACCGCCTGGGAATACCAGGTGCTGTAAGCTTTTTCATGTAGGAAGATTTATTTTGTCACAATATAACAGGTTATAGAGTAAAATTGACTTTGTAACTCCCTTCTGCTACATAGCAGACAATATATATTACAATAGAAGCAATTATAAAAAATGGTAAACAGAAATAAACTGCCATCACTGGAGCAGTGCTGAGGATGAACTAGAGTTTAAGAGTCTGATTGCTTGGGGGGAAAAGCTGCTCTGCAGTCTGGTGGTGCGGCAGCTGAAACTTCTATATATCTTCCCAGAAGGCAGCAGGGTGAACAGGCTGTGGCTGGCTGGGTACCGTCCTTTAGTCGAGAAGCCGTCATTGAACAGGGGAGGGGGTCTATGCCACCACTTATCCCCCACTTACAATGCTGTCCTTTCATCACTTCCCAGGAAACTCAACAAACGTAACCTATTGGCCTCAGGTGAAGATACCAACGATGGTCGTTCAGTCTTGGCCACAGGTAGTCTTAACGACTGTAACGACTGTCGTCACAGCAACAAGGAACACTAACGAACCAGCAGTATCGACGATCCTGGCAAACGACCCCACTGAGGTTAAATAGCTGAGTTTCCCTGCCAGTCAGTCAGAACTGAAGAAGTCCTTTGGATGAGGGACGAAACGTCTTCCAGTCTCTTCAACCAAGTCCAGTTGCCCTTGACTTTAACCTTCGTTGGATAACTATGACCTGGATGACTGAGAATCTTCACAGACGTACTGTCCTTTAGTATCCTTTGGGCTCTGCAGGCACCTCACCTCACTGATATCACTGATGTTCAGGAGATGGGTACCAATGATCTTCTGAGCAGTTTGAATCCCCTGCTGCAGAGCCCTCCGGTCCTGGGCCGTGCACATCCCATGCCAGCTTGCGACTTTCCCAGTCAGGATGCTTTCTATTGCTCCTCTGTAAACGCTGACAAGAACTAGGTAAGGGAATTTGGCCTTCTTAAGCTTCCTCAAGAATTTTTTTTTTTTTTTCTGAGCTTTCTTCACCAGCATGGAGATGTGAGGTGACCATGTCAGGTTCTCTGTGATGCTGATTCTCAATTAAGCCTATTATTGGAGCATTATTACTGATTTTCATTATGTAAGCACATAAATTATTACATTTTTTTTCATATACTTTATTGATGCCCAAGGGGAAAGTTTTTGTTCTCTGCATTTAAAACATCCTAGCGGATAGGGAGCAGTTACGGGTTCAGGTCATGTCAGTTAGTTGCTCAGGGGCAGCTTTGGCAATGGCCCATGTTGTACTAGATATGGTGACCCTCCAAATCCCAAAACAAGTCCCCACGGGCTGCCGCCCTTTTTATTGATTATATTGAATGATATTATAATTATTATTATACAATAATAATTTTTAATTCAAAGTCCAGGGACAAGCTGCTTCAGTGAAGAGGCAGCAGCCCCCTCTGATTTTTATAAAGAGAAGAGGAAAAGCTTACAGTCACAGCACACCAACATCAAAACCTCATCCCAACTGTCAAGTATGGTGGAGGGGGAATCATGGTTTGGCGCTGCTTCTGGGCCTGGAATGGTTATAATCGACGGAAAAATGTCTGCCAATTGAAGCTCAACAGAAGATGGGTGGACTGGGAAGACTGTCTAGATATCCTTCTTGTCAGAGTAAAGAGTAAGAAAAGAGTAGGAGCAAAAGATACATTCTTAGTGTTGGCTTCTTGTCCCTCTCCATATAAAGAGCCTTTTTGTGGGTTGGTTCTTCGCTTACGGCCATACCACCCTGAACACCCCTACAGTGTGTGAGAAAGTGGACTGGTCTCTTTTGAAGGGCGTGGCAGAGGAGGATTTTGTTTGTTTGACTGTGTGTTTTTCTTTGATGTAAGTTTCTGTGGAGATTTTTCTTTTGTTTTTCTCCTTTTTTTGTTTGCGGTGTGTCCCCCAGCAGTGCTTCACTGTTTGGGGGAACATAAATCTTTTTCTCCCTGAGTTTTGTGAACTTTAAAAGCTAAAGCGGATAGACAAAATGGCGGATACAGCAAGTGTAAAAGTGACAAACATACAGAAGAATGGCCATGGTAAACTGGTCAACAGCAAGGACATTAATCAAGTGAGCAATGAAATGGTGGGAAAGAAATACGAGAAGGAACTGACCGTCTGTGTGGAGCTACAGGGCAGCGACAAGGTCTCCACGTCTGAACTGATGAGAACGGTGAGACTTCTGTGCGGTGGGCTGATGGCATGCAGAGCGACGGGGGAAGGAAAATATGAGATGACCATGAACCATCCGGAAGGGAAGAAACGACTGCTGGAGGGTCTGAAAATCGGGGATGTCAACGTCTTTGCAAAGGAGCTGAGCAACAACGAGCTGGTGGTGTCTTTTCTAAATCTGCCAGCCTACGTCACAGATGAGGACATCTTGGAGAAACTCAAAGGCTGGGGAGTCTCGGCCACCTCTCCCATAAAGCGTAGGATGTGGCCAGGGACTACAATTGCTGACGGGACTCGCTTCATGAGAGTAAAATTCAACAAACAGGTACAATCACTGCCATATTCGGCTAAGTTTGAGACTGTCTCAGGAACAGAGTTTTTTCGGGTAATACATGACAGACAGGTTAAGGTGTGTAGACTTTGCATTCAGCCGGGCCACGTCCTGCGGGAGTGTCCGGAATTCTATTGCCATAAGTGTGGCGAGCAGGGGCATTATGCCAGAGAGTGTCACGGTAGGACTGCACAAAAGTGCTCTTTATGCCACAATTTAATGACAGAGTGCATCTGTAATCAGAGTGATGAGGAGGGTGGTGTTCTTTCTGAGCTGGGGCACGAATCTCTTCCCTGTACTGTGATGAGAGCTGAGAGAGGAGAGGGTGAAATGAGTGCATCAGAGGTGGAAGATGTGGCTCATCAGAACAAGTGGGCAGACCCGGGTGCAGAGGCTGAAAGTCAGCCCGCTGCAGGGGAAGCTCTGGTTGGCAAAGGCAAAGTGATCCCACAGCTGGAGTCCAGTTGGGAGGGTGTAACTCTGGATAGACACGCAGTGAGTCCAGAAAGAGAGAGTGGACAGGCTGTGTTTGTAAAAGAGTCTGCTCTGGAAAACAATGTAAGTCCTGTGGTCATCCCAGAAGATGCAAGTACACCAGATGAGGCACAATCCTCCGGGTTACCGTGCGCTCAGCCGGAGCCTTCTCAGTCTGACTCCTCTCAGCTGGAGCCTTCTCAGTCTGACTCCTCTCAGCTAAAACCCTCAAATCAGCAGCGCACAGTTTTCATATTCCCTGGAATAGATGATGATGATTCGGGCACCAGCTCAGAAATGGAGGTTACCCAATTTACCAATGTAAGGAAAAGGCACAATGAAAGGAAAAGTAGAATAAGAAATAAAAGAAACAAGGAAAAAATAGTAAGCAATAAATGACAGTCCAAATCACACTAACCTTTACTCTGCTCATGCTGCACGTGACATCTCTTAATGTCAATGGTCTCCGCACTAAAGCCA
This sequence comes from Micropterus salmoides, assembly GCF_014851395.1. NCBI lineage: Eukaryota > Metazoa > Chordata > Actinopteri > Centrarchiformes > Centrarchidae > Micropterus > Micropterus salmoides. The sequence goes on from NW_024041373.1 coordinate 561,325, forward strand.
AAATAGATTCCGTCTTAACAACTTTAAAGGTAGATATTTTATGTCTACAGGAAACTTGGTGGGATCAAGACAGTCTTCATTATGCAACCAAATGCTGGGATGGTCCGATTTATTCAAACTTTGGCTCAGATAAATCTTGTGGGGTGGCCATCCTTTTTAAAGAGAATACTGTTGCAAATATAAATGAATATATAAAGATGATCAAGGTAGAGTTCTAATTATAGACTTCTCTACAAATAGTGAGGAGTACAGAATTATAAATGTATATGCAGCAAACAGTGAGGGTGATAGAAAACTATTGTTTATCAGCTTAAAGAGATGGGTTTGTAAAAATGTGATGATTACGGGTGATTTCAATGTGGCATTGACAAAATGCGATGTTTCTATAAACAATACATTTAAAAATGATTGTAGTAGAACAGCATTAAGGAATTTAATAGATGAACACAACCTAGTGGAAGTATGGAGAGTGTTAAATCCTGCAGAGAGGGCATTCTCCAGAAGGCAGGTAGTAATGGGAGTCATGAGACAGTCCAGAGTTGATCTCTGTTTGGCCTCCTCTGGTGCAGTTAAAACTATGAATAATCTACGGTATGTGTTCAACAAGTGGAGTGACCATGCATATTTATGCTGGCAATTGGGATATGCCAGAGGAGCTAAAGGTGGGGGCACCTGGTGCTTCAACACCAGCCTCTTGGAAGACTCTTCGTTTAGGGAGAAGATTAAGAAATTGTTATGTAATATAACTGAAGAATTAGATGTAGAAGAAAATCATATTGAAAGATGGGATGGCATAAAGAAACGAGTTAAAAGGTCCTGCATTAACTATAGTAAAAGAAAGAGGTGGGTGGAAGACACGGAAGAGAGATCTTTAAGAGATCTCCTTTCAAAAGAATTGTTTTTATTGGATCAACACCCAAAGAGAAATTGTGAAAAGTATGAGATGTATAAAGCAAAACTCGATGACATTGAACAAAAAAGATGTAGAGGTGCTGCCATCAGAAGCAGAGTTAAAAATGTTTTGGAGGGGGAGAAGTGTACTGCTTTCTTCCTTGGACTAGAAAAGAAAAAACAAAATAAAGCAGTCTTTGCACAACTTAAAAACAATGCAGGTGAGGTAACCACTGAGCAAGAAGGTATCCTAGATATAGTGCATACATTCTATGAAAAATTATTTACAAATGATACATGTAATGAACAACATTCCCAGGATATATTAAGATGTGTAGAAAAACAACTGGTACCTGAAGATAGAGAATGGTGCGATGGCCCTATCTCAATAGAAGAAGTGGAGATGGCGATCAGTAGCTTAAATAAAAACAAAAGCCCAGGAGAAGATGGCCTCTCAGCTGAATTTTATCTTGCTTTTAAAGATCAACTTGCCCCCCTGTTGTTTAAATTGTATAATAGCATTGAACTTAGCCAGTTAACTCCAAAGTCACTCACAAAAGGTATAATAACTTTGGTATTCAAAAACAAGGGTGATAAGGACAAACTTGAAAATTACAGACCAATCAGTTTACTCAATACGGACTACAAAATTTTAACCAAAATCCTAGCAAATAGAATTAAAACAGTGATTGGCTCGATCGTAGGACCCACTCAAGCCTATAGTATACCGGGAAGAGACATTGCAGATACTATAGGGACCATCAGGGACACAGTCAGAATTATGTCAGCACAGGGGGGCATATTGCTGGGAGTTGACTTAGAGAAAGCTTTTGACAAAGTTGAGCATCCTTTTCTCTGGATGACGCTTGAGAAATTTGGTTTTGGACCAAAGATTATTCGGTGGATCAGACTTCTGTATAAAAATGCATACAGCTGTGTAAAGTGCAATGGGCTCCTCACCAAAGACTTCCAACTCAGAAGGTCGGTGAGACAGGGGTGCCCGCTCTCCTCTCTACTGTACAGTTTGGTAGTAGAGCCCCTGGCTTTAAAGATACAGCAGGACAAGAACATCAAAGGAGTTTTTACATCAATGGGTACAGAGATCAGAATAATGCAATATGCAGATGACATAAACATTATGGTTACCAGCGAGGACAGCATAGATAAAGTACTGCAGCATTTAAAAACCTATGAAACTGCCTCTGGAGCCAAAATAAACAAAAGCAAATCAGAGATAATGTTTTGTGGGCGGAACACGGGGGGGTAAATAAATGGGGATTTACTGAAACAGAAGATTCTAGAGAAATATTGGGTGTGTTTATTGGTAAAAATGAAGGGCAAGCCAGGGACAGAACATGGGTGAAAGTGTTAAAAAAAGTGAATGGAGTGTTAAATCTGTGGAGAGGGAGGGGGCTTAATCTGAGGGGTAAGGTTATTGTAACTAATGCTCTGATACTGTCAAAAATTAATCATGTTTTGGGAAGCTGTGAGCTGCCGAGTTGGGCACTGAATGCGCTAAACAAGGCCATCTCCTCATTTCTCTGGAGGGGCAAGGGAAATCTGATCGCTCACAGGGTGTTAATTGCAAATAAAAGGGAGGGGGGATTAGGACTAATTGACATAAGTGCCAAAAAAGATGCACTGAGGGTAAAACTGATTAGCAAGTTCTTGGATTCGACCAGGCAGCACCCATGGGAAGACTCACTGGCTGGTTGTCTGGCAGAGTATGGGGAAAAGGACGCATACAACCTGTGTACCTTCTTCCCCGGGAAAACCCATGGTGCCTTGCCGGGATTCTACCGTGAGGTGCTAGAGGCATGGGGCAAGTTTCTGCCCCACCTTAAGCCAGAGTGCAGTGAGAAAGAGCATGTGTTGCAGTTACCTTTCCTTTCAAACCCCTGCTTTACTCATCATGGGAAGTGTCTGGTCAGCAGACACTTGGTGGCTGCTGGTCTGACAAGGGTGGGTCAGGTTGTAGATAGTAAAGGGAACTTTGACCTTGAGAAAGTGTTGGAGAGAATGAGATTCCTCAAGGTCAAATATAGAAAACAACAAATTGCAACACTGGGTGACAGGTTTGAGCAGAGTCTCCTGCCTGAGTGGAGGGGCCTGCTCCAAAAGAGTAACTGTAAGAAGCAGGACAATGCCTTGAGTTTCCTCCTGTGCCTCGGAGACAGGACCATGAACACTGTAACTGTTAAGACAAAGATCTGGTATATGCTCGCTATTTCCAAAATTGTGAAGAGACCAGCCTCAGAAAGAGTCTGGAAAGGGATTTTTCCCACTTATGAAATCAGCACCATCTGGAAAAACATAAACATTTCCTATATGACATCAAACATTTTTCATTTGGATTTCAGAATAAGGCACAGAAGGATTTTCACTGGCATTGTCCTGCATCAAATCCACAAGAATGTGTATCAGAGACAATGTGCGGTATGTAGATTAGAAGATGAGGATATTGAGCACCTGCTTCTTAGGTGCACATCCCTCACTGCACACAGGGAAAGGGTCAAGACTCTCCTCACTGACCACTGTGGCCTGGATGAACTCACAGAGGCCCAATGGGACTGGACTTCAGGGGAAGGCTCAAAAGAGAAACAATCTATTAATTAACACGGTCCTGGCTTTTGCAAGGAATGCAGCCTGGATGAGGAGGAATTTTGCTCTCTATGAGAACAAGGACATAAGTACTGAAAGACTTTTTGCGAACATCTTAAAGGCACACTTGAGGCTGCTGTATGCCGCAGATAATGAACTCTTCAAGAGCTGTTTCATGACACATACAACCTTGCTGCATGAAGTGAATGGGAAGACATTAGCCTTTGCCTTCTAAGGGTAAGGAGGAAAGAAGGGTGTTTTGTGCAATTTGAATGATGTGGGAATTTATCATCATGAGCACCAATGGTTTTGGGGTGTTTTGATAATAATGATGCATACAGAGGTGCTTACTCATTTTTAATGTTTGGTAGATTAAGTGACTATTACATTAAGATAGATTCTCGTGGTGTGTCTAAGCTTTGCACTTTAACTTACTCGGGTTCCTGTTATTGTGAACAATTTTGCCTCAGAGTAAGGGTAAGTCAGACAAAATTTTTGTCCGCTCTTTGGTGTTTGGTCCCTAAGTATGTTTTGTTGTTTTAGAGTCAAGTCCCAATTTGTTTGAAAATCTTTTTGTCTTACACAATCCTTTTTTCAGTGTTTTTTTTTCAGTGTTTTTGACTAATATGTTGTAAATAATGTAAAGATGCTTTGAAAAATGATATTTTCATAATAAAAGATAAAAAAAAAAAACACGCCCGATCTCGTCCGATCTCGGAAGCTAAGCAGGGTCGGGCCTGGTTAGTACTTGGATGGGAGACCGCCTGGGAATACCAGGTGCTGTAAGCTTTTTCATGTAGGAAGATTTATTTTGTCACAATATAACAGGTTATAGAGTAAAATTGACTTTGTAACTCCCTTCTGCTACATAGCAGACAATATATATTACAATAGAAGCAATTATAAAAAATGGTAAACAGAAATAAACTGCCATCACTGGAGCAGTGCTGAGGATGAACTAGAGTTTAAGAGTCTGATTGCTTGGGGGGAAAAGCTGCTCTGCAGTCTGGTGGTGCGGCAGCTGAAACTTCTATATATCTTCCCAGAAGGCAGCAGGGTGAACAGGCTGTGGCTGGCTGGGTACCGTCCTTTAGTCGAGAAGCCGTCATTGAACAGGGGAGGGGGTCTACGCCACCACTTATCCCCCACTTACAATGCTGTCCTTTCATCACTTCCCAGGAAACTCAACAAACGTAACCTATTGGCCTCAGGTGAAGATACCAACGATGGTCGTTCAGTCTTGGCCACAGGTAGTCTTAACGACTGTAACGACTGTCGTCACAGCAACAAGGAACACTAACGAACCAGCAGTATCGACGATCCTGGCAAACGACCCCACTGAGGTTAAATAGCTGAGTTTCCCTGCCAGTCAGTCAGAACTGAAGAAGTCCTTTGGATGAGGGACGAAACGTCTTCCAGTCTCTTCAACCAAGTCCAGTTGCCCTTGACTTTAACCTTCGTTGGATAACTATGACCTGGATGACTGAGAATCTTCACAGACGTACTGTCCTTTAGTATCCTTTGGGCTCTGCAGGCACCTCACCTCACTGATATCACTGATGTTCAGGAGATGGGTACCAATGATCTTCTGAGCAGTTTGAATCCCCTGCTGCAGAGCCCTCCGGTCCTGGGCCGTGCACATCCCATGCCAGCTTGCGACTTTCCCAGTCAGGATGCTTTCTATTGCTCCTCTGTAAACGCTGACAAGAACTAGGTAAGGGAATTTGGCCTTCTTAAGCTTCCTCAAGAATTTTTTTTTTTTTTCTGAGCTTTCTTCACCAGCATGGAGATGTGAGGTGACCATGTCAGGTTCTCTGTGATGCTGATTCTCAATTAAGCCTATTATTGGATCATTATTACTGATTTTCATTATGTAAGCACATAAATTATTACATTTTTTTTCATATACTTTATTGATGCCCAAGGGGAAAGTTTTTGTTCTCTGCATTTAAAACATCCTAGCGGATAGGGAGCAGTTACGGGTTCAGGTCATGTCAGTTACGTTGCTCAGGGGCAGCTTTGGCAATGGCCCATGTTGTACTAGATATGGTGACCCTCCAAATCCCAAAACAAGTCCCCACGGGCTGCCGCCCTTTTTATTGATTATATTGAATGATATTATAATTATTATTATACAATAATAATTTTTAATTCAAAGTCCAGGGACAAGCTGCTTCAGTGAAGAGGCAGCAGCCCCCTCTGATTTTTATAAAGAGAAGAGGAAAAGCTTACAGTCACAGCACACCAACATCAAAACCTCATCCCAACTGTCAAGTATGGTGGAGGGGGAATCATGGTTTGGCGCTGCTTCTGGGCCTGGAATGGTTATAATCGACGGAAAAATGTCTGCCAATTGAAGCTCAACAGAAGATGGGTGGACTGGGAAGACTGTCTAGATATCCTTCTTGTCAGAGTAAAGAGTAAGAAAAGAGTAGGAGCAAAAGATACATTCTTAGTGTTGGCTTCTTGTCCCTCTCCATATAAAGAGCCTTTTTGTGGGTTGGTTCTTCGCTTACGGCCATACCACCCTGAACACGCCCGATCTCGTCCGATCTCGGAAGCTAAGCAGGGTCGGGCCTGGTTAGTACTTGGATGGGAGACCGCCTGGGAATACCAGGTGCTGTAAGCTTTTTCATGTAGGAAGATTTATTTTGTCACAATATAACAGGTTATAGAGTAAAATTGACTTTGTAACTCCCTTCTGCTACATAGCAGACATATATATTACAATAGAAGCAATTATAAAAAATGGTAAACAGAAATAAACTGCCATCACTGGAGCAGTGCTGAGGATGAACTAGAGTTTAAGAGTCTGATTGCTTGGGGGGAAAAGCTGCTCTGCAGTCTGGTGGTGCGGCAGCTGAAACTTCTATATATCTTCCCAGAAGGCAGCAGGGTGAACAGGCTGTGGCTGGCTGGGTACCGTCCTTTAGTCGAGAAGCCGTCATTGAACAGGGGAGGGGGTCTACGCCACCACTTATCCCCCACTTACAATGCTGTCCTTTCATCACTTCCCAGGAAACTCAACAAACGTAACCTATTGGCCTCAGGTGAAGATACCAACGATGGTCGTTCAGTCTTGGCCACAGGTAGTCTTAACGACTGTAACGACTGTCGTCACAGCAACAAGGAACACTAACGAACCAGCAGTATCGACGATCCTGGCAAACGACCCCACTGAGGTTAAATAGCTGAGTTTCCCTGCCAGTCAGTCAGAACTGAAGAAGTCCTTTGGATGAGGGACGAAACGTCTTCCAGTCTCTTCAACCAAGTCCAGTTGCCCTTGACTTTAACCTTCGTTGGATAACTATGACCTGGATGACTGAGAATCTTCACAGACGTACTGTCCTTTAGTATCCTTTGGGCTCTGCAGGCACCTCACCTCACTGATATCACTGATGTTCAGGAGATGGGTACCAATGATCTTCTGAGCAGTTTGAATCCCCTGCTGCAGAGCCCTCCGGTCCTGGGCCGTGCACATCCCATGCCAGCTTGCGACTTTCCCAGTCAGGATGCTTTCTATTGCTCCTCTGTAAACGCTGACAAGAACTAGGTAAGGGAATTTGGCCTTCTTAAGCTTCCTCAAGAATTTTTTTTTTTTTTTCTGAGCTTTCTTCACCAGCATGGAGATGTGAGGTGACCATGTCAGGTTCTCTGTGATGCTGATTCTCAATTAAGCCTATTATTGGATCATTATTACTGATTTTCATTATGTAAGCACATAAATTATTACATTTTTTTTCATATACTTTATTGATGCCCAAGGGGAAAGTTTTTGTTCTCTGCATTTAAAACATCCTAGCGGATAGGGAGCAGTTACGGGTTCAGGTCATGTCAGTTACGTTGCTCAGGGGCAGCTTTGGCAATGGCCCATGTTGTACTAGATATGGTGACCCTCCAAATCCCAAAACAAGTCCCCACGGGCTGCCGCCCTTTTTATTGATTATATTGAATGATATTATAATTATTATTATACAATAATAATTTTTAATTCAAAGTCCAGGGACAAGCTGCTTCAGTGAAGAGGCAGCAGCCCCCTCTGATTTTTATAAAGAGAAGAGGAAAAGCTTACAGTCACAGCACACCAACATCAAAACCTCATCCCAACTGTCAAGTATGGTGGAGGGGGAATCATGGTTTGGCGCTGCTTCTGGGCCTGGAATGGTTATAATCGACGGAAAAATGTCTGCCAATTGAAGCTCAACAGAAGATGGGTGGACTGGGAAGACTGTCTAGATATCCTTCTTGTCAGAGTAAAGAGTAAGAAAAGAGTAGGAGCAAAAGATACATTCTTAGTGTTGGCTTCTTGTCCCTCTCCATATAAAGAGCCTTTTTGTGGGTTGGTTCTTCGCTTACGGCCATACCACCCTGAACACCCCTACAGTGTGTGAGAAAGTGGACTGGTCTCTTTTGAAGGGCGTGGCAGAGGAGGATTTTGTTTGTTTGACTGTGTGCTTTTTCTTTGATGTAAGTTTCTGTGGAGATTTTTCTTTTGTTTTTCTCCTTTTTTTGTTTGCGGTGTGTCCCCCAGCAGTGCTTCACTGTTTGGGGGAACATAAATCGTTTTTCTCCCTGAGTTTTGTGAACTTTAAAAGCTAAAGCGGATAGACAAAATGGCGGATACAGCAAGTGTAAAAGTGACAAACATACAGAAGAATGGCCATGGTAAACTGGTCAACAGCAAGGACATTAATCAAGTGAGCAATGAAATGGTGGGAAAGAAATACGAGAAGGAACTGACCGTCTGTGTGGAGCTACAGGGCAGCGACAAGGTCTCCACGTCTGAACTGATGAGAACGGTGAGACTTCTGTGCGGTGGGCTGATGGCATGCAGAGCGACGGGGGAAGGAAAATATGAGATGACCATGAACCATCCGGAAGGGAAGAAACGACTGCTGGAGGGTCTGAAAATCGGGGATGTCAACGTCTTTGCAAAGGAGCTGAGCAACAACGAGCTGGTGGTGTCTTTTCTAAATCTGCCAGCCTACGTCACAGATGAGGACATCTTGGAGAAACTCAAAGGCTGGGGAGTCTCGGCCACCTCTCCCATAAAGCGTAGGATGTGGCCAGGGACTACAATTGCTGACGGGACTCGCTTCATGAGAGTAAAATTCAACAAACAGGTACAATCACTGCCATATTCGGCTAAGTTTGAGACTGTCTCAGGAACAGAGTTTTTTCGGGTAATACATGACAGACAGGTTAAGGTGTGTAGACTTTGCATTCAGCCGGGCCACGTCCTGCGGGAGTGTCCGGAATTCTATTGCCATAAGTGTGGCGAGCAGGGGCATTATGCCAGAGAGTGTCACGGTAGGACTGCACAAAAGTGCTCTTTATGCCACAATTTAATGACAGAGTGCATCTGTAATCAGAGTGATGAGGAGGGTGGTGTTCTTTCTGAGCTGGGGCACGAATCTCTTCCCTGTACTGTGATGAGAGCTGAGAGAGGAGAGGGTGAAATGAGTGCATCAGAGGTGGAAGATGTGGCTCATCAGAACAAGTGGGCAGACCCGGGTGCAGAGGCTGAAAGTCAGCCCGCTGCAGGGGAAGCTCTGGTTGGCAAAGGCAAAGTGATCCCACAGCTGGAGTCCAGTTGGGAGGGTGTAACTCTGGATAGACACGCAGTGAGTCCAGAAAGAGAGAGTGGACAGGCTGTGTTTGTAAAAGAGTCTGCTCTGGAAAACAATGTAAGTCCTGTGGTCATCCCAGAAGATGCAAGTACACCAGATGAGGCACAATCCTCCGGGTTACCGTGCGCTCAGCCGGAGCCTTCTCAGTCTGACTCCTCTCAGCTGGAGCCTTCTCAGTCTGACTCCTCTCAGCTAAAACCCTCAAATCAGCAGCGCACAGTTTTCATATTCCCTGGAATAGATGATGATGATTCGGGCACCAGCTCAGAAATGGAGGTTACCCAATTTACCAATGTAAGGAAAAGGCACAATGAAAGGAAAAGTAGAATAAGAAATAAAAGAAACAAGGAAAAAATAGTAAGCAATAAATGACAGTCCAAATCACACTAACCTTTACTCTGCTCATGCTGCACGTGACATCTCTTAATGTCAATGGTCTCCGCACTAAAGCCAAAATAGATTCCGTCTTAACAACTTTAAAGGTAGATATTTTATGTCTACAGGAAACTTGGTGGGATCAAGACAGTCTTCATTATGCAACCAAATGCTGGGATGGTCCGATTTATTCAAACTTTGGCTCAGATAAATCTTGTGGGGTGGCCATCCTTTTTAAAGAGAATACTGTTGCAAATATAAATGAAATATAAAGATGATCAAGGTAGAGTTCTAATTATAGACTTCTCTACAAATAGTGAGGAGTACAGAATTATAAATGTATATGCAGCAAACAGTGAGGGTGATAGAAAACTATTGTTTATCAGCTTAAAGAGATGGGTTTGTAAAAATGTGATGATTACGGGTGATTTCAATGTGGCATTGACAAAATGCGATGTTTCTATAAACAATACATTTAAAAATGATTGTAGTAGAACAGCATTAAGGAATTTAATAGATGAACACAACCTAGTGGAAGTATGGAGAGTGTTAAATCCTGCAGAGAGGGCATTCTCCAGAAGGCAGGTAGTAATGGGAGTCATGAGACAGTCCAGAGTTGATCTCTGTTTGGCCTCCTCTGGTGCAGTTAAAACTATGAATAATCTACGGTATGTGTTCAACAAGTGGAGTGACCATGCATATTTATGCTGGCAATTGGGATATGCCAGAGGAGCTAAAGGTGGGGGCACCTGGTGCTTCAACACCAGCCTCTTGGAAGACTCTTCGTTTAGGGAGAAGATTAAGAAATTGTTATGTAATATAACTGAAGAATTAGATGTAGAAGAAAATCATATTGAAAGATGGGATGGCATAAAGAAACGAGTTAAAAGGTCCTGCATTAACTATAGTAAAAGAAAGAGGTGGGTGGAAGACACGGAAGAGAGATCTTTAAGAGATCTCCTTTCAAAAGAATTGTTTTTATTGGATCAACACCCAAAGAGAAATTGTGAAAAGTATGAGATGTATAAAGCAAAACTCGATGACATTGAACAAAAAAGATGTAGAGGTGCTGCCATCAGAAGCAGAGTTAAAAATGTTTTGGAGGGGGAGAAGTGTACTGCTTTCTTCCTTGGACTAGAAAAGAAAAAACAAAATAAAGCAGTCTTTGCACAACTTAAAAACAATGCAGGTGAGGTAACCACTGAGCAAGAAGGTATCCTAGATATAGTGCATACATTCTATGAAAAATTATTTACAAATGATACATGTAATGAACAACATTCCCAGGATATATTAAGATGTGTAGAAAAACAACTGGTACCTGAAGATAGAGAATGGTGCGATGGCCCTATCTCAATAGAAGAAGTGGAGATGGCGATCAGTAGCTTAAATAAAAACAAAAGCCCAGGAGAAGATGGCCTCTCAGCTGAATTTTATCTTGCTTTTAAAGATCAACTTGCCCCCCTGTTGTTTAAATTGTATAATAGCATTGAACTTAGCCAGTTAACTCCAAAGTCACTCACAAAAGGTATAATAACTTTGGTATTCAAAAACAAGGGTGATAAGGACAAACTTGAAAATTACAGACCAATCAGTTTACTCAATACGGACTACAAAATTTTAACCAAAATCCTAGCAAATAGAATTAAAACAGTGATTGGCTCGATCGTAGGACCCACTCAAGCCTATAGTATACCGGGAAGAGACATTGCAGATACTATAGGGACCATCAGGGACACAGTCAGAATTATGTCAGCACAGGGGGGCATATTGCTGGGAGTTGACTTAGAGAAAGCTTTTGACAAAGTTGAGCATCCTTTTCTCTGGATGACGCTTGAGAAATTTGGTTTTGGACCAAAGATTATTCGGTGGATCAGACTTCTGTATAAAAATGCATACAGCTGTGTAAAGTGCAATGGGCTCCTCACCAAAGACTTCCAACTCAGAAGGTCGGTGAGACAGGGGTGCCCGCTCTCCTCTCTACTGTACAGTTTGGTAGTAGAGCCCCTGGCTTTAAAGATACAGCAGGACAAGAACATCAAAGGAGTTTTTACATCAATGGGTACAGAGATCAGAATAATGCAATATGCAGATGACATAAACATTATGGTTACCAGCGAGGACAGCATAGATAAAGTACTGCAGCATTTAAAAACCTATGAAACTGCCTCTGGAGCCAAAATAAACAAAAGCAAATCAGAGATAATGTTTTGTGGGCGGAACACGGGGGGGTAAATAAATGGGGATTTACTGAAACAGAAGATTCTAGAGAAATATTGGGTGTGTTTATTGGTAAAAATGAAGGGCAAGCCAGGGACAGAACATGGGTGAAAGTGTTAAAAAAAGTGAATGGAGTGTTAAATCTGTGGAGAGGGAGGGGGCTTAATCTGAGGGGTAAGGTTATTGTAACTAATGCTCTGATACTGTCAAAAATTAATCATGTTTTGGGAAGCTGTGAGCTGCCGAGTTGGGCACTGAATGCGCTAAACAAGGCCATCTCCTCATTTCTCTGGAGGGGCAAGGGAAATCTGATCGCTCACAGGGTGTTAATTGCAAATAAAAGGGAGGGGGGATTAGGACTAATTGACATAAGTGCCAAAAAAGATGCACTGAGGGTAAAACTGATTAGCAAGTTCTTGGATTCGACCAGGCAGCACCCATGGGAAGACTCACTGGCTGGTTGTCTGGCAGAGTATGGGGAAAAGGACGCATACAACCTGTGTACCTTCTTCCCCGGGAAAACCCATGGTGCCTTGCCGGGATTCTACCGTGAGGTGCTAGAGGCATGGGGCAAGTTTCTGCCCCACCTTAAGCCAGAGTGCAGTGAGAAAGAGCATGTGTTGCAGTTACCTTTCCTTTCAAACCCCTGCTTTACTCATCATGGGAAGTGTCTGGTCAGCAGACACTTGGTGGCTGCTGGTCTGACAAGGGTGGGTCAGGTTGTAGATAGTAAAGGGAACTTTGACCTTGAGAAAGTGTTGGAGAGAATGAGATTCCTCAAGGTCAAATATAGAAAACAACAAATTGCAACACTGGGTGACAGGTTTGAGCAGAGTCTCCTGCCTGAGTGGAGGGGCCTGCTCCAAAAGAGTAACTGTAAGAAGCAGGACAATGCCTTGAGTTTCCTCCTGTGCCTCGGAGACAGGACCATGAACACTGTAACTGTTAAGACAAAGATCTGGTATATGCTCGCTATTTCCAAAATTGTGAAGAGACCAGCCTCAGAAAGAGTCTGGAAAGGGATTTTTCCCATTATGAAATCAGCACCATCTGGAAAAACATAAACATTTCCTATATGACATCAAACATTTTTCATTTGGATTTCAGAATAAGGCACAGAAGGATTTTCACTGGCATTGTCCTGCATCAAATCCACAAGAATGTGTATCAGAGACAATGTGCGGTATGTAGATTAGAAGATGAGGATATTGAGCACCTGCTTCTTAGGTGCACATCCCTCACTGCACACAGGGAAAGGGTCAAGACTCTCCTCACTGACCACTGTGGCCTGGATGAACTCACAGAGGCCCAATGGGACTGGACTTATCTGTTTGGACTTCAGGGGAAGGCTCAAAAGAGAAACAATCTATTAATTAACACGGTCCTGGCTTTTGCAAGGAATGCAGCCTGGATGAGGAGGAATTTTGCTCTCTATGAGAACAAGGACATAAGTACTGAAAGACTTTTTGCGAACATCTTAAAGGCACACTTGAGGCTGCTGTATGCCGCAGATAATGAACTCTTCAAGAGCTGTTTCATACAACCTTGCTGCATGAAGTGAATGGGAAGACATTAGCCTTTGCCTTCTAAGGGTAAGGAGGAAAGAAGGGTGTTTTGTGCAATTTGAATGATGTGGGAATTTATCATCATGAGCACCAATGGTTTTGGGGTGTTTTGATAATAATGATGCATACAGAGGTGCTTACTCATTTTTAATGTTTGGTAGATTAAGTGACTATTACATTAAGATAGATTCTCGTGGTGTGTCTAAGCTTTGCACTTTAACTTACTCGGGTTCCTGTTATTGTGAACAATTTTGCCTCAGAGTAAGGGTAAGTCAGACAAAATTTTTGTCCGCTCTTTGGTGTTTGGTCCCTAAGTATGTTTTGTTGTTTTAGAGTCAAGTCCCAATTTGTTTGAAAATCTTTTTGTCTTACACAATCCTTTTTTCAGTGTTTTTTTTTCAGTGTTTTTGACTAATATGTTGTAAATAATGTAAAGATGCTTTGAAAAATGATATTTTCATAATAAAAGATAAAAAAAAAAAACACGCCCGATCTCGTCCGATCTCGGAAGCTAAGCAGGGTCGGGCCTGGTTAGTACTTGGATGGGAGACCGCCTGGGAATACCAGGTGCTGTAAGCTTTTTCATGTAGGAAGATTTATTTTGTCACAATATAACAGGTTATAGAGTAAAATTGACTTTGTAACTCCCTTCTGCTACATAGCAGACAATATATATTACAATAGAAGCAATTATAAAAAATGGTAAACAGAAATAAACTGCCATCACTGGAGCAGTGCTGAGGATGAACTAGAGTTTAAGAGTCTGATTGCTTGGGGGGAAAAGCTGCTCTGCAGTCTGGTGGTGCGGCAGCTGAAACTTCTATATATCTTCCCAGAAGGCAGCAGGGTGAACAGGCTGTGGCTGGCTGGGTACCGTCCTTTAGTCGAGAAGCCGTCATTGAACAGGGGAGGGGGTCTACGCCACCACTTATCCCCCACTTACAATGCTGTCCTTTCATCACTTCCCAGGAAACTCAACAAACGTAACCTATTGGCCTCAGGTGAAGATACCAACGATGGTCGTTCAGTCTTGGCCACAGGTAGTCTTAACGACTGTAACGACTGTCGTCACAGCAACAAGGAACACTAACGAACCAGCAGTATCGACGATCCTGGCAAACGACCCCACTGAGGTTAAATAGCTGAGTTTCCCTGCCAGTCAGTCAGAACTGAAGAAGTCCTTTGGATGAGGGACGAAACGTCTTCCAGTCTCTTCAACCAAGTCCAGTTGCCCTTGACTTTAACCTTCGTTGGATAACTATGACCTGGATGACTGAGAATCTTCACAGACGTACTGTCCTTTAGTATCCTTTGGGCTCTGCAGGCACCTCACCTCACTGATATCACTGATGTTCAGGAGATGGGTACCAATGATCTTCTGAGCAGTTTGAATCCCCTGCTGCAGAGCCCTCCGGTCCTGGGCCGTGCACATCCCATGCCAGCTTGCGACTTTCCCAGTCAGGATGCTTTCTATTGCTCCTCTGTAAACGCTGACAAGAACTAGGTAAGGGAATTTGGCCTTCTTAAGCTTCCTCAAGAATTTTTTTTTTTTTTCTGAGCTTTCTTCACCAGCATGGAGATGTGAGGTGACCATGTCAGGTTCTCTGTGATGCTGATTCTCAATTAAGCCTATTATTGGAGCATTATTACTGATTTTCATTATGTAAGCACATAAATTATTACATTTTTTTTCATATACTTTATTGATGCCCAAGGGGAAAGTTTTTGTTCTCTGCATTTAAAACATCCTAGCGGATAGGGAGCAGTTACGGGTTCAGGTCATGTCAGTTACGTTGCTCAGGGGCAGCTTTGGCAATGGCCCATGTTGTACTAGATATGGTGACCCTCCAAATCCCAAAACAAGTCCCCACGGGCTGCCGCCCTTTTTATTGATTATATTGAATGATATTATAATTATTATTATACAATAATAATTTTTAATTCAAAGTCCAGGGACAAGCTGCTTCAGTGAAGAGGCAGCAGCCCCCTCTGATTTTTATAAAGAGAAGAGGAAAAGCTTACAGTCACAGCACACCAACATCAAAACCTCATCCCAACTGTCAAGTATGGTGGAGGGGGAATCATGGTTTGGCGCTGCTTCTGGGCCTGGAATGGTTATAATCGACGGAAAAATGTCTGCCAATTGAAGCTCAACAGAAGATGGGTGGACTGGGAAGACTGTCTAGATATCCTTCTTGTCAGAGTAAAGAGTAAGAAAAGAGTAGGAGCAAAAGATACATTCTTAGTGTTGGCTTCTTGTCCCTCTCCATATAAAGAGCCTTTTTGTGGGTTGGTTCTTCGCTTACGGCCATACCACCCTGAACACCCCTACAGTGTGTGAGAAAGTGGACTGGTCTCTTTTGAAGGGCGTGGCAGAGGAGGATTTTGTTTGTTTGACTGTGTGCTTTTTCTTTGATGTAAGTTTCTGTGGAGATTTTTCTTTTGTTTTTCTCCTTTTTTTGTTTGCGGTGTGTCCCCCAGCAGTGCTTCACTGTTTGGGGGAACATAAATCGTTTTTCTCCCTGAGTTTTGTGAACTTTAAAAGCTAAAGCGGATAGACAAAATGGCGGATACAGCAAGTGTAAAAGTGACAAACATACAGAAGAATGGCCATGGTAAACTGGTCAACAGCAAGGACATTAATCAAGTGAGCAATGAAATGGTGGGAAAGAAATACGAGAAGGAACTGACCGTCTGTGTGGAGCTACAGGGCAGCGACAAGGTCTCCACGTCTGAACTGATGAGAACGGTGAGACTTCTGTGCGGTGGGCTGATGGCATGCAGAGCGACGGGGGAAGGAAAATATGAGATGACCATGAACCATCCGGAAGGGAAGAAACGACTGCTGGAGGGTCTGAAAATCGGGGATGTCAACGTCTTTGCAAAGGAGCTGAGCAACAACGAGCTGGTGGTGTCTTTTCTAAATCTGCCAGCCTACGTCACAGATGAGGACATCTTGGAGAAACTCAAAGGCTGGGGAGTCTCGGCCACCTCTCCCATAAAGCGTAGGATGTGGCCAGGGACTACAATTGCTGACGGGACTCGCTTCATGAGAGTAAAATTCAACAAACAGGTACAATCACTGCCATATTCGGCTAAGTTTGAGACTGTCTCAGGAACAGAGTTTTTTCGGGTAATACATGACAGACAGGTTAAGGTGTGTAGACTTTGCATTCAGCCGGGCCACGTCCTGCGGGAGTGTCCGGAATTCTATTGCCATAAGTGTGGCGAGCAGGGGCATTATGCCAGAGAGTGTCACGGTAGGACTGCACAAAAGTGCTCTTTATGCCACAATTTAATGACAGAGTGCATCTGTAATCAGAGTGATGAGGAGGGTGGTGTTCTTTCTGAGCTGGGGCACGAATCTCTTCCCTGTACTGTGATGAGAGCTGAGAGAGGAGAGGGTGAAATGAGTGCATCAGAGGTGGAAGATGTGGCTCATCAGAACAAGTGGGCAGACCCGGGTGCAGAGGCTGAAAGTCAGCCCGCTGCAGGGGAAGCTCTGGTTGGCAAAGGCAAAGTGATCCCACAGCTGGAGTCCAGTTGGGAGGGTGTAACTCTGGATAGACACGCAGTGAGCCCAGAAAGAGAGAGTGGACAGGCTGTGTTTGTAAAAGAGTCCGCTCTGGAAAACAATATAAGTCCTGTGGTTATCCCAGAAGATGCAAGTACACCAGATGAGGCACAATCCTCCGGGTTACCGTGCGCTCAGCCGGAGCCTTCTCAGCTGGAGCCTTCTCAGCTGGAGCCTTCTCAGTCTGACTCCTCTCAGCTAAAACCCTCAAATCAGCAGCGCACAGTTTTCATATTCCCTGGAATAGATGATGATGATTCGGGCACCAGCTCAGAAATGGAGGTTACCCAATTTACCAATGTAAGGAAAAGGCACAATGAAAGGAAAAGTAGAATAAGAAATAAAAGAAACAAGGAAAAAATAGTAAGCAATAAATGACAGTCCAAATCACACTAACCTTTACTCTGCTCATGCTGCACGTGACATCTCTTAATGTCAATGGTCTCCGCACTAAAGCCAAAATAGATTCCGTCTTAACAACTTTAAAGGTAGATATTTTATGTCTACAGGAAACTTGGTGGGATCAAGACAGTCTTCATTATGCAACCAAATGCTGGGATGGTCCGATTTATTCAAACTTTGGCTCAGATAAATCTTGTGGGGTGGCCATCCTTTTTAAAGAGAATACTGTTGCAAATATAAATGAAATATAAAGATGATCAAGGTAGAGTTCTAATTATAGACTTCTCTACAAATAGTGAGGAGTACAGAATTATAAATGTATATGCAGCAAACAGAGAGGGTGATAGAAAACTATTGTTTATCAGCTTAAAGAGATGGGTTTGTAAAAATGTGATGATTACGGGTGATTTCAATGTGGCATTGACAAAATGCGATGTTTCTATAAACAATACATTTAAAAATGATTGTAGTAGAACAGCATTAAGGAATTTAATAGATGAACACAACCTAGTGGAAGTATGGAGAGTGTTAAATCCTGCAGAGAGGGCATTCTCCAGAAGGCAGGTAGTAATGGGAGTCATGAGACAGTCCAGAGTTGATCTCTGTTTGGCCTCCTCTGGTGCAGTTAAAACTATGAATAATCTACGGTATGTGTTCAACAAGTGGAGTGACCATGCATATTTATGCTGGCAATTGGGATATGCCAGAGGAGCTAAAGGTGGGGGCACCTGGTGCTTCAACACCAGCCTCTTGGAAGACTCTTCGTTTAGGGAGAAGATTAAGAAATTGTTATGTAATATAACTGAAGAATTAGATGTAGAAGAAAATCATATTGAAAGATGGGATGGCATAAAGAAACGAGTTAAAAGGTCCTGCATTAACTATAGTAAAAGAAAGAGGTGGGTGGAAGACACGGAAGAGAGATCTTTAAGAGATCTCCTTTCAAAAGAATTGTTTTTATTGGATCAACACCCAAAGAGAAATTGTGAAAAGTATGAGATGTATAAAGCAAAACTCGATGACATTGAACAAAAAAGATGTAGAGGTGCTGCCATCAGAAGCAGAGTTAAAAATGTTTTGGAGGGGGAGAAGTGTACTGCTTTCTTCCTTGGACTAGAAAAGAAAAAACAAAATAAAGCAGTCTTTGCACAACTTAAAAACAATGCAGGTGAGGTAACCACTGAGCAAGAAGGTATCCTAGATATAGTGCATACATTCTATGAAAAATTATTTACAAATGATACATGTAATGAACAACATTCCCAGGATATATTAAGATGTGTAGAAAAACAACTGGTACCTGAAGATAGAGAATGGTGCGATGGCCCTATCTCAATAGAAGAAGTGGAGATGGCGATCAGTAGCTTAAATAAAAACAAAAGCCCAGGAGAAGATGGCCTCTCAGCTGAATTTTATCTTGCTTTTAAAGATCAACTTGCCCCCCTGTTGTTTAAATTGTATAATAGCATTGAACTTAGCCAGTTAACTCCAAAGTCACTCACAAAAGGTATAATAACTTTGGTATTCAAAAACAAGGGTGATAAGGACAAACTTGAAAATTACAGACCAATCAGTTTACTCAATACGGACTACAAAATTTTAACCAAAATCCTAGCAAATAGAATTAAAACAGTGATTGGCTCGATCGTAGGACCCACTCAAGCCTATAGTATACCGGGAAGAGACATTGCAGATACTATAGGGACCATCAGGGACACAGTCAGAATTATGTCAGCACAGGGGGGCATATTGCTGGGAGTTGACTTAGAGAAAGCTTTTGACAAAGTTGAGCATCCTTTTCTCTGGATGACGCTTGAGAAATTTGGTTTTGGACCAAAGATTATTCGGTGGATCAGACTTCTGTATAAAAATGCATACAGCTGTGTAAAGTGCAATGGGCTCCTCACCAAAGACTTCCAACTCAGAAGGTCGGTGAGACAGGGGTGCCCGCTCTCCTCTCTACTGTACAGTTTGGTAGTAGAGCCCCTGGCTTTAAAGATACAGCAGGACAAGAACATCAAAGGAGTTTTTACATCAATGGGTACAGAGATCAGAATAATGCAATATGCAGATGACATAAACATTATGGTTACCAGCGAGGACAGCATAGATAAAGTACTGCAGCATTTAAAAACCTATGAAACTGCCTCTGGAGCCAAAATAAACAAAAGCAAATCAGAGATAATGTTTTGTGGGCGGAACACGGGGGGGTAAATAAATGGGGATTTACTGAAACAGAAGATTCTAGAGAAATATTGGGTGTGTTTATTGGTAAAAATGAAGGGCAAGCCAGGGACAGAACATGGGTGAAAGTGTTAAAAAAAGTGAATGGAGTGTTAAATCTGTGGAGAGGGAGGGGGCTTAATCTGAGGGGTAAGGTTATTGTAACTAATGCTCTGATACTGTCAAAAATTAATCATGTTTTGGGAAGCTGTGAGCTGCCGAGTTGGGCACTGAATGCGCTAAACAAGGCCATCTCCTCATTTCTCTGGAGGGGCAAGGGAAATCTGATCGCTCACAGGGTGTTAATTGCAAATAAAAGGGAGGGGGGATTAGGACTAATTGACATAAGTGCCAAAAAAGATGCACTGAGGGTAAAACTGATTAGCAAGTTCTTGGATTCGACCAGGCAGCACCCATGGGAAGACTCACTGGCTGGTTGTCTGGCAGAGTATGGGGAAAAGGACGCATACAACCTGTGTACCTTCTTCCCCGGGAAAACCCATGGTGCCTTGCCGGGATTCTACCGTGAGGTGCTAGAGGCATGGGGCAAGTTTCTGCCCCACCTTAAGCCAGAGTGCAGTGAGAAAGAGCATGTGTTGCAGTTACCTTTCCTTTCAAACCCCTGCTTTACTCATCATGGGAAGTGTCTGGTCAGCAGACACTTGGTGGCTGCTGGTCTGACAAGGGTGGGTCAGGTTGTAGATAGTAAAGGGAACTTTGACCTTGAGAAAGTGTTGGAGAGAATGAGATTCCTCAAGGTCAAATATAGAAAACAACAAATTGCAACACTGGGTGACAGGTTTGAGCAGAGTCTCCTGCCTGAGTGGAGGGGCCTGCTCCAAAAGAGTAACTGTAAGAAGCAGGACAATGCCTTGAGTTTCCTCCTGTGCCTCGGAGACAGGACCATGAACACTGTAACTGTTAAGACAAAGATCTGGTATATGCTCGCTATTTCCAAAATTGTGAAGAGACCAGCCTCAGAAAGAGTCTGGAAAGGGATTTTTCCCATTATGAAATCAGCACCATCTGGAAAAACATAAACATTTCCTATATGACATCAAACATTTTTCATTTGGATTTCAGAATAAGGCACAGAAGGATTTTCACTGGCATTGTCCTGCATCAAATCCACAAGAATGTGTATCAGAGACAATGTGCGGTATGTAGATTAGAAGATGAGGATATTGAGCACCTGCTTCTTAGGTGCACATCCCTCACTGCACACAGGGAAAGGGTCAAGACTCTCCTCACTGACCACTGTGGCCTGGATGAACTCACAGAGGCCCAATGGGACTGGACTTATCTGTTTGGACTTCAGGGGAAGGCTCAAAAGAGAAACAATCTATTAATTAACACGGTCCTGGCTTTTGCAAGGAATGCAGCCTGGATGAGGAGGAATTTTGCTCTCTATGAGAACAAGGACATAAGTACTGAAAGACTTTTTGCGAACATCTTAAAGGCACACTTGAGGCTGCTGTATGCCGCAGATAATGAACTCTTCAAGAGCTGTTTCATGACACATACAACCTTGCTGCATGAAGTGAATGGGAAGACATTAGCCTTTGCCTTCTAAGGGTAAGGAGGAAAGAAGGGTGTTTTGTGCAATTTGAATGATGTGGGAATTTATCATCATGAGCACCAATGGTTTTGGGGTGTTTTGATAATAATGATGCATACAGAGGTGCTTACTCATTTTTAATGTTTGGTAGATTAAGTGACTATTACATTAAGATAGATTCTCGTGGTGTGTCTAAGCTTTGCACTTTAACTTACTCGGGTTCCTGTTATTGTGAACAATTTTGCCTCAGAGTAAGGGTAAGTCAGACAAAATTTTTGTCCGCTCTTTGGTGTTTGGTCCCTAAGTATGTTTTGTTGTTTTAGAGTCAAGTCCCAATTTGTTTGAAAATCTTTTTGTCTTACACAATCCTTTTTTCAGTGTTTTTTTTTCAGTGTTTTTGACTAATATGTTGTAAATAATGTAAAGATGCTTTGAAAAATGATATTTTCATAATAAAAGATAAAAAAAAAAAAAACACGCCCGATCTCGTCCGATCTCGGAAGCTAAGCAGGGTCGGGCCTGGTTAGTACTTGGATGGGAGACCGCCTGGGAATACCAGGTGCTGTAAGCTTTTTCATGTAGGAAGATTTATTTTGTCACAATATAACAGGTTATAGAGTAAAATTGACTTTGTAACTCCCTTCTGCTACATAGCAGACAATATATATTACAATAGAAGCAATTATAAAAAATGGTAAACAGAAATAAACTGCCATCACTGGAGCAGTGCTGAGGATGAACTAGAGTTTAAGAGTCTGATTGCTTGGGGGGAAAAGCTGCTCTGCAGTCTGGTGGTGCGGCAGCTGAAACTTCTATATATCTTCCCAGAAGGCAGCAGGGTGAACAGGCTGTGGCTGGCTGGGTACCGTCCTTTAGTCGAGAAGCCGTCATTGAACAGGGGAGGGGGTCTACGCCACCACTTATCCCCCACTTACAATGCTGTCCTTTCATCACTTCCCAGGAAACTCAACAAACGTAACCTATTGGCCTCAGGTGAAGATACCAACGATGGTCGTTCAGTCTTGGCCACAGGTAGTCTTAACGACTGTAACGACTGTCGTCACAGCAACAAGGAACACTAACGAACCAGCAGTATCGACGATCCTGGCAAACGACCCCACTGAGGTTAAATAGCTGAGTTTCCCTGCCAGTCAGTCAGAACTGAAGAAGTCCTTTGGATGAGGGACGAAACGTCTTCCAGTCTCTTCAACCAAGTCCAGTTGCCCTTGACTTTAACCTTCGTTGGATAACTATGACCTGGATGACTGAGAATCTTCACAGACGTACTGTCCTTTAGTATCCTTTGGGCTCTGCAGGCACCTCACCTCACTGATATCACTGATGTTCAGGAGATGGGTACCAATGATCTTCTGAGCAGTTTGAATCCCCTGCTGCAGAGCCCTCCGGTCCTGGGCCGTGCACATCCCATGCCAGCTTGCGACTTTCCCAGTCAGGATGCTTTCTATTGCTCCTCTGTAAACGCTGACAAGAACTAGGTAAGGGAATTTGGCCTTCTTAAGCTTCCTCAAGAATTTTTTTTTTTTTTCTGAGCTTTCTTCACCAGCATGGAGATGTGAGGTGACCATGTCAGGTTCTCTGTGATGCTGATTCTCAATTAAGCCTATTATTGGATCATTATTACTGATTTTCATTATGTAAGCACATAAATTATTACATTTTTTTTCATATACTTTATTGATGCCCAAGGGGAAAGTTTTTGTTCTCTGCATTTAAAACATCCTAGCGGATAGGGAGCAGTTACGGGTTCAGGTCATGTCAGTTACATTGCTCAGGGGCAGCTTTGGCAATGGCCCATGTTGTACTAGATATGGTGACCCTCCAAATCCCAAAACAAGTCCCCACGGGCTGCCGCCCTTTTTATTGATTATATTGAATGATATTATAATTATTATTATACAATAATAATTTTTAATTCAAAGTCCAGGGACAAGCTGCTTCAGTGAAGAGGCAGCAGCCCCCTCTGATTTTTATAAAGAGAAGAGGAAAAGCTTACAGCACCTGGTATTCCCAGGCGATCCCATCCAAGTACTAACCAGGCCCGACCCTGCTTAGCTTCCGAGATCGGACGAGATCGGGCGTGTTCAGGGTGGTATGGCCGTAAGCAAATGACCTATCTGAAAAAAAGTTCTTTATAGATGTCCATCATGAACATCCACATTCACTTACATATAAACCAACCACACATACACACACACACCAGAGAGCAGGTCATACATTTATTTTGCTTGCTATTGGACCTTTTGTTCAGTTATTAATTCGGATCATAGACACCATCTTAGAGCGTAGTGACGCTGATGGCTTGGCTGTATCATAATCTGTATAATAGATTGTATACTGGCTAATTAGAATGTTTTTTTTAACAAAAGCTATCATCCCATGCACTTACAGGCGTCTCAGTGCATGTGTGCCCGTTCTCTCTGTCTCTCGCTCTCTCTCTCTCTCTCTCTCTCACACACACACACACACACACACACACACACACTCTACAGGCTAACATCACTTATTTATCAATCGTTATGGATAACAAGTTAGCCAACGTTATTAGTTAGGTAAAGACTAATTTACATAGCAAGGCTTAGCTGTACTTTTAATTTAAACAACTAAATGGATAGTAGGCGACAGCTCAGACAACATATATGGGGATGGGGATGCACCCCTGAAAAGAGATACGAAGAGAGAGACGTTTGTGTCAGAGCAGCAGAGAGAGCTGGCAGTGTGACTGCAAAGCTGATGGTGAGAGCAAAAGTCTGATCAGTGAGAAAGTAGCAGAGGGAGCTTTAATCAAAAGGACTGATGAGAAAAGTAAAAGAGCAATAGGCTAGTCCACCCCAATCTTTAAGTTCTGAGGTTTTCCCTGGTCAGGTGCTGAAAGACTACAAAGAGAAGCTGTAGGATGTCTTCTTAACTCCTCCCTGTGTCAGGCCCCCAGATGCTTCAAAAACACCACAATCATTCCTGTTCCAACAGGGCTGGTCAGAGACCTTTGGAAGGGCAGGTGCTCAAAGTATAAAAAGGGCACACGGAACAAGGATTTAAATAGGACTCTTCTCAATTCACTTCACTATTGACATAGAAATACACTGCTCAAAAAAATAAAGGGAACACTTAAACAACACAATGTAACTCCAAGTAAATCACACTTCTGTGAAATCAAACTGTCCACGTAGGAAGCAACACTGATTGACAATCAATTTCACATGCTGTTGTGTAAATGGAATAGACAACAGGTGGAAATTATAGACAATTAGCAAGACACCCCCAATAAAGGAGTGGTTCTGCAGGTGGTGACCGGTGACCACAGACCACTTCTCAGTTCCTATGCTTCCTGGCTGATGTTTTGGTCACTTTTGAATGCTGGCGGTGCTTTCACTCTAGTGGTAGCATGAGACGGAGTCTACAACCCACACAAGTGGCTCAGGTAGTGCAGCTCATCCAGGATGGCACATCAATGCGAGCTGTGGCAAGAAGGTTTGCTGTGTCTGTCAGCGTAGTGTCCAGAGCATGGAGGCGCTACCAGGAGACAGGCCAGTACATCAGGAGACGTGGAGGAGGCCGTAGGAGGGCAACAACCCAGCAGCAGGACCGCTACCTCCGCCTTTGTGCAAGGAGGAGCAGGAGGAGCACTGCCAGAGCCCTGCAAAATGACCTCCAGCAGGCCACAAATGTGCATGTGTCTGCTCAAACGGTCAGAAACAGACTCCATGAGGGTGGTATGAGGGCCCGACGTCCACAGGTGGGGGTTGTGCTTACAGCCCAATACCGTGCAGGACGTTTGGCATTTGCCAGAGAACACCAAGATTGGCAAATTCGCCACTGGCGCCCTGTGCTCTTCACAGATGAAAGCAGGTTCACACTGAGCACATGCGACAGACGTGACAGAGTCTGGAGACGCCGTGGAGAACGTTCTGCTGCCTGCAACATCCTCCAGCATGACCGGTTTGGCGGTGTGTCAGTAATGGTGTGGGGTGGCGTTTCTTCGTTGGGGCCGCACAGCCCTCCATGTGCTCGCCAGAGGTAGCCTGACTGCCATTAGGTACCGAGATGAGATCCTCAGACCCCTTGTGAGACCATATGCTGGTGCGGTTGGCCCTGGGTTCCTCCTAATGCAAGACAAGGCTAGACCTCATGTGGCTGGAGTGTGTCAGCAGTTCCTGCAAGAGGAAGGCATTGATGCTCCATCCACCAACGCCACGTTGCACCACAGACGAGGAGTTGTCGGATGCTTTAGTCCAGGTCTGGGAGGAGATCCCTCAGGAGACCATCCACCACCTCATCAGGAGCAGGCCCAGGCGTTGTAGGGAGGTCATACAGGCACGTGGAGGCCACACACACTACTACTCATTTAGACTTGTTTTAAGGACATTACATCAAAGTTGGATCGGACTGTAGTGTGGTTTTCCACTATGATTTTGAGTGTGACTCCAAATCCAGACCTCCATGGGTTTATAAATTTGATTTCCATTGACAATTTTTTTGTGATTTTGCTGTCAGCACATTCAACTATGTACAGAAAGGAGTATTTAATGAGATTATGTCATTCATTCAGATCTAGGATGTGTTATTTTAGTGTTCCCTTTATTTTTTTGAGCAGTGTATATCGTTATGTATTCCTTGTTGACACACATATACAGATGCTTCTGAATCGATACATCAGCAAATGCTGTGACAAAAAAATAAACAGGGAATACCCAACTCTAGCTTTAAAACACTGTGGGCTGACATAACAGTTTCTGTTGAGGGGTTGCTATGGATGCGGCTGCTGCTGCTGTTGTGTTGTTGCTGATCCTATTGTAGGTGATCTGTGACTAGAGATATTAAAACAACTATAGGACATATATTAGCTCATTAAACAATTATGTGAACATAAAAAGATTGTTGAGTGTTTGGGACTAGCTCACAGTGACTGACCTGCTGTAATACTGCAGCCACTACCAAGGGTGACTGCTAGGGAGACGCTCACAAAGCTGCACACAAAGAGCTGCAGGTAGAGAAAATAAGATACCAGATTTAAAAAAGTGTGGGAAATAATCTGAGAAGGACACATTAATGGGGAAAGGATGAGGGTGGCCATGGCAGGGGTAAGAGTGAGACAAACAAATCTATAGACAGAGGTGTGTGTGTCTGTGTTGCTTGCTTGTGTCTACAGTATGCAAAATTGTGATAATGATTTTATATATTGCATTGTGAATCTGAGATATATTTGGATTTTTATTGACTATATGTCTAATCATATAACTAAATAAATAAACTAGCATTAATCTTTTATAATATTCCTGACCTGTAGTAAAGAGTGAAGAAGAAA
The DNA here is from genome assembly GCF_014851395.1 of Micropterus salmoides. NCBI lineage: Eukaryota > Metazoa > Chordata > Actinopteri > Centrarchiformes > Centrarchidae > Micropterus > Micropterus salmoides. The sequence goes on from NW_024041373.1 coordinate 587,687, forward strand.
CAGCCCTATTAGATTTCAGAAAAAATGTATAAAATGTTTTTGAATCTGGTCACATAATTGTTAAATCAGCTAATATGTATCCTATGTTTGTTTTAACAATTCATACATTTTTCTGAAATCTTATGGGGCCATGTCTTCTTTACTTCACTCTTTACTTTGATGTCAGAAATATTATTTATTTTACATTGGCACTGACATTTTTATATGTATTTCCAGTTATTGAGCTGTTGTAAACACTACTGTTGCTGTCAAAATGTAAATATATTCAATACTGTTCTGAATTTAATGATTTTTTTAAAGGGCTGATAAGTAGGCTATAAGTCGGAGGAACAGGCTTAGAATTTTACCAGTGTTGTTATACTTATTTGAAGGCACAACGCTTTTATTAAGTTACTTTAATAATCCTAGTTCAAGTGCAAAGATTTTAGTCAGATTACATAGAAAAGATCAGACCTCTCGACGCCCGTGAAACTTTTCTCCCCCAAACAGAACGAAGTGAACAGAGCGCTTTGTTTATAGTGTAGAAGTAACGTTAGCTGTCGGCGTGTTAGCCGGCAGCTGATATTACTTCTACAGGCAGACCTGACACACAGGAAGATACACAACAACTGTACATGCTCTTTTTGCAACAACCCACAACAAGCACATTGCAGCAAACCCGTCTTACCGGCGGGATCGCAGGTGTCCTGCAGGCAGAGCTGCTGAATCACTAACGGTGTCTGAGCGGGAGGGCTCGTCACGGGTGAGGTCATCAGGTGAAAGGTCATCAATTGGGTCATTTTATTTACTGCGAAATTATTAATTCATTTTACTGATCGTTTGATCGGCCAGGCCTTCACAAAAGGGCCTTTTAATTTTTAAGCTTTGCATGATTCAAAAAAATTATTTCCTATCTTATACTGACTCTTCATGTAGGCCCTTATTTGAGCCTCTGTCTGAAACAAAAATGTAAAATTAAAAATAATTTGAATTATTTTAAGGACGTAATGTGTATTTTTATTTATTTAAAGCTATCACTAATAAGATGAATCTTATTTAACTCTTCTAACATGCACTCACAGTGTAAAATCACAATCATGGACAAGGAATGGGCACAGGCAGTGCCTTTACGATGACTTTTTTTGGTTAGTTTTATTCCCTCTTAAATTCTTATTTTTAATTTAGCATTGGGTCATATTATGGTTTTGGCTTTTCCCCTTTACTGTGTGGTGTATATATATATATATATATATATATAAATAATTCTGTGCATGTAGGTTTGCAAAGTGAAAAAGCCTAATGTCCACCTCAAAGGAAGTTACTATCTCCCGCAGAAAACACTGCTCTGAACTGCCTGAAAACAGCTTGACTGTAGTCCAGCCTTTTCTTCTGTAACCCATCTGTGTCACTTTGTAACACGCATCATAATGCTCACATGGCAGCTAGTATGGCACAATAGCCTCCAGGTAGTCATTGGAAATAAAGTTGTTGCTGTGATGTAGAGACCGTGCTCAGTTAAAATGTCATATAAATTTGTTACAAATGAATCACTTACCACTCTGAATTGGGGTTGGGAAGCTGGGTCGGGAACATGTACGGCTGAACCGAAGCCATGGTGTGCAACTCCCAACGAAGGTCGAATAGAAGTGAGGTGCTTCATGCTGTAGCTAAAATAGCGTTCACCACACAGGGTGAAAAGAGCTGCAGCAGTATGACAAAAATATGGTGTTTTTATAATTTAATCATGTACACATGTTCTGGTACAACCCCTAAATAAAATTATAAACCTGAAAAAGAGCATAATATCATCTATTTAAATTGCATTCATGCCGTTTTGTGAACCTGCATTCTGAGCTGCAATGACAGAAAATGATTACCGTTATATGCTATACACTAATACTTAGTCTGAGCATGCCATGCACTGCACTGCCTTTTACCATTTTAGAAATTCAGACACTTGAATGAAAAGTGACAAAACATTAAGTTCTGAGAATCAGAATGTGCATTTTTATTGAAAAGGTTGTTGAAAGACAAACTATACCAAATGGTCTACAACAAATTTCACAAACAAATATTTACAGAATGATAATTCACAATGGATACAAATGTGTTTTTATGTAAGGTCTGTAGGCGTTTTAGATTTTGTTGATGCTGGCAGCAGGCAGGGTGGACTTATCCAAGTCATCAAAGTAAGGGTGAGTCATGGCCTCACGCGCTGAGATCCTCTTGGGAGGATTGTAGGTCAACATTTTCTATAGCAGAGAAACAAAGAGCAGCAAAGGAGACAGTGTCATTAAAGATATTTTTTTTCTGAGTAGGAACATTAGGGGATTACAACCAGTTTTATAAGGAGACGACCTGAAGACCTGATAAGAGGTGGAAGTCTCTAAATGCCGAGTATGATTGACGTGCCTGACTCATAGGCTAGTTCAAATGACTAACAGTTGTTAGGTTGGTTAGGGGGAAAAAAAATAAAATAGAGTCCTTAAAAAGAAAAAAAAAAAAAAAAAAAATTAGACAAAATTCCAAATCCATTATTTGACCGTCTGTGTTTTGAATGTGATCCAGTGATGCATTGAGTTAAGTCTTGCTGACCAAAATGGATTTTCCTGCTTTTCTACAGAACTGCACTCTCAGACATGCTTAAATCATCACATACAAAATATTTCTCGAAAAAGAACTGACACCACATTCCTGAACAGTAGGACCATGTTGCGCATACACAAGAGGCAAAACTGAGTTTTCTGTCCTACAAGTACTGATTATGGCCCAGGCAGACAGAGGGACAGAAAAGACATGAAAGTTTACAGGATGTGATGTGCTAGGTGAGACAAAGAGGGACACAGAGGAGACAACATGCTGCCTATGACATCCCAGTACAGACATGCACCCAAACATGTATCAAGAGAGCTGCATGCTGTGCCACCACTCAGCCTTACTGTCGATTCGTCCCAGTGGGACGACTAAAAACTGCCCTGCAGCCCAAAATCCTTTCCCTTGTAGACCACCACTACAAAAAGACACCTCTGTAGAACTTCTGACAGGAGACTAGAGATGGGTGGAAGACACTGAGCTTGTTTCTCTCTTGTGACACGCACAGTTCTAGTACACAGAGTTTGCATCAAATGAAGAAAACCACATGAGCACAGACATCTGAAGTTTCAAACATGCTGCTGCTTCAGAAAGAGCTTCATTCAGTTGTATGTGATGGGCACGTTAGTGAGACAGGGAGAATGTTAGAAATATGGCAACGTGCAGCATTTCCACCTGATAACACCAAGTAATGTAATGAAGAAAAATGTACATTTAGTGCAGCACCTCTAAACAAAATTACTACAGATTTAATAGTAACAAGCAGGGTTCAGGTCTTCTTAGTTGGTCACCTTGTGCTGCATTTGAAGCCCCAGAGCTGTAGATATTTGACTTTGTAACTGTATGCAAGTCTTAATGAGCAATGACATTCTCATCCATTGTCCCGACCTCTATCCCTGACTCACTAACTTAGTGAAGTGACCAGGGATGGAAATTAACACCCGCCAGATGCGGGTAGATTTTCCGTTTGGCGGCCAAATGTTGGAAGGCTACCCCCACCCGTCGACTGCAGTTTTTAAATATAGGCAGAATGTCAATGTCAGAAGGAAACAAGACAAAAGAAAACCCTCACAAACATGAAACCTAACCATATTTAGACACAAGGTGAGGCAAGTTTCATACATTGTCAGTGGAATGACAATAAGATGTGAACTTGCCTGGGGCGACGAGACCTGACGCAAAAGGTGCAACCATGAGAGTCTAACCAGCAGTGTACCATTTCTAACATGAGTTATAGTCTATAGCTGTTATCACCAAACACAGCCACTTTTCAATGTCAGGCGTACTTCTGAAAGTTACTGCGTACTATTAGGTTTACCACTAATGTCTGGACAGTTGAAAGAATTAACCCTTGGAGGACCAGTATCAGAATTAAGATGTTAAATGGTTTAGCCCTGGTCCTTACCGCCAACAGGTCCAGGCCATTCTTATCCAGGTTTTTCACCATTGATGACAAGTTGCCAGATTTCCATTTAGGGAAGGTGTTTTTGTAGTCAGGTAGGCTCTCTACATCAGGCCACACATCATTGTTTGGAGTTCCCAGAGTCCTGGAAAGAGCAGAAACAGAAGGAAGGAGTCAAAGAGGGAACTGCAGGGAAGGACAGTTCCTGCGGTGGAAAAGCCCTGGAGGAGGACCAGGAACCTCAGGAACTGAACTACAGTTACGACCTGAAGAACCAGGAACTAAAGCCTCATTTCCCCCTGCATGGTACAGCTCGGCTCAACTCCTTTTGGTACCAGGTACTTTTTCACTGCAGATAGTACCCTCACAATAGGTGCATTTCACTTCATGCAGCGCTGACTTAACATGATGCATGCTGGTTTGAAATTGTCTGACTTTGCCGGCGCTGCAAAATGTCACATCACTTAACATGAAAACCTCGCGGGAGCAAGGCGGCTGCATAAAAATAATTCTCTATGGCGGTTCCAGGTCTGCAGGCCCTTCACACCTGGCCCTACTTGGGGGACAGTGCTTCACGTTAGCCCAGGAACTTCCAGGGAGGGGTATGCAGCGACAGACAGAGCGCACACTCTAGCGAGTGAAAGAGGAGTGGTGATGACAGAACTGAGTGAGTGAACGAGAAGAGAAAGTGTATTTGCTGATAGAATCATGCCAGCAGGGCTGAACAATCAATTGCTTTCAAATCAAAATTGCAATTTGAAAGATGAGCTAATTTGTGCTTCTATCATGATTAGGTAGACTACGTAGTTCAATTGTTTTTGGTGGGTTTTCTGTTGATATACGATCGGGAGACTGCACAGGGTGTTTCATTTTGAAAATTAACCAGATTCTCTAGGCTGTTCTGTGTCTGACTTCCTGCCCGGTTCATCCGCTCTGTGCTGCTTGACACGGCTTTTGTCAAAAATAGACTGGCAATAAATATTGAACTTTAGCTGAACTTAAAAATAAATAATTTTCCCTAAAAATCATTCAGTTACACACCAAGGCAGAGAAGAATGACCAAACTCCCTGCAGGTCATCACTGTGGATGGTTTGTGGATGGATGGACAGGTTTCAGTCTTTTTCCACCTCTGCACGTCTTCTTTTTATTCAATCATTACGTCCAACTCAACATCAGCGTCACAACAATACAACTACAAATGATGAAGTGTTACAAATGTTTTAATCATGGGATTCATTTGGAGCAATCTTCGAGAACACCCAGAACCCCACTGCTGCTGCTGGAGAGAGGCCGGACTTGGCTGCATAGTGAACGACTGGTTTGTCTCGCTCATGTTGTAAGCCACGTTTACCCAACCAGACCATATATGGAACAATAAAACATACCTCAAGTGTGTTGCTTTAAATGCATCACATCACTCAAATGAACAAGAATGTGACCCACGTTGGAAACAGGATGATAACACTATGAATGGCTGACTTTTGGCAAACATTCTTCCAGTTTGGCTGAAGGTATATTTACGTTGTTTTCTGTAGCTTTGGTTTACTGATCTCTTGACTGATAAGGATTTTAATAAATGCATGAAGGTATGTTCTGGTGCGCCTACCTGAAGATCCTGAAGAGCTGGTCTATCTCAGAGTCTCCATGGAACAGAGGCTTCTTGGTGGCGAGTTCAGCAAAGATGGTCCCAGTGCTCCAAACGTCGACAGGGGTTGAGTATCGGGGCGAACCCAGGAGGACCTCTGGAGCCCGGTACCAAAGAGTTACAACCTGGGAACACAGACAAGGGCTCATTCAGCTCAGTGGTCCTTTTAGAGACTTCAAATATCCCGACCGCTCTGTCAATGCAGCTTCAGCCCATGAATCCCAGCAGTGTGTGAATGGATTCTCACCTCATGGGTGTAGACCCTGACTGGAACACCAAAGGCCCGAGCCAGGCCAAAGTCTGCTAGTTTGATAACCCCCTTGTTGTCAATCAGGAGGTTCTGGGGTTTCAGGTCCCGGTGAAGGACTCGACGACAGTGGCAGAAGTAAATACCCTCCAAGATCTGGTAAAGGTAGCTCTACAAAAAGGGAGGGAGGGAGAGAATGAACACGGACAGACGTTGAGAGCTGTGAACTGACATCACCGACAGTGATATGAGTTACACAGCTGATTCCAGTACTGGGGGCACCAAGCAAAAGATTTCTTATCAGATTACTTGATGAAATAATATGCAGAATACTCATTACTCAAATAATTGTTAGTTGCAGAGCACCTTAATATATTATATTGATAACAATATAACAATTTGTTTGATTTAATTCATTTGAATCATGACCTTGAATCAATATTTGTTTTGTTGAGAAAAAGGGACTGGAAAAAAATAAAATAAAATAAAAAAAAGACTCCACCATTTTACTCATGATCAAATTTTTTTTTCAACAAATATGCATAATTGTTTTGAATGTTCTTACTCAGATTTGTTAAGTGATCCAGTGTTTGGCATCAAGTGTTTGTTCTGACCATAAAGAAGTTTAAAACCACAATTAACCATCTGGTTTCTTCAACTTTCACTCAGCCTTGAAAGAAATAATGATTTGATCTTTGTTTGTCTTCTTATTGTGATAACATTTTTGGCCATATTGCCCAGCCCTTTGTCACACATGAGATTCCCAAGATTAACAGCTCAGAGTTTATAAATCACAAACACACTTACCTTGACCAGCATAGGGTCCATGTACTGGCCAGAGGGGATCGAGTCTAGGTACTTCTTCAGGTCCATGGACAGGAACTCAAAGATGAGGTAGAGACGGGACTCCTGCATCAGGACATCCAGGAGCCTGGGATACACACAAACAAGTACTGGTTAAATTCTACTGTATTTAAGTATATCATTTACAGATCTCCTAGGCTGTGACTCATAGACTGGACATTAAGGCCTTTTCACACAGGAAGTGATTTACACGCCTAGTAATTCAATTTCAATGAGAGGCGAGCGTGTAGGAAGGGAGGCGTAGGCATTCTGACCGGGGAGGGGGGGGGGTATTTTAACACCTGCAATTCTATTCTAAAAATGAATGTCGCTGTGGCACGTTTCCAGAGTTGCTAACTCCTGTCTCATAGTATTATAAACCACTGGCCTTTTACTCAAACTGGACTTTGTGGATCATATTTTATCTTCTCACCTTTAGCAAGAGTTTCTTTTAAACAACGTACTATTGTCAGTGTTCAGTAACAGAGCAGATACAATGCATCAGTACCTTGTGGACTCTGTCAACAAAATCTGACCATTGTAGGGTTTACAAAGACACCCCTATATGCAGGGCTACTTTCCCAGATGGCAGTATGGTGCTGCATGGTGAGGTCTTCTTGTGAATTCTACAATCACCCGGTGACATCATTTAAAAGCATACCAAAAACTGACAGTGGCATACCACTCAGACACAGCTGCATAGCAGACACTTTTCAGCAGCTATTTTGGAGGCCGTTTCACTGGGATGTAATGGAACTGATCTCTGCAAGTGTCTGCACGTACAATAAGCATTTCATGAGCTAGAAAATGTTATTTTACTTTAAAAACCCTTTAACCTGACAGAATTTGCAGACACGCCACTGTGTAACACACCCTCAACCCCACACACAGCGAGCGTACCGTACGACGTTGGGATGCTTCAGCTCCTGTAGCAGAGAGACCTCCCTGACAGCAGTGCTGGGAACCCCCTCCTCTTCACTCTCCAGACGGATCTTCTTCATAGCCACAACCTGCCCGGTGGCCTTGTGCCTGCCCTTATACACTACCCCATATGTACCTGCAAGAACAACAAGTTACCAAAACAATTCTGATCGTATTAAGCAGAGATGAAGGACCTACAATGATGCTGGGAACAACTTGACGATGTAACTTTCCTTTACAAAACCAAAACGTTCCAAAATGTCAGTAGCATAACATCGGTAGCAATGTGTTTGCATAATTGAGATGAAGATGAGAAAACATTAAAACCAACCTTCTCCTATTTTCTCTATTTTCAAGTAGTCCTCCATTGTTGCCTGAAAGAAAGAGAAAGAGAGCCATTTCAAAAACTACCATTAGTTTCCAATAACTTCAGCTAACGTCAACCTTTTCATTACAAACTTAGATTCCATTCCAGCCACATCTTAATATTAGATAATGACATTAAGAAAAGGACCTACTTTACTGTTACTTACTGTAAGATGTGGACTAAAAAGTGACACTGCGTCTAACGTTAAGTTAGGTACATCATACAACGTTAACGGACTCTTAATTCAACCATGTACAGCAGAGTATGATAGATTTTTTGACTCAGATGTAACGTACTAAGTTCATATTGGTAACGTTAGCACCAAAGCAAATGAACGTTAAAGTCACGTTGGCTTAACGTTATGCTGTATGTAACGTTAAGCTACAGATTTTCGGCGACTCGTCACCTTTTACACTTTTTAGCATCGGTTTATTGTTAACTAGTGTTTTCGTTTCGCCAACGACAGCATCGTCAATAAATGGCAATGATACAGACACAGTCACCCAGCCGTTAAAGTCGTTTTCTCCATGCTAAGCGTAACGTAACCTGTTAAGTTCACCAGCGTTAGCTTAACGTTAGCTAACTGTTCGTGTTAAATCAGCGAGGCTTGTAACTACTGATTCCAGTGGCAGTTGACCCACTCAAATGGCCCACGTTTTCAACTAACTTTACCCTGACAAATCGTCTAATTCATATTTAAACCTGTAAGGTTAAAACGGAACAATAATTACCTGGCTGCGCCTCGCTTCGTATCTTATGTACTCCGTGTGCACTGCCGCTGGAATGCTGCTGTGCTGACAGACTCTTTTGAATTCACCGCAGCAAGGCAGCGGTTCAAAACAAACCAATGAGCTCACGCGATGTATTTCAAAACCGCCAATCAAGCAACGGCAGGCTGTCACGTGGGCTGAGCGGGAGAGAACGCGCCGAGGTATCTCGCTAACATTTATGTCCAGAGTTTCCTCTTCCAGGCAGGGATCGCCTTCCTCTCCCAAATATACAGGAACTTCTGTCCTGAACGCATTTCTTCACTCAGAAGCGTTTTAACCGACAATGTTTTGCCGTGAGCCAGCATGGCATGGCTATATGTGTACGTCCATACTCTACTCTGCATTTATCTTTATTAAAATTATATTTAGCCTACATTTCACAAGCTTTCCTGTCCCAGGGGCCAACTTCTTTCACCGTACTGTCTGAAAAGCTGATAGGCCTGATAAGTTTTCCTTTCCCCGCATTCAAGGCTTTGTATCTACTCTCCTACACCGTTCAGACACATTATTTATTTGGATGTGATGTTTTTGTTGAACGTTAATATAATATCCCAGTTGTTTTGTCTTCATGTCTAACCTGTACAGTTATAACGTCATCCAGTCGTTTTAGAATATGACAGAAAAGCACAGCAACATACTTCAGGGGTTTAGAAATGCAAATGAAAGAAATACTGGGAAAATACATCATATGGACCAGGCCAGAGCTCTTTAAAGGGCTCTGGACCAGGCTCCTGATGAGTACTCTCTGATGAGTACATGAGTATTGAGTTAGTCATATGAATGGTTATGAATTAACTGCACATTTACAAGGAAATATCTAATTTTAATTTAATTAATCACCATTTAATCTGTGTAGATATGCAAGTATATTAGTATTAAATCCATGATCAATAAGTTCATTTTGCAGTTTCACATGTAGCTGATGGCATAGCTGACCATACTGTAGCCAGGATAGGCCCTGTTAGCTCAGGTTTTCCACAGGTTCAGTAAGAATTTGTATTGATCCACCACAATGGGTTCAGGTGTGCATGCAGATACTGGTGGGGTGGGAAAGCTCAACATTTGAAGGCTGGCTGTTCAATATGGAGTCTAGAGCGAGTCATGGAATAATTGTAGACTTCAGCAGTGTTTAATTATACTCAATAAATACATTTTAAAAAACGATATTAAGATGATAAATTGAATTTGCATATTAGTTTCACCCAGCGTTGGCAGTAGGAGGATAGTTAGCACATCTCAGAGGCCCTGCTGAGGTTTGACTTGGGGACCACCAATGAATCACTGTTTGAATGAAAAAAAAACAACCTTCATGCAGACTTGTCCATAAAAATTATAGCCTACTTAAGAAATGATGCTTCCATGTAACCCAGTGACTCCATAGCAATACCAGAAATCATCACTACACTGGACAAATAAGACACATCTCTTTTTATTGGATTAGTTTTCTTACATTTTATATAAATACTTTTGTGGGAAAATCATGACATCTTCCACCTAATGACCCCAATGAATCCAATCGTTTAATAGCAGTATTTTACTTTGAGGCAATCAATGCATAATTTAAATGCAATTTATTTAAATAATTTAAAGCTTTTTCAAATATATCAGCTTATTCATTGATTATATCAGCTTATAAGTCTGTAATTAAACAGCAGTTCGCAAGAAAACTTCCGGTGTAGTCGTCTTAAAATATACACTGCCTAAAGAATGAAAGGTTCCTCTGTTCCATTAAAGTTACTGATTTTTTCTGTTGGTGACGTCAAATATAGTTAAGGATGTAGTTTTTATGTCAAAAAAACCTGTTTAGTTATAAATGAAGACAAGTGACAGACAGCTGAGTTGAGCAGTGTGTAGCTGACCTTACAGCTACAAACCTGGATTTATTCAATTTGAACATGTACATGTAAGTTACAATCACAGAAATTCTTAAATGAATGGAACATTTTAATTGTGTTTTTCTAAGTGTTTCATTGGTGATTACTGACTATTAACAACATTAAACCTATACAGCCTAAAAATCATGAGATCTGTCTCATACTTTCAATCCCCTAAAAACTCAGGAACAAGAGCCCTCATTTATCAAATCCGCTTAAAGGCTTAAAAACTTAAAAAAGAATAAATAAAACCTCCTTACAAATACAGTAAGATCCAAGTGCTGTAAGAGACATACAAACAACATCTAAATGAGCAATCATCTTAAAGCAGACTAAGTGGGATTCATCTGTTGAAACTTTTCCTTATTTACATATTATGTACAAAAAGCATGCCTTGATTAACAAGTGTGATGGATCCCAGCGTACTGTAAGGAAGGCTGGGAGCAGGAAAATCTGCATGTCCTGTATAAGCCTCACCAAAAAACTGGCCTCTAAGAAGCCCAGTGTGTCCAGTCATGCACTCTCTGCCTTCATATGGAGCCTATGCATCTTCCAGATTTTAGGTAGCCTATTTAGTCACATAATTTAGGCATAATCCACAAAGAAATCTTATTAGTATTATTATAAAAATAAAATATTGCAAGAAAAAAATGACTATGCTGTTTAAAACGACAAAGCAAAATATCCTTTAATATTATGTAATTCCAGTAGTTCTCCATGTGCAGTGCAAAAAAGGTATGAAATGAGCATGAACATTTTCTGCACAAACAAGAGCCTGATATTAAGGTATGACAAAGACAGAATTGATACTGAGTCTGAAGGTAAGATTGGCCTATTGTTAAGGAAGGCGGCCATTAAAATCAATGCCCAAACTGGACGGCTGCTTCCTGGTTCTACTTTGACACGCTGGTCTTACAGTAGTTGTGCACTGTGTGTAATATAGCTGTTGTGCATTTTGAAAAGTTAAACTGGACTTGTGTTAGGTTGCACCATTCTGTGTACTGAGCACATCAAGTAAGCAAACTGTCACCGTGTTTCCTGACAGGAATGATGGCCAAAATTATTATAGATTCCATTAAACGGGCGCGTGAAAAACTGCCACTTGGTAGAAAACGGTGAGTTTTCAGTTGTGACTTCATGCTGCACTAGTGGGTGTATTGAGGCCAACAAATAAAGTCATCACCAGTTTTTCAACAATCCTGCTCTTCTGCTCATCCTGTCAAATATTTGCTGTTGGTTTACTCACATTAATTAACCGTTAGTGTGTCCCCCACCAACTGTTTCCAGAGGAAATACATCACATAGGAAGTACTGATACCAAGAGGACTTCTCTTAAAGTATCAGACTTGAATACTGACAGGTTGATGCACTAGGTCCAGCATCTCTAGTCAAAGCATGTAGCAAACACTGACTGTTAACATGCAGGCAGAACTCTGGTCTCAAGCCCATTACTTCTCTAATATTTTTTGGCTCAACACATATTAAGATCAATACTGGGTTAGGAAAACAAGCTGAAGACACCGTACTGCCAAACACATGTCCACCAGCAGTATCAAAACAGTAGATAACAACAGCTCTAATGTGACATTAACCTAATTGTTGTCAGCAAATGATTCATTTCCATTCAAACAGCAAGTGATGCAGCAAAAGGACCAGAGACAAAAGGAAGTGACGTACAGACGGAAAGTAGCCGACAGAGGCCCTAAGAACTAAAACCCTGTTATATTTAGTGAAAACAACATCTAGCATGTACAACACAAAGAGCAGGGCAGTGTGGAGGAAACTCCCAGTACCTCACAATGAATATATTGAGAATATGAACAGTTTGTTTTTTTACACAGTTGTAATTCTATTCCAGTCCACCAAATCATTTATGTCCCTTCTTTGAAATCGAGACACTTGTCTGATGGCAGTAACCTGGCACAGTCAGCTGATAACGCTGCAGCTTGGTGTTTTCACTCGCAGGCAGTAACAGAAGTGCCATATGTGCCATGCTTTGGTGTGTTAAAAATATCCTGAAAACAATGTTTTAACGTTCATCGTAAATCTGACATAAATACTCTGGACACAATCTGCCATATTGCACATGTTCTTGCACATATTCATTAGTACTATTCTGTTAAAACGTTTTATACAGTGTCAATTTCATATTTTTATATTTATATATTTTATGTTTATTGTAATGCACAAAGCCACAAAGAAAATTCCATGTATGTATAAAGCTACTTGGCAACAAAGTCTGAATTCACTGGGCAAATTAAAGTTCTAACCACAAATTAGTCACATAGACATAGTGGCAAAACATGGGAAAACAGGGTCCAGAATGAAAACTATAGACGTTACCCTTTAAGGTCACAGTAAAGTCAGGAAACCCTTTCAGATACGCCGCACTTTTCTGTGTGTGCTCCAGCGTTCAATTATTTCAGACAATGAAAGGAAGATGTAATGATGAAATACTCAGATATGTCCTTTTTTGTTTAGAGGCTGATGAAACTAACTTACATATCTGAAAAAGCATTATGTAAAGCTGAGATAAATGTTCATGGTGTGAGTAGTTTATATAGCTAGTGCTTGGACGGCTCACTGTTCTCAATTAGCTCCACCATCTCAGTGCATTAACTGTGACCTCACATCACTCTCTTTTGTGCTGCCAATAACATGTAGTGCCTCTGTCGCTAAACTAGAAGCCTCAGTCTTAAAACCTTCTATTGCACCTCACAATTTGAATGACAAGACAAAAACACAATAATAACGTTGTCATTCTCAGAGCCTCAGCAGCAGTGTGGCTGAAAGTCTAACATTTGTCCTGAGGGTGGTGCTAGAGAAGATGTCACTGAAGCATTCAAATCAAAACGTTCGTCTCTTTGGGAACATGTCATGGAAATCCTGCTGTTAGCTTTCCAGATACCACGTCAGAGATCAAAGTCTGTCTTATGCTGCCTGTAGGGAAGAAAGTCAGGTCAGAGGGTCACCAAAACTATTAAGCATCTTTATGTAGGGCCCATGAATGTCCACAGCGAACTTAACAAAGGGTCAGTAGTTGAGACATCTCAATCTGAGCCAAAGTTCTTGACCGAACAGTAGAGTGACACCTCTACATTTCACATAGCACTAATGAACCCTAAATGAGAACTTGTTTAAAAATGGTATCCACGTTTACAGTCTATGTTCAATGGCAATTCAAAACAACACAGTATTTTTCCACTTTTTAAACATCAAAATATCATTTCAGTAAGTATGATATGATTTTAGAGATGTCTGACTGACATGGAATTACAGTTCAGAGTGGGTCCCTGGTCTGTCTGTCAGTCTGCCTGCCTTCCTGTAAGTCAGTCGGTCGTCTGTCTGTCAGTCAGTCAGTCAGCCTGTCAGTCTGCCTGCCTGCCTTCCTGTAAGTCAGTCAGTCTGTCCGTCAGTCAGTCTGTCTGTCATTCCGTCAGTCAGTCTGTCCGTCCGTCAGTCTGTCCGTCAGTCTGTCTGTCCGTCAGTCAGTCTGTCTGTCATTCCGTAAGTCAGTCTGTCCGTCTGTCTGCCTGCCTTCCCGTAAGTCAGTTGGTCGTCCGTCTGTTAGTCAGTCAGCCTGTCTGTCTGTCAGCCTGTCAGTCAGCCTGTCTGTCTGTCAGCCTGTCAGTCTGTCTGTCTGTCTGTCAGCCTGTCAGTCTGTCTGTCTGTCTGTCAGCCTGTCTGTCTGTCTGTCAGCCTGTCAGTCTGTCTGTCTGTCTGTCTCTCTGTCTGTCTGTCTGTCAGTCAGCCTGTCAGTCTGTCTGTCTGTCTGTCTGTCTCTCTGTCTGTCTGCCTGTCTGTCTGTCAGTCAGTCAGCCTGTCAGTCTAGGCCCACAATCAAAGACAAGTTCAAGAGTTCTGGGACAAACACTGGAGCAGTGTCCTCCAGAAGTCTCACATGACAAAATAGCACATTATTGGAGTATTTCAGACTTGTCACTTGTCTGTCAGCTTGTTGAGTTGATTGGATGGTGGGATGACCGGTGTGCCTCTGATGTTTGGAGACAGCGACAGTGTCTTCTCTCTCCTTAACATGTTTCTTTCTTCTTCCTTCTCTCCGTTAAAAGCCATCTCTCTCGCATTCTTTTCTTCTCTCACATTTCTTTCTGTTTATCTCTCGTCCACTTGTCCGCCTCTCGTGGTCCCTCTCCCTCTCCCAGGTCAGAGGTCAGCCATCATCAGGTTCAGCAGCCTCTTCTTGTGCTCTGCAGCTTTTTATAGATGAGACGAGGTGGAGAAACACAGTTTCAGGGTGTATGGGTTGGACCCATCTGAAACCACACACACACAAACATACTTAGTATTAGAGCCTGGCTGAGACATTAGTCACGCTGCACCCTATTACTGGAATGACTGCAGAAACAGCAGGTACAGATGAATACATAAGGCTGAATCAGTCATCGGTGACAGGCTAGTCAAACTCTCATGATACAGACTTGCCCTGCTTTATTTAATGATGATCATATTCAAGTATAGTTTATTATACTTCTGATTAAGAATGTTAACCTATATCCCAGAAAGAAAAGGGGAAAACATCACCTACATTTATCTACTACTACTACTACAACTACTGCTAATTTATTCAAAACTACTTGTTTTGAATTGGCATAATCTGTCAGGCATATTTTATATACATATATTAGACTTGTGTTGTCTGTTGTGATGTGGATGAGAATCTGATCCCCGACCGACAGGAACATCAGCCTAAGGGCTGTTTCCCATGTTAACATTTCTAATTTTGTCATTTTTTCCGTCGCTCTGCAGTGCTGTCAAACTGTCTCATCTTTTTTCTTTTCTGCATCACAATGACATGCTCTGTCAACAAATTACAGTACATCCAGTAAAAGTGTAACTGTGAATACTGTCCAATCTATTGCAATGTATAACTTTGCACTGTTGAAACAAATATTCCAACTGATGGTTTTCTCATGCCTGGATTTAGGGGGTGCTGCGGCCACCTCAGCACCCCTACCTCCATGGATACCTGGATGAATGCTTGTGTACTTCAGACAGACTTACTGGGTATCCTGATCTGGTAGTGGTTGAGAACAGTAAGAACCTCCACAGCCTCCGTCTTACTGTCGAACTCCAACAAGCCAGAGATGGTCTTAGAGGAGGCTGAGAGTGATCCAGAATGTGTGAGTAAAAGAGAGGATTGGATAGAGAAGGATAGACACAGAGGGAATAGGCCGAGGGAGTAATATGTAGTTAATAAATTATATCACTTTCAAATAAACCAGTTCACACAGAGAAGTAAAAGGATTACTGAAGTTCTACTTACGTTTGGCATCAAACATCTTGAATTTGACGAAACCAGGCACGTCATGCTCCGTGCACAGCTGTCAAAACACACAGCAGCTAATGTATCAGTAAAGCTGCATTAGGCAAGCCTTAGATGTAAGAGACAGGTCTTTATCTGTACCCAGCAAGACATTTAGACACTGCTCCTCCCTGCTTCAGTTTCTAAAGCTAATTTTCATATGAAACAGTCCGTGCTCATTTGGCTTGATGAGGTTTTTCAGGATTAAAGTTTACTACTATTATTGCCAAAGAGACAGAGGGAGAGGGACAGGCTATTTCGAGAGAAGTACTTTTGCTGTATTTAAACTAAAACTTAAAACAGGACAGTTATCAGACAGAAGTACCTTACCCTCAGTAAGTGGTCCTGTGATATGCATGGAGGAACGTTATAGTAGTGAAGCACTGCAGATGGAGGCTGGATGATATTTTTGGAGGCCTGTCCAGCGCTGCTGAAGCGGTTGTTCCTGGTCATGGCAAAGTCCTTATAGCTGCTGCTGCCATCCTCTAACTCAAACACCTGACTGGGGATCACTGCATGCTGCTTAGACACACTGCACACAACACAACAAATCCATGCATGTCCAATCTGCTTTGCATAAAACAGCAATAATACCATGAACACATCGACAACATGTCACAAATCTGGTTTGCATGCTGTCATGAAATCATTTTACATTTAATCAGTATTATTCAATGTTGAGACTGTGAACTGAGGAGCGCCAACCAGAGGACAGGAGGGGCCTCATTTGCTAAAGCATTCAAATAAAAGGCTCCTCTTCGGAATGTTTACAGTTTTTCTCAGTCGCTTTGGTGCATTTCTCAGATCAGAATTGAAATTCTCAAAACTAATTGTTCAGCCTCCACATCATCTCGTCACTTGTGCACATCATAAAAGGCTTTCTCATTGTTTTGAACAAATTGCAAATGACTTGACACACTGATGCAAATGATTATGTACAATTGTCTGCTGTTTCCTACATTATCAATTGCTTATAATAATAATAATAATAATAATAATCCTTATTTGTAGAGCACTTTTCAAAAACAAGTTACAAAGTGCTTTAACAAGTGTAAAGAATAATACAAAAAAAACAAGATAAGAGCATGAAAAATTAATATAAAATTAGTAAAATACAATAAAATGGATAAAATAAAGTCAAATAAGATGGGAAAGGCTCTCCTATAAAAGTATGTTTTAAGAAGGGACTTAAAAGAGTTCACTGACTCAGCCGACCTGATTTCCTCGGGCAGGCTGTTCCAGAGCCTCGGGGCCCTGACAGCAAACGCTCTGTCCCCTTTAGTTTTCAGTCGAGACTCTGGAACAGACAACAGACCTCTGCCCAAGGATCTCAAGGTACGTGCTGGTGCGTATGGGACTAAAAGGTCAGAAATATAACAAGGCGAGAGGCCATGAAGAGCTTTAAAAGTGATCAATAGAATTTTAAAGTCAATTCTAAAACATACTGGGAGCCAGTGTAATGAAGCTAAAATAGGAGTGATGTGGTCATATTTCTTTGTTCTGGTTAAAAGCCTGGCAGCTGAGTTCTGGACAGTCTGGAGTCGATCAATAGATTTTTGGGTAAACAGGTGAAAAGGCTGTTGCAATAATCCAGGCGTGATGAGATGAAGGCGTGTAAAATGGTCTCGGTGTCCTTAAAAGTTAACATAGATGAATTTTAGCTATATTTCTAAGTTGATAAAAACATGATTGAACAAGCTTTGTGGTGTGCTGCTCGAAATTTAAATTACTATCAAACCAAACACCAAGGTTCTTTGCCACAGGCTTAATGTGATTTACTAGGGAACCAGCAGATGGCAGTATTTGATTTGTCATCTGCTGGGACCCAATGACCAGGATTTCTGTTTTGTCTGAATTCAGCTGGAGGAAATTATTTGACATCCATTTTCCAACTTCACAAAGGCAGTTGTTAAGTGAACTCAGCATTCCAGGGTCTGTGGATCTGACAGGCAAGTATATTTGTGTGTCATCAGCATAAATATGAAAAGAAATGCCATGTTTATGGATAATATGTCCAAGGGGAAGCAGATACAAGGAAAACAAAATGGGTCCTAAGACCGACCCCTGAGGCACACCATATTTAACTGGACAGAATGAGGAGACATAGTTGTTTACAGACACGCAAAACTTCCTATTTGACAGGTAGGATGAAAACCATCCTAGGGCCGTACCAGAGATCCCCACCCAGTGCCTCAGTCTGTCTAACATGATGTTGTGATCAATGGTGTCAAAAGCAGCGCTAAGGTCCAGGAGTACAAGGACTGAGCACATGCCTTCATCAGCAGACATTAAAAGGTCATTGGTGACTTTAAGCAGGGCAGTCTCAGTGCTGTGGTACTTCCTAAAAGCAGACTGAAACTTTTCAAATAATTTGTTATTTTCCAGTACAGTGAGCAGCTGTTTGGACACAATTCTTTCTAGAATCTTTGCAATAAAAGGCAGTTTTGAAATTGGTCTAAAATTATGTGGGAGGGAGGGATCTAAACCAGGTTTCTTTAAAAGTGGGTTCACGCAAGCCGTTTTAAAATAATCAGGGACACAACCAGTAGATAGGGAGCTGTTGAAAACAGAGATCAAATGGGGCCCAACAGAATCTATTACTTTCAGTAAAAACTTTGTAGGTATTACATCAAGTGGGCTGGAAGACACTCTCATTTGTGATACTGGCGGTTTTGGGGGGGCGATAAATTATAAAAAAATATGATAGGTTGCAGCCCTCCAACTTTAAGAGTGAGAACTTCAAAGGAGTTAAATTCATCACAGTGTACTTGATGACATTTTAAATTTTTCCTATACACGCTCACTAGCCCACCACCACGACCACTGACCCTCGGTTGACTAAAGCAATCATATTGAGGCGGACACAGTTCAGCTAGCTGGCTATAGTCATTCATTTGCAACCACGATTCAGTTAAAAAACATAAAATCTAGATTTGCAGACAAGATAAAATCATTTAAGATAAAAGTCTTACTTGAAAGTGATCTCACATTGAAGAGAGCCATTTTAAATGAGTTTGTTCTGGGTGCTGGAGTTGGTGCAGTTGTCCTAATCCTTAAGAGATTACTAATATTTCTGTGTGGGATGTGCACATTTCGGTTTACTGGTCTATGCGTGATGATGACAGGAATAGAAGTCTGTGGAACAGCGCTGTGAGCAGACGGCTTTACATGCCAGCAGGTGGAGACAGTTGTTTGTGGCAGTGAGACAGAGATCTGTTCAGTGAGCGGTGGTGTGTCCAGGTGTGCTGCATGAATGATTAGTCATTCACGTAAGTCATGTGTGGACCGCACCACATGCTGTATGTGCGCAGCTAACATTTCTGAGCCCCGTTTGTTTGGGTGAAGTCCGTCTGTCTTAAAAAGAGACATTCTTTGCCAGAAAATATTAAAATTATCCACATAACACACACGATGAGCCCTGCAGGCGGACTGGAGCCAGTCGTGGAGGCCAAGGAGTCTACTGAAGCGGCCGGCACCGCGACCAACTGTGGGAATGGGACCAGAGATAAAAACGGACTTTCCACACTGCTTTAAAAAGTTAAAAGACGGTTAAAATCTGATTTTGTCAGCTCAGACTGCCGAAGAGCTGTGTCATTTGTTCCGACATGGACTATCACTCTTGTGATGGAGGACGGGAGCGATGGCATCAGGTCCTGGAGTTTTTTTAAAATGTCAGCTGTGGTGGCACCGGGGAAGCAGTGAGTGGTAGCGTTGAAGAAACGGATGTTTCTGGTTATGGAGTCACCAATTATTAGTGTGGTTGGGGAGAAAAGAGGACGAGGAGATGCCGGTTGTGGGGATCCAGAGCAGGACTGAGCAGAATCTGCTTCAACACTGTGTGCGGACTGAGGATGGAGTGTGTGAGCTGCCGAGTGTTGTGTTGGAGTAGCAGTAACAGACCTGAGAGAAGGGCTACCCGACGGTGCAGGGTAGAGAGCAAAGCCTCCTTCAGGATCCTACGTCAGGAAGCGGAGGTTTTTGACCGGGATGACGGCCGCCGATCAGGCCCAGCAGCAGACCGGCGGCCCAGTGCAGGAGATGTAGCCGGTGGAGGAGATGCAACAGTGTCGGCAGACACTGTGCGCCGAAAGAGATCCATATCAGGGAGACTCGAAGCCGCAGGTGCATCCGCTGGATGGACCGGAGTGTCGTTAGACAAGGCTGCATAGCGGTTGGAGAGGCGGATGTGCGGAGGAGAGGCAGCCCCATCCGAGCCTCTCTTCCAGCCACGGACCACCACTTCAGCTCAGGTTGACTGATGCTTCGGAGTTGAGCAGGATGAAAGCCTGGGAAGGCTAGAGGGGTCCCAAAACACGGTGTCCTGGATGTTGGCGGTTGCGCTAAGAGAAACAATCTGTTTGGCTTGTACTGAAGCCACATCCATAAAGCCAGTCAGCAGGGAATCTTTCTCTTTGAGTTCCTCTGAAAGTCGTCGGATGTATTACATAAGGTCAACAATCTTCTTGTTCGCTTTCTTAAGGAGTGTGCAGTCCTCATGGGGCAGAGTTATTTCGGCTAGCATAGTCACCGGAGCTTTGTTGCGATCAGTAGCGTTGATCGCGTTTTTACGGTCATCTAGCTTAAAATCCATGTCGGATGGCTAAAATCCTTAACCCACGTAAAACTTAAGTTAAATAAAAAGGACATAAAAAATGTAACGAAAAGGAGTGGATTAAAACTGGATAAGAGTTCGGTTTAAGACGGAGCTTCCGACAGGTGGCTACAGACGCCAACGCATGTGCAGAGTGCAGATTACATCAGCAATTACGTCAGAGGTCTTGTGACAAGATGTCGTGCTGATCACAATTAATTATACCAGTCTCTGTTGAATAATCTTACCCCCCAAAACAACTAGGCATAATTTCATTGCATTAGTCATTACATGCAAAACTGTTGAACACGTAATCAAAAATAAAAGTTGAAATACTTTTTTCATATCGTTTGCCTACAAGTATATAGCTAAACGAAATGTTTCTTACGTACCATAAACAAAGTAAGAATAGAAAACAACAACACTCAGACCATTCTCCCACAATACCATAAATACCAGTAAACAGTAACAATACACAGTGAGCAGTAATAACGAATGTTGTTTTTTACCCTGAGAAAGGGATAATTAATTTTCTTGTGATTATAAGATAACAAACCATAGCTGAATACAGGGGCTGGCAGGTCCGTTTCTTTAGGATAATTTCAAAGCAATTACCAGTGTCACTTATAAGCTCAATTGGTAGAGCACAGGGCTCAGTTTGATTAGTTTGATTCCTATTCTTGTTGACTTTCTTTTTCTTCTTTTGTGTGTTATTTATTATCCTCTTCAGCAAAATTGTTATCAAGAGATTGAGGGGAATCCGCATTTCCCGACGGCTATTTCAAAGGTTCCGAAAGCCGTCAGGAAATGTGTAACGTTACATGGATTCCCCTGAATGAGAAGGAATTTCCTCTGCCTGGGAATGATGGGGAAATGAAAAGTCCATAGGTTGATGGATGTGGACCAAATGCCGGAACGCATGGGCTTTACAGCAATGTGAGCATGTCAGACAGTCTTTTAATAAGAACTTTGTTGAAAAGAACTATGAAAAATATTAAAAAGAAAAATTTAGTCTTCAGTGAGGATCGAACACGCAACCTTAAAACTATAAATCCTGTGTTCTACCAAGTGAGCTAACCAATGGTACCACATACCCCACTATAATTAGCATTATGTTTATCTCGAAATCACGAGAAAATTATCCCATTATCACAGCAAAGCAGAGTAAAAAAGTATTTGATTAGGGCTTCGGTATGTGTATATATGAATGTATATACAGATAGACATTCTATACATGTCTATTTGAATTTTTTTGTAAATGTGTCCTGAATTGATGAAGATATCTGTTGTGATCTGGAAGAGAATCTGTGATACAACAGACTGGAACGTCAGCCAAAGGGGTGTGTGTATCCAATGCAACAGTCCTGTCTCTTTCTTTTCTGTATTACAATGACATGCTCTGTCAACAAATTACAGTACGAACAGTAAAAGCATAGCTGTGATTCCTGTCCTCTCTCCTGCAGTGTATAACTTTGTACTGGTGAAAGTTATATATGCCATACAAAAAAGGTGCAGCCTTGTGCATTTCATTGTCATCAAAATCCTAGCCAACGTGTACATCAGAAAATACTTATAGAGTACACCGTTATATTGACAAGATGGCTAAAAATTTTGACTTGCTTGTTCATAACAAGAGACACGGACTTGTCTTTCTGATGGCACTGACAAGATCAATGATATAAAGATTTGCTTTTGAGAGATTGACTAAGGATTTTGAGCAAGTTATGGGCTTTTGCAGGTAATCCACTGTGTTGTGCCGTTTGTACTACCTGTTTTGAGAAATGCACTCACTGGTTTGCAAATGTTAAGGATGATTTGAGAAATGTACCAAAGCGAGTGAGAAAAACTGTAAACAAACTCTGATGCAAGTATTATTAATAAATACTGTTTATCAGAGTGCATCTATGATTTCTTTGTGACTATTTATATAGTTCATATATTAAAATGGTTTGTTGAATAAATAGTTTGACCTCAAATTGATCAACAACAGTTTTATTTATTTATGGATGGAATGCTTGACATGTTAAAGTGAGTGAGAAAACTTGTTTTCAACATGGTCCTAATTATTGTTAAAGTCATTTATCAAGTAAAAAAGCCAAACTTTGACTCCAGCTTCCCCAATTTTGAGGATTCACTGCTTTTCTCTGTTTTATAACATAATAAATTTAATATCTTTGGCTTTTGGGCTGGTTGGATAAAACATTGGAGACCTTGGTCTCTGGGAACTCGTGACCAAGGGCGTAAATTTTATCTACCAGTTGGGGGGGACAATAAACATAAAATTTCTTAAGCAATAGTTTTTGAAGGGCACACAAATAATCCAGAGGGTTTATTTCATGACCATCCCCGACCCCACCCCCACCCCCGCAATTTCCGCTTGTGAAATGACTTTTTTCATATTTTAAAGGAATTTCACAGTTTTTATGAAGTGGCTTTTTCTTCTTCTCACTAGGTTACGGTGTCGGTTCTAAGATCGGCGGTTCTATTTCTAACTGATAGATGTGACACCTTTTACTATAATTTTACATTTGACTTACATTTGCATGAATAGTCTTTACAGCAACACACATTAAAGATATAATATTTAAGAAATAAATAATACTTAAGAAATAATAAAATAAGGTGTGTGTGTGTGTGTGTGTGTGTGTGTGTATATTGGTCTACTTCTCACCAGACATTGAGTCTTTTGCCAAACACCTTGATGCTGTTGAGGTGTGTGATGGCTCTGTCCACAGCATACTCATCTCCCATCTCAACCAACGCAGTACCAGGAACACTCTTCATAAACTTTACCTACACACCACACACACACACACACACACACACACATTCAAGAGCTATGTTATAAAAGCAACGTACGTGCTGTACTCACCTTTTTAGATATAACACTAATCAACACATGTAATGATTTCTTAAAGTTAAAGTTCACAATTTTCAAGTCTGTCTTAGTCAGTTAATAATAGTCAGTTGCCTTGAAAACTGAAACAGGTTTCACTTGCTGTAATCACTGCTTCACATTGACCATTAAAAGATCCCTTCCTAATGCACTTCCAGTGTAAGTGCTATAGACAGAATCCACAGCCCTCATGCTGTGGAAAAACGGTGTATTTACTTTTTAATGTAAATGTTTTAAAGAGGAGGTATTACGCTTTTTTGTTTTTTTATACCTTTTTTGTGCATATAATAGGTTTGCAAAGTGAAAAAGGCCAAAATCCAGCCCAAAGGGAGTTCATCTCTGTGAAGTCACAGGGATGAAATGCGCCTCATAGAACTAGTTGGCCGTGTCGACTAGAGTCTCAAACACAGTGAGCTGCAGCACACAGCTCTCCTCTCCCTTCCAAACACTAGCTACCCTCCAGGCAGTCAGTGGACATAAAGTTGTTCCTGTGATGTAGAGACAGAGCTCAGGTAAAACTTTATGGATGAAAGATACTTTGTTACAGATTAATAACTCACCACTCTGAAACTCTTGCTCCAGCCTATGTTGCCAACATGGTCGGCAACATGTACAGCAGAAAGGAAGCCCTGTTTACCAGCTTCTCACTAACCCGCCCTTCTCTGCTTCTGATTGGCTGGTAGTCCTTAACTAGGAACTGCGAATGTGCAACTCCCAACAAAGATCATTTAGAGATAAGATGTATCACTCCATAGCTAAAACGAAGCCTTCAACACAGGCTGAAAAGAGGAGCTGCAGCAATGTCCATCCATCGTCAACCGCTTATCCTGCGTACAGGGTCGCGGGGGGCTGGAGCCAATCCCAGCTGACATCGGGGTACACCCTGGACAGGGCTGCAGCAATGTGCAGTAAAATTAAACCATGCAAACCTGTTCTGGTACAACCTCTAAATAGGATTTTGAACCTGAAAATGTGCATAATACATGTGTTTGCTGGTTACTAGGGATGGGGATCATTAATTTTTATTGATATTGATACCCTTATTGAGACTGCTTAACGATCTGATTCTTTACATACAGGATGAGATACTGAGGACAGAGATGATTAAATTAACCATTTCTACATGTTTAACGTTACCTTACAGACAGGTGTATTGATAAACTATTGTCTTTTTACTTGCGAAGGTTTTATTGCACGTACTTACAGTAACGAGCGTAGCTGTCATCAACTAACGTTACAGTAGTTTGGAGCTAACGTTAACTTAACCCTCACCGTATTCCACCTCCACTGTGTGTGTGTGTGTGTGTGTGTGTGTGTGTGTGTGTGTGTGTGTGTGTGTGTGTGTGTGTGTAGGAGCCGACAGAGAGACTGCAGCCAGATGATTTTCTTATCCATTGCGTTTCAAATTAAATCAGATTTGACGCTCAAGACATAACGTTACATCATAGGACCCGCAAGTCTCGATAGCAGTATCGATAAGCTCGAACCTTACTGATTTTTAGTTTTGAGAAATTTTGGAACTGGGTCTCGACCCCCATCCCTACTGGTTACTTTTGCCGTTGGTACTTTTCCCATTCCCAAACACTAATATTCAGAAGGAAAAAAACATGACAGTGTCCATTGGTTGTTAGTTGCCTAGCAACAGTGTTCCCATAATGTAAAACTTATCTCATTGCTCTTTTCATATAGAGCATATGGAGACTATACTCTTTGTAACATTAACAGTTCCCACCATGAGCAAGCACTTGGCGACACAGGCAAGGAAAAACTTCCTTTTAGCAGGTAGAAATCCTGGATGAATTCTCCTGTGCAAATATGATTTTATTAATTCAATTTGAAGGAAGTGAATACTGTCATTAAAGTAAAGAACTTCCTGAATGTCCTTAAGCTTGGCAGTGACTGAGTCATGAAGGTTGATGTCGCTTTCTCCTGCAGCACCCTGATGGGAGACTGTTGTGCAAAAGGATGGCACAGGTTTTTGTACTGTCCTCTTATTCCAAAAGGTGAAAGCAAAGGACGTGTAACACTCAAAGAAGTAAAGCGAATGCGCCCGAAATGAAGCAGGGATCATTATATTGTTCAAACAGCAAAACATGTTAAGAATACACACTCCTACCTTCTCAATGTTGCCATACAGGCAGAAGAGGTTGAAGATGCGGGTGCAGTTCATCTTGGATGGATGGAGACCGCTCACCATGGCAACAGAGCTGGGGGCATGGGCAGAGTAGGAGGAGGAGGACTGGGGCAGAGGGTAGGACACCATGTCTGGAACGTCCACTGAGGCGAGCTTGTACCTGCTGTTCCCCGGAAGAGGCAGCAGGGGGCAGGGTTGACCTGGGGAGGCAGAGAAAAGAGAAGCTGAGATTCTCAGTTCATTTCAGTTCAGTAAAGTGAACCTCCTGTGTCTACTGTTATTGTTAGATGTAGGTGTTGTTGACACATGTTGACTGTGGCCGTAATATGATTAGTTCTGCATGCGCGTTTCCTTCAGTCCACAAACTGATCTCAACGTTCACTTATATGGACACCTTTGCCCACCAAGAGTAGGCAGCTGCAGGGCTCGACTCACCTTTAACTCACTCAAAAAGCTTTTTATCATAGTAGACATGGGCTAGCGTTTAAATGCACATGCCTGCAATACTGTAAATATCAGCACGTCATGTACTTTTTAGTTTTTACTAATGCTGGTGTGAGACTAATTAAACCTTGATAGTGAATTTCATTTTGCCTATTTGTGTCGGTTGCCCCTCACATAAAAATGAACCATTTGCCTGTTTTCCTTCTTGGAACAGCCACACATGCTGTGTCCTAAGTGAAGAAATTCAGATCCATAAAATTACGTGTTTTACAGTTAATTGCATTTTTATTGCCAAATTCTGCGATTCCTTCCGCGATTTCTGCAGCTTTCAGGTGGGGCGGGCCTCCCAATGGTCGGGGAAACACTGTAGTATTTTGTGTGACGCTGTCTTGGGCGTCTCGAGCTGCTCATTAGTTGAAGCATGCACATGAGCACATGCTTGGGAAGGAGCTGAGTTGAGCAATGTGAAACCTCACCCCTAGAGCCCACTGAAAACTACACATGGCCCCTTTAACTAAATGTTGAATAATGCAGTTGCTCACTATTTTGTATGGAAGATTTATAATACCTGATTAAAAAACAAATCACACAAAGAGGTAAAGTGAAATACAATACACAATTTTATGTGTATTTCCTTTTCATGTTAACTGTGTCCTAATTTATCCAATCCAATCCATTTTATTTACATGCACACTTTGAAAAACAGGTTTACAAAGTGCTGCACAAAGAATAAAACATAAAATACATATAAACCCACATAGAAGACATAAAAACATAACAAACACACAAAGAAATGATTCAGAAACAATCGCAGGGCAACAACAGTAGACCTGACAGCTCTCATGCTGGGTTAAAAGCCAGGGAATAAAAGTGAGTTTTTAAACGGGATTTAAAAGTTTTGAGGGTGGGGGCCATTTTGACCAGTGGAGGTAGCTCATTCCATAGTTTAGGGGCTGCTGCTGAAAAAGCACGGTCGAATAGAGTAATTCGACCGGATCCGTTAGAATAATTCACAGGGATCCGTTTCCAAATGCAGGTGAAGGTATACCTACTGCTGCACCTCTGGTCATCACACATGACTGGCAATCTTCACCTATACTGTGTGTGTGTGTGTGTGTGTGTGTGTGTGTGTGTGTGTGTGTGTGTGTGTGTGTGTGTGTGTGTGTGTGTGTGTGTGTGTGTGTGTGTGTGTAAGCGAGTGTCTAGTTTCACCTTCAAGGTATGGGGACTGTAGATAAAGTATCAGCCTTGTGTAAGGCAGGGATTCAGTTTCCAGTGTAATTCTAAGTGTGTGTGTTAATCTTACCATAGCCGTTCTCACTGTAGGATGATGGGTGTTCTCCTAAAATGGCCTGTCTCTGCCTGCCCTTTCCACGGTCTGAAACACACACACACACACACACACACACACACACACACTCATAATTAGATTGAGTGCAGGGCCCACAGTAAAAACAATGGGCTTTTGTCAAAGATGTAGACTTTGCATTTACTACTGAAGGCTCGGCAGTATAGTCGACCAAAAAGACCACATGCCTGTTCATAGGGCTCTAAGTCTGGAACAGAGCTAAAACAAACTCTTGGTGCTGGATGATTACAACAGGCAGTTTGGGTAATCATTTTACAGTTCACCTTTGTTTTCTCTTCCAAACAAGTTTGACTGACCTAGGGGTTTGTTTACAACCAGTCTGACTGCTTGTGTTTCTTGACCCATTAGACATCCCGGATCTTTAGCAGCAATGTGTTCCCAGATCTCAGCAATTAACTTGGTCATTACAATGTTAATTTTCTTGACAGAAATAATAAACAAAACAGCGGAAATAAGACCAAGTTGTCAAAAGCATTCTTTGGTATATCCTTTAAAAGACAGCCACAAGGTGACACCACAGTGCACAATGCCACAGTAGACTGTGAAGCTGTAGAATAATGCAGAGGGGCAGCTGTAAGGGATCGCTTGTGCCTAGAAGTACAAATTGCATTAACAGCCCGGCTGGAAACTCCTTACCCTTAAACAACATTCAAAATTACAGGAAATTAAAGGGAAATCATAGTTTCACACAACCTGGGTCTTACTTTAATGATTTTGTCTAACATGTCTAACCATCCAGCCAACAATATTCAGATGTTGCCTTGGCAACAGGCTAAGCAAGGTAATACATAATGTACGTCCTGTTACCCAGCCACGTACTCACGCTCCTCCTGGGGATCCAAAGACTTTCCAAGCCCAGATTTGATATGTAATCCCTGCAGCATGTTCTGGGTCAGCCCTGGGGTCTTCCCCCAGTTTGGATGTGAAAACCTCTAGAGCAAGGCCTCCAGGGTTTAGGTGTTAAATGTGGTGTGTGGATGTTGGTAGGGAATAATGATAAAATAACCAAACAAAGTGCAGGGAGTATCCCTGAGAAGGACAGGGTGGCAGCTTATGTAGTGACTGGGAATGGCCCTGCCTACCAATTAGCTACATATGCAAGAAACAAGGCACAAAAAGGCCAGAGGACTTCCACATTCACACCCAGCTGCTAACCACCCAAGTGCATGGAGGTCAGGAGAATGACAAACATTTGTAAAAACCAAATGTGCAATTCTATGGCTGCCATCCTGGAAACAGAACAAGGCACAATCCCGGCCGAGCCCAGAGGCCCCTGCAAATGTTCTTCTCACCTAGCTAAGAGCTGAGATCTGAGACACAAAAATTTGCTACTTTTACAGTATCCACAAAACAGCCCTTGGAGTGCACCAAAACATAACCATTTTAATCAAGGGTCATCATCAAGGGTATTGGAAGAGTAGTTTAAGTTTTTATGGATGTTTTCATAATCGTAAAACCTCACATCGATATTAAAATCCATTATAGCAGCTGTGAATCCATTTGAACACAGACTGTATTCTCCATGGTAGAGCAAATTCCATTTTTTAGCCACTGTTAAAGGAGACCTATTATAGTCCTTTTCCAGTCCCATACTGTCTTTCTGTGACTCCTGTATGGCAGCTTTGCATGATTCAAAGTTCAAAAAAATAATTTTCTGTCTTATACTGGTTCTTCATGAAGGCCTTCAATTCAGCCTCTGTCTGAAACAAGCTGTAGATGCACCTGTCTCTTTAAGCCACCCCCCCCCCCCAAAGCACACTGTATTCTGAGTGGCCAAGACCTGAAGCATGTTACCAGGCTGTTGTTGCCACTGAGCGTTAACAGAGACAATTTAGAGTAGACATGCCACTCAATCATATCGTCAATACAACTCTATGGGGAAAGCCCGTAATGGCAAAGATGGCGGCTATCCCGCCCCTCCCGCTAGAAAGCCAATCGTCTGCTTTTAACAGCCAAAGCATGAATCATATTTCAGCCAATCGCATGGTTCCACTGACGTAAGGGTCTGTTTTACCTTTACAACGCATGCGCGGAAGTGGTGACGCATGCGTAGTAGAAGTATAACCGGTCGGGACAAACGCTTTTTAAACCTTATTTTGGAGCAAAGTTTTCAAACTCTTTCAGCGATTTTTATCAGATTTTACTGCTGATTCTATTCATGTAGTTTTTATGTCCCAGTGACCAGTAAAAGTGCAGTTCTAGGAGACTGGTCTTGTTAGTCCAAAATGAGTGTCCGGAAGTGTTGCCAAGATGGCGGCCCGAGTGGCAGGACTTGCCTAAAAGGACTTTGGCGGCACAGACAGACTGAGCGTAGCTGTGCGGCACAAATGACCAAACCAGCTGTGTAGCTCGTGTGTCGTACAACGGAGCCGTTCATAGAATAAGCAGTTCAAAACAGCGTTCAGAACAGGAGGAAATCTGAGGTTTGGACTCACAGGGAATTCTTTTAAATACTCTTGCCTCATTATTTGAAGCTTTGGCCATGTTTAACATGAACATCCAACATTGTAACATTGTAGATAAGGCATAAAATGTGGAAAAGCATAATAGGTCTCCTTTAAAGCCAACAGGGGGCATTTAGTTATACATTTTGTTATCTGGAATATTTTGGTTAAATAAATAAAAAACACACACACAATGAAGCTGACCTCTGAATTATTGCCCCGACAGAGATGGCCTTACTTAATAATTCATTTAATGTACATGATAGCTTAAGAAAAATATGTTTTAAAGTGTGTAATTTCTGTGTGCTGTCATCTGTAATTCAGAAATTAAAATTACAAAAACAAATCAAAATAGGCAGAAGTTTTTTTCCAAAGGAGAACAAATCTAGAAAGTAGGTAGAAGGGCTACTGTTTCATTCACAAACCCAAATACAGATCTGTAGTCCTTCTACAAACCACTACAGATATGTAGTGGTTTTGTCATTTTTTGTGTTGAAAGTAAGTGAGCTGATTTCAAATTTCATTCATTTCAATGAACCACATTAATAAAATAAAACTTCAGTACCATCTATGATAATGATGGAGGTGAATAAATAAGAAATAATCAGCTTTAAGGTGGTTTTATTCAGAGAGAGGCAGGTATAATGGTATAGAGGGTCATGTGAACAGAGATATGAAAGAGACAGTACCTGTGAGGCATCAAGCTTTCTCTTTTTTCTCCCTCAGCACGAAAGAACATCAACCTGCATTACATTATCATCATAATGATAAAAACATCACCATCATCACTGTGGCTGTTAAACACGTTTAATCATGTTTTTATCCACAACACAGTCAAAGCATTACAAACTGCAGTTTATAAGCTACATACAAACTATTTTCTACATTGGAGGCACATTGAAATGACACTGACTTTTTTTTTTCTAAGAGCCAGAGTCAGCTGATAGGAAGAGAGAAAAGGATCCCCCTCCCACCCACACACACACACACACACACACACACACACACACACACACACGTCCACAGGTCAGCATTTACGGTGTGCTGCTGTGTTATGTCCTGAAGACAGACACACACACGTCAACACACACAACCATTTAGAGATGCTACATCAGTGAAAAGTGAGAGGGCTTGGAGATCAGTCAGACAGCAGGAAGGCCACACTGACCTTCTCACCACAGATTAGCAGCAGACACAGTCAGCGTGCATGTGTGTGAGGCTCAGTTCTTGCGTTCCAGTGATATTCAGCAAAAAAAGGGGTATAGGCAGTACAGGAAAATGCTGGGAGCTAATGAATGGCAACAATTAATTATAAAACAGCGCAGTCAAACCAGCAGAATGCAGACCTAAATGCAACCCACACGTTGTCAATGGAAAATGTTCACTTGCATTTCTGCCTG